>NC_092333.1:3420000-4067500 GCF_046630445.1 Rutidosis leptorrhynchoides
AAATCTGTGAAAGTGAGTTATAGTCCCACTTTTAAAATCTAATATTTTTGGGATGAGAATACATGCAGGTTTTATAAATGATTTACAAAATAGACACAAGTACGTGAAACTACATTCTATGGTTGAATTATCGAAATCGAATATGCCCCTTTTTATTAAGTCTGGTAATCTAAGAATTAGGGAACAGACACCCTAATTGACGCGAATCCTAAAGATAGATCTATCGGGCCCAACAAGCCCCATCCAAAGTACCGGATGCTTTAGTACTTCGAAATTTATATCATATCCGAAGGGTGTCCCGGAATGATGGGGATATTCTTATATATGCATCTTGTTAATGTCGGTTACCAGGTGTTCACCATATGAATGACTTTTATCTCTATGTATGGGATGTGTATTGAAATATGAAATCTTGTGGTCTATTATTATGATTTGATATATATAGGTTAAACCTATAACTCACCAACATTTTTGTTGACATTTTAAGCATGTTTATTCTCAGGTGATTATTAAGAGCTTCCGCTGTCGCATACTTAAATAAGGACGAGATTTGGAGTCCATGTTTGTATGATATTGTGTAAAAACTGCATTCAAGAAACTTATTTTGTTGTAACATATTTGTATTGTAAACCATTATGTAATGGTCGTGTGTAAACAAGATATTTTAGATTATCATTATTTGATAATCTACGTAAAGCTTTTTAAACCTTTATTGATGAAATAAAGGTTATGGTTTGTTTTAAAATGAATGCAGTCTTTGAAAAAAGTCTCATATAGAGGTCAAAACCTCGCAACGAAATCAATTAATATGGAACGTTTTTAATCAATAAGAACGGGACATTTCAGTTGATATCCGAGCGTTGGTCTTAGAGAACCAGAAAATTTGCATTAGTGTGTCTTATCGAGTTTGTTAGGATGCATTAGTGAGTCCGGACTTCGACCGTGTTTTCTTTAAAAATGATTGCTTAACATTTTTGTTGGAAACTATATATTTTTAACATATGAATATTATGTGATATATTAATCTCTTATCGTGTTTGATATTATGTGATAGATGTCTACCTCTAGAACAAGTTCCATTGACTCACATAATAATAATGAAGAGTCAAATGTAAATTGGAATGATTCGTGGACTGATTCACAAGTTCCCGAAGAGGAACCGGAAGAAGAGTCGGAACCGGAAGAAGAATCGGAACCGGAAGAAGAATCGGAACCGGAAGAAGAAATAGAACCGGTGGGGGAAATAATAAAATGGTTAAGTAAAAGAGAATCCTCAACCAACCGACCAAGGTTAATTATGGTCAATGGTGTTTCCGCCAAGGAAGCAAAATATTGGGAGGATTACCAATTCTCCGATGAATCGGATTCTGACGAGAATTCCGATGATGTTATAGAAATTACCCCAACTGAATTTAAAAAGGCAAAAGAAAATAATAAGGGAACAATTGCAACTAAAATCTTGTCTTTCTTGGGGGATAATGCTATGAAATATATGTTCCTTTTTAGCCTTATCAATATCCCCACACTTGAGCATTGCTTGTCCTCAAGCAATATAGTCTTGAAATAAAAACATACAAATCACTTCTTTATTCTTCACACTTTATACATCAGTGATTTTGATATGGCGGTATAAACAATGATAGTAACGATATGGTTAAAGGTGGGTGTGTCATCCACAGTTGCCTTGGGTTTAGGTCAACGACACTTGCAATCAAATAGCCGATTTACTTTCGGTTTCCAAAGTAAAGTGCACATTTGAAAGGCGGTTTACAGTCCCACATGACTATAAAAATTTAGATCCTTAAGGAAATTGGATCTTTATGAAAACATTTGATCTTTTGAAAATTCATTCTAGCTTTTACCCTAGATAAGTTTTCTGATTTGATCCACCATCGGTGTTGCAAAATATATTTGTGGATCAATATTTTGGCTAAAAACATTTAGGTTCGTGTAATCCACTGCTATCCCGGTATCGGAAAGCACACATCCAGTTTACTTGTTCCGTATATTACCTTTCGGCAAACTACCGTCCGGTTGTAAAGGAAAGCGATGAACAAGAAACTGTTAAGGCAATGTCCCGTGACATGCAGATGATTATGGTCTTTTAACGTGTCGGATGCTAGAACTATCCTTGGTAGGAGCGATAGTAAAGATCATCCTATGATTTTTCGGTCTGGCACAAGGTCCTGTCTCCGACCATGCTATGCAACCACCGTTCTTACGGTTGACACCCGATTTGGTTCAGGTGACCTAATGAATTCCAGGTGAATTCCTAGGATTTTACGTTCAATGGTAATGAACGCATTGAAAATGGATTTTCAGAAAACAAATCGGTTTGCAATTTTGATCAAAATATTTTCTCGTTCAAGCTCTAGTTTAGATATCATTGAATTCCATGAGTTTGAATTCTCAATCTTTAAGGTCAATCTCAAGGATTGAGTAATATCAGTCTTAAAAGCTGATTTTTAATCTTTAAGGAGATTATCCTTTCTGGGGATCTGATTCATTAGTCTTATCAAGCTAATTTGCACGGTGCCCCCCCATTATGCGAGATAAATCCTTCTCATGGTTAGGATAAATCTGACCACATGACGACCCTGTTTGATGCTGAGGTCCGTGGATTTCCTGCTGATTTTAGAGATGACTTTTCTAGATTTTTCGTCAACCTACAGCTGGTCTGGACGACAACTTCATGACCTAAATCAAGAAGCGCGTGTCTTTTTCGGAAGACTTTACTTCCTTTTAATAATGGAATTGATTCATCGTGTAGATCCATCTTTCTTACAGTAAATCGGGTAAACCAGTTAATTTAGTCCAAAGTAAAAGCACCTGCAATAACTTTACAAAAACATGTGATAGATAGTTTTTAATTGAATAACTTGGTACATTCTCCCCACACTTGGTTTTTTTCATGCGTCTTTTTATATCTTAATAAATAAATTCAAGCGTTTTAGTTGTTTCTCAATTTATGTCCTTTCCGAGGTAACAATAATTTCGGCATTAACACCTAGTTTTATCGTTCATAAATATGTATAAACATGATTTTGAATTCATTTAGTTAAAAAATTTTAAAATTTTCATAATATTTAGAAAATAAGCCAAGTATAAACCCGAGAGAATTTATAACCCTTCTCCACACTTGAGATCATGCAATGCCCTCATTTGCATGAAATCGGACTATAATTATAAATTCATGAGGGTGATTAGTGTAGGAAAGTGATTAAAAATACCCAGTTTGTAATTACAAAGCTCGTCGAATGATAGATGGCGCGCCTCATCGTTCATTCCTTCATTTATTATATCACATCTGTTGTTTTGCATCTTGTCGTCAAAATCAGTAGCTTTTGCTGAACTTAATGTTAGTCTTTGAAAGTGCGTTGTTTTACCCTGTTCTTTACATGATAAAATACAAACATATATACATATTTTTAAAGTTGGGTATATTACCCCACGTTCAAAAATTTATAAAATCAAATATTTTTTTTTTTTTGCATACTTTAAATCAATAAAATTAAAAATAATGATGACAAAATTTTTCGCCCCGCCCTCGGGTAAAGTAATTTCGGCTCAACGACCTAGTCTTCAACTCACGACGAATTTTAGAAATCATTTTTTTTTCAACTTAATGAAATAAAGTAAATTTTTGTTTTTAAATTCACACAAAACTTAAATTTAAAAAGCATATTAATTTCATATAAAAAAAAAAATCAGAATGGGGGAGAGAAAACTAGTTCTTTAGTGTCTGCTAGTGGAAAAGACCAATCGGATTCCATTCTCGGAACTACACGAGAACATAACAACTAACTCCAAACAGCATTTTCTTTTTAGAATATTTGAATCTCCTCACACTTAGGTAGATGTGGTGTCGAAATTGTGATTAACTTCATCGTCAATTTCTCTTGGACCATAATCAACTTGCATATCTGTGACTTTTGCTTTAAGCCAGTGACCAGCTTTTTCCGTAATATCCACAAATTCAACTAGCTTCGCCTTTTCTTTAGGCGACAGATTGGATACTAACCGGTTATATAACTTAAAGTTTCCCTTACTTTTAGCATCAATAACCCGTTTAAAAAGTTTCTTCATTGAACTATTAATAACGGGATCATTTAATTTCGTATCAACAATGGGGTTCTTTGTTATCAGGTCATCATTAGGTGTTACTTCATTTTCCCCACACTTAGGCGTTTTATTATTGTTAAGCACTACCGTTGGAGTTGGTAAAACAACATGGTTCTTACCAATCGTTTTTGTCGGTTCAACGGTTTTAGTTTGTGGATATTTATACTGTCGAATCATAAAGGTGATCGATTTCTCATCATTACTAAGTGTCATTCTACCCTTTCTTACATCAAATAACACCCCGGTGGACGCTAAGAATGGTCGACCTAAAATTAGAGGAACGTTTGAGTCTTCTTCTATGTCAATGACAATGAATTCGACTAGAAAGGTTAAATTACCTACTTGAACGGGTAGGTTGTCAGCAATTCCAACTGGGTGCTTAATGGTTTGATCAAGGAGTCGAACACTCATATCCGTTGGAGTTAACTCACCTACACCTAATCTCTTATATAATGAAAGAGGCATAACACTCACACTTGAACCTAAATCTGCTAGTGCATCATACATGACACAGTCACTAAGTAGACAAGGAACAATAAATTCACCCGGATCACCTACCCTAGGTGGAGGATTTGATGGAACTGTCTTCACCAGGTTTACTTCTACTGTTTTTGTTTCTTGCACTTTTTTATTCTTCTTCTTCTTCTTTCCAGAGGTATCACAAATTTTATTACCTATTACTTGCTCATACTCAACTCCTTTTCTTGGAAACGGGATGGGTGGTCTGTATGGTGCCACCACTGGCTTTACATACTCGGGTGGTGGTGGTGGTGTAACTTCTTCATTGTTACTTACATCTAAAACTTTCCCATCTTCTGGTATTGGTTTTTCAGAATTTGTTGATATCATGTTAACATTTTCATTCCGAGGATTTACTTCATTATTACTTGGTAGCTTTCCTTGTTCCCTTTCACTCATCAATCTAACAAGAGTACCTACTTGTTTTTCTAGATTCAAAATAGAAGCTTGTTGAGTTCTAAATGACTGATCAAACCTCTCATTCGTTTGGGTTTGAGTTTCAATAAATTGTGTTTGAGATTCAACTAGCTTAAATACCACTTCTTCCAGATTTGACTTCTTCTGGTCGGTTTGTTGTGGTGGTTTATACAAGCCAGGTCTTTGTTGATTGAAAGTGTTGTTTTGAGTTGGTTGGTTATTCGGACCTTGTTGGTTATACGAGTTATTGTCGGGTCCTTTTGGATTGTAAAGAATGTTTTGATTTCGATTGAAGTTTGGCCTTGGCGGTTGATAATTATTCTGATAACTATTTTCCAGCCTTTGGTTCATGTAGACAACATTCTCACGTTGTTCCATCGTTTGTTCAATGTGACAGTCTTTCATTAAGTGTGGTCCACCGCATTGCTCACAACTGATTCGTATTGCGTGAATATCTTTATTCATCTTTTCCATTCGTCTCTCGAAAGCATCTATTTTTGCGGAAACGGAATCAAAGTTATGGCTAGAATCGGCTCTAGCCGCTTTAGATGAACGATATATATCTTTCTCTTGGTGCCACTCATGAGAGTGGGAGGCTGCGTTATCAATAATTTTGTAAGCTTCAGTTGCGGTTTTCTTCATAATGGAACCACCGGCTGTTATGTCGATGTCTTTTCGTGTAGCAACGTTGACACCTTGGTAGAATATTTGTACTATTTGATAAGTGTCTAAACCGTGTTGAGGACATCCTCTCAACAACTTTCCAAATCTTGTCCACGCCTCATATAGAGTTTCATTTGACTTTTGTGTGAACGTAACAATTTCTCCTTGAAGTCTCATGGCTTTAGATGCCGGAAAGAATCTTTTAAGAAATTTCTCAACTAAAACATCCCATGTGTCAATCGCCCCTTCAGGTAACGATTCTAACCAATCTTTGGCTTCTCCCTTTAAAGTCCAGGGAAACAACATGAGATAGATCTGTTCATCCTCAACTTCTCGGATTTTGAATAGTGTACAGATCCTATTAAACGTACGAAGATGTTCGTTTGGATCTTCCTTCGGCGCACCACTATATTGGCACTGATTAGTTACCATGTGTAGGATTTGTCCTTTGATTTCATAATCTGGCGCATTAATGTCTGGCTTAATAATGGCGTGACCTTGGCCCGTGCGTGTGGCTCTCATTCGGTCTTCCATACTTAGAGGTTCCAGATTTTCCATAATTGAATTTGTTGAATACGAATCACTAGAAGATTCTGATTTAATGGTTTGTGGTTCAGGAGGAATGATTAGTGGTTCTGGATCTTGGAATTGTCCCTGAATATTCTCCGGATTCTCAATTGTGAGGTCGGGTTCAAAAGATGGATTATCGGAAATTTGAATTGGAGTACTTGGTCGACTAGATGACGATTCTAAAGAAAAATCAACGGCGGCGATATTTGTTAAACGATGTCTTGATCGAGTTACAGGTGGTGAACGTATGACCGGCGGTGAACGTCTTGCTCGGTGCATTCACTGAATATCCTATTAGTTTTTAAAAAGGAAAGAAAAATTATATAAGTTATCCAATCAATAGACTTTTCTGATTTTGCCCACGTTTCGAATAGCCAAAAGATGCAGCAGAGGGGCAGGATTCGTTTGGTCTCAATATAATTGAGTACTGTTTGGCTCCAATAACCCGGTCCACGTACAAATCCAACTATTACTACGAACCAGAAAATTTTGATGTCTATCAATTTAACCACTTAAAATAAATTTTCGTAATTTTAAGAAATTTAGAGAAGAAGTAGAAAAAAATCTAAGTCCTAAAAACTAGAATGGCGAGAAATAAGAGAGAAAAAGAGTGCGCGTTGAAAAGTGTCGAAAAATGAAAAAGACGAAGAGTGGTTTGTAAACACGCGGTTAATCCAACCTTATAACGATCACTATCTTAAAATTAAAGCTACAAATGGAGATCACTAATTGGAATTGTAATTGATACATAGGTAAACGCGTCGAAAAATAAAAATAAGAAAATAGCGAGAAAAATGGCGTCGCAAAATTCTAAAGCACCTAAAACTTAGTCTAAGGAATAAGCACTTAAGGGATTTTACGGCAAAGCCTAAAAATCTAAAAATGAAAATAACTATGGCAAAACTAAACTTAATACTAAAAGTTGTGACTGAGTCTAAAAATCTAAAGGTAATAAAACTTAAAATAATATTTTTTTTTTTTTTTTTTACGTTTTTGTTTTTTTTTTTTTACGTTTTTTTTTATATTTTTGCAAATATAAATTAAAAATATAGCGTTTTAGTGCTCCCCGGCAGCGGCGCCAAAAACTTGATGATGTAGCGTGAGGGTACGAAATATACTATTATTTTTAATACAAAATACGTTACAAATTACACAAGTTATTTATTTATTTATAGAGTGGGATATACCTAAACCTTGCTACAACACTATAGGCAGTGTACCTAATCGTAGAGTAGTGTAGTTTTTAGTAAGTCCGGTTCGTTCCACAGGGAGCTGGTGATACTTACTATATTTTTAACAACTATATTTATACAAAATATATATAATTATATAAGTAGTAATATATTATAAAAGGGGAGTTTTACCGTTTAATGACCGGTTTGACGATTCTATATTTTAAGCGCATAGATAAATGACGATAATTAAAGTGCTTAAAATAATGACAATAAATAAAATGACAGTAAATAAAATTGCGAGTAATAAAATGACAGTAAATAAAGATACGATGAGAAATACAATAAAAGAATTATGCTTATTTAAACTTCCGTAATCATGATGTTTAACGTTTTGATTTTAATTAATTGTTACTCGGGTTAATTGTCCTTTGTCATGGTTTATTTGATACCTATCTGGTTTTTGTCCATAATAGTCCATCGGTCATAAATATAAAGTGCGAGTGTCCTCGTCAAATTACCCTTATACCCGAAGTCAAATATTCCAACTAATTAAGGATTTAAACTGTGACGCAGTTATCACTTCTGTCAACAATTACACCAGTTATCACTGTATGTAATCCACCCCTGTTTTGATTAGATATGAATATTAATTTACCCACTTGATCAGTTTGAATAATCAATTACCCAACCCGAATAATTAATTAAATGATTATAATAGGACAACGTCACTAAATAGGACAACCATAATCATTATTAATTATTAGGTTAATTAATTTGAAGATAGGTTCGACAGACTCCAATGAGTTGTCACTCAATTAGACAATACCCCCCATCTATTAATAGTCAATAGTCCAATTTCCACAAGTGTCGGTCTTTTGCCCAAACCTTAATTATGGTACAAAATTCAATAACCCCGTCTTAGTATTTTAGCCCAACATCACGATTACTTCGGCTCAAATAAGCATAATAATAACTTAGTTACGAGACATTAAATTAAAAAGGAAGAACATAGCTTACAGTGATGATTAATCGCGTAGCGTTACACGGACAGAGTTCTGACTTAAATCCTTACAATATTCGCTAACATACCATTATTATTATTATCTAAAATTAAAATTAAAATTATAATATATATAAATATGTTTACAGAAAGATAGAAAGAGAGAATTGGGATAGATCTATAATCGATATTCGTTCTTTTATAGACGAATTTTGAATTCAAACTTTCACTTATGACCCCTTAACTATGCTCAATTAACAACTTTTTATTATTTAATATTATTCTTATTATGAATTATTTAAATATTATATTTTATTCTTGTGCATAGTTGACTCGTAATTTTTACACCGTTGCGTCGAGCGTTGAGAGTTGACTCATGTCCCGGTTCCGGATTTTCGAACGTCCTTGCGTACTATTTTATATCGTGTACTTTGCGTTTTGTAACTTGTACTCTTGTCATTTTTAGACGTTCCTCATCAATAATTTGAACCTTTTTAATTGTATGTTGTACTTTTGAGCTTTTTGGACCTTTGTGTCTTCAATTCGTCGTTTTCGCCTTTTGTCTTCGCACTTATTTAATATAAACGAATATTACTTGAAAATGGAACAATTGCAACTAAAATCTTGTCTTTCTTGGGGGATAATGCTATGAAATATATGTTTCTTTTTAGCCTTATCACGCATTATACGAGAAAAAGAAAAACCCTTAATGGTGTACGGAGAAAAGGGCAACACGAAGCTACATCTTATTAGTAATTTGAAGGCACAAAAACTAATAAGAAAAGGTTGCTATGCTGTTTTAGCACACGTCGAGAAAGTACAAACTAAAGAAAAGAGCATCAATGATGTTCCCATTGCAAAAGAATTTCCCGATGTATTTTCGAAAGAATTACCGGGATTACCCCCACATCGATCTGTTGAATTTCAAATAGATCTTGTACCAGGAGCTGCACCAATAGCTCGTGCTCCTTACAGACTCGCACCCAGCGAGATGAAAGAATTGCAAAGCCAATTACAAGAACTTTTAGAGCGTGGTTTCATTCGACCAAGCACATCACCGTGGGGAGCTCCTGTTTTGTTTGTCAAGAAGAAAGATGGTACATTTAGGTTGTGTATCGACTACCGAGATTTGAACAAACTTACCATCAAGAACCGCTACCCACTACCGAGAATCGACGACTTATTTGATCAACTACAAGGCTCGTCTGTTTATTCAAAGATTGACTTACGTTCCGGGTATCATCAAATGCGGGTGAAAGAAGATGATATTCCAAAGACTGCTTTCAGAACACGTTACGGTCATTACGAGTTTATGGTCATGCCGTTTGGTTTAACTAATGCATCAGCTGTGTTCATGGACCTTATGAACCGAGTGTGTGGACCATACCTTGACAAGTTTGTCATTGTTTTCATTGATGACATACTTATTTACTCAAAGAATGACCAAGAACACGGTGAACATTTGAGAAAGGTGTTAGAAGTATTGAGGAAGGAAGAATTGTACGCTAAGTTTTCAAAGTGTGCATTTTGGTTGGAAGAAGTTCAATTCCTCGGTCACATAGTGAACAAAGAAGGTATTAAGGTGGATCCGGCAAAGATAGAAACTGTTGAAAAGTGGGAAACCCCGAAAACTCCGAAACATATACGCCAGTTTTTAGGACTAGCTGGTTACTACAGAAGGTTCATCCAAGACTTTTCCAGAATAGCAAAACCCTTGACTGCATTAACGCATAAAGGGAAGAAATTTGAATGGAATGATGAACAAGAGAAAGCGTTTCAGTTATTGAAGAAAAAGCTAACTACGGCTCCTATATTGTCATTGCCTGAAGGGAATGATGATTTTGTGATTTATTGTGACGCATCAAAGCAAGGTCTCGGTTGTGTATTAATGCAACGAACGAAGGTGATTGCTTATGCGTCTAGACAATTGAAGATTCACGAACAAAATTATACGACGCATGATTTGGAATTAGGTGCGGTTGTTTTTGCATTAAAGACTTGGAGGCACTACTTATATGGGGTCAAAAGTATTATATATACTGACCACAAAAGTGTTCAACACATATTTAATCAGAAACAACTGAATATGAGGCAGCGTAGGTGGATTGAATTATTGAATGATTACGACTTTGAGATTCGTTACCACCCGGGGAAGGCAAATGTGGTAGCCGATGCCTTGAGCAGGAAGGACAGAGAACCCATTCGAGTAAAATCTATGAATATAATGATTCATAATAACCTTACTACTCAAATAAAGAAGGCGCAACAAGGAGTTTTAAAAGAGGGAAATTTAAAGGATGAAATACCCAAAGGATCGGAGAAGCATCTTAATATTCGGGAAGACGGAACCCGGTATAGGGCTGAAATGATTTGGGTACCAAAATTTGGAGATATGAGAGAAATGGTACTTAGAGAAGCTCATAAAACCAGATACTCAATACATCCTGGAACGGGGAAGATGTACAAGGATCTCAAGAAACATTTTTGGTGGCCGGGTATGAAAGCCGATGTTGCTAAATACGTAGGAGAATGTTTGACGTGTTCTAAGGTCAAAGCTGAGCATCAGAAACCATCAGGTCTACTTCAACAACCCGAAATCCCGGAATGGAAATGGGAAAACATTACCATGGATTTCATCACTAAATTGCCAAGGACTGCAAGTGGTTTTGATACTGTTTGGGTAATAGTTGATCGTCTCACCAAATCAGCACACTTCCTGCCAATAAGAGAAGATGACAAGATGGAGAAGTTAGCACGACTGTATTTGAAGGAAGTCGTCTCCAGACATGGAATACCAATCTCTATTATCTCTGATAGGGATGGCAGATTTATTTCAAGATTCTGGCAGACATTACAGCAAGCATTAGGAACTCGTCTAGACATGAGTACTGCCTATCATCCACAAACTGATGGGCAGAGCGAAAGGACGATACAAACGCTTGAAGACATGCTACGAGCATGTGTTATTGATTTTGGAAACAGTTGGGATCGACATCTACCGTTAGCAGAATTTTCCTACAACAACAGCTACCATTCAAGCATTGAGATGGCGCCGTTTGAAGCACTTTATGGTAGAAAGTGCAGGTCTCCGATTTTTTAGAGTGAAGTGGGGGATAGACAGATTACGGGTCCGGAGATTATACAAGAAACTACCGAGAAGATCATCCAAATTCAACAACGGTTGAAAACTGCCCAAAGTCGACAAAAGAGCTACGCTGACATTAAAAGAAAAGATATAGAATTTGAAATTGGAGAAATGGTCATGCTTAAAGTTGCACCTTGGAAAGGCGTTGTTCGATTTGGTAAACGAGGGAAATTAAATCCAAGGTATATTGGACCATTCAAGATTATTGATCGTGTTGACCAGTAGCTTACCGACTTGAGTTACCTCAACAACTCGCGGCTGTACATAACACTTTCCACGTCTCGAATTTGAAGAAATGTTTTGCTAAAGAAGATCTCACTATTCCGTTAGATGAAATCCAAATCAACGAAAAACTCCAATTCATCAAAGAACCCGTCGAAATAATGGATCGTGAGGTTAAAAGACTTAAGCAAAACAAGATACCAATTGTTAAGTTTCGATGGAATGCTCGTAGAGGACCCAAGTTCACCTGGGAGAGTGAAGATCAGATGAAGAAGAAATACCCGCATCTATTTCCAGAAGATTCGTCAACACCTTCAACAGCTTAAAATTTCGGGACGAAATTTATTTAACGGGTAGGTACTGTAATGACCCGAACTTTTTCATGTTTATATATATTAATTGAGATTGATATTTACATGATTAAATGTTTCCAACATGTTAAGCAATCAAACTTGTTAAGACTTGATTAATTGAAATATGTTTCATATAGACAATTGACCACCCAAGTTGACCGGTGATTCACGAACGTTAAAACTTGTAAAAACTATACGATGACATATATATGGTTATATATATAGTTAACATGTTTTTATTATAAGTATGTATCTCATTAGGTATTTTAACAATGAGTTATATGTAGTGACCCGAACTTTTCCATGTTTATATATATTAAATGAGATTGATATTTACATGATTAAATGTTTCCAACATGTTAAGCAATCAAACTTGTTAAGACTTGATTAATTGAAATATGTTTCATATAGGCAATTGACCACCCAAGTTGACCGGTGATTCACGAACGTTAAAACTTGTAAAAACTATATGATGACATATATATGGATATATATATAGTTAACATGATACTATGATAAGTAAACATATCATTAAGTATATTAACAATAAACTACATATGTAAAAACAAGACTACTAACTTAATGATTTTTAAACGAGACATATATGTAACGATTATCGTTGTAAAGACATTTAATATATATATATATCATATTAAGAGATATTCATACATGATAATATCATGATAATATAATAATTTAAAATCTCATTTGATATTATAAACATTGGGTTAACAACATTTAACAAGATCGTTAACCTAAAGGTTTCAAAACAACACTTACATGTAACGACTAACGATGACTTAACGACTCAGTTAAAATGTATATACATGTAGTGTTTTAATATGTATTTATACACTTTTTAAAGACTTCAATACACTTATCAAAATACTTCTACTTAACAAAAATGCTTACAATTACATCCTCGTTCAGTTTCATCAACAATTCTACTCGTATGCACCTGTATTCGTACTCGTACAATACACAGCTTTTAGATGTATGTACTATTGGTATATACACTCCCATGATCAGCTCTTAGCAGCCCATGTGAGTCACCTAACACATGTGGGAACCATCATTTGGCAACTAGCATGAAATATCTCATAAAATTACAAAAATATGAGTAATCATTCATGACTTATTTACATGAAAACAAAATTACATATCCTATATATCTAATCCATACACCAACGACCAAAAACACCTACAAACACTTTCATTCTTCAATTTTCTTCATCTAATTAATCTCTCTCAAGTTCTATCTTCAAGTTCTAAGTGTTCTTCATAAATTCCAAAAGTTCTAGTTTCATAAAATCAAGAATACTTTCAAGTTTGCTAGCTCACTTCCAATCTTGTAAGATGATCATCCAACCTCAAGAAATCTTTGTTACTTACAGTAGGTTATCATTCTAATACAAGGTAATAATCATATTCAAACTTTGGTTCAATTTCTATAACTATAACAATCTTATTTCAAGTGATGATCTTACTTGAACTTGTTTTCGTGTCATGATTCTGCTTCAAGAACTTCGAGCCATCCAAGGATCCATTGAAGCTAGATCCACTTTTCTCTTTTCTAGTAGGTTTATCCAAGGAACTTAAGGTAGTAATGATGTTCATAACATCATTTGATTCATATATATAAAGCTATCTTATTCGAAGGTTTAAACTTGTAATCACTAGAACATAGTTTAGTTAATTCTAAACTTGTTCGCAAATAAAAGTTAATCCTTCTAACTTGACTTTTAAAATCAACTAAACACATGTTCTATATCTATATGATATGCTAACTTAATGATTTAAAACCTGGAAACACGAAAAACACCGTAAAACCGGATTTACGCCGTCGTAGTAACACCGCGGGCTGTTTTGGGTTAGTTAATTAAAAACTATGATAAACTTTGATTTAAAAGTTGTTATTCTGGGAAAATGATTTTTATTATGAACATGAAACTATATCCAAAAATTATGGTTAAACTCAAAGTGGAAGTATGTTTTCTAAAATGGTCATCTAGACGTCGTTCTTTCGACTGAAATGACTACCTTTACAAAAATGACTTGTAACTTATTTTTCCGACTATAAACCTATACTTTTTCTGTTTAGATTCATAAAATAGAGTTCAATATGAAACCATAGCAATTTGATTCACTCAAAACGGATTTAAAATGAAGAAGTTATGGGTAAAACAAGATTGGATAATTTTTCTCATTTTAGCTACGTGAAAATTGGTAACAAATCTATTCCAACCATAACTTAATCAACTTGTATTGTATATTATGTAATCTTGAGATACCATAAACACGTATACAATGTTTCGACCTATCATGTTGACACATCTATATATATTTCAGAACAACCATAGACACTCTATATGTGAATGTTGGAGTTAGCTATACAGGGTTGAGGTTGATTCCAAAATATATATAGTTTGAGTTGTGATCAATACTGAGATACGTATACACTGGGTCGTGGATTGATTCAAGATAATATTTATCGATTTATTTCTGTACATCTAACTGTGGACAACTAGTTGTAGGTTACTAACGAGGACAGCTGACTTAATAAACTTAAAACACCAAAATATATTAAAAGTGTTGTAAATATATTTTGAACATACTTTGATATATATGTATATATTGTTATAGGTTCGTGAATCAACCAGTGGCCAAGTCTTACTTCCCGACGAAGTAAAAATCTGTGAAAGTGAGTTATAGTCCCACTTTTAAAATCTAATATTTTTGGGATGAGAATACATGCAGGTTTTATAAATGATTTACAAAATAGACACAAGTACTTGAAACTACATTCTATGGTTGAATTATCGAAATCGAATATGCCCCTTTTTATTAAGTCTGGTAATCTAAGAATTAGGGAACAGACACCCTAATTGACGCGAATCCTAAAGATAGATCTATTGGGCCTAACAAACCCCATCCAAAGTACCGGATGCTTTAGTACTTCGAAATTTATATCATATCCGAAGGGTGTCCCAGAATGATGGGGATATTCTTATATATGCATCTTGTTAATGTCGGTTACCAGGTGTTCACCAAATGAATGACTTTTATCTCTATGTATGGGATGTGTATTGAAATATGAAATCTTGTGGTCTATTATTATGATTTGATATATAGGTTAAACCTATAACTCACCAACATTTTTGTTGACGTTTTAAGCATGTTTATTCTCAGGTGATTATTAAGAGCTTCCGCTGTCGCATACTTAAATAAGGACGAGATTTGGAGTCCATGCTTGTATGATATTGTGTAAAAACTGCATTCAAGAAACTTATTTTGTTGTAACATATTTGTATTGTAAACCATTATGTAATGGTCGTGTGTAAACAGGATATTTTAGATTATCATTATTTGATAATCTACGTAAAGCTTTTTAAACCTTTATTGATGAAATAAAGGTTATGGTTTGTTTTAAAATGAATGCAGTCTTTGAAAAACGTCTCATATAGAGGTCAAAACCTCGCAACGAAATCAATTAATATGGAACGTTTTTAATTAATAAGAACGGGACATTTCAGTTGGTATCCGAGCGTTGGTCTTAGAGAACCAGAATTTTGCATTAGTGTGTCTTATCGAGTTTGTTAGGATGCATTAGTGAGTCTGAACTTCGACCGTGTTTACTTGAAAAATGATTGCTTAACAAATTTTGTTGGAAACTATATATTTTTAACATGTGAATATTATGTGATATATTAATCTCTTAACGCGTTTGATATTATGTGATAGATGTCTACCTCTAGAACAAGTCCCATTGACTCACCTAATAATAATGAAGAGTCAAATGTAAATTGGAATGATTCGTGGACTGATTCACAAGTTCCCGAAGAGGAACCGGAAGAAGAGTCGGAACCGGAAGAAGAATCGGAACCGGAAGAAGAATCGGAACCGGATGAAGAAATAGAACCGGTGGGGGAAATAATAAAACGGTTAAGTAAAAGAAAATCCTCGACCAACCGACCAAGGTTAATTATGGTCAATGGTGTTTCCGCCAAGGAAACAAAATATTGGGAGGATTACCAATTCTCCGATGAATCGGATTCCGACGAGAATTCCGATGATGTTATAGAAATTACCCCAACTGAATTTAAAAAGGCAAAAGAAAATAATAAGGGAAAGGGCATAAAAATAGAGAAATCTAATTCCAACCCCGATGAACTTTATATGTATCGTCAACCCCCGAAGTCCTTAAGTTGTAACAATGACCCGGGAACCTCTAAACCACCAGGTTTTTCTAAACCAATGTGGAAAACGACGGTTCGTATTAGGGGAACATCATATATCCCTAGAAACTTGGCAAAACGAACCAAAACCGAAGAAGAAGAAACAAGCGAGTCGGAATAAGATAGTTGTATTCGTGTGGTGTAATATATGTAATATAGTGTGCTTATGCTTTATGATATATGTAAAAATTGCTTGTATTAATAAGTATTTTTTTTTATGAATCTAACTCTTGTCTATTTTACAGTATAAAAACACAAAATGGATAGACAACCCAATATTTTAAGAGACCTACCCGGAGACATGATTCATGAAATCTTGTCTAGAGTCGGTCAGAATTCTTCGGCACAACTATTTAAGGCAAGATCAGTTTGTAAGACATTCGAAGAACGTTCCAAGAATGCTTTGGTTTATAAAAGGCTTTCGTTCGAAAGATGGGGGATATCACATTGGGAAATCCATAAGTTACGATGTGTTTACTTTGACGCATATATTGCGGGGAACCCAAATGCTATTTTACGCAACGGGTTAAGAAATTATTTTGACTCAGTATATCCGAATATAGGACTTCGTGATTTAGAAAAAGCGGCTAACATGCAACATAAAGAAGCATGTTATGCTTACGGATTAGTAATGTTCGCTTCTCACCAAAGTGAGAACAAGAACATCGGGCTACAACTATTAAACAAAACGTTCCCACAAGTGACGGAGTCGGTAATTGGGGTAAGAAATGAGGTTTTTAGATTGTTACGGGACTGTTGGACATTACGTAACCCTCGTCCCTTTGATGACGTTACAACACGCTGTCTTATCAACAGCCATAACGGTTATGTTCCACAAGACCAAGGATGGGAAGTAATCCTAGTAAAACCAGAATGCATGACTTGTTTCTGGACGTATGAATTACGTGTCTTTATTGCCTTTGCTGAACGACTTGTGTACTAGCTAGAATTATCTTCACAACCATCTTGTATCAAATTTATTGTGTGCTATATTTCATGCTATATGTAAAATAAGCGGTATTGTAAGTTTGTAAAATATTGTGTAAAAGTTTGAACACGAAATATTATTATAATCAGTTTTTCATATAGAATTGTAGTAGTTGAATTGTATGTTAGCTACTAAGTATGAACTTAACGGGTAGGTACTACCCGAATTTAAACTTATAAAATGCTAATATGAAGAAAAAGCTTTTATAAATGAGTTCATATTATGCTACGAAATACTATTAACTACTCTTAATATTCTGTATGATTAACTTGTTCCATTTGACTATTTTGAAGGAAATGGCACCGACTACTCGACACACCGTGAATATGAATGAACTGGAATTCCGTACTTTTCTAGCTTCAAACATAGCCGCAGTACAGGCTGCGCTACATACCAACAATAACCTTGGATCTGGCAGTACAGGAAATCGTGTAGGATGTACCTACAAAGAATTCACTGCCTGCAAACCTTTGGAATTTGATGGAACCGAAGGACCGATCGGATTGAAACGGTGGACCGAGAAGGTCGAATCGGTGTTTGCCATAAGTAAGTGTATTGAAGAGGACAAAGTGAAGTACGCTACGCATACCTTCACAGGTTCTGCGTTAACATGGTGGAATACCTATCTAGAGCAAGTGGGACAAGATGATGCTTACGCACTACCGTGGTCAGCATTCAAGCACTTGATGAACGAGAAGTACCGTCCCAGAACCGAGGTCAATAAGCTCAAGACAGAACTTAGAGGGTTACGAACCCAAGGATTTGATATTACCACGTACGAAAGACGATTCACAGAATTGTGCCTATTGTGTCCGGGAGCATTCGAAGATGAGGAAGAGAATATCGACACGTTTGTGAAAGGATTACCGGAAAGAATCCAAGAAGATATAAGTTCACACGAGCCCGCCTCCATACAACAGGCATGTAGAATGGCTCACAAACTAGTGAACCAGATTGAAGAAAGAATTAAAGAACAGACTGCTGAAGAGGCCGATGTGAAGCAAGTCAAAAGAAAGTGGGAGGAAAACGGTGATAAGAATCACCAATACAACAACAACAGCAATCGCAACAATTATCCCAACAATCGCAACATCAATCGCAACTACAACAAACGGCCCAACAACAACAACAACAACAACAGCAACTACAACAATCATCCCAACAACAATAATAACCGCAACAACAACAACAACAATCAGAAGCAGCTATGCCAAAGGTGTGAAAAGTATCACTCGGGGTTCTGCACCAAATTTTGCAACAAGTGTAAAAGAAATGGTCATAGCGCGGCGAAGTGTGAGGTCTACAGACCAGGGGTTAATAGAACGAAAGGAACAAATGGTGTCGGAACGAGTAATGGCGGAGCAAGTAGTGTCGAAGCAAGTTATGCCAATGTAGTTTGTTATAAATGTGGAAAACCGGGCCACATTATTAGAAATTGCCCGAACCAGGAGAACACGAATGGACAAGGTCGCGGAAGAGTTTTCAATATTAATGCGGCAGAGGCACAGGAAGACCCGGAGCTTGTTACGGGTACGTTTCTTATTGACAATAAATCAGCTTACGTTTTATTTGATTCGGGTGCGGATAGAAGCTATATGAGTAGAGAATTTTGTGCTAAATTAAGTTGTCCATTGACGCCTTTGGATAGTAAATTTTTACTCGAATTAGCAAATGGTAAATTAATTTCAGCAGATAATATATGTCGGAATCGAGAAATTAAACTGGTTAGCGAAACATTTAAGATTGACTTGATACCAGTAGAGTTAGGGAGTTTTGATGTGATAATCGGTATGGACTGGTTGAAAGAAGTGAAAGCAGAGATCGTTTGTTTCAAAAATGCAATTCGCATTATACGAGAAAAAGGAAAACCCTTAATGGTGTACGGAGAAAAGGGCAACACGAAGCTACATCTTATTAGTAATTTGAAGGCACAAAAACTAATAAGAAAAGGTTGCTATGCTGTTCAAGCACACGTCGAGAAAGTACAAACTGAAGAAAAGAGCATCAATGATGTTCCCGTCGCAAAAGAATTTCCCGATGTATTTCCGAAAGAATTACCGGGATTACCCCCACATCGATCCGTTGAATTTCAAATAGATCTTGTACCAGGAGCTGCACCAATAGCTCGTGCTCCTTACAGACTCGCACCCAACGAGATGAAAGAACTGCAAAGCCAATTACAAGAACTTTTAGAGCGTGGTTTTATTCGACCAAGCACATCACCGTGGGGAGCTCCTGTTTTGTTTGTCAAGAAGAAAGATGGTACATTCAGGTTGTGTATCGACTACCGAGAGTTGAACAAACTTACCATCAAGAACCGCTACCCACTACCGAGAATCGATGACTTATTTGATCAACTACAAGGCTCGTCTGTTTATTCAAAGATTGACTTACGTTCCGGGTATCATCAAATGCGGGTGAAAGAAGATGATATTCCAAAGACTGCTTTCAGAACACGTTACGGTCATTACGAGTTTATGGTCATGCCATTTGGTTTAACTAATGCACCAGCTGTGTTCATGGACCTTATGAACCGAGTGTGTGGACCATACCTTGACAAGTTTGTCATTGTTTTCATTGATGACATACTTATTTACTCAAAGAATGACCAAGAACACGGTGAACATTTGAGAAAGGTGTTAGAAGTATTGAGGAAGGAAGAATTGTACGCTAAGTTTTCAAAGTGTGCATTTTGGTTGGAAGAAGTTCAATTCCTCGGTCACATAGTGAACAAAGAAGGTATTAAGGTGGATCCGGCAAAGATAGAAACTGTTGAAAAGTGGGAAACCCTGAAAACTCCGAAACACATACGCCAGTTTTTAGGACTAGCTGGTTACTACAGAAGGTTCATCCAAGACTTTTCCAGAATAGCAAAACCCTTGACTGCATTAACGCATAAAGGGAAGAAATTTGAATGGAATGATGAACAAGAGAAAGCGTTTCAGTTATTGAAGAAAAAGCTAACTACGGCACCTATATTGTCATTGCCTGAAGGGAATGATGATTTTGTGATTTATTGTGACGCATCAAAGCAAGGTCTCGGTTGTGTATTAATGCAACGAACGAAGGTGATTGCTTATGCGTCTAGACAATTGAAGATTCACGAACAAAATTATACGACGCATGATTTGGAATTAGGCGCGGTTGTTTTTGCATTAAAGACTTGGAGGCACTACTTATATGGGGTCAAAAGTATTATATATACCGACCACAAAAGTCTTCAACACATATTTAATCAGAAACAACTGAATATGAGGCAGCGTAGGTGGATTGAATTATTGAATGATTACGACTTTGAGATTCGTTACCACCCAGGGAAGGCAAATGTGGTAGCCGATGCCTTGAGCAGGAAGGACAGAGAACCCATTCGAGTAAAATCTATGAATATAATGATTCATAATAACCTTACTACTCAAATAAAGGAGGCGCAACAAAGAGTTTTAAAAGAGGGAAATTTAAAGGATGAAATACCCAAAGGATCGGAGAAACATCTTAATATTCGGGAAGACGGAACCCGGTATAGGGCTGAAAGGATTTGGGTACCAAAATTTGGAGATATGAGAGAAATGGTACTTAGAGAAGCTCATAAAACCAGATACTCAATACATCCTGGAACGGGGAAGATGTACAAGGATCTCAAGAAACATTTTTGGTGGCCGGGTATGAAAGCCGATGTTGCTAAATATGTAGGAGAATGTTTGACGTGTTCTAAGGTCAAAGCTGAGCATCAGAAACCATCAGGTCTACTTCAACAACCCGAAATCCCGGAATGGAAATGGGAAAACATTACCATGGATTTCATCACTAAATTGCCAAGGACTGCAAGTGGTTATGATACTATTTGGGTAATAGTTGATCGTCTCACCAAGTCAGCACACTTCCTGCCTATAAGAGAAGATGACAAGATGGAGAAGTTAGCACGACTGTATTTGAAGGAAGTCGTCTCCAGACATGGAATACCAATCTCTATTATCTCTGATAGGGATGGCAGATTTATTTCAAGATTCTGGCAGACATTACAGCAAGCATTAGGAACTCGTCTAGACATGAGTACTGCCTATCATCCACAAACTGATGGGCAGAGCGAAAGGACGATACAAACGCTTGAAGACATGCTACGAGCATGTGTTATTGATTTTGAAAACAGTTGGGATCGACATCTACCGTTAGCAGAATTTCCCTACAACAACAGCTACCATTCAAGCATTGAGATGGCGCCGTTTGAAGCACTTTATGGTAGAAAGTGCAGGTCTCCGATTTGTTGGAGTGAAATGGGGGATAGACAGATTACGGGTCCGGAGATTATACAAGAAACTACCGAGAAGATCATCCAAATTCAACAACGGTTGAAAACCGTCCAAAGTCGACAAAAGAGCTATGCTGACATTAAAAGAAAAGATATAGAATTTGAAATTGGAGAGATGGTCATGCTTAAAGTTGCACCTTGGAAAGGCGTTGTTCGATTTGGTAAACGAGGGAAATTAAATCCAAGGTATATTGGACCATTCAAGATTATTGATCGTGTCGGACCAGTAGCTTACCGACTTGAGTTACCTCAACAACTCGCGGCTGTACATAACACTTTCCACGTCTCGAATTTGAAGAAATGTTTTGCTAAAGAAGATCTCACTATTCCGTTAGATGAAATCCAAATCAACGAAAAACTTCAATTCATCGAAGAACCCGTCGAAATAATGGATCGTGAGGTTAAAAGACTTAAGCAAAACAAGATACCAATTTTTAAGGTTCGATGGAATGCTCGTAGAGGACCCAAGTTCACCTGGGAGCGTGAAGATCAGATGAAGAAGAAATACCCGCATCTATTTCCAGAAGATTCGTCAACACCTTCAACAGCTTAAAATTTCGGGACGAAATTTATTTAACGGGTAGGTACTGTAGTGACCCGAACTTTTCCATGTTTATATATATTAATTGAGATTGATATTTACATGATTAAATGTTTCCAACATGTTAAGCAATCAAACTTGTTAAGACTTGATTAATTGAAATATGTTTCATATAGGCAATTGACCACCCAAGTTGACCGGTGATTCACGAACGTTAAAACTTGTAAAAACTATATGATGACATATATATGGATATATATATAGTTAACATGATACTATGATAAGTAAACATATCATTAAGTATATTAACAATAAACTACATATGTAAAAACAAGACTACTAACTTAATGATTTTTAAACGAGACATATATGTAACGATTATCGTTGTAAAGACATTTAATATATATATATATCATATTAAGAGATATTCATACATGATAATATCATGATAATATAATAATTTAAAATCTCATTTGATATTATAAACATTGGGTTAACAACATTTAACAAGATCGTTAACCTAAAGGTTTCAAAACAACACTTACATGTAACGACTAACGATGACTTAACGACTCAGTTAAAATGTATATACATGTAGTGTTTTAATATGTATTTATACACTTTTTAAAGACTTCAATACACTTATCAAAATACTTCTACTTAACAAAAATGCTTACAATTACATCCTCGTTCAGTTTCATCAACAATTCTACTCGTATGCACCTGTATTCGTACTCGTACAATACACAGCTTTTAGATGTATGTACTATTGGTATATACACTCCCATGATCAGCTCTTAGCAGCCCATGTGAGTCACCTAACACATGTGGGAACCATCATTTGGCAACTAGCATGAAATATCTCATAAAATTACAAAAATATGAGTAATCATTCATGACTTATTTACATGAAAACAAAATTACATATCCTTTATATCTAATCCATACACCAATGACCAAAAACACCTACAAACACTTTCATTCTTCAATTTTCTTCATCTAATTAATCTCTCTCAAGTTCTATCTTCAAGTTCTAAGTGTTCTTCATAAATTCCAAAAGTTCTAGTTTCATAAAATCAAGAATACTTTCAAGTTTGCTAGCTCACTTCCAATCTTGTAAGGTGATCATCCAACCTCAAGAAATCTTTGTTACTTACAGTAGGTTATCATTCTAATACAAGGTAATAATCATATTCAAACTTTGGTTCAATTTCTATAACTATAACAATCTTATTTCAAGTGATGATCTTACTTGAACTTGTTTTCGTGTCATGATTCTGCTTCATGAACTTCGAGCCATCCAAGGATCCATTGAAGCTAGATACACTTTTCTCTTTTCCAGTAGGTTTATCCAAGGAACTTAAGGTAGTAATGATGTTCATAACATCATTCGATTCATACATATAAAGCTATCTTATTCGAAGGTTTAAACTTGTAATCACTAGAACATAGTTTAGTTAATTCTAAACTTGTTCGCAAATAAAAGTTAATCCTTCTAAATTGACTTTTAAAATCAACTAAACACATGTTCTATATCTATATGATATGCTAACTTAATGATTTAAAACCTGGAAACACGAAAAACACCGTAAAACCGGATTTACGCCGTCGTAGTAACACCGCGGGCTGTTTTGGGTTAGTTAATTAAAAACTATGATAAACTTTGATTTAAAAGTTGTTATTCTGGGTAAATGATTTTTATTATGAACATGAAACTATATTCAAAAATTATGGTTAAACTCAAAGTGGAAGTATGTTTTCTAAAATGGTCATCTAGACGTCGTTCTTTCGACTGAAATGACTACCTTTACAAAAATGACTTGTAACTTATTTTTCCGACTATAAACCTATACTTTTTCTGTTTAGATTCATAAAATAGAGTTCAATATGAAACCATAGCAATTTGATTCACTCAAAACGGATTTAAAATGAAGAAGTTATGGGTAAAACAAGATTGGATAATTTTTCTCATTTTAGCTACGTGAAAATTGCTAACAAATCTATTCCAACCATAACTTAATCAACTTGTATTGTATATTATGTAATCTTGAGATACCACAGACACGTATACAATGTTTCGACCTATCATGTCGACACATCTATATATATTTCGGAACAACCACAGACACTCTATATGTGAATATTGGAGTTAGCTATACAGGGTTGAGGTTGATTCCAAAATATATATAGTTTGAGTTGTGATCAATACTGAGATACGTATACACTGGGTCGTGGATTGATTCAAGATAATATTTATCGATTTATTTCTGTACATCTAATTGTGGACAACTAGTTGTAGGTTACTAACGAGGATAGCTGACTTAATAAACTTAAAACACCAAAATATATTAAAAGTGTTGTAAATATATTTTGAACATACTTTGATATATATGTATATATTGTTATAGGTTCGTGAATCAACCAGTGGCCAAGTCTTACTTCCCGACGAAGTAAAAATCTGTGAAAGTGAGTTATAGTCCCACTTTTAAAATCTAATATTTTTGGGATGAGAATACATGCAGGTTTTATAAATGATTTACAAAATAGACACAAGTACGTGAAACTACATTCTATGGTTGAATTATCGAAATCGAATATGCCCCTTTTTATTAAGTCTGGTAATCTAAGAATTAGGGAACAGACACCCTAATTGACGCGAATCCTAAAGATAGATCTATTGGGCCTAACAAACCCCATCCAAAGTACCGGATGCTTTAGTACTTCGAAATTTATATCATATCCGAAGGGTGTCCCGGAATGATGGGGATATTCTTATATATGCATCTTGTTAATGTCGGTTACCAGGTGTTCACCAAATGAATGACTTTTATCTCTATGTATGGGATGTGTATTGAAATATGAAATCTTGTGGTCTATTATTATGATTTGATATATAGGTTAAACCTATAACTCACCAACATTTTTGTTGACGTTTTAAGCATGTTTATTCTCAGGTGATTATTAAGAGCTTCCGCTGTCGCATACTTAAATAAGGACGAGATTTGGAGTCCATGCTTGTATGATATTGTGTAAAAACTGCATTCAAGAAACTTATTTTGTTGTAACATATTTGTATTGTAAACCATTATGTAATGGTCGTGTGTAAACAGGATATTTTAGATTATCATTATTTGATAATCTACGTAAAGCTTTTTAAACCTTTATTGATGAAATAAAGGTTATGGTTTGTTTTAAAATGAATGCAGTCTTTGAAAAACGTCTCATATAGAGGTCAAAATCTCGCAACGAAATCAATTAATATGGAACGTTTTTAATCAATAAGAACGGGACATTTCATTATATACATAAAAATGAGACTATTAATTTAAGAAACTCGAAAACGATATATATAACGATTATCGTTATAACAACGTCTTACTAGGTACATATGAATCATATTAAGATATTGATACACTTGGTTAATTATGTTAAATGATAAGTAAATATATTATTAAGTGTATTAACAATGAAATACATATGTAAAAATAAGACTACTAACTTAATGATTTCGAAACGAGACATATATGTAACGATTATCGTTGTAACGACATTTAACTGTATATACATCATACTAAGATATATTATATATCATAATATCATGATAATATAATAATTTAACATCTCATTTGTTATAATAAACAATGGGTTAACAACATTCAACAAGATCGTTAACCTTTAGGTTTCAAAACAACATTTACATGTAACGACTAACGATGACTTAACGACTCAGTTAAAATGTATATACATGTAGTGTTTTAATATGTATTCATACACTTTTGAAAGACTTCAAGACACTTATCAAAATACTTCTACTTAACAAAAATGCTTACAATTACATCCTCGTTCAGTTTCATCAACAATTCTACTCGTATGCACCCGTATTCGTACTCGTACAATACACAGCTTTTAGATGTATGTACTATTGGTATATACACTCCAATGATCAGCTATTAGCAGCCCATGTGAGTCACCTAACACATGTGGGAACCATCATTTGGCAACTAGCATGAAATATCTCATAAAATTATAAAAATATGAGTAATCATTCATGACTTATTTACATGAAAACAAAATTACATATCCTTTATATCTAATCCATACACCAACGACCAAAAATACCTACAAACACTTTCATTCTTCAATTTTCTTCATCTAATTGATCTCTCTCAAGTTCTATCTTCAAGTTCTAAGTGTTCTTCATATATTTTACAAGTTCTAGTTACATAAAATCAAGAATACTTTCAAGTTTGCTAGCTCACTTCCAATCTTGTAAGGTGATCATCCAACCTCAAGAAATCTTTATTTATTACAGTAGGTTATCATTCTAATACAAGGTAATAATCATATTCAAACTTTGGTTCAATTTCTATAACTATAACAATCTTATTTCAAGTGATGATCTTACTTGAACATGTTTTCGTGTCATGATTCTACTTCAAGAACTTCGAGCCATCCAAGGATCCGTTGAAGCTAGATCCATTTTTCACTTTTCCAGTAGGTTTATCCAAGGAACTTAAGGTAGTAATGATGTTCATAACATCATTCGATTCATACATATAAAGCTATCTTATTCGAAGGTTTAAACTTGTAATCACTAGAACATAGTTTAGTTAATTCTAAACTTGTTCGCAAACAAAAGTTAATCCTTCTAACTTGACTTTTAAAATCAACTAAACACATGTTCTATATCTATATGATATGCTAACTTAATGATTTAAAACCTGGAAACACGAAAAACACCGTAAAACCGGATTTACGCCGTCGTAGTAACACCGCGGGCTGTTTTGGGTTAGTTAATTAAAAACTATGATAAACTTTGATTTAAAAGTTTTTATTCTGAGAAAATGATTTTTATTATGAACATGAAACTATATCCAAAAATTATGGTTAAACTCAAAGTGGAAGTATGTTTTCTAAAATGGTCATCTAGACGTCGTTCTTTCGACTGAAATGACTACCTTTACAAAAACGACTTGTAACTTATTTTTCCGACTATAAACCTATACTTTTTCTGTTTAGATTCATAAAATATAGTTCAATATGAAACCATAGCAATTTGATTCACTCAAAACGGATTTAAAATGAAGAAGTTATGGGTAAAACAAGATTGGATAATTTTTCTCATTTTAGCTACGTGAAAATTGGTAACAAATCTATTCCAACCATAACTTAATCAACTTGTATTGTATATTATGTAATCTTGAGATACCATAGACACGTATACAATGTTTCGACCTATCATGTCGACACATCTATATATATTTCGGAACAACCATAGACACTCTATATGTGAATGTTGGAGTTAGCTATACAGGGTTGAGGTTGATTCAAAAATATATATAGTTTGAGTTGTGATCAATACTGAGATACGTATACACTGGGTCGTGGATTGATTCAAGATAATATTTATCGATTTATTTCTGTACATCTAATTGTGGACAACTAGTTGTAGGTTACTAACGAGGGCAGCTGACTTAATAAACTTAAAACATCAAAATATATTAAAAGTGTTGTAAATATATTTTGAACATACTTTGATATATATGTATATATTGTTATAGATTCGTGAATCAACCAGTGGCCAAGTCTTACTTCCCGACGAAGTAAAAATCTGTGAAAGTGAGTTATAGTCCCACTTTTAAAATCTAATATTTTTGGGATGAGAATACATGCAGGTTTTATAAATGATTTACAAAATAGACACAAGTACGTGAAACTACATTCTATGGTTGAATTATTGAAATCGAATATGCCCCTTTTTATTAAGTCTGGTAATCTAAGAATTAGGGAACAGACACCCTAATTGACGCGAATCCTAAAGATAGATCTATCGGGCCCAACAAGCCCCATCCAAAGTACCGGATGCTTTAGTACTTCGAAATTTATATCATATCCGAAGGGTGTCCCGGAATGATGGGGATATTCTTATATATGCATCTTGTTAATGTCGGTTACCAGGTGTTCACCATATGAATGACTTTTATCTCTATGTATGGAATGTGTATTGAAATATGAAATCTTGTGGTCTATTATTATGATTTGATATATATAGGTTAAACCTATAACTCACCAACATTTTTGTTGACGTTTTAAGCATGTTTATTCTCAGGTGATTATTAAGAGCTTCCGCTGTCGCAAACTTAAATAAGGACGAGATTTGGAGTCCATGTTTGTATGATATTGTGTAAAAACTGCATTCAAGAAACTTATTTTGTTGTAATATATTTGTATTGTAAACCATTATGTAATGGTCGTGTGTAAACAGGATATTTTAGATTATCATTATTTGATAATCTACGTAAAGCTTTTTAAACCTTTATTGATGAAATAAAGGTTATGGTTTGTTTTAAAATGAATGCAGTCTTTGAAAAACGTCTCATATAGAGGTCAAAACCTCGCAACAAAATCAATTAATATGGAACGTTTTTAATCAATAAGAATGGGACATTTCAATTCGATTCATACATATAAAGCTATCTTATTCGAAGGTTTAAACTTGTAATCACTAGAACATAGTTTAGTTAATTCTAAACTTGTTCGCAAACAAAAGTTAATCCTTCTAACTTGACTTTTAAAATCAACTAAACACATGTTCTATATCTATATGATATGCTAACTTAATGATTTAAAACCTGGAAACAAGAAGAACACTGTAAAACCGGACATACGCCGTCGTAGTAACACCGCGGCCTGTTTTGGGTTAGTTAATTAAAAACTATGATAAACTTTGATTTAAAAGTTGTTCTTCTGGGAAAATATTTTTTCTTATGAACATGAAACTATATCCAAAAATCATGATTAAACTCAAAGTGGAAGTATGTTTTCTAAAATGGTCATCTAGACGTCGTTCTTTCGACTGAAATGACTACCTTTACAAAAACGACTTGTAACTTATATTTCCAACTATAAACCTATACTTTTTCTGTTTAGATTCATAAAATAGAGTTCAATATGAAACCATATCAATTTGATTCACTCAAAACGGATTTAAAATGAAGAAGTTATGGGTAAAACAAGATTGGATAATTTTTCTTGTTGTAGCAACGTGAAAATTGGTAACAAATCTATATTAATCATATCCTAGCTAACTTATATTGTATTATACATGTATTCTAATATATTATGTAATCTTAGAATACCATAGACACGTATGCAAATGTTTTGACATATCATATCGACCCATGTGTATATATTATTTGGAACAACCATAGACACTCTATATGCAGTAATGTGGGAGTTAGCTATACAGGGTTGAGGTTGATTCCAAAAATATATATACTTTGATTTGTGATCTAGCCTGAGACGTGTATACACTGGATCATGGATTGATTCAAGATAATATATATCAATTTTTTTCTGTACATCTAACGTTGGACAACTAGTAGTAGGTTACTAACGAGGACAGCTGACTTTATAAACTTAAAACATCAAAATGTATTAAAAGTGTTGTAAATATATTTTGAATATACTTTGATATATATGTACATATTTGTTATAGGTTCGTGAATCGACCAGTGGCAAGTCTTACTTCCCGACGAAGTAAAAATCTGTGAAAGTGAGTTATAGTCCCACTTTTAAAATCTAATATTTTTGGGATGAGAATACATGCAGGTTTTATAAATGATTTACAAAATAGACACAAGTACGTGAAACTACATTCTATGGTTGAATTATCGAAATCGAATATGCCCCTTTTTATTAAGTCTGGTAATCTAAGAATTAAGGAACATACACCCTAATTGACGCGAATCCTAAAGATAGATCTATTGGGCCTAACAAACCCCATCCAAAGTACCGGATGCTTTAGTACTTCGAAATTTATATCATATCCGAAGGGTGTCCCGGAATGATGGGGATATTTTTAAATATGCATCTTGTTAATGTCGGTTACCAGGTGTTCACCATATGAATGATTTTTATCTCTATGTATGGGATGTGTATTGAAATATGAAATCTTGTGGTCTATTGTTACGATTTGATATATATATATATATATATATATATATATATATATATATATATATATATATATATATATATATATATATATAGGTTAAATCTATAACTCACCAACATTTTTGTTGACGTTTAAAGCATGTTTATTCTCAGGTGAATACTAAGAGCTTCCGCTGTTGCATACTAAAATAAGGACAATATTTGGAGTCCATGTTTGTATGATATTGTGTAAAAACTGCATTTAAGAAACATATGTCGATGTAATATATTTCTATTGTAAACCATTATGTAATGGTCGTGTGTAAACAGTATATTTTAGATTATCATTATTTGATAATCTACGTAATGCTTTTGAAACCTTTATTGATAAAATAAAGGTTATAGTTGTTTTAAAAATGAATGCAGTCTTTGAAAAACGTCTCATATAGAGGTCAAAACCTCGCAACGAAATCAATTAATATGGAACGTTTATAATCAATATGAACGGGACATTTTATAATACTCCCACATCATTCGAAAATTCGTACGTCAATAGCTTATTAAACCAAAATGGCTTACTACATTCAAATCAACAACTTCTTAGTGGTGGTTCAACTGATGTCTAAGTGCAAACCTGCTGTTCGAATTACGCTACTTCTTTACAGACTTTGCAAATGAAATGATCAAGATGAGTAGCCTTAGCCCGTTGACAGAATCAAGTCGTGAAGGTCGGACCAACTGTAGACGTACCAACTAATATATTACCTTTTTTTATTAAGAATAAAAACTATTTGTTAAGAAAAATTAACATGATTAAACATTGTTGGCTTTGGATTTATTTTATTTTATTTATTTTTTTATTTTTGCAATTGTACTATGTTGTATGCACTTATGTGAGATATAGCCTTTTACCAACTTTGTGTCTAACAAGGATAAAAAGTTTGCGCTCGCTGCCGGATTGTTTTGGTCGATTAACGGTCGGTTAATTGAATGTTTAAAAAGGGTTAACAATCGGTTAATTTAAAAGTTTAAAAAATAAAGGAAAGAAAAATGAAAGGAAAAAAAGGAAGTGAAAAAAGTTGTAAAAAAATAACTTCGATGCGTGGTGGTTTTGGTCAGTTAACGATCGGTTAATTTAACGTTTTTAAATAAGTTATCCGTTAATTAAACATTAAAAAAACAAAGGAATAAAAAAGGAAGGGGAAAAGGAAGTGAAAAAAGTTGTAAAAACAATAACTTCGTTGTGAGGTGGTTTTGGTCGGTTGTTCACTTAATTCAACGATTAAAAAAAATTAACTGTCAGTAGACCAGGCAAAATGGACCCAAAGTCTTAAAAATGGGTCCATTGGGTTTACTTGAAGACCCAAATGAGTCCAAGCATATAACATAACAAATATCTTAAAGACCCAAATGGGTCCAATCACATAATACAAAAATTACTTGAAGACCCAAATGGGTTCACTTAAAAAGATTTGTTTTTCGGCGCGCGTTTTCGGCGCGCGTTTTGGGGCGCGATTTCGGGGCCCGTTTTCGGCGGCCGTTTTCGGCGCGCGATTTCGGCGCGCGATTTCGGGGCCCGATTTCGGAGCCCGATTTCGGGAGCCCGTTTTCGGCGACCATTTTCGGCGGGCGATTTCGGGGCCCGTTTTCGGCGCGCGATTTCGGCGCGCGTTTTCGGCGCGAGATTTCGGCGCGCGATTTTGGCGCCGATTTTGGGGGCCCGTTTTGGGCGCTAGTTTTGGGCGCGCGTTTTCCGCGCGCAATTTCGGGGCCCGTTTTCGGCGCGAGTTTTTGGGGCGCGTTTTCCGTCTCCCGTTTTCGACGCCGGTTTTCGGCGCGCTTTTTCGGCGGTCGTTTTCGGCGCGCGTTTTCGGCGCCCGTTTTCAGCGCGCGATTTCGGGGCCCGTTTTCGGCGCGCGATTTCGGCGTCGATTTGGGGCCCGATTTCGGGGCCCGTTTTGGGCGCTCGTTTTCAGCGCACGATTTCGGGGCCCGTTTTCGGCGCGCGTTTTCCTTCGCCCGTTTTCGGCGCCCATTTTTGGCGCGCTTTTTCGGCGGTCGTTTTCGGCGCGCGATTTCGATCGCGATTTCGTCGCGCAATTTCGTGGCTCGTTTTCTGCGGCCGTTTTCGGTGCGCATTTTTGGCGGCCGTTTTCGGCGCGCGTTTTTCGGCGCGCGATTTCCACGCGCGTTTTCGGCGCGTAATTTCGCGGCCCGTTTTCGGGGCTCGTGTTCGGAAGAGATACATCAAAAAATACAAACAAGAAAATTTTTACTAGCTCGACCAACCGACCCGGGTCTTGACCCAACCCGACCCGGGTCTCGACCCAACCCGTTCGACCCATTTTAATTCTGACCCGTTTCGACCCATGACCCATTTCGACCCGAACCCATTTGATCTTTGACCCAACTCGACCCATCTCGACCCGTTTGCCAGGTATAGTCTGTCAGTTAGCTAAATGTCACGACCCGGAAAATTTCGACTAATTTTGATCCAAACTCTCGATACGATTCAATATTTTGACACGATAAGCAATGTCTGTAAAGTTGAGTCTCAAAATTTTGAACTGTTTCATTAATTCATTTGACCTTAAACTGATCCCGACGATTCACGAACCACTAATTGTAAATAGATATGTGTGTATATATATATATACATAAATAATAATTTGAAATATAATTTGAAATATTATATGTTGTTGTTACTAAAATTTAACTATGTAAAATAAAATAAAAAATATGATATTATAATAATTATTATTTAAAACATATCAAAATATAAATAAAAGTATATTAAAAATAAATTTAAATGATTGTAATAATCGTTTGATATTCCGATTGATATTAAGCCAGGTAAATTCAAACTTATATGGTTTTGAAATAAACGGTGGTCCGAAACTGAGTTGTATGAATTATAGACTTATTAAATATGCATTTAAGAACTATTTGTTAAGTTTAAATTTTTTTTTTATATTTTACCTAGGATCGGGAGTTGACAGTGAGTTAAATTTTATTTAAAAATTTTTAAATAGTTAATGATCAAATTTTGTACCATAATGACCAAAATAAATAAATGTATTTAATCTAAAAGTTTCGGATTTTTCTGAAAACTTTTATCCGCCCCTGATTTACAACAGAGTACGATATACCACTTCGAAGAAACTGTCGGTATAAAAATCCAACAAGTATGGCAGCTGTATTATTCCGTTTCTGTTAAATTCTCCTTGATTGATATAAGTTACTATTATATTATTGACTTATTTACCTTTATATTATTAATTTATTTATCCTAATACTCCGTATCTTATATATGTATGTATATGAGTTGCAGAGAGAGAGATGAACCATCACTTTGTTTCATTAAGAGACTAAGGAATCACCACTTCAACCTACAAACCAACATTACCGACTGCCACAGAAGCCACCCGGCACCTTCGACCACACCACCAATACCGTCGATCACCACCCTAAACCACCAAATCCTCACCACTTTGTCACCTTTCTTATATATATATATATATATATATATATATATATATATATATATATATATATATATATATATATACATACATACATATATATATATATATATTTTTCTGTTTCATGACCGAACATTTTCAAACCACCGGTCACCTCTGTTGATCGCCACCATACAAACACCTTCACAAACACCATTGCTAACCCAAGATCACCTTGACTCGTCATCATCTCCGAAAAACGACCACCGGATGTCACCACCATGAACACCCATTTTATTTTTATTTTTATTTTCTTCAAGCAACACTCCAACCGTCCTCATCTTTCACCCTCCTTACTACCACCGGCACCAACACCTTCAGTAAAACACCACTCTCGATCACCACCGTTGTCCACCATACACCTCCACTACAATGGTTTACCACCGGTAACTATTTTTTTTTTCAAACCATCACCGTCACTTTTGCTTCCTTTTAAAAACCACAACCGTCACCATCTCTAAACCACTCACCACCACAGCCGTAAACCACCTCAGTCCGCCACCATCACCTTCTCTCGATATCATTTATTTTTTTTATTTTTTTTCTTTCTCGGTTGGTTGATCGTGAATACCCAACATGTAGTGACCCGAACTTTTCCATGTTTATATATATTAATTGAGATTGATGTTTACATGATTAAATGTTTCCAACATGTTAAGCAATCAAACTTGTTAAGACTTGATTAATTGAAATAGGTTTCATATAGACAATTGACCACCCAAGTTGACCGGTGATTCACGAACGTTAAAACTTGTAAAAAACTATATGATGACATATATATGGTTATATATATAGTTAACATGATATTATGATAAGTAAACATATCATTAATTATATTAACAATGAACTACATATGTAAAAACAAGACTACTAACTTAATGATTTTGAAACGAGACATATATGTAACGTTTATCGTTGTAACGACATTTAATGTATATATATCATATTAAGAGATATTCGTACATCATAATATCATGATAATATAATAATTTAAAATCTCTTTTGTTATTATAAACATTGGGTTAACAATATTTAACAAGATCGTTAACCTAAAGGTTTCAAAACAACACTTACATGTAACGACTAACGATGACTTAACGACTCAGTTAAAATGTATATACATGTAGTGTTTTAATATGTATTTATACACTTTTGAAAGACTTCAATACACTTATCAAAATACTTCTACTTAACAAAAATTCTTACAATTACATTCTCGTTCAGTTTCATCAACAATTCTACTCGTATGCACCCGTATTCGTACTCGTACAATACACAGCTTTTAGATGTATGTACTATTGGTATATACACTCTAATGATCAGCTATTAGCAGCCCATGTGAGTCACCTAACACATGTGGGAACCATCATTTGGCAACTAGCATGAAATATCTCATAAGATTACAAAAATATGAGTAATCATTCATGACTTATTTACATGAAAACAAAATTACATATCCTTTATATCTAATCCATACACCAACGACCAAAAACACCTACAAACACTTTCATTCTTCAATTTTCTTCATCTAATTGAACTCTCTCAAGTTCTATCTTCAAGTTCTAAGTGTTCTTCATAAATTCCAAAAGTTCTAGTTTCATAAAATCAAGAATACTTTCAAGTTTGCTAGCTCACTTCCAATCTTGTAAGGTGATCATCCAACCTCAAGAAATCTTTGTTTCTTACAGTAGGTTATCATTCTAATACAAGGTAATAATCATATTCAAACTTTGGTTCAATTTCTATAACTATAACAATCTTATTTCAAGTGATGATCTTACTTGAACTTGTTTTCGTGTCATGATTTTGCTTCAAGAACTTTGAGCCATCCAAGGATCCATTGAAGCTAGATCCATTTTTCTCTTTTCCAGTAGGTTCATCCAAGGAACTTAAGGTAGTAATGATGTTCATAACATCATTCGATTCATACATATAAAGCTATCTTATTCGAAGGTTTAAACTTGTAATCACTAGAACATAGTTTAGTTAATTCTAAACTTGTTCGCAAACAAAAGTTAATCCTTCTAACTTGACTTTTAAAATCAACTAAACACATGTTCTATATCTATATGATATGCTAACTTAATGATTTAAAACCTGGAAACACGAAAAACACCGTAAAACCGGATTTACGCCGTCGTAGTAACACCGCGGGCTGTTTTGGGTTAGTTAATTAAAAACTATGATAAACTTTGATTTAAAAGTTGTTATTCTGAGAAAATGATTTTTATTATGAACATGAAACTATATCCAAAAATTATGGTTAAACTCAAAGTGGAAGTATGTTTTCTAAAATGGTCATCTAGACGTCGTTCTTTCGACTGAAATGACTACCTTTACAAAAACGACTTGTAACTTATTTTTCCGACTAGAAACCTATACTTTTTTTGTTTAGATTCATAAAATAGAGTTCAATATGAAACCATAGCAATTTGATTCACTCAAAACGGATTTAAAATGAAGAAGTTATGGGTAAAACAAGATTGGATAATTTTTCTCATTTTAGCTACGTGAAAATTGGTAACAAATCTATTCCAACCATAACTTAATCAACTTGTATTATATATTATGTAATCTTGAGATACCATAGACACGTATACAATGTTTCGACCTATCATGTCGACACATCTATATATATTTCGGAACAACCATAGACACTCTATATGTGAATGTTGGAGTTAGCTATACAGGGTTGAGGTTGATTCCAAAATATATATAGTTTGAGTTGTGATCAATACTGAGATACGTATACACTGGGTCGTGGATTGATTCAAGATAATATTTATCGATTTATTTCTGTACATCTAACTGTGGACAACTAGTTGTAGGTTACTAACGAGGACAGCTGACTTAATAAACTTAAAACATCAAAATATATTAAAAGTGTTGTAAATATATTTTGAACATACTTTGATATATATGTATATGTATATATTGTTATAGGTTCGTGAATCAACCAGTGGCCAAGTCTTACTTCCCGACGAAGTAAAAATCTGTGAAAGTGAGTTATAGTCCCACTTTTAAAATCTAATATTTTTGGGATGAGAATACATGCAGGTTTTATAAATGATTTACAAAATAGACACAAGTACGTGAAACTACATTCTATGGTTGAATTATCGAAATCGAATATGCCCCTTTTTATTAAGTCTGGTAATCTAAGAATTAGGGAACAGACACCCTAATTGACGCGAATCCTAAAGATAGATCTATTGGGCCTAACAAACCCCATCCAAAGTACCGGATGCTTTAGTACTTCGAAATTTATATCATATCCGAAGGGTGTCCCGGAATGATGGGGATATTCTTATATATGCATCTTGTTATTGTCGGTTACCAGGTGTTCACCATATGAATGATTTTTATCTCTATGTATGGGATGTGTATTGAAATATGAAATCTTGTGGTCTATTGTTACGATTTGATATATATAGGTTAAACCTATAACTCACCAGCATTTTTGTTGACGTTTTAAGCATGTTTATTCTCAGGTGATTATTAAGAGCTTCCGCTGTCGCATACTTAAATAAGGACAAGATTTGGAGTCCATGCTTGTATGATATTGTGTAAAAACTGCATTCAAGAAACTTATTTTGTTGTAACATATTTGTATTGTAAACCATTATGTAATGGTCGTGTGTAAACAGGATATTTTAGATTATCATTATTTGATAATCTACGTAAAGCTTTTTAAACCTTTATTGATGAAATAAAGGTTATGGTTTGTTTAAAAATGAATGCAGTCTTTGAAAAACGTCTCATATAGAGGTCAAAACCTCGCAACGAAATCAATTAATATGGAACGTTTTTAATCAATAAGAACGGGACATTTCAGTTGGTATCCGAGCGTTGGTCTTAGAGAACCAGAAAATTTGCATTAGTGTGTCTTATCGAGTTTGTTAGGATGCATTAGTGAGTCTGGACTTCGACCGTGTTTTCTTTAAAAATGATTGCTTAACATTTTTGTTGGAAACTATATATTTTTAACATATGAATATTATGTGATATATTAATCTCTTAACGTGTTTGATATTATGTGATAGATGTCTACCTCTAGAACAAGTCCCATTGACTCACCTAATAATAATGAAGAGTCAAATGTAAATTGGAATGATTTGTGGACTGATTCACAAGTTCCCGAAGAGGAACCGGAAGAAGAGTCGGAACCGGAAGAAGAATCGGAACCGGAAGAAGAATCGGAACCGGATGAAGAAATAGAACCGGTGGGGGAAATAATAAAACGGTTAAGTAAAAGAAAATCCTCAACCAACCGACCAAAGTTAATTATGGTCAATGGTGTTTCCGCCAAGGAAGCAAAATATTGGGAGGATTACCAATTCTCCGATGAATCGGATTCCGACGAGAATTCCGATGATGTTATAGAAATTACCCCAACTGAATTTAAAAAGGCAAAAGAAAATAATAAGGGAAAGGGCATAAAAATAGAGAAATCTAATTCCAACCCCGATGAACTTTATATGTATCGTCAACCCCCGAAGTCCTTAAGTTGTAAAAATGACCCAGGAACCTCTAAACCACCAGGTTTTTCTAAACCAATGTGGATAACGACGGCTCATATTAGGGGAAAATCATATATCCCTAGAAACTTGGCAAAACGAACCAAAACCGAAGAAGAAGAAACAAGCGAGTCGGAATAAGATATTTGTATTCATGTGGTGTAATATATGTAATATAGTGTGCTTATGCTTTATGATATATGTAAAAATTGCTTGTATTAATAAGTATTTTTTTTTTATGAATCTAACTCTTGTCTATTTTACAGTATAAAAACGCAAAATGGATAGACAACCCAATATTTTAAGAGACCTACCCGGAGACATGATTGATGAAATCTTGTCTAGAGTCGGTCAGAATTCCTCGGCACAACTATTTAAGGCGAGATCAGTTTGTAAGACATTCGAAGAACGTTCCAAGAATGTCTTGGTTTATAAGAGACTTTCGTTTGAAAGATGGGGGATATCACATTGGGAAACCCATAAGTTACGATGTGTTTACTTTGACGCATATATTGCGGGGAACCCAAATGCTATTTTACGCAACGGGTTAAGAAATTATTTTGACTCAATATATCCGAATATTGGACTTCGTGATTTAGAAAAAGCGGCTAACATGCAACATAAAGAAGCATGTTATGCTTACGGATTAGTAATGTTCGCTTCTCACCAAAGTGAGAACAAGAACATCGGGCTACAACTATTAAACAAAACGTTTCCACAAGTGACGGAGTCGGTAATTGGGGTAAGAAATGAGGTTTTTAGATTATTACGGGACTGTTGGACATTACGTAACCCTCGTCCCTTTGATGACGTTACAACACGCTGTCTTATCAACGGCCATAACGGTTATGTTGCACAAGACCAAGGATGGGAAGTAGTCCTAGTAAAACCAGAATGCATGACTTGTTTCTGGACGTATGAATTACGTGTCTTTATTGCCTTTGCTGAACGACTTGTGTACTAGCTAGAATTGTCTTCACAACTATCTTGTATCAAAGTTATTGTGTGCTATATTTCATGCTTTATGTAAAATAAGCGGTATTGTAAGTTTGTAAAATATTGTATAAAAGTTTGAACGCGAAATATTATTATAATCAGTTTTTCATATAGAATTGTAGTAGTTGAATTGTATATTAGCTACTAAGTATGAACTTAACGGGTAGGTACTACCCGAATTTAAACTTATAAAACGCTAATATGAAGAAAAAGCTTTTATAAATGAGTTCATATTATGCTACGAAATACTATTAACTACTCTTAATATTCTGTATGATTAACTTGTTCCATTTAACTATTTTGAAGGAAATGGCACCGACTACTCGACACACCGTGAATATGAATGAAGAGGAATTCCGTACTTTTCTAGCTTCAAACATAGCCGCAGTACAGGCTGCGCTACATACCAACAATAACCTTGGATCTAGCAGTACAGGAAATCGTGTAGGATGCACCTACAAAGAATTCACTGCCTGCAAACCTTTGGAATTTGATGGAACCGAAGGACCGATCGGATTGAAACGGTGGACCGAGAAGGTTGAATCGGTGTTTGCCATAAGTAAGTGTACTGAAGAGGACAAAGTGAAGTACGCTACGCATACCTTCACAGGTTCTGCGTTAACATGGTGGAATACCTATCTAGAGCAAGTGGGACAAGATGATGCGTACGCACTACCGTGGTCAGCATTCAAGCACTTGATGAACGAGAAGTACCGTCCCAGAACCGAGGTCAATAAGCTCAAGACAAAACTTAGAGGGTTACGAACCCAAGGATTTGATATTACCACGTACGAAAGACGATTCACAGAATTGTGCCTATTGTGTCCGGGAGCATTCGAAGATGAGGAAGAGAAGATCGACGCGTTTGTGAAAGGATTACCGGAAAGAATCCAAGAAGATATAAGTTCACACGAGCCCGCCTCCATACAACAGGCATGTAGAATGGCTCACAAACTAGTGAACCAGATTGAAGAAAGAATTAAAGAACAGACTGCTGAAGAGGCCAATGTGAAGCAAGTCAAAAGAAAGTGGGAGGAAAACGGTGATAAGAATCACCAATACAACAACAACAGCAATTACAACAATAATCGCAACAATTATCCCAACAATCGCAACATCAATCGCAACTACAACAAACGGCCCAACAACAACAACAACAACAACAGCAACTACAACAATCATCCCAACAACAATAATAACCGCAACAACAACAACAATCAGAAGCAACTATGCCAAAGGTGTGAAAAGAATCACTCGGGGTTCTGCACCAAATTTTGCAACAAGTGTAAAAGAAATGGTCATAGCGCGGCGAAGTGTGAGGTCTACGGACCAGGGGTTAATAGAACGAAAGGAACAAATGGTGTCGAAACGAGTAATGGCGGAGCAAGTAGTGTCGGAGCAAGTTATGCCAATGTAGTTTGTTATAAATGTGGAAAACCAGGCCACATTATTAGAAATTGCCCGAACCAGGAGAACACGAATGGACAAGGCCGTGGAAGAGTTTTCAATATTAATGCGGTAGAGGCACAGGAAGACCCGGAGCTTGTTACGGGTACGTTTCTTATTGACAATAAATCTGCTTACGTTTTATTTGATTCGGGTGCGGATAGAAGCTATATGAGTAGAGATTTTTGTGCTAAATTAAGTTGTCCATTGACGCCTTTGGATAGTAAATTTTTACTCGAATTAGCAAATGGTAAATTAATTTCAGCAGATAATATATGTCGGAATCGAGAAATTAAACTGGTTAGCGAAACATTTAAGATTAATTTGATACCAGTAGAGTTAGGGAGTTTTGATGTGATAATCGGTATGGACTGGTTGAAAGAAGTGAAAGCGGAGATCGTTTGTTACAAAAATGCAATTCGCATTATACGAGAAAAAGGAAAACCCTTAATGGTGTACGGAGAAAAGGGCAACACGAAGCTACATCTTATTAGTAATTTGAAGGCACAAAAACTAATAAGAAAAGGTTGCTATACTGTTCTAGCACACGTCGAGAAAGTACAAACTGAAGAAAAGAGCATCAATGATGTTCCCATTGCAAAAGAATTTCCCGATGTATTTCCGAAAGAATTACCGGGATTACCCTCACATCGATCCGTTGAATTTCAAATAGATCTTGTACCAGGAGCTGCACCAATAGCTCGTGCTCCTTACAGACTCGCACCCAGCGAGATGAAAGAACTGCAAAGCCAATTACAAGAACTTTTAGAGCGTGGTTTCATTCGACCAAGCACATCACCGTGGGGAGCTCCTGTTTTGTTTGTCAAGAAGAAAGATGGTACATTCAGGTTGTGTATCGACTACCGAGAGTTGAACAAACTTACCATCAAGAACCGCTACCCACTACCGAGAATCGACGACTTATTTGATCAACTACAAGGCTCGTCTGTTTATTCAAAGATTGACTTACGTTCCGGGTATCATCAAATGCGGGTGAAAGAAGATGATATTCCAAAGACTGCTTTCAGAACACGTTACGGTCATTACGAGTTTATGGTCATGCCGTTTGGTTTAACTAATGCACCAGCTGTGTTCATGGACCTTATGAACCGAGTGTGTGGACCATACCTTGACAAGTTTGTCATTGTTTTCATTGATGACATACTTATTTACTCAAAGAATGACCAAGAACATGGTGAACATTTGAGAAAGGTGTTAGAAGTATTGAGGAAGGAAGAATTGTACGCTAAGTTTTCAAAGTGTGCATTTTGGTTGGAAGAAGTTCAATTCCTCGGTCACATAGTGAACAAAGAAGGTATTAAGGTGGATCCGGCAAAGATAGAAACTGTTGAAAAGTGGGAAACCCCGAAAACTCCGAAACACATACGCCAGTTTTTAGGACTAGCTGGTTACTACAGAAGGTTCATCCAAGACTTTTCCAGAATAGCAAAACCCTTGACTGCATTAACGCATAAAGGGAAGAAATTTGAATGGAATGATGAACAAGAGAAAGCGTTTCAGTTATTGAAGAAAAAGCTAACTACGGCACCTATATTGTCATTGCCTGAAGGGAATGATGATTTTGTGATTTATTGTGACGCATCAAAGCAAGGTCTCGGTTGTGTATTAATGCAACGAACGAAGGTGATTGCTTATGCGTCTAGACAATTGAAGATTCACGAACAAAATTATACGACGCATGATTTGGAATTAGGCGCGGTTGTTTTTGCATTAAAGACTTGGAGGCACTACTTATATGGGGTCAAAAGTATTATATATACCGACCACAAAAGTCTTCAACACATATTTAATCAGAAACAACTGAATATGAGGCAGCGTAGGTGGATTGAATTATTGAATGATTACGATTTTGAGATTCGTTACCACCCGGGGAAGGCAAATGTGGTAGCCGATGCCTTGAGCAGGAAGGATAGAGAACCCATTCGAGTAAAATCTATGAATATAATGATTCATAATAACATTACTACTCAAATAAAGGAGGCGCAACAAGGAGTTTTAAAAGAGGGAAATTTAAAGGATGAAATACCCAAAGGATCGGAGAAGCATCTTAATATTCGGGAAGACGGAACCCGGTATAGGGCTGAAAGGATTTGGGTACCAAAATTTGGAGATATGAGAGAAATGGTACTTAGAGAAGCTCATAAAACCAGATACTCAATACATCCTGGAACGGGGAAGATGTACAAGGATCTCAAGAAACATTTTTGGTGGCCGGGTATGAAAGCCGATGTTGCTAAATACGTAGGAGAATGTTTGACGTGTTCTAAGGTCAAAGCTGAGCATCAGAAACCATCAGGTCTACTTCAACAACCCGAAATCCCGGAATGGAAATGGGAAAACATTACCATGGATTTCATCACTAAATTGCCAAGGACTGCAAGTGGTTTTGATACTATTTGGGTAATAGTTGATCGTCTCACCAAATCAGCACACTTCCTACCAATAAGAGAAGATGACAAGATGGAGAAGTTAGCACGACTGTATTTGAAGGAAGTCATCTCCAGACATGGAATACCAATCTCTATTATCTCTGATAGGGACGGCAGATTTATTTCAAGATTCTGGCAGACATTACAGCAAGCATTAGGAACTCGTCTAGACATGAGTACTGCCTATCATCCACAAACTGATGGGCAGAGCGAAAGGACGATACAAACGCTTGAAGACATGCTACGAGCATGTGTTATTGATTTCGGAAACAGTTGGGATCGACATCTACCGTTAGCAGAATTTTCCTACAACAACAGCTACCATTCAAGCATTGAGATGGCGCCGTTTGAAGCACTTTATGGTAGAAAGTGCAGGTCTCCGATTTGTTGGAGTGAAGTGGGGGATAGACAGATTACGGGTCCGGAGATTATACAAGAAACTACCGAGAAGATCATCCAAATTCAACAACGGTTGAAAACCGCCCAAAGTCGACAAAAGAGCTACGCTGACATTAAAAGAAAAGATATAGAATTTGAAATTGGAGAGATGGTCATGCTTAAAGTTGCACCTTGGAAAGGCGTTGTTCGATTTGGTAAACGAGGGAAATTAAATCCAAGGTATATTGGACCATTCAAGATTATTGATCGTGTCGGACCAGTAGCTTACCGACTTGAGTTACCTCAACAACTCGCGGCTGTACATAACACTTTCCACGTCTCGAATTTGAAGAAATGTTTTGCTAAAGAAGATCTCACTATTCCGTTAGATGAAATCCAAATCAACGAAAAACTCCAATTCATCGAAGAACCCGTCGAAATAATGGATCGTGAGGTTAAAAGACTTAAGCAAAACAAGATACCAATTGTTAAGGTTCGATGGAATGCTCGTAGAGGACCCGAGTTCACCTGGGAGCGTGAAGATCAGATGAAGAAGAAATACCCGCATCTATTTCCAGAAGATTCGTCAACACCTTCAACAGCTTAAAATTTCGGGACGAAATTTATTTAACGGGTAGGTACTGTAGTGACCCGAACTTTTCCATGTTTATATATATTAATTGAGATTGATGTTTACATGATTAAATGTTTCCAACATGTTAAGCAATCAAACTTGTTAAGACTTGATTAATTGAAATAGGTTTCATATAGACAATTGACCACCCAAGTTGACCGGTGATTCACGAACGTTAAAACTTGTAAAAAACTATATGATGACATATATATGGTTATATATATAGTTAACATGATATTATGATAAGTAAACATATCATTAATTATATTAACAATGAACTACATATGTAAAAACAAGACTACTAACTTAATGATTTTGAAACGAGACATATATGTAACGTTTATCGTTGTAACGACATTTAATGTATATATATCATATTAAGAGATATTCGTACATCATAATATCATGATAATATAATAATTTAAAATCTCTTTTGTTATTATAAACATTGGGTTAACAATATTTAACAAGATCGTTAACCTAAAGGTTTCAAAACAACACTTACATGTAACGACTAACGATGACTTAACGACTCAGTTAAAATGTATATACATGTAGTGTTTTAATATGTATTTATACACTTTTGAAAGACTTCAATACACTTATCAAAATACTTCTACTTAACAAAAATGCTTACAATTACATTCTCGTTCAGTTTCATCAACAATTCTACTCGTATGCACCCGTATTCGTACTCGTACAATACACAGCTTTTAGATGTATGTACTATTGGTATATACACTCCAATGATCAGCTATTAGCAGCCCATGTGAGTCACCTAACACATGTGGGAACCATCATTTGGCAACTAGCATGAAATATCTCATAAGATTACAAAAATATGAGTAATCATTCATGACTTATTTACATGAAAACAAAATTACATATCCTTTATATCTAATCCATACACCAACGACCAAAAACACCTACAAACACTTTCATTCTTCAATTTTATTCATCTAATTGAACTCTCTCAAGTTCTATCTTCAAGTTCTAAGTGTTCTTCATAAATTCCAAAAGTTCTAGTTTCATAAAATCAAGAATACTTTCAAGTTTGCTAGCTCACTTCCAATCTTGTAAGGTGATCATCCAACCTCAAGAAATCTTTGTTTCTTACAGTAGGTTATCATTCTAATACAAGGTAATAATCATATTCAAACTTTGGTTCAATTTCTATAACTATAACAATCTTATTTCAAGTGATGATCTTACTTGAACTTGTTTTCGTGTCATGATTTTGCTTCAAGAACTTTGAGCCATCCAAGGATCCATTGAAGCTAGATCCATTTTTCTCTTTTCCAGTAGGTTCATCCAAGGAACTTAAGGTAGTAATGATGTTCATAACATCATTCGATTCATACATATAAAGCTATCTTATTCGAAGGTTTAAACTTGTAATCACTAGAACATAGTTTAGTTAATTCTAAACTTGTTCGCAAACAAAAGTTAATCCTTCTAACTTGACTTTTAAAATCAACTAAACACATGTTCTATATCTATATGATATGCTAACTTAATGATTTAAAACCTGGAAACACGAAAAACACCGTAAAACCGGATTTACGCCGTCGTAGTAACACCGCGGGCTGTTTTGGGTTAGTTAATTAAAAACTATGATAAACTTTGATTTAAAAGTTGTTATTCTGAGAAAATGATTTTTATTATGAACATGAAACTATATCCAAAAATTATGGTTAAACTCAAAGTGGAAGTATGTTTTCTAAAATGGTCATCTAGACGTCGTTCTTTCGACTGAAATGACTACCTTTACAAAAACGACTTGTAACTTATTTTTCCGACTAGAAACCTATACTTTTTTTGTTTAGATTCATAAAATAGAGTTCAATATGAAACCATAGCAATTTGATTCACTCAAAACGGATTTAAAATGAAGAAGTTATGGGTAAAACAAGATTGGATAATTTTTCTCATTTTAGCTACGTGAAAATTGGTAACAAATCTATTCCAACCATAACTTAATCAACTTGTATTATATATTATGTAATCTTGAGATACCATAGACACGTATACAATGTTTCGACCTATCATGTCGACACATCTATATATATTTCGGAACAACCATAGACACTCTATATGTGAATGTTGGAGTTAGCTATACAGGGTTGAGGTTGATTCCAAAATATATATAGTTTGAGTTGTGATCAATACTGAGATACGTATACACTGGGTCGTGGATTGATTCAAGATAATATTTATCGATTTATTTCTGTACATCTAACTGTGGACAACTAGTTGTAGGTTACTAACGAGGACAGCTGACTTAATAAACTTAAAACATCAAAATATATTAAAAGTGTTGTAAATATATTTTGAACATACTTTGATATATATGTATATGTATATATTGTTATAGGTTCGTGAATCAACCAGTGGCCAAGTCTTACTTCCCGACGAAGTAAAAATCTGTGAAAGTGAGTTATAGTCCCACTTTTAAAATCTAATATTTTTGGGATGAGAATACATGCAGGTTTTATAAATGATTTACAAAATAGACACAAGTACGTGAAACTACATTCTATGGTTGAATTATCGAAATCGAATATGCCCCTTTTTATTAAGTCTGGTAATCTAAGAATTAGGGAACAGACACCCTAATTGACGCGAATCCTAAAGATAGATCTATTGGGCCTAACAAACCCCATCCAAAGTACCGGATGCTTTAGTACTTCGAAATTTATATCATATCCGAAGGGTGTCCCGGAATGATGGGGATATTCTTATATATGCATCTTGTTATTGTTGGTTACCAGGTGTTCACCATATGAATGATTTTTATCTCTATGTATGGGATGTGTATTGAAATATGAAATCTTGTGGTCTATTGTTACGATTTGATATATATAGGTTAAACCTATAACTCACCAGCATTTTTGTTGACGTTTTAAGCATGTTTATTCTCAGGTGATTATTAAGAGCTTCCGCTGTCGCATACTTAAATAAGGACAAGATTTGGAGTCCATGCTTGTATGATATTGTGTAAAAACTGCATTCAAGAAACTTATTTTGTTGTAACATATTTGTATTGTAAACCATTATGTAATGGTCGTGTGTAAACAGGATATTTTAGATTATCATTATTTGATAATCTACGTAAAGCTTTTTAAACCTTTATTGATGAAATAAAGGTTATGGTTTGTTTAAAAATGAATGCAGTCTTTGAAAAACGTCTCATATAGAGGTCAAAACCTCGCAACGAAATCAATTAATATGGAACGTTTTTAATCAATAAGAACGGGACATTTCACAACAGCTATTTCGGTGATGTTCTTTTATTTCTACTGTAACGAAGAACAAAATCATGATGATGATTACAATGAAGAAGATGATGGGTGAGGATAGAGAAAATGATAATCCCATGAAGAAGTAAATGGAAACAGAAAGATACAAGTTAAATATATTTCGGTTTGCTATTATTTCAGAAAATCTGATTTGGTGGAGTGGTATGATGTGTTTGTGATTAGCGAGAGGTTGCGAGTTCAATCCCCGGCCGTGGAAAATATTTTGTTTTTTGTTTTTACAACATTTGGGCTGCATACAGTAAACCCAATTAATTATGGTAACGAATTGGGCTTAGTTCAACACAAATGGGCCGTGAGTCTATTTCTCTTGGGCTTGTGAATATTGGACTAAGTTATTCCTGTTGGGCCGAAATTATAGGATAAGAGATTTAAGGGTGTAAATTAAAACATAATGTAAGCAACAGAGGAACGGTTAAAGATGTTATTTGGTTAACGGGATGTTGCGGGTTCAAACCTGGATTTGGGCATTATTTTTAGGGCTACTTCCATGAGGTAGTTATTTATCTATTTATTTTTATTTTTATTATTAGTATTATTAATATTATTATTATTATTAGTAGTGGTAGTATTAGTATTATAATTAAACATTAGTAGTATTATCCTTATTATTAATATGATTATCATTATTAGTAATATTATCTTAAAAATTATTATCATTATTATCATTAGTAGTAAAATTATTATTATAGTTATTATTATTATTAGTATTACTATTATTATAATAATTATTACTAAAAGTATCACTATTTTTAAATTTATTAGAGTTAGCATTATTTTTATCATTATTATTATTATAATTAATATTACTAACTATAACTTTAGTTTTAAATATATTTCGTATATAAAATATAACTATATGTTTATGATCATAAACTAAAAAGATAGATATTATAAATTAGATACAAACTTTAAATATATAGAAATATATATATAATAAGTATACTACTTTTACTAATAAAATACTTTTTATTCGTTTACGTTTTAATATAACTCGAATTTATTAAAAATGTTATCATATTAAAAATTATAAGTATTTAAAAATATTAATACTAAGTACTTATCCAAAATATTTTAATAAAGCATATAATAGATTTAGATTATTATGATAATTTAATAGAATATATATAAAATAAATATATTTAAGTAATTATTAATATTAAATTTAATATCACAAGTATATTATTAATATCAAAATATAAATTTATTTGAATATTATTATATGTGTTAATATACATACTTGATATAGGTTCGTGAATCCAAGGCGGACCCTACATTGTTCAGTATCGTCGTCTGAATATTTTTACTACAAAATATCGTATTGTGAGTTTCATTTGCTCCCTTTTTAATTGGTTTTGCAATATATATTTTTGGGCTGAGAATACATGCGCTGCTTTTATGAATGCTTTACGAAATAGACATAAGTACTTAAAATATATTCTACGTTGAGTTGTACCACTGGCATACTTCCCTGTAGCTTGGTAACTACCATTTACATGCTGTATTGTAAACGCGAATCCTGTTGATAGATCTATCGGGTCTGACAACCCCAATCGGACTGGACGACCAGTATTCAACGGTTGCACAGTACTTCGTTTCAGTGACTACACTTGGTACAGTGTAGTGAGATTTCATAATAAAGGGAATATGTGACGTTGATTAAATGTTAAGTATGGTTACCAAGTGCTCAACCACTTAGAATATTTTTATTAAAACGTTTATGTAAACGGAAATCTTGTGGTCTATTAATATATTGAAATGATTGTTATGATAAACCTATGAACTCACCAACCTTTTGGTTGACACTTTTAAGCATGTTTATTCTCAGGTATGAATGAAATCTTTCGCTGTGCATTTGCTCATTTTAAAGACATTACTTGGAGTCCTTCATGGCATATTTAGGTCAATACCTCGCAATGAGACCAGATGTTGATGACGTTGTTCAGGTGGATTGGGACGGGGTTTTGACACTAAACGATTGAAAAATAAATTAATGAAAAAATAAAGGAAAAAAGGAAGTGAAGTTGTTAAGGTTAACTAAACAATTGTAAAATAAAGGAATAAAAAAGTAAATGGAATAAAAGAAGTGAAAAAAAAAAATATGATTGAAGCTTGATGGGTTTAATTTTTTTTTTCTTTCTGGTTTGCAACTGTGTTATGTTGTATGCTATTATGTGAAATGTAATCTTTCACTAACTTTGTGTTTAACGAGGATAAAAAGACTGCGTTTCGCTACGAGGTTGTTTTGATCCGTTAACAGTTAGTTTTATGAACGTTAAAAAAGCAGTTAAAGATCGGTTAATTAAATGTTCAAAAAATAAATGAATGAAAAATGAAAGCCAAAAAAAAAAGTTGTAAAAAAATAACTTCCTTGCGGGGTGGTTTTAACGGATAATTTAGCGTTTTTAAAAAAATTATCGGTTAATTAAACGTTAAAAAATAAAAGAATGAAAAAGAAAGAGAAAAAAGGAAGTAAAAAAAAGTTGTGAAAAAAAAAATTTCAATGCGAGGTGATTTTAATCGGTTAACGGTCAGTTAATTTAACGTTTACTCTTCTTTTCTTTACTTTTCTCTGTATTTCTTTATATAAAACTCAGTCTCAAAGTATAATCTCATCTAAAATCAATATAATTACACACTAATTGCTTAAAATCAGCGAGGGCGGGCGCCCCTCCCCGTCTCTACTAAGATCCGCCCCTGATAATAATAATATATGATATATGATAAATACACTAATGGTAATATACAATAATAATCTTTTCGTCGCATTACAAATGTCTATTAATTTTTTTTTTTTGAACGGCGATTTTTTTATCAATTTTAAAATTCAATTCATTTACATAATTTTTTATCAAATATTATAGAACACAATTAAAAATATTTATAATCAAAGTTTACAATAGAGATTTGAAAAATCAAACAATTATAAGTATAACACTGACGGATGTGGAGGTAGTAAAATTTAAATTAGATTATATAAATTTATTATTTATTCATAAAGTTAATTAAAAAAACCTTTAATGAAAAAAAAAAAAAAAGTTTCCACGTGGCAAGTAAAACAAAGGAATCATCATTAAACTCATCGCTTCACGGGCACCTTTACCCTTCGTTTCTTAAAACAACAGCAGCCAACCACCACCAGTACCAGTCTACCAGCACCCATTTCAATTTCAATTTCAATTTCAATTTCAAGATTAGGGTTTTACTTGTACCTACTACACCAGTCAACAATCAGCAATGGCAATGGTTTCAACATCTCTAACTCCTGCAGCCTCTCAACTCTCCGGCCATAAATACACCATCGCTGTGGCTTCTCCGCCTCTTTTCTCCAGTCTCCGCCGCTCTTCATTGAAATTCGATTCTTCTTCACTCTTCACAACTCAATCCGTCAATTCCTTTTCTTCTTCTCGGCGTTGCAGTAGCATCGTTGCTATGGCTGGCACCGGAAAAGTAAGATTCACTATTAGTTCTTTTACTAAAAATAGATTTAAATTAATCTCGTACTACTAATTTTTTTGTGTATACGTTAATTTTATTCTATTAATGTACGTATTTTTGATGAAATATTTTCGGATTTAGTGAATTTTTTTATCAACACATAACAATGAAAAATACGAGTATTAGTGAGCTAAGGGATCTATGTTGACTTGAAGTTACTTTGGAAAACGGATTAAGCTCCTCTAAAGGATAGGATGTGGTTTTAGACCATGTTTTAAACGGATTATGCCTTAGTTGATCTTCAAGTTTTGGGAAGTAATTGCATTACAAAATCACATTGGTAATGCACATGGTACATGTTATATGCATGGATATGGTGTACATTTTACTCTCTCTATGTTTACCATCTCTTACATTAATGCCCAGATTTTAAAAGATTGTTGACTGACAATTGATATTATGTTTTTTTGTTACAGTTCTTCGTTGGCGGCAACTGGAAGTGTGTAAGTGATCACGCCCTTCTATTTTCTCATAAATGATTACAAACTTTAGACACTGCAAACTTTTGGCATCAACAAAATCAATAACCACTAAAACGAGTTGGAAACTCGGGCCCAAATGGAACCAAAAAAAAACCCACTAAAGTGTTGGGCTTGTACTTTACAACTACCAAATGAACCTGTGATGCTTGTGACGTCATAACTTTGTGACATGTATCTATGATCTTTTAATAAAGATACTTGTAGTGATTTACTGCGTTGTAATATGCCACACAAATATAATTTTAGTATTTACGTACATGTTATTTGAAATTAAAGAGTAAGACTGGATATTTGTTAGTCTCGTTCTCATACTAAATGTTATGATTAAAGATGGATGCTTTTGTAAAATGTCATCTTCCACTGATTTACACCTAATTCCAGCTGATCGGATAATGAAAACCTTCACCGTTTGTCCATTACTTTGGTAAGTGAATCGATATTCACTTTCCATCTAATTTTTGTTTCATCTAATGTTTGTAATGTCCTTTTTGGTTCTAGAACGGAACAAAAGATTCTATCAAGCAGCTGGTCTCAGACTTGAACAGTGCAACTTTGGAGCCTGATGTTGGTTAGTTCTTTCTTCTTCATCCGTGTTTGGTTAAAGTGAAATATACAACTGGTTATGTGTGGTTTCCATCAAATAAGTTTGTGTAATCTGTCTGATGCAAGTCGCTTTCTATTTTTCAGCTAAGGATGTTGACCTTGTATTTAGCATTCCCTGCTTGATCATTTTAATTTATGTAACAAGAAGAATTATTTATAATGTCTAAGGTTTAGTACTTTGAACTCTGCAGATGTTGTTGTGGGACCCCCTTTTATTTATATTGACCAAGTAAAGAGCTCTTTAACTGACCGCATTGAGATAGCTGCTCAAAATTCTTGGATTGGGAAAGGTGGTGCATTTACTGGAGAGATCAGGTATTCATCTTCATCTGCCTAAATATACACTTAAAATGTACTATACACTAGAGCATAACTGGCCTACTACTTGTTAGCTCATTTACTAATTGGTTGTGTTGGGTAATTGTATATATTTCGTTCCTCAAGAAGAATATCATAGAACCTAGACAGGATCCTATGCGTGTAATCAAAGCTCAAATATACATAAAAGATACAACATCATAAAAGTTGCTAAGATATGAAAGAACTCTGTATTAGTTTAGTGGGACATATAAAATAACATCTACCAATCTGCAAAATTCTTACCTTCTGACGGGAATAGTTTTCCAGGTTATAATGCATAGTGAGTTTCTGACGTAACTTCACCACTTGTAATTGCAGTGCAGAACAATTGAAAGATATTGGATGCAAATGGGTAATTCTTGGGCATTCTGAGAGGAGACATGTGATTGGAGAAGATGATCAGGTGAGATTTTTATATATTATGTAAACCATAAATAAATAAATTATGAGCAATCAACTTTCTTATTATTAGCAAACTTGCATGGCCATTTGGAAGGTATAAATAGATGGGCTTTATATCGGTAACTCATGCACTACCAATATAATCAGTTCATAGGTAAGAAGGCTGCTTATGCATTGGGCCAGAACCTTGGTGTAATAGCTTGCATTGGAGAACTGTTGGAAGAAAGAGAAGCTGGCAAAACGTTTGAAGTTTGCTTTAAGCAATTGCAAGCCTATGCAGGTATGATTACTACACTACAATTCATTCAAGTTTTACTCCTCATGTTATTTGAAGTCAAAACATGACCTTAATGTTGCTCCCTCATTATCTTTTCTTCAGCTTGTTCCTGTGAAATATAGACGTCTTCTGTTTAGCACATATTATTTGGCTTGTCTTTTAGTTTTAGCATTATCACTTACGAAAGCTCTAAAGTTGAAAAATTTGTACTCAATTCAAATTAGTACCAGTATGGGTTTGCATTATGCCAATGAATGAGACAAGTGAGGGTGTTAGGCACACTCAAGTCACAGACATGTTTTTATGTATGCTATCTTAACTGGGACTTGTTGGATATGTGTGTCTCTTCCAAAAACTGGTCCGGTGCATTGCCCGTATTCTGATGCAGTATGCTTATGATGGTTGATTAGTTGTGAATAACACTTATTCTTTCTTATCTTCAGTTCCATTTGAGTTTTTGTGTTTAAAAGTATTAGTTCCTCAATGGGTTGTATCTGGGTAGGCGGTAGGAAGTAGGATTTTACTTTCTTTTTTTTTATTATAGCAACATTCTTGAATGGGTTGTACTAGCAACATCCTCGATGTAAGTAAATTTCTTAACAATACACATACCATGATCTCCTACAATTTCTTGCAATATAGGTAGTGTATGTGATTATATTCCTAACATGACAATTAATTTGATTTTAGACAATTTTTTGACAATCTTGGGGAATTCAAATGTGCAATAGTTGTTAATATGCCTTGGTTGATGTAATAAGCATCCTTGATTGCTTGCAGATGCGGTGCCCAGTTGGGATAACATTGTAATTGCATACGAACCTGTATGGGCTATTGGAACTGGTAAGGTGGCCTCACCTGAGCAGGCTCAGGAAGTACATGTTGCTGTTCGTGACTGGCTAGCTAAAAATGTATCGGACGTAGTTGCCTCTAAGACACGTATCATCTATGGAGGTATTGCCACTAAACAATATATTATACTTTTATATTATATATTATATATAAATAAATATAAATATCTGTTACGTCCAAAGTGATCTGTTTATGTTCAACAACCAACTGAACGGTACAAGTGTCCTTTATTTCTTGTCAACGATAAATAATAAGTGCCTTAAAGTCCATTGCCTGTTGAGCTATGAAGCAAACATATTTTCATTTTTGAAGGCTAATTCAAGAATCCACTTGGTACATAATGTTTGTTTGTTTTTAACTTCGTATTAGTGACTACCGTTGATAATCGTAAAGTAAATTCTTTCCCAGGATCTGTAAATGCAGGCAATTCAGCTGATCTGGCCAAAAAAGAAGACATTGATGGATTTCTCGTTGGTGGTGCTTCTTTAAAGGTATTCTTTATTTTTCTTTTGTTGTTTCGTGGGCCCACCTGTTTATCGTTATGTATATGAAATTATGAATACATGCTAGTCAGCTCTAGCTGTGCCCGTCCTGTCCTATGTAATATATTACTCTTGTGCATGTCATTCTTGGTTTACCGGTTGAACACAATGTATATAGATACATTTTAGGTTTATTCATGATTGTTATTTTTTATGCAGGGTTCTGATTTCGCAACCATTATTAACTCTGTTACAGCCAAGAAAGTTGCTGCTTGATTGTCGATCCTCATTTGGCTTTGGATTGGGGGTAAAGTACTTTAGAGTGTATAATCATAGTTGAGATCCTATTGGCACCCACGAGCCACTTCAATTTAGCGAATCTCATTCGACTCCGCCTTCAAAATGGACCAATAACATTTCAATATGCACAAGGTGCATTTTTTTTTTTTTTTCCAAAAAAAAAAAAAAACGAATACTCATATAGTAGTTATTATCACCCCCAAGTCCACAAGACTTTTCCATAAGTCGAGAACAACAAGAACACTAAATATTCATGCTGAATAAAGTTATTCTGAAACTTACGTTTCACCTTATTTATTCTTCCACTGCCTTACGACATCTTAGGTGCCCACTTCAAATATCAATGAAATCAATAGTTTGGGAGAGGTAGTGGTTCATAACATGAATTTATTGGTTCATAAACCGAACTTGGAAGTCATGTTAGAAAAGATAATTCTACGTCTCAAAAATAATGTCTCGTATAAATTTTGTTGGAATTAAAATATTTTGTTGATCATGTTAAGTTTACCATTATTTTATGTAAATTTGACAATCTATGTAAAAATAAACGGTTGAGAGTAGAGTATAATGATATTTAAAAGTAATTTTATTGAAAGTGAACAAATATTCTTATGACATGTTAACACATTTTTCATATGATGGAAGTATTGTTTTTAAGTTTTGGCTCCAGTTCAGCCTAATTGGAACTAATTTTCTGCAACCAGCCAAAAACAATCACGTTTAATTTAATGCAATGCAAGCGTGATCAACTAACCACTCGGGCTTCAAAACAAATTTCAACTTGGACGAGTTATACGTGCTACGCAAACCACGTAATAAGACATTTAAATTACCAGAAGCTTTTTTCAATAAATATGAACCCATACCCAAAAAACCACTCAAACGATAGTTAATACTGAAATTCAATAATAAAAAAAAAAAAAAAAAACACTTAAATAGATAAGTGGCAAGGGCTAAAAAGTAAATAGCATTAGGTTATAAATCAGACTGAATTAAATATTATAAATCAGACTGAATTAAATAATGTCAAGGATATACAACTACCCTTGTTTTAATCATGTTCATAAAAAACCCACTTGACGCTTGTTCATCATTTTAAACTTGATTAATAATTAAAACATAAAAACAATCATTAGATCCACGGCAATCTAATACATCTGACCAGTAACACAATCGGCAAGAGCTACTTCTTGCACAACATCCCAAAAGCAAAATACAGTCTCTTTTTACTCCTTTTTTCAATACATTAAAAGACGTGAGTGCTCATGTAACATTAAGTTGCTTATAACACAGTAGGTTTAAGATGGAAAAAAAGAAATTGTAAAGAAATATAAGGTCTTGATAAATCTTAGCAGCTTTCACTCATCCGCAGAAGCAGAAACGTGAGCAGGGTATTTCTGTAATACATCAGCCCATGTGATACGTCCCTCAGAAACATCCTTCACAACCGCTGCCACCTCATCCACATTCACACGAACTTGTTCCTTGGTATCCCTCTCCCGAATTGTTACCGAGGTTGTGGAATCCACGGTAACAGCAAACGGCACACCAAGTTCGTCGGTTCTCGCATATCGTTTTCCGATGGATGTACCTATAAATAGATTAGCAAATCAAACTATCACAGGTTTGTCATTTGCATATAAAGATTGTTTTCACAATTTTTATTTATACTTCATATACATAATGACTAAGACCATTTGTATCCGTCGAGAGAAACGGCGTCACAAGGTGACGTGGAGACAAGAAACGCCATTTTCCGGCGTAACCCGGCGGTACTTCGCGGTGTTTTTGAGGCTCCAGTTCGAAAGTGACGAGGCAAGTCACGGCCGGCACTTGTTTTTTTTATTATTTTTTGTTATTTTAAAATATTATTTTTACCCCCTTTTAATACTTAACCCAATTACTTTTTAACACATCATCACAGTACTCCAACCAACACTAAAAAGTAACACCACCACTACTCCACTCAAAATAATTCGCGGCGTTTTTGAGGCTCCAGTTCGAAAGTGGTCTAATATATATAATAATAAAAACTTAAATTGATTTAATAGGGTTGTCATAGCTCTTATGACAATGGTTCAAAAAATCAATAGAAAAACGAAAAGTTAAGTCAAAAGACTTGTAATTGTATAATCCATTACTCCCTCAGTCCCTAATATATTGTCTAGCATTCCATTTTAGTGGAATGTTCCAAATTAATTGTCCACTTCCATTAATAGAAAAGAATAAAAAGCTTAAGTTCTATTATGCCCTTAATGTATGGGGATAGAATTAAAGGGAAAAAAAAAGAAGGTAAAGGTAAAACTAGAAAGTAAACAGAAATTACAGCACTTTTATGACATTTTCTTACATTGTGTGTTTTTTGTCAGGGGACAATTAATATGGGACGGAGGGAGTACATTTTACCAGATTTAAGCTGACCTTTTCTACCCATTTGACCCTTTGGAGATAAATACAGCATTATACACAAGTAAATGGGCAAAAAAAGGAGTATATTAAAAAAAAAAAACCTGTGATATCTTTCTTGTTAGAAATTCCAGCAGCAGTCAAAGATTTTGAAATCTTTTTAGCAACTTCCTCATATTTCTGATTCTGGACGAGCGGGAAGACAGTACATTTGATGGGAGCCACAAGAGGGGGAAAACGGAAAACATTCAACTGTTCATCCCCAGCTTTGCTTGGTCTCATGTAGAAGGAGTGTTCATAGAGACAATAGATGATTCGTCCAATACCAAACGATGGTTCAATCACAGACGGAGTAAAAACTCTCTGGTGTTCTTTCTTTATTTCCTTTGATATTGAAACCATGTTTTTCTTTATCAACACCTTCGGGTTATCAAGGGTGCACACTTCAAATTCTGCCTCTCCTTTGGATTCTAAAGCAGCCTTCATGCCCATCGCCTCTTTTTCATTCATCGCCTAACAAAATGCAAAGGGAAATCACATTAAACACTACCGTGTAGAAGATTCAACATAAGTCTGTGTACTTTCGACTCGGTAAGGTGAGACTATCAGCAGGTCAGTAATAGGTCAAGACATGATTAGGTCAACTAGTCATACGTATGTCAGGTTGGACCGACCCTATTCCTTTCTTTTTCATTTTGTAAATTTGTATTGTAACTAATGTCAGAAATCTTATTGCAAAAACTTTGTTATAAAGAATATTGTCACATAAAAAGAGAGTTATTGGTAGGAACATTGCAAGCAATTGAATAACTGTTAGGCGACTTAGCTCGTTCAATTATTTTAGCAAATCTATTTTGTAGTTTACCCGTCAGACCTATCATCAATATAAACGGCCGAAACTGACATATGTAAGAAGTATCATCACTACAAATAGATGATGATACTGGTTGAAGACTAGAAGACCCCCTTGTCATCAGCAAAGAAACTTATTTTATGATGTTTAATGGTGATGTCCTAGTCCTATAATTCGAGCTGATAAACATCAGCTATAAAGACTCTCAAGCAGTTCATGCAGACTCAGTTTAAGATCAAATTAAATGGTTCACTAGTCTACAGCTATGAAATTGAAATGTGTGATGAACATCTACGATATAGGTTCATTCATGAGGAAACAGCTTCAGTGCATGTACAAATAATCAATCGTTATGCAACCATAATAAATATCACTCAAACAAATGTCATTCTCGCTAGAAAAGCAATTGATGTAAATAATTTTAAGGATAATGACAGAAAGAAACCATCCGGTTCACCAACATTTCAGTAAATAACTCAGCAACTATGTGGTTTACTGACATTTCATTACATATTAAGCCTGAAAGGAGCAACACGTGCTTGTAACAGTCGATGACAAGGCCAATTAGTCGGAATTTTGAAGTAGTCCGCCCCGACTAGGCCAAGTCGGTCAAAAGTCGCTGGTTAACGCAGGTATAAGTCAACAAATCAAAATGGTCATAAGTCAGATTTAGTCTGTCAACTTTGCATTTATCTGATCAATATAAAAAAAAAGTCCATGTTAGTCAACGCCCAACTAGTCCCTCACGTTCCCGAGGGACTAGCCCACGAATAGCAACTTTCACAACCATGGAAAAACGCGATAGAGAAATTCTTTACCTCCAGTGCTTCAACTACCATCTTTTGATTACCCTTGAATGCAAGGCCAAGCTCCTTCTTAACCGGTGTTATAACAACTTTCTGGAGATACATCAACAGTTAAAATCTTGTTCATTCAAAAAGTTGAAAACTAGTTAGGAATCTGAGAAGAATACCTCCACTTCTTTAGGCTCTGCAAATTTCTCTTGAGCTACAAGAGCAACGCCACTATTATTCTATATACAAAAAACACATCCATAAGTTCAAAGAAAGCATAGTGCAATACCATCTTTTCAACAAGTTTGATAAATAAGGCATTGCAATAAACTACATCATTGACACCAAATCTCAAATTAAGTAACTTATTAATCAGATCGCCCCAATGTGCAATATGCTAGATAAAGCTTGCTAACAGTGTTCAATTCTTACTGTGTGTGCACGCAGGTCATACGCAGATCGATCGGCAATCCCAACACACTCAATCCAACCATAAGAAGACTCGATTTCAGCATCCCAGCAATCTGCAGCATAATGGGCCATCTCATTTGGAAGATGCTGCCTGAACCGCAATCGTTCTTCATCAATCCCTAGACGTGTCAAGAATAGATATACTCTCCCAATAAAGTACGCGAGGGTTTGATTATTAACAATCCCCTGAAAACAGTAACGTTTAGTAGCTATATACATAATAGGGTTGATCTGAAACAGACACAGTAGTATAAGCACTCTAATGAAAACCAACCTTGGACACTGCTTCACCAAGACAGAGCCTTTTTGCAGACTGCCCTGACATTTGTTCGTCGCTTGGAAACATGAGAAACTCTAGTTTTGAAACTTCAGAATACTTGGGGTGTGATTTGTCATCAGGATCCACAAAGTGCTCTATCTCAGCAAGTGTGAACTCGCGGACTCTTAATAGACCTTGTCGGGGAGATATCTGAAACCGTGAGAAACATATATCAGAAAACCAAATTCACAAAGCAGCAAGAATTCACAGAGTAGCAAGGATTAAATCTCAAACTTTCACCAAAGCACATGACCTCATTTCTGAAAGCCTGACCAATTTGAGCAGCAGCAAATGGAAGCTTGTTCCCATTATAATAGTATAAGTCTCTGAAGTTAACAAATATTCCTTGTGCGGTTTCCGGACGCATGTACCTGAATCATATCATAATGAAAACATATGAAGCCATATAAATGCAAGAAGGTAAAACAATAACATCATTATATAGAGTACAACAATTTACTGAACATATGATAACTCATTACAAAGACTATTACTGACCCAGTGCTCGCACCAGACGGACCAATTTGAGTCTGAAACATGAGATTAAACGGATAAGGATCTGATAGAGAATTCTTTGTATCTGGTGCCACTATACCATACTCTTTAATCTTGGCACCAAGTTGTTCAGCAGAAAGATCATCCAGAACAGCAAGCACGTGCTTCAGTTCGGCAGCCTTCTCCGCACTTATAGCCAGGTCCTTCTCAAGCTTATCCTTACAATGATCCTTTAGCAAGTGATCGGCTCTGTAACAAAGTCCCGTCTTTTCATCTTTAACCATAAGGTCAGTAAACTTATCTACATGACCAGATGCCTTCAACACTACTTCGGGAGTCACGCATGGACAATCAACTTCTAGCATATCCTCTTCCAATACAAAATGCTGAACAACATTTCAACAAATTTAGCATATTAGAATCCTATATGTACATAAATCAGTCTGTGAATACTTGAAATTTAAGTGTAAGACTGTAAGATGAAATGTCCAAAAATACCACTTATATATATATATTCATTTTGCCATTGAGTCAAATTAAACTAAAACTTCATAGCATTTAAATCTCTGGTAAGCAAACATATAAATTTTGACACCGCTTACGGTATCAGCCATAATTATATTATATTTATGTTACAATTTGAAATTGAAGTGAAAGATGCATAAATATACCTGACGCCAGAAAGCAAGGACGTTAGATTTAACGGCACACCCAGGAGGACCGTAATCGTACAAACCAGCAACACCTCTATAGATCTTAAACGATGGAATATAAAACAAACGTCGTTCAAGCGTATTCACAACAGCTTGACGAAACGCTTCTTTACTAACAGCCGAACCATTACCTTCACCTGAAATCGAAGCTTTCAATTGACTCTCAATTGAAGATTTCTCAAGTTTCAAAGCATTCAGTGCTTTAACTGCTTCATCAATTTCCGATTTGGATGCGCCGAAAGATTTTAACTGACGAATTTCGTTACCGCGAGCGTCGATTGTCGATTGCTTGTCGGAGAGTGCGCGACGGAGTGAGTCTTCTGTGGACATCGTGACGGTTGGCGGTGGATGTGAAGAGAGGGAACGACGGAACTTGGTGAATATGTGACGGTGAGATGATGATGATAAGGAGGTGAGATATGAACGCATGCAGCGGTTCCGATGGATGGACCACTTTCCGGTAGGATTTAAAGATTTTTAGGGTTTTATTTTGGGCTTTAGTTGGGCTTTGGTGTAGTCCACTCAAAGATTCTGTTTTCGGATATTATTATTTAAAAAAAAAAAAAAAAAAAAAAAACTTTCTTAAAAAATGCTAGAACGAGAATTGTTCAAATGAAAGCATCCTATCATATACTCCGTAGATCATAAAAGCTTCGATGAACACAATTATGAGTCACTCACCAGTTTAAAAAATTAACCTCCGAAAATTTAAAAATTCATTTTACAAAAAAGAAAAAGAAAAAGTCAACTTTGTTTTTATTTCAATTTTTGTTCTTATTGTATTAGGAACGGATATACATACCTGTTTCATTATATTATTCAGCAGATTAAAACTAATGTCCATTTGACAATCTATTACGGAGCAAAAATAGTTGATGAATGACATGACCATATCAAAATCAAAATAGACTATACTTCCAGATTTTCATGTGGTCAAATATATCAAGTTTTGACAAGTGAATTACGAAGTACTTTTTAGTTCCAAATGAATATCGGAGGTACATAATCAAAAGCCATATTTTAAAAACAAGATAAAAAGAAAGGCAAGATTTTCAAGAAAATATATCTCATTTTCAGTCATTTTAAAAAATGAAAATAATATTTCATTGTTGGCCATTTCAAAAGAAGAAAAAATATTTCAATGTCGGCCATTTCAAGAAAAGATATCTCATTGTCGGTCATTTAAAAAAAAAAAGAAATGACAAGTAATTAGCAAGCTTTTCATGATTCTACTCAAGAGAAGATTAAAATAATCAAGAAAGATTTGGTGAAAGTCTTCGGTTGCCCGTCGTAAAATATTTCATTTTTACTTGATGATGGGTTTTTTTTTTTTTTTTTGGAAATAAGTTTACATTTTACTTGAAAGTTACAAAATTATTAACGTTGCGTTCTCGATTTTTTTTTAGGTAGATAGGAAAAGAAAGTGTTGAAAAAAATTATAAAATGGCATTCTCGAATTTATTTTAGGATGAAGAGGGATGAATTAGGGAGTGTTATTATTGTAAATCTTTTCGTCTGTATTTGGGCAAATTAGAAAGAAAAACAATCTCTATGTGTTATGTAATCACTAATATATCCCTCTCAATCATATTATTATGTACTCCGTATTATTAATACATTATTAATATTAATATTAATTAATATTAATATTAATACATTATTAATATATAAATATTAATTAACCTATATACTAATAGTCGTGAGAAGTTTAGTGGTTTGACCCCAACCCCGTCCAAAATTTGGTCAAAAAGACAATTGACCAAACTTCACCCAAAAAATGCAAAAAACTCCCTCAACTATCGACAACTTACATAAACTACCCTTAAATCCAGGGGGGTAAAACGTCAATTTACTTAATTAAAATAAAAAACTCCCCCAACCCCTATGACAGCCCGTATCTTCCTCCTCGCTCCGAGTTAAATTCAACCGACCACACCGTTAAACTCGAGATATTTTTGTGAACAAAACGAAACTAACTACGTTCGAAACGGACACTTTTTAAAAAACGCTAACCACAACGACAGCCCGTATCTTCCCGCTCGGCGCGAGTTAAATTTTTTCGAAAGCAGCGTCGTAATCGAAATAATTTTATGAACAAAACGATAAAAGGTACGTTCGAAACGGATACCTTTTAAAAAACGCTAAACACAACGACAGCCCGTTTCTTCCTGCTCGCCACGAGTAAATTTTCCCGCCACCCACATTATGACCCGAACGCCACCGCCGCAACGCGCGGTCGGTAACTTTCTAGTTAATATTAATACATTAATACATTAAGTGGTGGAGTTTGTGGTCGTTTTGGCCACCCCACCACATGAAACCACATTTTTTCAAACCCAACCTCAAAAAAACCAAAACACCCCCTCAACTTTTACAAGCTTATAAAAAAAACCCTGTACTTCACGGGAGTAAACTGTCAATTCTGAAACTTAAAATAAAAACTTCCCTCAACGCCTTCGACAGCCCGTATCTTCCTCCTCGCTCCGATTCAAATTTCACAGAGCACTCCGTTAAACTCGAAATATTCTTGCGAACAAAACGAGACTAACTACGTTCGAAACAGACACTTTTTAAAAAACGCTAAATACGACAGCCCGTATCTTCCCGCTCACCGCGGCTTAAAATTTTCCGACAGCAGCGTCAGACTCGAAATAGTTTTATGAACAAATCGATACTGACTACGTTCGAAACAGAAACTTTTTAAAAAACGCTAAACACAACGACAACCCGTATTTTCTTGCTCGCCAGGAGTTAAATTTTTTCGCCAGCACCGTCAGGCTTGAAATAATTTTATCAACAAAAATAAACTATGTTCGAACCGAACATATTTTAAAAAACACTAAAGACGACGACACCAACAATAACGCATAACACACGGGCCGTTTTTTCTTCTGTCAATAAAACTGCGTTAAATATGAATACGCGGACCGAAAGACCCCGCCGCATCGCGCGGGCTGAACCGAACTAGTTTAAGCTAAAACAACTAGAAAAAAACTATTGTTATGATCAAATTACAACAATCAAAATAAGGCTAACCACCCACTATTATGAATGATCAAATTACAACAATCAAAATAATTAATAAATAAGAAATCCTTTTATAAAAAAAATTGATCCAACTTATAAAAAACAAATCAAATTGTTGACTTAATATTCCTATAAAATACATAATATTATCAATACAAGAAGTAGTCTAGAACCCCGAAAACTAGTAGATTTCTATCACAAACACTTGGGCTCCAAGCAGATGCATGATTTTATAGGGGGCGGATTTGATAAGCAGCATCTCACAATAATCCTGTTGGATGTATTTCAGCTCCAAGATGATTTGTGTGTAGTTAAACTTCACTATAAACCGAACGTGAACAAAAAACTAGGAAGACTTCATTCAGTTACACTTTTCCTTCATACTGGAAATTCAATTTGTAATCGTGTTGTAGATTTGCCAAAGTGTTTCTGCAAGGACCCTCTGCGAAACAATACCAGAATAACAGTTAGCAAGCAGTTATACATAATTATGTTCGATGAAGGAAGATCATTATATATCACCCATGCAACATTCTCCCTTATTACTCAAAAACAAAAAACCTTCACTGTCATAAATAAAACCATATTATTAAGAGAAACATGTAATGTATTTACCTCCTAATACAGTGTGAAGGTATTGGAGATCATCCGCCGAGCACGCATCTATTAAAGCATATACACCAGGTCTCAATGCCTCATCTATTTCCCTGTATTTTCATCCAGGTTTATCAAATGATTGTGCAGATAATAAATATAATATGCACATAAGTCACTTCAAGAGGCAAAACCAAAAAACAGAGCACAAACAAGTCCTGACTGAACCAGGAAATGCTCGGTCCAGTCCAGTCCAATACCTATTGATCTGGAAGTGAACTGGGTCCCTTTTAACAATTGTATTAGAAGAGAAAAAATCTTTCTAATGGTGTGTGTATCAGTGTTATATGTGCCTAACAGAAGTGAAAAATCAACAAGACAAGCGGTCGAGTATAGGCAACCAAGTCAAAACAGGAAACTTTGGTATACATCAAAACAGGTACAGTTGACCACTAAAACCTTTTCTGTAAAAATGTTATTTTTAATAAACAGTTATTGTATATTGTATAAGATATACGATATCCAGACGGCTGCTGAAATAAAAGGTTCAAATGTATAATGACGAAACTCACCTCCTGATGCCAGCTTTGTGAGGACCATATCCTGAATATACAACTATGTAACTGGATAAAAACAGGCGACAATCCTGGCCGATGAAATCTTTCTGTTGCCTTATCTGCAATAAGAAAAAGAATAAAAATACTCAAAACGTGTGATTTGTTACAACTTCTAAAATCATCATCACATCCAAACATTATTTTACCTCTTCGTATATTCTTCGAAGGGAAGCACCACATTTTATTCCCTCTTGTACCCCCCATACCAAATAGCTCTTTTCGACAGTTTGCTCTTTACTCACCATCTCCAAACAATGAAGAAGAACAGTAACAGAAGCTTGTAAAGTGCAATGTGCCGTAAACTTTCCCTGCAGTTTGATAAGTTAATGTTGGAGGTTTTATTAAATTCTTTCGTGTAGGGTAAAATAATCGATAGCCGGATAAATCACTGAATCGTGGTATCACTTTCCGAAAGTAATTATTCGACCCTTATAGCCTGGGTTACACGAATATCACTTTGGGATAAGACAGAGATTAAATTCTTGTTTTGGCAGAAACAAGAATTCCTTTTGCAGAAGAATATTTTGGTGTTCGTAACTTGTGTATATCTCTCATGCATATTGGTTAATATATTTATATACACCCTTAATCATGAAAGAGACTTTTATTAAAATCAATTGGCCGATTGATTAATAAAAGTATCTTCTATAATATTCAAAAGTGGTTACAGGAAGAATATTTCTATAAACAAATATTATCACTTCCATCATTAAAGTAAAAGTTGTTACTTTTACAATAAACAAATATTATATTTTACAACTATCAAAGCATGAGTGATCACTTTATAATAAACAAGTATTATTCCTTCAACCACTAAAGCAAAAGTGGGTGCAAGAATAATTCTTCCGTAATCACTCAAAATTGTGTTAAGTGTTTTCTTACTGCTGTCTCTTAAGAACCAGCACTGCAAAAGGACCAGCAGCGCAAAAGTCAGCATACAGGACCAGCAGCGCAAAAGTCAGCATACAGGACCAGCAGCGCAGAGGAACCAGCAAACAGGACCAGCTGCGCAGAACAACCAGCACAGGGACCAGCTGCGCAGAACAACCAGCACAGGGACCAGCTTCGCAGAACAACCAGCACAGGGACCAGCTTCGCAGAACAACCAGCACAGGGACCAGCAATGCAGAACAACCAGCACAAGGACCAGCAATGCAGAACAACCAGTACAAGGACCAGCAATGCAGAACAACCAGCACAAAACACTTAGCCAAAATTCAGCTTACTAAGAAAACTTAGTACTGAAAACACTTAGTCAAATTTCAGGTAGACCAAGTCATGATAGTAAATAATACAAAATCACTTTTGGGTCCAGGTAATCTATCACTTAATGGGTGTACACTCCGTACCTCCAAACTCATTTACAAGTGTAGATTAAAACCCAAAATTACACTAAATTTACAACAATCCTCCCCAATTTAGTGCAATTCGTTTCATGAGAATTAAACAAATTAAAACAAAACTCATGCATAAATGAAAATATCTTGAAGATTGAATTTTCACCTTAGTACATTACACATTCCAAATATTCGAGAATCGGGGTGTTCTAAGAATTGAACCCTTCAACCCATTTGAATAACTGAAAATAACATACATATAAGTTTTCAAATACTCTAAAGCTATCCTGACACTTTACAAGCCATGTGTCCATATCCATTCATGAATGTATCTAAAGCAAAAGTCCAAGCTTTGTTGAAGCGGCAAAACTTCACATTCACATAGGTAGTTCATTTCAGTCATGCACCTGCTATTGCACTTTTTCAAATAAACCATTAAGAAGCTAAACTTCATCCTCACCTTCAACAGGTCCGAGTACATACCTTACCTTAGGATGATACAAAATTTTGTACTCCAAATTTCTAAGTATAAGCCTTCCACATTGAATTCAACTTCTAATTTTCATCAGAAGGGAATTGGGTATCTTATAATTAGAAATTTATGTGGACTTTAAACCCATCCCCACAGCAGACTTGTTCACCAAGTCTCTTGCCAATCCCTTCGTCAAGTGATCAGCTAAATTCTGTTGTGACCTCACGAACACTATAGAAATCACCCCATTCATGATGAGTTCACGAATCATGCTATGTCTGACACCTAAGTGTCTAGACTTTCCATTGTACATCTGGCTATAAGCCTTTGCCAATGTCGCAGCACTATCACAATGGATAGACATGGGTGCTATAGGTTTAGGCCATAATGGTATCTCATGGATCAAGTTTCTAAGCCATTCTGCTTCTTTACCAGCAGCAGCTAAAGCAACAAACTCAGATTCCATCGTTGAGTTGGTAATACATGTCTGCTTCTTAGAAGCCCATGAAATAGCACCTCCCCCAAGCAAGAACACCCAACCACTCGTTGAAGAATGATCTTCAAAATTGGTTATCCAACTCGCATCAGAATATCCTTCTATTACCGAAGGAAACCCATTATAAGATAAACTATAGTCCATAGTTTTCTTCAAGTACTTCAGTACCCGCCTAATTGCTTGCCAGTGATGAGTACTAGGATTACTAGTATATCTACTCAGTTTTCCCACAGCAAAAGCAATATCCGGCCTTGTACAAGTCATGGCGTACATCAAACAGCCAATCACCTGAAAATACTCAAGTTGTGATACAGCTTCACCTTGATTAGGCATAAGCTTCTCACTTGGATCAACAGGGGTACTCACAGGATTACATTCAAAGCAATTGAACTTTTTCAACACCTTCTCAATATAATGAGATTGACAAATCGAAGTTCCTTTGCTTTCACGTTTGATCCTAATGCCAAGGATAACGTCAGCCTCCCCCATATCTTTCATGGAGAATTTTGATGACAAAAATTCTTTTGTTAAATCAACCTGACTTTGGTCAGTCCCAAAGATTAACATGTCATCAACATATAGACAAATTATAACTCCTTTACCAGAATCATCAAATTTACTATATACACATTTATCTGCTTGGTTTAATTTAAAACCACTAGATAAAATCACTTCATCAAACTTTTGATGCCATTGCTTAGGTGCTTGTTTCAAACCATATAAGGATTTCACAAGTTTGCACACCTTGCCTTCATTTCCTGGCATGACAAAGCCCTGAGGTTGGTTCATATAAACCTCCTCATCCAATTCACCATTCAAGAATGCTGTCTTCACATCCATCTGGTGAATAACTAGATTGTGAATCGTAGCCAAAGCAATCAGCAGTCTAATGGTAGTGATACGTGCCACGGGAGCATAAGTATCAAAATAGTCAATTCCAGACTTTTGTCTAAAGCCTTGAATGACTAACCTTGCCTTGAACTTTTCAATAGTTCCATCCACCTTCATCTTCTTTTTGAAAATCCATTTGCAACCCAAAGGTTTGCAACCAGAAGGTAGATCAGCTAACACCCAAGTGTTATTGCCCATGATAGAATCTATCTCATCATTAATTGCCTCTTTCCAGAATGCAACATCCTGAGACCTCATTGCTTCATCATATGTTTTAGGATCATCATCAACATTGAAACAATACGAATATTGGGTAGAAACGTCATCCCTAGAACCTTCAACTAAGTATAGTTGAAAATCTGGTCCAAATGATTTAAGTTTCCTTTTTCTTTTGCTTTTTCGAAGCTCAAGTGACTGATCAACAGCCTTTTCAGAGACTTCATCATTACAATCCTTATTGATTCCATTGTTACTTGGAATCATATCCTTTGGTCTAGGTATAGATGAAAATCGATTTTCATCAAAGATTGCATCCCTTGAATCAATCACAGAATTGATTGAGACAAACTCATTAGGCTCTATTACATAGAACCTATATGCCTTGGAATGTTCAACATATCCAACAAATATGCAATCTATACCTCTTTCACCTAAACTTTTCTTCTTGGGATCAGGTAGTCTTACAACCGCCCTACAGACCCATACCCGAAGATAATTCAAGTTAGGTTTCCTTTTATTCCAAAGTTCATAAGGTGTAATCTTGTTTCTTTTGTTAGGAACTCTATTAAGCAAATAACAAGCTGTTAACATAGCTTCCCCCCAAAATCCTTCACTTAAACCCGAATAGGATAACATGGAATTAACCATTTCCTTAAGGACCCTATTCTTCCTTTCAGATATACCATTTTGTTGTGGAGTATAAGGAGCTGTGGTCTCATGGATAATACCAACGGATTGGAAATACGATTGGTCAATGTATTCACCTCCCCTATCCGTTCTAAGTCTTTTAATCAAAGCCTTTTGTTGTAATTCTACTTCAGTTTTAAATATTTTAAATTTATCTAATGCTTCATCCTTAGTATGTAACAAATAAACATAGCAAAATCTAGAAGCATCATCAATAAAAGTCACAAAATATTTCTTGTTCCCTAAAGTAGGAGTAGCATGCAAATCACATAAATCACTATGTATTAATTCCAAAATTTCAGTATCACGATGTACATTTTGAAATGGTTTCTTAGTGATCTTTGTTAACATACACGTTTTACACTTTTCATTGTTCATGTCAAAGGCCGGTATTAATCCATCTTTAGACATATCTTGCATTCTTTTAAAGTGTACATGTCCTAGTCTAGCATGCCAAAGTGTAGAATTATTTATGCTAGAAGTAGATATAAAAGCAAGATTAACATTCAAGTGATTAATGTTAAGTCTAAACATTCTATTGCATAAATAACCAAAACCAACAAACATACCATGTTTTGACAAAACAAACTTATCAGATTCAATCACTTGTTTATAACCACAACAATTTAACACACTACTGGAAACCAAATTTTTTCTTATTTGTGGTACATACAAAACATCAAACAAACAAATAATTTTTCCAGAACTAAAACACAAATCCACACTTCCACGTCCATGAACAGAGGCTGTTGACTCATTTCCCATATGAAGAATTGATCCATCAGTCACGGACTCGTAAGTCTTGAACCAAAATCTATCCTTGCATACATGGGTGGTGGCTCCCGAGTTAACCCACCACGCGACATCATCATCCTGCACAAAATAAGCCTCAGATATATATGAAACATAATAATTCTCATTTGAATTATTAAATATATTCTGACCTTTCGAGTTGTGGTTGTTTAAACCATTTCCCAAACCGCTTGTGCTAGATCCTTTGGCATTATTATTACCAAAAATAACCTTGCAATCCTTTTTCATGTGTCCAGTTTTACCACACTTCCAACAAGTCAATTTAGACTTCTTGTTCGGATTAGCCTTGTTATAACCTTGATGTTTACGTTTGCCCTTTTTGTCATTATTACTAGTGAACTTTTTATGTTCCACCATATTGACAACAGACGTACCAGCAACTTCGTTGCTCTTTGGCTTGTCATTATCCTGCAACCTGAGGGATTCCTCAATACGCAGATGACTACCCAACTCAACAAGAGTTAACTCCTCCTTCTTATGTTTCAAAGAATGTTTAAATTCTTTCCAAGATGGAGGTAGTTTATCAATTATGCTTGAGACTTGAATAGACTCATCCATGTTCATCTTATGTTGTGTGAATTGACCAAGTATACGAATGAGCTCATTGTATTGTTCCAAGACCGGTCTAGAATCGACCATCTTGTAATTATTAAAATTACTCACAAGGAACTTTTTACTAGAAGCATCCTCAGACATATACTTGGTTTCTAAACAGTCCCATAGTTCTTTAGAAGATTCAACATTTAGGTAAATATCAAAAAGGGAATCAGCCATACCATTGAGGATTAAACCTCTAGCGATGTAGTCATCGTTCTCCCACTTGCACCTTTCTCGAATTTGTTCAATAGTGGCATCATCACCATGATCTTCAGGAATTGGTGTGCTGAGTACGTACACCACACTCATGCTGCTCAGAAAGAAGTGCATCTTCTTTTGCCATCTCCTAAAATCAATTCCCTCAAACTTATCAAGTTTGGAGAAATTCGCCGTCATGTGTTTCATCGTAGCTGCCATCGATTATAACAAATAATTACTTTCGATTGTTGGAGGTTTTATTAAATTCTTTCGTGTAGGGTAAAATAATCGATAGCCGGATAAATCACTGAATCGTGGTATCACTTTCCGAAAGTAATTATTCGACCCTTATAGCCTGGGTTACACGAATATCACTTTGGGATAAGACATACATTAAATTCTTGTTTTGGCAGAAACAAGAATTCCTTTTGCAGAAGAATATTTTGGTGTTCGTAACTTGTGTATATCTCTCATGCATATTGGTTAATATATTTATATACACCCTTAATCATGAAAGAGACTTTTATTAAAATCAATTGGCCAATTGATTAATAAAAGTATCTTCTATAATATTCAAAAGTGGTTACAGGAAGAATATTTCTATAAACAAATATTATCACTTCCATCATTAAAGTAAAAGTTGTTACTTTTACAATAAACAAATATTATATTTTACAACTATCAAAGCATGAGTGATCACTTTATAATAAACAAGTATTATTCCTTCAACCACTAAAGCAAAAGTGGGTGCAAGAATAATTCTTCCGTAATCACTCAAAATTGTGTTAAGTGTTTTCTTACTGCTGTCTCTTAAGAACCAGCACTGCAAAAGGACCAGCAGCGCAAAAATCAGCAAACAGGACCAGCAGCGCAAAAGTCAGCATACAGGACCAGCAGCGCAAAAGTCAGCATACAGGACCAGCAGCGCAGGGGAACCAGCAAACAGGACCAGCTGCGCAGAACAACCAGCACAGGGACCAGCTGCGCAGAACAACCAGCACAGGGACCAGCTTCGCAGAACAACCAGCACAGGGACCAGCAATGCAGAACAACCAGCACAAGGACCAGCAATGCAGAACAACCAGTACAAGGACCAGCAATGCAGAACAACCAGCACAAAACACTTAGCCAAAATTCAGCTTACTAAGAAAACTTAGTACTGAAAACACTTAGTCAAATTTCAGGTAGACCAAGTCATGATAGTAAATAATACAAAATCACTTTTGGGTCCAGGTAATCTATCACTTAATGGGTGTACACTCCGTATCTCCAAACCCATTTACAAGTGTAGATTAAAACCCAAAATTACACTAAATTTACAACAGTTAATTAGTGCAATCACACCTAAGAATGGGTCAATTCGGGTAGTGATTATTATAGCTTTTACTCTTGAAATATGGTAACTGGCACAAAAATGGTACCATCTTTACCGAAGTTTCATTTTGGATACTTTACCTATTGTACCATATACAAATAAAAATAGAAAGTGTGCAAGAAAGTTCTTCAAAAAAGTCCAACTAGTAAAAGAATTTCTATTAGATCTACTACCAACCCACACAACCAGCCAATTATGCCATATCTTCTTGTACAATATGAAACATTTTCAACCATATTTAAGATCGAACCTTTTGTGATGCCTAAGAAAAGTGTACAACATCTGGCAACATGCAGCACATAAATTAACTGAATATTGTCGATCTAAAAGTTGCTTATCCATGCTCTGATTCTTATCTGCGATACTAGAGGACCTTAGACAGGAGCTAAGCTGGAGAATACTTTGAATGATCGTTGCTGGAATAGTGAGTGCTTGTCCCATAGAGCACGCATCCATTTGATAAAGAGCATGTTTCCCAGACACTTTAGTAAGTACCTCAATACACATAAGTATTACAGATCCTGGATCAGGATCAGCACAACTAACTAAATTAGAAATGGGATTTTTGTAAAAGATTCTTGGGCCCTGCAAATGATATATAATGTTGAAGATGCAACCCACTGAACCCAAGATATCAGCCTTCACCGTGTCCAAGCCCTTCTGCCCTATTCAAGACCAATATAATCGTCAGTATGCAATAAATTTTTATACTAGTAGCTATAATTCGGCACACATGAAATATACATATCTTAAAAGGGTATATCAATAAATGATGCATTTAAGTAAGAATTTACCTGTAATAGCTTCAAGAATTAAATCTAAACAATCAATGCTAGCAGCGACAATGGAAGAAACTTTTCCCCCACCAGCAGCAACCAGGGCTTTTCTTATAGACTGCACTGCAGAGGATAAGTACGACTCTGATGGTTTTCTGACCAAAACCTTAAAAGACATCCGTAATCGGTTTTTGAGTTCATCTAAGCTAGAAGATCCACCAGGATAAGCACATTCAGAATCATTCATTGTCTTTGTTCTTGATTCAGTATCATGAGATTCCAAAGTAGCTCCTTTCCCTTGTAAAGAAATACATTTCCCAATAGCTTTTAAGTGCAAATCAACCAATCTTGAATAAACGTTTGTAGGCAAAGTAGAGTTGGTTGTAGAAAGGTGATTTGAAAATTCTTCAAGAAACTTTCCAACCCCATCTAAGAAGACGAAACCAAACTCTGATGGTGGTTTTGTGTTAATTGAGAACTTCATTAGCAAACTATCTGAACTACTTAGTAATAGATTAACCAAATTTAATGACACCGATGTTTTGATCTGTAAATTCAGCCTGACAATCGCTGAATATGCAAGAAATAGCTGTCTGAGGAAAAATGTGGCTTCAACATTTTCTCCAGCTACAAGGCTGCTCAAAAAGGCATTATTTATATGCAAGCAGCCCATATCCACATTTTCTAATTTGTAGCTTTCATCCGTGGTTTTAAGTAGCTTGTCATCTTGAAGAACCAACTCAAACAAAAACTTGTTTATAAATGATGTGTAACTATCAATGTAGAGTTTTAACTTGTCAACTGGTTCAAAATTTCTTCTAAGAAATATGGCTTTCAGGTTGATGTTTAGCGAGTCCATATGGGATAACGTAGATGAGAGGCCCCACAAAAATCCCTGAAAGCAAGCAATGATAGAAGAACTTTCATATAAAGTGGTTTCACCTGGACGGGTATGCATGATTTGTGAGTGATCTTGTAGTGTCTCAGCAACTTGGATCATAAATTTGCATGCAACATCACCCTCTGAATGATCATCACTATCTTCTTGATCAAATGTGGATACAACATTTGGTTGATAAACTTTCCTAGCAGATATAAGAAAATTGCTTGCGTGGACAAAACTACCCTTTATGAGTGTCAAAAACACATATGATGTGTAATCCGTTAGTGAAACCATCATATCGTGCACTTGGGAGTCTTCATCTTTGGAGAACATGTGCTGCAGTGAGAGTAATGACTTAAAGAGCCATAAAGCAGGAAACTTGCCTTCAAAGTGTAAGGCAGCAAGTGAGTTTTGACTGGTTCCAATATTCTCCTCACAAAATGTGGCCATCAGATTTTTTAGAGTTTTTCAACAACAACAAAGGAGCCTTAAAAGTTGACAGTGATCATGAGTGCCATTTTCGCCCAACAAAGTGCCAACAATAACCCTGAAAAAAGAAGCATGTTATATGTGTGACCTGAGCCTATGTTCAAAGATTGTATAAGGAAGAGTTACCTTTCAAGGTTTAGAATACAAGTTGCACACAGAGTGAAGGCTTTAGAGGTTATACATCTCTTTGGCATCCAAGAAAGAAAATTGAGTGATAAATCTTAGCACAGTAGGTTTAAGATGGAAAAAAAGAAATTGTAAAGAAATATAAGGTCTTGATAAATCTTAGCAGCTTTCACTCATCCGCAGAAGCAGAAACATGAGCAGGGTATTTCTGTAATACATCAGCCCATGTGATACGTCCCTCAGAAACATCCTTCACAACCGCTGCCACCTCATCCACATTCACACGAACTTGTTCCTTGGTATCCCTCTCCCGAATTGTTACCGAGGTTGTGGAATCCACGGTAACAGCAAACGGCACACCAAGTTCATCGGTTCTCGCATATCGTTTTCCGATGGATGTACCTATAAATAGATTAGCAAATCAAACTATCACAGGTTTGTCATTTGCATATAAAGATTGTTTTCACAATTTTTATTTATACTTTATATACATAATGACTAAGACCATTTGTATCCGTCGAGAGAAACGGCGTCACAAGGTGACGTGGAGACAAGAAACGCCATTTTCCGGCGTAATCCGGAGGTACTTCGCGGCGTTTTTGAGGCTCCAGTTCGAAAGTGACGAGGCAAGTCACGGCCGGCACTTGTTTTTTTATTATTTTTTGTTATTTTAAAATATTATTTTTACCCCATTTTAATAAACCCAATTACTTTTTAACACATCATCACAGTACTCCTAACCAACACTAAAAAGTAACACCACCACTACTCCACTCAAAAAAGTAACACGTCCTAATCATCAAAAAGTGCAAAAAAGCGACACCACAAGAAACGCCTTCTACCAATACAAGTGGTCTAATATATATAATAATAATAAAAACTTAAATTGATTTAAAAGGGTTGTCATAGCTCTTATGACAATGGTTCAAAAAATCAAGTAGAAAAACAAAAAGTTAAGTGAAAAGACTTATAATTGTATAATCCATTACTCCCTCAGTCCCTAATATATTGTCTAGCATTCCATTTTAGTGGAATGTTCCAAATTAATTGTCCACTTCCATTAATAGAAAAGAATAAAAAGCTTAAGTTCTATTATGCCCTTAATGTATGGGGATAGAATTAAAGGAAAAAAAAGGTAAAGGTAAAACTAGAAAGTAAACAGAAATTACAGCACTTTTATGACATTTTCTTACATTGTGTGTTTTTTGTCAGGGGACAATTAATATGGGACGGAGGGAGTACATTTTACCAAATTTAAGCTGACCTTTTCTACCCATTTGACCCTTTGGAGATAAATACAGCATTATACACAAGTAAATGGGCAAAAAAAGGAGTATATTAAAAAAAAAAAAACCCTGTGATATCTTTCTTGTTAGAAATTCCAGCAGCAGTCAAAGATTTTGAAATCTTTTTAGCAACTTCCTCATATTTCTGATTCTGGACGAGCGGGAAGACAATACATTTGATGGGAGCCACAAGAGGGGGAAAACGGAAAACATTCAACTGTTCATCCCCAGCTTTGCTTGGTCTCATGTAGAAGGAGTGTTCATAGAGACAATAGATGATTCGTCCAATACCAAACGATGGTTCAATCACAGACGGAGTAAAAACTCTCTGGTGTTCTTTCTTTATTTCCTTTGATATTGAAACCATGTTTTTCTTTATCAACACCTTCGGGTTATCAAGGGTGCACACTTCAAATTCTGCCTCTCCTTTGGATTCTAAAGCAGCCTTCATGCCCATCGCCTCTTTTTCATTCATCGTCTAACAAAATGCAAAGGGAAATCACATTAAACACTACCGTGTAGAAGATTCAACATAAGTCTGTGTACTTTCGACTCGGTAAGGTGAGACTATCAGCAGGTCAGTAATAGGTCAAGACTGTTGGAGATATGGAGAACTTTAAACAATTAGAGGGAAGATTCCAGGAAACTCACACGAAGCTTCCACGAAGTTGTTAGGAAACTCACAAGTAGCTTCCACGAAGTTGTTAGGAAACTCACATGTAGCTTCCACGAAGTTGTGAGGTAATTCACATGTAGCTTCCACGAAGCTGTCAGGAAACTCACATGTAGCCTCCATGAAGCTGTCAGGAAACTCACATGAAGCTTCAAGGAATTGTTTTTAGCTTACTCCTTAAACCATTCTATAAATAGACCCTCTTGTAACTCATTGTATACACACCATAAATATTCAGTAAATACATTCTCTAGTTGGTCCGTGGACTAAAGCAATCACAACGATTGCATATAACCACGTTATCTCTTGTGTCGATTTACATTTCTTGCATTTATAATCTTTCGTTCATTAAGTGGGTTAGTAATCTTGTAGAATTACTATCGGTGAGTGATCTTGTTGAATCACTTGCGTTATTTTGGGTCCTAATATCCTTACAACTGGTATCAGGGCATAAGGTTTCGTTAAGGGAACGATGGCGGAAGACGGAAAGTTTAGAATCGACCGATTCGATGGGAGAGACTTTGGCTTTTGGAAGATGCAAATTGAAGATTACTTGTATCAAAAGAAGCTACACCAACCCTTGTTAGAGACCAAGCCTGAAAGCATGAACGATGCCGATTGGACGCTTTTGGATCATCAAGCTTTGGGCGCTATTCGTCTTTCACTTGCTAAGAACGTTGCATACAACGTTGTGAATGAGAAGACGACGTTTGCTTGCTTGAAAGCACTCTCTAACATGTATGAGAAACCTACCGCTTCTAATAAGGTATTTCACATGCGTCAATTGTTCAATACAAAGATGAAGGAAGGTACGAGTGCAACGGATCATATCAATGAATTTAATAATATCGTTTCAAGGCTTGAATCGGTAGAGATTAAGTTTGATGATGAATTAAAAGCACTAATCTTGCTTTCATCATTACCGGAAAGTTGGTCGGGTACGGTTACCGAGGTTAGTAGCTCTACGGGAACTACTAAGCTAGCGTTTGAAGCAATAAGGGATTTGATTCTTGGTGAAGATACTCGTAGGAGAAACTCGGGGGAATCGACATCCGGTTCTTTGTTAAGTACCGACAACCGTGGTAGGAAATTTGATCGCGGTGAGAAGAATGGTAGAAAGAAGTCTAAGAAGAGGTATCCATCGAAAGATAGAAGTGAAGCTGTTTGTTGGGGTTGCAATAAAAAAAGGTACTTTCAAAGGAATTGTAAAAATGGTCCGGCGAAAGGTGTGAACTTGACCGAGGAAGAAAGTGATGATGCACTTTTATGTAGTGTTGAAAATTCTATGGAGTCTTGGATTTTGGATTCGGGAGCTTCATTTCATGCTACTCATGTCAAAAGCATGATGAAGAATTTTCGTTCATATCAAGGCAAGGTGAGATTGGCGGACGACAAACAACTCAATATAGAGGGCATTGGAGATGTTGTATTGAAGAATACTCTTGGCTCTAATTGGACCTTGAAAAACGTAAGGTACATTACTAAATTAAAAAGGAAACTTATTTCGGTTGGTCAATTAGATGATGAAGGTAACGCGGTTACTTTTGAAAACCACCAATGAAAGGTGGTTAAGGGTAGTTGTGTCGTGGCTCGTGGACATAAAAGGGGAACTCTTTATATGGTTGAAGTGTTTGATGAAGACACGGTGGTTGCTATGGTTAATGTTGAGTCTGAATCAACTCTATGGCACCGAAGACTCGGGCATATGAGTGAGAAGGGTATGAAGATGCTTGTTTCGAGTGGGAGAATTCCGGATTTGAAAAAGGTAGAACTTGGGTTTTGCGAACCATGTGTATATGGGAAGCAAAAGAAGGTGACTTTTGGGAAATCGGTGAATGCTCCTAATTTGGAGAAATTAGAGCTTGTTCATACGGATGTATTTGGTCCAACGAATGTAGAATCACATGGAGGTTCTCGCTATTATGTCACCTTCATTGACGACTCCACTCGAAAGTTATGGGTTTATTTTCTTAAAGCTAAATTCGATGTATTTAATACTTTTGTGAAGTGGAAAGCTATGGTAGAAAATAAGACTAATTTGAAAGTCAAGTGCTTGAAGTCAGATAATGGAGGGGAATATGGTAGTCTTGAGTTTAAAGACCATTGTGCAAAGCTCGGTATTAGAATGTTGAAAATGGTACCGGAGACACCGCAACACAATGGGGTCGCCGAACGTATGAATCGTACGTTAAATGAAAGGGCTAAGAGTATGAGACTACATGCCGGTTTGCCTAAGATGTTTTGGGCGGATGTAGTAAATACGGCGGCTTATTTGATAAATAGGGGACCCTCAACACCGTTGGATTTCCGAATTCCCGAGGAAGAATGGCAAGGTAAGAAGGTGAGTTATAATCACCTTAGGATCTTTGGGTGTAATGCTTATGTGAAGACCAAAGATGCGGATAGAGACAAGCTTGAAGCTAAGTCAAAGAAGTGCATTTTCGTAGGTTACGGGTCGGATGAAATGGGTTATCGTTGTTGGGATAACGAAGCTAGAAAAGTGATTCGTTCTCGTGATGTTACATTTGATGAAGATTCGGTTTATGGCAAACCGGAAACGGGGAGTTCTAAACCGGGTCATGTTACTTTTGACGATGTTTCTATTGATGATCTTGCAGGTTCTAGTGGGAGTACGGGTAACAATGAATTGCCAATTAACGGTGAGGCATCAGAAAATGCTAATGATGGAGATGGTTCGGAAAGCGGTGATGATTCCGAACATAGTGCGAGTTCTAGTGATGAGGAGGACACAAATGAAACCGGTCCAACCATTTCGGTTGCTCCTACACTAAGACGCTTGACTAGAATGCCCAAACCTAATCCTAGGTATTCTCCATCAGCAAACTACTTGCTCTATACCGAGAATGGTGAACCCGAAAGTTACTTTGAGGCAAGGAAGACAAAAGAATCCATACAATGGGAGCTTGCCATGAAAGAAGAGATGGGGTCACTTGAGAAGAATAAAACTTGGTCACTAGTGAAATTACCTCATGATAAAAGGGCGTTGCAAAGTAAATGGGTGTATCGAATCAAGAATGAGTTGGATGACAAGAAAAGGTACAAGGCTCGTTTGGTGGTTAAAGGCTTTCAACAAAAGAAAGGAGTTGACTACCAAGAGATATTTTCATCGGTGGTGAAGATGACTACTATTCGTTTGGTACTTTCTATGGTTGCATCCGAGGACTTACTGTTGAGTCCCCAAAATAATTAAGGATTTAATTATGACAAAACAATATTTATTTGCACTAAAGTGTTATGTGCAGCCAGCACAAGTTTGTTTATGTATAGTCAGCTAATATAGCTGTGTCGAGTGTTTAGTATGCTGCCTAGTCTATCAGCACAAGGTAGAAATGTATTCTTCGAATCAGCACAGGATGTGCACCCAGCAAATCAAGAATATCAAGTGACTCAACATATGAAGGACCAGTAAGTCTGGATATCAGCATACAACACAAGACAGCCATGCTCCATTACAAGCATGGTAGTTTCCCAGAGTGGTCTACATCAACGCACTATTCAACAGAAGTCGAAGACAAAGTTGAACAGAAAAGGACAGGAGTCGGCGGCTGACAAGTGACCTTACAAGACCACGTGGGAATGTAGAAGTGGAACGCATGTGCAGACATGTGTTATACTTTATTCATACCTAGGGAACACAACATTCCATTTGTTTAAATCAAATGGTAGTGCCAAACCGAATTGGTGTGTTCCTGCAAATAGCTACCTAAGAGGAAAGAAGGAGAGCACGCCTTCTGACACAATTGTCCCCACAAGTACAAGGCATCCAATGTACTAGTGGACAATAGATTAATTACACGGTTAATAGAACTACTATATATATTGTTGTATCCACTATTGTAAAAACTAGTGGTGTGGGTTTATCTGTTAGAGTCCAAACCGTGTAATAGCTTTAGTTTATCTCTTAGCTATAATCTAGGTAATCTGTATCAACCAACTATCATTTCCGCCAAGGATAGTTGTGATTCTTTCTGATTTAATCAATAAAGAATAACCGTTGAAAATTACCTGTGACTCTATCTTATTTACTACTGAATACTAAACGTGTTTAACTGACTAGTTAATTAAGAAAAGAATTGTATTCACCCCCCCTCTACAATACTCCTGTTGTTATTAAGGGACCAACAACTGGTATCAGAGCGTCAGTCTTGATAATTAATATCTTGGATCTGAATTCTCTTATGGCTTCGTATTCAAACTCAGCTTACCTTGAGAATGGCTCGTCTAACAGACCACCTAAGTTTGATGAAGATGAGTATGAAACCTGGAAGGCAAGGTTCATGCTCCATCTTGAGTCTGTGGATTCACTCATGCCTGGAATTGCCAAAGATGGCCCCTTCGTTCCCACTGAGACAGTTGGTAGTGCACCAGCAACAGCTGACACTCCTGCCATCCCTGGCAGAGAGGTTATTATCACTCCCTCTAGATGGGATGATGAGGATAAACGTCGAGTTGGTCTTGACCCTAAAATCAGAACCCTGTTAGCCATAACTTTGCCTAACCCACTGTTCAAACTGATCAAGGGAAAAGAAAATGCTAAGCTTATGCTTGACTACCTAGATGTCACCTATGAGGGTATGGGAGAAGTTAGGCAGAACAGGATGATTGCTCTTAAAAGAGAATATGAAATGTTCTTTGCCTATAAGAATGAAACCCTTAAGCAAACCTTCATTAGGTTTAACTCTTTGATAGCAGACCTGACCACTTTAAATGTGACCTACACTGAATTTGAACAAGTGAACAAATTCATTGATGCACTGCCATGTAAATGGAAACCTGTTACTGACCCATTAAGAACCACACAGACCCTAAAGAACTTTAACCTGTCTTCTCTCTACAGTTCCCTTTGGAATCATGAGAAGGCAGAAGCCAAGTTTGAACTTAACATGAAAGAAAACTTTAGGTCTGCCCCCACCACTTCAAAATCATCTAAAAATGATGATGCTGCTCTTATTGCTGCTGCTAAATGGAAGAAAGCTCAAAAAGCTTTACTGGTTCAAAAGTTACTGGCAGAACAAGAGTCAGCTGATAGTGTTGAGGAAAGTGGTACTGGGTCTGAAGAAAGCAGTACAGATGAAAGTGATGTAGAAGGGTTTGCTGAAGGTATGGCTCTGCTGGCTAGGCAGTTCAAAAGGTTCAATCGTAGTAGAACCAGCAAGTCATACAAAGGGAGCAAAAAGCCAAATGCTAGGTACAACAGCAAGTCAGTCAAGGGTCCTAAATCTGAGTGCTTTAATTGTGGGAAGGTTGGACATTTTGCTGCTGAATGCATGTCCAAGAAACCTTTCACGTCACATGCTAACTCTTTCTCAAAAGCTGATAAGTACAAAAACAAGTACAAAGCTATGAAAGCTCAGATGAAGGAAAGTGCAAAGACTGACAAGAAGGGTAAACAGCCAGAAAAGGTTCTAGTTGCTGAACATCATGACTGGGATGAAGCCAGCACGTCCTCATCTTCTGATAGTGATACTGATGATGATGGTGCTGGTTATGCTACTGGTAAAAAGCTGTGTTTGATGGCCAAAGAGGTCGAGGAGTCTGATGAGGATGATGGTGGTAGTACGTTTTTGGCTGATATGAGGGAAGCTGATCAAAACAGAGATTCTCCTCAATGGAAAACTGAAATGATGTATAAGGTTGATAATTTTTGAACTTATAATGATGATGAAAAAGCTGAAATGTTTGACTACCTAAGAATTGATTTATGCAGAAGCTGCAAACGTGAAGAGAGTTTGAAATCTAATAACAAATCTTTAAATAAAAGACAACTTTTGTTGGTGTGCTGGCTCTACAACGTGTAGGGCAAACCAGTAAGTCACATTTATTTACTTACTGCCTACATGTCAAACAACCAGCACAGCAAGGTCTTTTATATTTTGGTTACTTAAATGTTTTCAATGAAATAATAAATAGCTCTCCAAATTTAATGATTCCTTAAAACTGGAAACTCATTTACTTCCAATGATTTAAATTAAATTCATGACATATTAAATGTAACAAAAGTATTTTGTATTTAATACAAAAATTATTTTTGAGGTTTTAAATCAATTTGTTTGAAATGAAATCTGATGCATTTAATGCTAAATGGGAGGAATGAGTGTTTAAGCCGTATAAATGTCATGTCAACAGTCTGTCTCCCCTTGAAAACGTGCCAGTCTGTCACATCTGCCCACGCGCCTGCAGATGACAGTAATTTTCTCTCTCCTGCACTTTTTCACCCAATCACAACGGATAAAAGTGTGTTTCATCTTACATAATAACCTTCGGTTATTCATTATTCAAAACACACACACTTTTACTCTTAAAACTTTTTCAATCTTCAATCTTCAAATCTTCATCCTACACTCATCAATGGCAGAACAACAACAGCAATCACCACGTGCTGCAAGCCAGCAAGAGGAACAACAGCAACAACAACCTCAAACAGTTGAACCACAACAGCAACCACAACCTGCCCCACAACCGGCACCGGCACCGGAGGAACTGGTGGTTCAAGAACACGTCGTTCAAGGACCACTGTTCAATCTCCACCCCAACCTGATTAGGGCTCCCAATGCACCTGATCACTCACTGATTCGCCTATCTAGAGGCAATGCTGCACATGCCCTCTCTATCCCTAAATCGAAGGTTAACAATGGGTATGAGGCCCTCATCGAATACATCCGTCAATCACCTCTGGCAAGAGCCATCACCGGTGTACCTTCCCGATTCTATGCTGCCTGTTTGGCACGATTTTGGTATACTGCCACTGTTGCCACCACTCCCGGCAACGTTCCATGTATTCGTGGCATGGTGACTGAAACCCTAAATTGCTCTGTCACCGTCGAAGCTATTAGACGTGCTCTTCAATTGCCCGGTGGACCATTTGTTGCTTCACCTACTAGTGACGAATTAAGAAGGGAGGTGTTGGAGACCATTGGGTTTGCTGGACCAGTGGCACATACACCGTTGAGAAAGCATATGCCACCTCTATGGTACTACTTCTTTGGGTTGATGACTCAGTGCATGAGTCAAAAGTCAGGAAGCTTTGACCAATGCTCAGATTTTTAGCTCAAGCTTGGTCATGGGTTGTTGTTCAACAGGAACATCGATTACGCCCTTGAAATTTATTTGAGGCTAAGGGAAATGGTGACTGCTAGAGTCAGAACCAACTTGATTCCATTTCCACGATTCTTAAGCCTAGTATTTGAAAGTGAACTGGGTGAAGCTTATCAGCAAATTGCTGATCAATCATTTGAGGTCCCAGTAAAACAAGGGGGCATGCCAAAGGATGTACCTGCTGCTCCATATGCTGAGTTGACACCAGCAATGAATGAGTATCTTGCTGCTCATCGTGGAGCCACCCAATCGACTGCCTCTGGTTCTGCACCAGTTGAGGGGGAGGGTCCTCAGCGAAAGCCAGCAACGCGAAGGAAGCAGCTAGCTACCTCAACTAGTACAGCCACCGTCTCATATACTGGTAAAGCAGTAGTTGTATTAGAATCAAGTGCTCTCTGATCATAAAGAACAGCCCTAGTCTTATATACTAACTACCCAATTCTAGTGTTGGAATCCGTTGCTCATCTATTTCTTGGTAACAGGCAAACCTAAGCGTGCTAAAGCTGGCTCCAAGCGAACCACAGGGGAGATTGCACCAGTCTCAGCTGCTGCTCCTGCAAAGGATGTAGTTATGGAACCTGGTGCGTTTCTAGACCAAACAGCAGAACAATCTAACTTAATTGAAAATTTTTTAACTGCTGACTTGAAAAATGTTGAGGGAGTTAAAGGTATAACCCTGGCTCCCAAGCTGACTGGTTTTAAAACAGGTGTCAAGAAGAGTAGCAACCCATACTCTTCTAACCAGGCACTTCCACATTTTTCTGAAATGAACTTAATGCAATACTCTCTGCTGACAGTACAACCAGCAGAGAACATAACTGACCCCCAAAGCAGGCTTGAGCTGGGTCTTCATCGTGTTGAACCAGCTCAGGTGACTGCACAGCCAGTACGTTACTCGGATACTGATAAGAGTCACACTCCTACATCATTACCAGCCAGATCTCTTACACTATCTGGGTCAACATGTGTTGCCAATGAGTCAGCAGAGTCACCGCTGTACTTACAGACACCTTCTTCTGTCTCATTCGAAGGGCTGACCAAATTACAAGTCGGTCCCCAGAGACCAAAAACAGATGCAATTGTTGAGTCAAATTTATTTGGTTCTACAGTTGCTAACATAACTTGTTCTATTGTTTCAGTTCTTAGCAGGGTAGATGAACAGGCAGAGGGGGAGCAAAATAAAGATGTTGTTATTCCTACTGGTGATATTGCTGCCTCTGCTACTGGTGTTGGTGCCACTGATTCTGTTATTGGTGGTGCTGATGCTGGTACTGTTGATTCTGCTGCTGCTGGTGTGGAAGATGTTATCATGGAAGAACCTCCTGTTCTTGAGAAGGTTATTGACAATATTGTCAAGGATGTTCTTCTTGATGAACCTGTCACCCAGCCAAGAGTGGACTCTGCATTAATGTCTGATGAGCCTGCTGATTCTTCTGATTCTTCTACTATGGAACGTCAAGTTCTTACAGAATCTGCAGTTCGTCATCCTACTGGTCCAATTTTGGTTGCTACTGAACCAACTGCTGAGATGGAGTTTGAAACCATTCAGCCGAATGCAGCTAATGTTATTGTCATTCCTGGTTCTGATTCTGGTATTGTTACAGCTGATGCTAGTGCTAGTGCTACGTTTCCATCTGATTCTGCTATGGATGCTGGTACTAGTGCTACTTTTCCTTCTGATACTGGTGCACAGGTTGCTGATGTTAAGGATGCTGGTACCTCTGCTGACACAACTACTGATTCGACTAAGGCTTCTGTTACTGAGGAAACAAAGCCATATGTTGTGCAGGTACCAGATCCAGATGAAGTTGTTCCTAACTTCATTTTCAAGGGAGCTTCAATCTCTCCCAAGATTGCTATGCTGGTCGATCAGCTGACCATTGATCCCGAATCTGCAATAGTCTCAGCCAGCAGATTACCTCGTGAAGAGATGGTTGAGCTATTATCTCAGCTTGATAGACCAGCTAGAGAAGAAATTTATGAGAGGATAGCTCTGCTGGAGCAAATCAATGAACAGCCTTACTATCATGTTTTTGGTATGGCTCCAGCTGCTTCGCCATTTTCTGGTACATGGAGGCCTCTCAAGTTTGTCATCGATCCTACTACTGGTAAGTGTGTTATGCAAAATGTCCCTGATTCGCCAGTACCTTCTTCTTCCTCAGCTTCTTCCTCCTCATCTTCTTCTGATGAGGATGCTGATGAAGGTACTGGTAAGGGCGAACCAGTCATTCATGATAACGTGACTGGTTCCAAAGACAAACCAGTGGATCTTACTGATGACAATGCTGATAATAATGCTGACAAGGATATCAGTGGTTCTAAGCCTTCGGGCGAAGGTAAAAACGATGGTGATCATGGTGATGAGTCAGCTCCTGACCTTCCATCTCCACCACCCCACGGTGATACTCCTCTGTTAGCTTGTGCTGACCAACCTTCAACCTCTGCATACTTAAAGTTCAATGCAGATGAGGTTGCTGATATTTCCACCTTTGCTGTCTATAAGACACTGCAAGGGATCACACCAAATTTGGAGGAAACTATTCGCAGAGCTATTGTTGATAGTGTCTCTGCTGCTGTCAGATCTGCTGGAGAGGCTGTTACAACTCCTATTGATCTTAAACTCCAGCAGGTATGTGCTTTTGCTGATGTGGCAGTCGAAGCAATCACAAAGCACCACGAAGATGAAGAGGAGCTTGAAAGGCGAATTATCTCTCACAATGAGTACTGTGAAAATATCACCCGACTCCAAGCTGATTTGGATGCTGCTAACCGCAGAAATACTTTCTTAAATGAGGAGAACAGGGTGTTACATGAGAGATTGGAATCGCAGAAAGCTCAAATGGCTAACATGATTCCTGCTGCTGCCTATGTTCAGATGGTTGAAAACATACAACGAATGGCTGCTTTGCAAGGTGATGTTCGAGCCATCGTTGAACAAATGGCTATGGGTGTAGCCAGGAATGAAGTTAGATCCTCCAATCTTCTGCTAAGACAATTTGGTGTGGATCCTGGTGCCCATCTTACTCCAGAGGTTGCTGAGTGGAACAATTTTGCCTTCTCTGCTCCTCAGTCAGACAGTGATCTTGATGCTACTGTCTCCCCTTCTATTCACCCTACTGCCCGTGCTGATGACAAAAAGGGGGAGAAAAAGTCCAAAAAGAAATCTAAAAAGAGAAAACAGTCTGAGGGGGAGCATGAACATGAAAAGGCTCCTAAACAACCAAGGAGAGATGGAGATGGTGATGGTGATGGTCAAGACACTGGCCCTAAGCCCAGCAACGCTCATACTGAAGCTGGTGGTGCACAGGCAACTGGTGGTACTCAACCCAGTGTGTCTGCCACACCAGTGGATGATATTGGTTCTGGCAGTAAGCCCAGTGATGTTTCTGATATGGCTGTAGCTGAAGCTTTTGTGCTATCTCAATCTATTGAACGTAAAATGAAGAGGAAGTTAGAGAGACATCAAAAGCGACAGCAGGAACTAGATGATGCCTTCAATGCCAAGTTTGAGGCCTTTGCTGAACTTAAACGTCGTAAGATTATGCACAGAAGATGGCTGAGTCCAAAAGCAATGGAAATCGATGATGACCTGACTGCCTTTGATAAACACAGAAAAGAGGCAAGAAAAAGAAATGCCAAGTTCATGGTCAAATACGACAAACAGAGGGCAAAGCTGTATGCACAGAGAGCAGAAAGAATCAGGAACATGACTCTGGCTGAGATGAAGGATTACCTTGATTCTACTGAGTCAACTGGTGGAGTTAGAGCTGATATTTTCATGAAATGGGTTGATGCTATGTTAGAAGCCAGCTCTACTCCTCAACCAGCATCTGCTGCTCAGCCAGCTACACAACAAACACAGCCAACAGAAACAATCATCCTTAATGATGATGATGTTATTAGTCAGGGGGAGCATCTTGCTATTGTTCCTTACCTGCCTCCTATTCAACCAGTATCGACACAAGAACCATCAGCTGAACCCAGGCCTATTGACAAATACAGGGTGAAATCTGCTCCTAGGGACAATCAGCCCTTGAGGAAAGGACCCCTATTCGAGGCAGCTGATGAAGGTACTAAAGTGGTTGAGCCAGCTGATACTAATCAGTCAGCTGGCATTGAAGACACAGCAAGGAGTGCTGTGATAGAAGACCCAGCCAGAAGTGTGCTGCTGGGTAGTACAAGTGTTAAAGACCCAGCAAAGCCGGTTGAGCTGGGTGCTAAACAAGTAGATGATGAAACGGTTGATCCTGCTGACTTCACAGTCTGGGGAAGAGACGGCCAAACACTTGTTCTATCTCCTCTTCCTCCCCAGATTCAAGCTTACTTTGACAGAACACAGGATAACCGGGTCAATCAGCATCCAGTTAGTTCATCTGGCAGCTATGAATCATCTATGTATCCTCCATCTTCCCCAAGGATTCATGACAAACATATCACTTGGGAAGATGACTCAGTAACCCATGGTGAGCCGAACATCAGAAAAATGAACCCAGATGAAAGAGAAGCCTACAGACTTCAGATCACTGTTCCAGAGCTGCTTGAACAAAGACAAATTGAGCTTAATGAAAGAATTCGTCAAGTCAGGCTGCTGCATCATCCTCTTGATCAGCCACACTATATTGCTGCACTAACCCATGGCATTGACATTAGGGTGTACTTGAATAACAGTGGTCTCAGGCTCTCCACTACTGATGAAAGAATTCATTTTGAAGATGCTCTCCAGCTGGGTATGGATATAAGGGAGTATTGTGCTGCCCTTAGTACTGAAGAGGGTAGAAAGATGGTTGAAGCAGTAAGATCCCTGAACATTTCTTATGATGATTATCTGATGGGTTTAGCTGCTGAAAGGGAAGCCAGAGAAGCTGCTGATGCTGAACTTGCTGAACGATCAAGGCTTCAGGATATTGAAGACAGATTGGCTGCTGACAGAAAGCAACAGGCTGAGTCCCTCAAACTAGCCAGAGCCATTGTCAAAGAACAGGATAAGGTTTTTGATAAGATAGAAGCTGCTGAGAAAGTACCTACCACTGCTCCTGTAGTACCTGATCACAATATTGAGTTTCCTGATACTTATTATAAGAGCAGGTATGGTAATGTGATGAATAGAAGATCTAATCCCTGCAGAATTATCAAGGTAAACAGAGGGACAAAAAGGGCTTTCAATGTTGTCAGGGATAACAATGTTCAAGAAAGGATTAGTTTTGATGACTTAAGAACTCTTGGATTCAGTGAATGGATAGAAATCTTGGAGTATTTCATTGGTAAAGGTGAGAGTGCTATCAAGAGTGCTCTTAAGACTGAACTCCAACAGCTGTTCAAGAAGGCAACTAAGTTTGGGAATGCACCAGTAGTTGATGTTGATGAATTTCTTGCTTAAAAGCCTAAAGGGAAGCAACCTACTGGTGAAGGACCAACTGGGAGAAGCCGAATTGTTCTACCTCCTTTCATCCCTGTTTTTGACCCTGCTGAATTACCTCTCCTGTTCCCTGAAGCCTGGAAGATTAAACAAGAGGAGCTATCTGATGAAGAAAGAGAAAGAGAAAGGGATAAAGATAGATAGTCTCCTATGTGCTTAACTTGTATCTTTTGTAATTTACTTTTTATTACGAATTATCTTGTAATTATTATATATATCTGATGTAATGTAAGTAAAGTGAGTTTATCTTCAAAATCATATCAAATTATAAGATATAGATAACTCATCAAAAGATCCCAAAACAAACTTAAAGGGACGAATTTACTGTCTACTCTCACTAGGTCCCTAAGTGCTGGCTTTAGTGTTTTCTCTTCAAGTCATAGGTTTTGTCATCATCAAATAGGGGGAGATTGTTGAGTCCCCAAAATAATTAAGGATTTAATTATGACAAAACAATATTTATTTGCACTAAAGTGTTATGTGCAGCCAGCACAAGTTTATTTATGTATAGTCAGCTAATATAGCTGTGTCGAGTGTTTAGTATGCTGCCTAGTCTATCAGCACAAGGTAGAAATGTATTCTTTGAATCAGCACAGGATGTGCACCCAGCAAATCAAGAATATCAAGTGACTCAACATATGAAGGACCAGTAAGTCTGGATATCAGCATACAACACAAGACAGCCATGCTCCATTACAAGCATGGTAGTTTCCCAGAGTGGTCTACATCAACGCACTATTCAACAGAAGTCGAAGACAAAGTTGAACAGAAAAGGACAGGAGTCGGCGGCTGACAAGTGACCTTACAAGACCACGTGGGAATGTAGAAGTGGAACGCATGTGCAGACATGTGTTATACTTTATTCATACCTAGGGAACACAACATTCCATTTGTTTAAATCAAATGGTAGTGCCAAACCGAATTGGTGTGTTCCTGCAAATAGCTACCTAAGAGGAAAGAAGGAGAGCATGCCTTCTGACACAATTGTCCCCACAAGTACAAGGCATCCAATGTACTAGTGGACAATAGATTAATTACACGGTTAATAGAACTACTATATATATTGTTGTATCCACTATTGTAAAAACTAGTGGTGTGGGTTTATCTGTTAGAGTCCAAACCGTGTAATAGCTTTAGTTTATCTCTTAGCTATAATCTAGGTAATCTGTATCAACCAACTATCATTTCCGCCAAGGATAGTTGTGATTCTTTCTGATTTAATCAATAAAGAATAACCGTTGAAAATTACCTGTGACTCTATCTTATTTACTACTGAATACTAAACGTGTTTAACTGACTAGTTAATTAAGAAAAGAATTGTATTCACCCCCCCCCCCCCCCTCTACAATACTCCTGTTGTTATTAAGGGACCAACACTTACATCTAGAGCAACTAGATGTGAAGACCGCATTCTTACATGGTAACCTTGATGAAAAGATCTATATGAGGCAACCCGAGGGCTTTGAGGTAAAGGGTAAAGAGAAGTGAGTTTGTAAGCTAAAGAAAAGTTTGTATGGATTGAATCAAGCACCTCGGCAATGGTACTTGAAGTTTGATGATTTTATGAAGAAGATTGGTTTCTTAAGATGTGAAGCGGATTACTGTTGCTACTTGAAGAAACTCAAGTCTTCTTATATAATCTTATTGTTGTATGTTGATGACATGTTACTTGCAGGTTCTAACATGTCCGAAATTAACAAATTGAAGGGATTACTTTCCCGTGAATTTGAGATGAAAGATCTTGGTGGTGCTAGGCAAATACTTGGCATGAGTATTGTGCGTGATCGTGTGAAAGGTACTCTATACTTGTCTCAATCTAAATATATTGAGAAAGTAGTAGAGAGGTTTAATATGGAAAATTCAAAGGCTCGTTCTATGCCTTTGGGTAGGACGATTAAGTTATCGAAAAGTCAATCACCAAAGACGGTAAAAGACAAAACGGATATGGAAAAGGTTCCATATGCATCGGCCGTGGGTAGTATTATGTATGCCATGGTTTGTACAAGACCCAATATTGCTCAAGCAGTGGGAGTTGTAAGTCGTTATATGTCTAATCCGGGGAAAGAGCATTGGGAAGTGGTCAAATGGTTGCTTCGTTATTTAAAAGGTACTTCTAATATGGGATTGTGCTTCTTTAAAAGCAATGTCATACTTAGGGGTTATGCGGATGCTGATTTGGGTGGATGTGACGATTCGGGGAAAAGCACTACGGGTTATGTTTTCACAATAGGGAAGACGGCGGTTAGTTGGATGTCTCGACTACAAAAGAGTGTTGCTTTGTCAACCACCGAGGCCGAATATATGGCTATTGCAGAAGCTTCTAAAGAGCTTGTTTGGTTGAAAAACTTCTTAGGTGAGTTGGGTAAAAGACAAGACTACTGCGTCTTGAATTGTGATAATCAAAGTGCGGTTCATCTTGGGAAGAATTCGGTGTTTCATGGTCGTACGAAACACATCAAGATAAGGTATCATTTTATTCAAAAACATATAAATGATGGTACTTTATTATTGGAGAAAATCCTTGGTACGAAGAATCCTGCTGATATGTTTACTAAGGTTGTTACGACAGAGAAATTGAGGTTTTGCATTACCTCAATTGGTCTTCAAATGAATTGATAAGAGAAGACCCCAACTAGAGAATTAGAGAGTTAATGTTTCAATTCTAACAAGTAGTGTTGAAGACCTTGTATCGAAAGTCTGCTCATCCGAAGTATGTGTTGAGTGTGCTTGTCCCAAATGGAGTTTGGCGGTATAATGGTGGTTTAACGTTCTTGGTTAGATCGTTGATATTTTGGGTTGACGAAGTTTGGGTTTGTTCAAGGTCTCCAAGTGGGAGATTGTTGGAGATATGGAGAACTTTAAACAATTAGAGGGAAGATTCCAGGAAACTCACACGAAGCTTCCACGAAGTTGTTAGGAAACTCACAAGTAGCTTCCACGAAGTTATTAGGAAACTCACATGTAGCTTCCACGAAGTTGTGAGGAAATTCACATGTAGCTTCCACGAAGCTGTCAGGAAACTCACATGTAGCCTCCATGAAGCTGTCAGGAAACTCACACGAAGCTTCAAGGAATTGTTTTTAGCTTACTCCTTAAACCATTCTATAAATAGACCCTCTTGTAACTCATTGTATACACACCACAAATATTCAGTAAATACATTCTCCAGTTGGTCCGTGGACTAAAGCAATCACAACGATTGCATATAACCACGTTATCTCTTGTGTCGATTTACATTTCTTGCATTTATAATCTTTCGTTCATTAAGTGGGTTAGTAATCTTGTAGAATTACTATCGGTGAGTGACCTTGTTGAATCACTTGCGTTGTTTTGGGTCCTAATATCCTTACAAAGACATCATTAGGTCAACTAGTCATACGTATGTCAGTTTGGACCGACCCTATTCCTTTTTTTTCATTTTGTAAATTTGTATTGTAACTAATGTCAGAAATCTTATTGCAAAAACTTTGTTATAAAGAATATTGTCACATACAAAGAGAGTTATTGGTAGGAACATTGCAAGCAATTGAATAACTGTTAGGCGATTTACCTCGTTCAATTATTTTAGCAAATCTATTTTGTAGTTTACCCGTCAGACCTATCATCAATATAAACGGCCGAAACTGACATATGTAAGAAGTATCGTCACTACAAATAGATGATGGTACTGGTTGAAGACTAGAAGACTCCCTTGTCATCAGCAAAGAAACTTATTTTAGGATGTTTAATGGTGATGTCCTAGTCCTATAATTCAAGCTGATATACATCAGCTATAAAGACTCTCAAGCAGTTCATGCAGACTCAGTTTAAGATCAAATTAAATGGTTTACTAGTCTACAGCTATGAAATTGAAATGTGTGATGAACATCTACGATATAGGTTCGTTCATGAGGAAACAGCTTCAGTTCATGTACAAATAATCAATCGTTATGCAACCATAATAAATATCACTCAAACAAATGTCATTCTCGCTAGAAAAGCAATTGATATAAATAATTTTAAGGATAATGATAGAAAGAAACCATCCGGTTCACCAACATTTCAGTAAATAACTCAGCAACCATGCGGTTTACTGACATTTCATTACATATTAAGCCTGAAAGGAGCAACACGTGCTTGTAACAGTCGATGACTAGGCCAATTAGTCGGAATTTTGAAGTAGTCCGCCCCGACTAGGCCAAGTCGGTCAAAAGTCGCTGGTTAACGCAGGTATAAGTCAACAAATCAAAATGGTCAAAAGTCAGATTTAGTCTGTCAACTTTGCATTTATCTGATCAATATAAAAAAAAGTCAATGTTAGTCAACGCCCAACTAGTCCCTCACGTTCCCGACGGACTACCCCACGAATAGCAACTTTCACAACCATGGAGAAAAGCAATAGAGAAATTCTTTACCTCCAGTGCTTCAACTACCATCTTTTGATTACCCTTGAATGCAAGGCCAAGCTCCTTCTTAACCGGTGTTATAACAACTTTCTGGAGATACATCAACAGTTAAAATCTTGTTCATTCAAAAAGTTGAAAACTAGTTAGGAATCTGAGAAGAATACCTCCACTTCTTTAGGCTCTGCAAATTTCTCTTGAGCTACAAGAGAACGCCACTATTATCCTATATACAAAAAACACATCCATAAGTTCAATACCATTTTTTCAACAAGTTTGATAAATAAGGCATTGCAATAAACTACATCATTGACACTAAATCTCAAATTAAGTAACTTATTAATCAGATCGCCTCAATGTGCAATATGCTAGATAAATCTTGCTAACAGTGTTCAATTCTTACTGTGTGTGCACGCAGGTCATACGCAGATCGATCGGCAATCCCAACACACTCAATCCAACCATAAGAAGACTCACCTCTTAACGTAAATATATTTATTGTCTGTTTAGTATATATTTACCTTTTTCTAAGTATATGACAAGTCAATAATGATACGCATAACGAATACCTTAATTCGTTAGACGTAAATCACACAAGTACACTACTTATGGTAGATGAAAGTTAGATGGCATTTACGAAACGTCATCAACCTAGTTGTTCGTAAGACCAGAATTATCGTACATGACCCGTCAACGGCCCTGGACGAAGGCAGTGTACTGATGTAAGCCCGCCAACCGGCGTAAGTACACGTAAGCCCGCCTATAGGCAGTGTGTGCACATAAGACCAAGCATCCGATACTACGTATGCGTGAGCCGTCACAGCGTACGTACGTGAGATCGTCATTAGGCAACTTGTACACTTCGGACCGGTGATGTATATGTGTAAGCCCATCACCCGACAAAGTCTGTACACGTGTCAGTGCAATGACACTATATGTCTGGTACAAGGACACTAGCACGTACAAATCCAGCTACACGACAGTGCGCGTGACGACCCGGAAAATTTTGGCTTATTTTAAGTCAATTCTTTATATGATTAAATATTTCCGACACGATAAGCAAAGCCTGTTATGTTGAGTTTCAATTTTTAATTTTTTTTTTTACCGCGTGTGTTAATATATTAATGTTTTTTCGAGATAATTCTGGATGTAATTAGTATTATCTAGTACTTATTAAAAGAGCTAGGAAAATATGTACTAGCTAGAAGTAACTAGATGGTTCAATTGGTCAAAATATCAAAGATATTTGAAGAATGTCCACCGACATTGGATGGCTATATATATAGTCACTTTGTTGTAAGATTGTAATGATAAAAAAACAAAAAAACAATAAAGTTTAAAGTTTCCATATTTAAATAAAGTCTTCATATATTTCTATATTTAAAAATCATTCCTTCATTAAAATAATAATTCATTTAATACTAATAAACTATTTTATTACATCTTATTAAATTAAATTCATAATAATAATTCTAACAAGTGGTATCAAGAGCTATTTGGGCGTTCGTTCGAGTACACCATGACTACCGTTGGTGTATACAATATTCCTGTCCCCATCTTTGATGGCGACAACTATGATTTTTGGAGTATCCGAATGAAGACATATTTTCAAGCACAAAGCTTGTGGGATATTGTCGAAATCGGGTTTATAACTCCAAAAGAAGACGAAACTCTGTCCGCTGAATAACAGGAAAAATACAACAAAAATGTTGTAAGAAATGCTGCTGCTCTAGGCTATATTCAACAAGCTTTGACACCGTCTATCTTTCCACGAATCATGGGAGCTACGACAGCCAAAGAGGCGTGGAAGATTCTTCAAGAAGAATTTCAAGGAAATGTCAAGGTGAGATCCGTCAAACTACTAACTCTAAGGAGAGATTTTGAAATTTTAAATATGAAAGACACTGAGACCGTAAAAGATTACTATTCTCGAATTAAAGAAATAGTAAATCAAATGAGAGCCTATGGAGATTCTATAACTGATAAAAGGATCGTAGAAAAAATACTTATCAGTATGACCGAAAAATACGATCATGTCATTACCGCTATTGAAGAGTCAAAAGACATCGAGACTCTGTCAGTAACGGAATTAGTTGGCTCTCTAGAAGCATACGAGGCTAGACTGAGTTGACGCAGTGAAAACTCACTTGAAAGTGCGTTTCAGTCTAAACTCAAAATAAGGTCTCAAAAATCTAATAATGGGGGGAAAAATCTTGAAGAAAATTCGAGAGGAGGAGAAAAACTCAGAACCGGGTTCGATCAAAGAAAAAAAGCTACCCTCCATGTGGTATCTGCAAAAAGACAAATCACTTGGAGAAAGATTGCTTTCATAAAGGCAAACCACAGTGCAATAATTGCAAAAGATTTGGTCATCTAGAAAAAGATTGTCGTTTAAAACAAAATCATCGAGCTAACTTCACGAAAGAAAATGAAGATATACCGGAGAAAAACAAAAATCAGCTATTCTATGCCTGTCATGTTGCGAATGAACAAAGGGACGACACTTGGTTCATCGACAGTGGGTGCAGCAACCACATGACAGGAGATGAGAAGTTATTTCATAGTATCAACACATCTGTAAAGTCCCGCGTCGAGCTAGGGAATGGAGCACTTGTTGATACTAAAGGTAAAGGTACTATAACAGTCCAAACTAACAACTGCACTCGATCTGTCAATGATGTTCTTCTAGTACCAAGCTTAGCGAGTAACTTGCTAAGTGTCGGCCAAATGATGGAGCATGGCTACTCTCTACACTTCGAAGACGAATCATGTGTGATTCGTGATAAGAAACACAACAACAAATTAATAGCCGAAGTGCGAATGGAGAATCGCAATTTCCCGCTTCGTTGGCAGTATATCAGAGACACGGCCATGAAAGTTCAAGTCGAAGAATCATGGCTATGGCATCGAAGATTTGGCCACTTTAACTTTCACGCACTAAAAATCCTCCAACAGAAGAATATGATGAGAGACTTGCCTAACATAGAAGAAATCACTGACACGTGTGAAAGCTGTATGATGGGCAAGCAACATCGAAAACCTTTTCCTCGTGACAAAACTCTGAGAGCGAAAGGTATACTGGAGCTGGTGCACACTGACGTATGTGGACCAATGAGGACCCCGTCTCTTAACCAAAACAGGTACTTCATTCTTTTCATCTATGATTATTCTAGAATGACATGGGTTTATTTCATGTGTGAAAAATCCGAAGTATTTGCGATATTTAAGAAGTTCAAGAACTTCGTAGAAAAAAGTAGTGGCCATTATATAAAAACACTAAGGAGTGATAGAGGAAAAGAATACACCTCTACACAATTCAATAAGTTTTGTGAAGATGAAGGAGTAAAACGCCAACTCACAGTTGGTTACGCTCCTGAACAAAATGGTGTCTCTGAACGTAAGAATAGAACTGTAATGGAAATGGCCAAAACAATGATACATGAAAAAGGCCTTCCAAACAGTTTCTGGGCTGAAGCTGTATACACGGCTGTATATATACTAAATCGATGTCCCACGAAAGCCGTAGAAAACAAGACTCCGATAAAGGAATGGAGTGGAAGGAAACCGTCGGCGAAAACATCTACGAGTATTTGGATCTATCTGCTACATCCATGTTCCTAAGGAGAAACGTCACAAGCTCCAAGAAAAATCAGAGAAGGGAATATTTTTGGGCTATAGCACACAGTCAAAAGGCTACCGAGTCTATAACCTGAAGACTAATAACATCGTGATCAGCCGAGACGTGGAGTTTGATGAAGACGCTTCTTGGAACTGGGAAAAGGACAAAGTTGAAAAACAAACATATCTGCCTCGGATATCTATGGAAACTCCAGCCCAACAACCACTACAAGTTGAGCATTCTGAACAACATAAAAGTACCGGTGAAACAAGCCCTGCTACACCAACTTCTCCATCAACAAGATTACCTTTGGTACAAGACGAGTCAAGTCCAGAGTCAACACCTGGAAGAGTCAAAGCGTTAGCAGAGATATACGAGACTTGCAACTTTACAACTATAGAACCTGAAAGCTATGAAGTTGCAGCCAAAGATGAAAAATGGGTGACTGCTATGAACGAAGAAATAAGAATGATCGAGAAAAACAACACATGGGAGTTAGTTGATCCTCCAGAAAATAAAGAAATTATTGGAGTTAAATGGGTTTACAAAACAAAGCTCAACCCTGATGGTTCTATACAAAAACATAAAGCAAGGCTAGTAGCTAAAGGCTATTCACAACAACCTGGATTCGACTACAATGAAACTTTCGCACCTGTAGCTCGACTGGATACTATAAGAGCTCTTGTGGCATTAGCAGCTCAACGAAGGTGGAAGATTCATCAACTAGATGTGAAATCTGCCTTTCTAAATGGGTTTCTCGAAGAAGAAATATATGTAGAGCAACCACAAGGGTTCATCCAGGAAGGAAAAGAAGATAAAGTCCTGAAGCTAAAGAAAGCCTTATATGAACTTAAACAAGCGCCATGCACATGGTACAGTCGCATAGACAACTACTTCACAAGTTCAGGATTCAGGAGGAGTCAAAGTGAGCCTACACTCTACATTAAAACCCAAGGTAACTCTGACACTCTCATTATTTCCTTGTATGTCGATGATCTAATATATACTGGAAACAATGAGAGAATGATACAAGAATTTAAAGAAGACATGATGAAAACGTTCGAGATGAGCGACCTTGGATTGATGCGCTATTTTCTTGGCATCGAAATCAGTCAAGAAAATGAAGGCATATTCATATGCCAAAAGAAATACACAGAAAATCTCCTGAAAAAGTTTAAACTATACGGTTGTAAAACTGTCGCGACGCCACTAGTCGTCAATGAGAAAATGAGACAAGAAGATGGATCGGAGAAAGCATACGCTTCAAGATTCAGAAGTCTCATTGGAAGTCTACTATATCTAACAGCAACAAGACCAGACATCATGTACGCAACGAGTCTGCTATCCAGGTACATGCAAAACCCTACTCAAATACATTATGGAGCTTCTAAAAGAATTTTAAGATATTTGCAAGGTACCATGGACTATGGTATATGGTATAAGCCCACTTCAGACTCGAAGCTTCAGGGATACACAGATAGTGATTGGGCCGGATCGGTAGATGACATGAGAAGTACTTCAGGATACACATTCACACTTGGATCTGGTGTATTCTCATGGACATCAAAGAAACAAGAAACAGTGGCACAAACATCAGCTGAAGCCGAGTACGTCGCAGTCGCAAACTCAGCTAATCAAGCTATATGGCTAAGAAGAATTCTAGAAGACATGGGCGAAAAACAAAATGAAGCCACTCAAATATTCTGCGACAACAAGTCTGTAATTGCAATGGCTAAGAATCCTGTGTTTCATGGCAGAACAAAACATATTGACATCAAGTATCACTTTTTACGAGAAGTCTCCGCTAAGAAAGACATTGAATTAAAATACTGCAAGACCGAAGAGCAGGTTGCGGATATTTTCACTAAAGCACTACCAAGATCAAAGTTTGAGTTCTTACGCAATATGCTCGGAGTAACATCAAAAAACATTAAGGAGGAGTGTTAATATATTAATGTTTTTTCTAGATAATTCTGGATGTAATTAGTATTATCTAGTACTTATTAAAAGAGCTAGGAAAATATGTACTAGTTAGAAGTAACTAGATGGTTTAATTGGTCAAAATATCAAAGATATTTGGAGAATGTCCACCGACATTGGATGGCTATATATATAGTCACTTTGTTGTAAGATTGTAATGATAAAAAAAAACAAAAAAAAACAATAAAGTTTAAAGTTTCCATATTTAAATAAAGTCTTCATATATTTCTATATTTAAAAATCATCCCTTCATTAAAATAATAATTCATTTAATACTAATAAACTATTTTATTACATCTTATTAAATTAAATTCATAATAATAATTCTAACAGCGTGATTATATAGCATCCGTTCTTGACATATATATGTAAATCTTTTATCAAATACATTTCATATCTCGAATATATTGGATAATATCTCTTTCAAATATGGACCCACCTCCCCACTTGATCTAATTGGAATGTGTGAATACATATGCAATCCCGTAATCAATGGACAAAAAAAAATCATTTATATATATCTCTCAACAGCTGGAAAATAAGTTACTTCATTCTATAAAAGAACACTACATACGTAATTTGTGAAAGAGGGTAGCAAAGTGGGAAGCTTGTACTTATTTTTTTTATACGCTTTCGGCTTCAATCTGTAAGTAAACACATTCCTAATTTTAATATTTGCATGTTACTAGTTACTATTAAACATCTAGTTTTCATATCTATAACGAAACTAAGCAAACTAATTTAGACTAAACGAATTAAACCATTGGTTTCGGTTACCATACGAGATCGTTTCTTGACTTAAAACAAAAAATTTATATTGAATCAGGAACAAAACGTCTATACTAGCAATTTTATTATATATTAATAATAGTTTTCTTTGTTAATAAAATTAAAATAATTAAATGATTTGTAAAGAAAATATATAAATACTCAGTTTGTTTCATGTTTCTGTACGAACTCACAAAGTTGGAAGATGGAGTGATTATTCATCTAAGTTTTCATTTTTAGTCCTTTAAGTTTCAACATATTTACAAAACTAAATATACAGAATTCGTTATTAACGTGTCAACCTCCTCAACTACACACAGTTTGACGATTTAGTTAATGATTTTGATATAATTACTGGTTAACCCCTAGATTTAATTTAAATGGTCATAGTTTGCAAATGTCGTCGAGGTTAAAATGATTTTCATTAGAATTAGAGTTTTTGTTTTTAGCACCTAAATCATATCTATTTGTTTTTAATCAAGTTATAGTTTATAATTATTAAATAGGCATAATGAAGTCATTCAAGATTCACATTTTAACACATGGATGAAACATTTATATATAAACGAATTTTAGGAGGTGTGAAAATAACTAGGACATTGTAAATGTGACATGACGTGACTTAGTTTATTAGACATATTCTGATCAACCTGTTTAATTAGGTTGAGGTCTACGGTATACGTTACATGTCACTATCGCATCTGAATATTTTATTGCAGAGCTTTCGAGATGAGTTCATTTGATTCCCTTTTACTCTTTACATTTTTGGGACTGAGAATACATGCGCTGTTTTTACAACTGCTTTATTAAATGCCTTGAAATCTATATTTTTGAACTGAGATGCTTTTATAAATGTTTGACGAGATAGACATAAGCAAAATATTCCTCGAATGAATTATTATGCAGACAGAAGTTCTGTGGATTATTATTTAATTAGTTGGACGTGATAATTGCCACTAATTGTTGTGAATATTTTTCCCCTGATTATTATTGCTTGGTAACCTAAGAATTAGAATCGGGTATGACCCTAATTCACGCGAATCCTAAAGGTAGCTACCGGGTTTAACACCCCCACCCAGAATGTTCACTAGACGAAAGAGCTAGTGGGCATGGTGTTTAGTACTTTGAACTTTATATATTATACAGACGAGATGTTCTGTTTTGGGGATATTATTGATGCGCATTCTATGTTAAGGTTAGTTACCAAGCCAAGCAATGAATGCAAAGTGAATGTTATGTATCGAGAGAATGATTTTATACACAGGTTATGTGTATGTTATTTTTGTGCACGGGATATGTGTACGGTTATTAAAAAAATCGCGAGGCAACCTACGGGGGAGAAAATAATACTAACCTACTCTGCTAAGCATTATGAAAAGTAGTTTTGTACACGAGATAGGTGTACTGTATTTAAATCTTGTGGTCTATCAAAATGATGGATTTTATTATTTTATGGTAAACCTATGAACTCACCAACCTTTTGGTTGATACTTAAAAGCATGTTTATTCTCAGGTATGAAAGAAATCTTCCGCTGCCATTTGCTCATTTTAAAGATATTACATGGAGTCGCTCATGGCATACTTAGGACAGTACCTCGCAATGGGACCAAATGTTGATGACTTCGTCCAGGTGGATTAGGACGGGGTATGACATGTGTTATCAGAGCGGTGGTCTTAGCGAACCAGGTCTTGCATTAGTGTGTCTAACTGATAGTTGTTAAGATGCATTAGTGAGTCTGGACTTCGACCGTGTCTGCATGTCAAAAGTTTTGCTTATAAATTCTTGTCGAAATTACCTGCTTATCATCCTTAGAAAATTACCTGCTTATCATTCTTAGTCTAGACACATCTTACTGCATTGATTGCATGAATAGTGTATAGACAAAATTTATATCTTAGCATATCTGCTAATTCATATCTTAGCGTATCTGTTACTGTAAACTTTGCCTGACATATTCCGCAAATTCCTCCGTAATCTACGAAATTTTTTGTTCCATATATATAGATATTCTATATAATTAGAATACCATCCGATAGCCGAAAATCATTTCATATCGAAAAATTCTTTATTCAATCGTACGAAATGGAACTCGCCACTAGTTCAAGTCCCTCGGATTCCGATATGGAGTTTCACTCGAGCTCCGAAAGCAGTGTGACCGGAATGGATCAACCGATTAGCCATCATCTATTCTGGATGAATTGAGGATGGGTTCTTAGCCTACTTAATCATTGAAAACAAGAAGAAGCCGATCCTTTCCATCCGCCACATTCCCCTTTTGGCGAAGAACCTGAAGCACTTACCGTCGAATCTGTTCGTAATACCATTTTCACTCTCATTTTCAGAGTATTTCGTCATGATTATATATTATCTCAAATTCTAGATCTTATTCATCCACTCGTCCGAACCGACAATCACCCCGGTGTAATAGAAAAAGTCAACGAGCTTCGCGCTCGGGTAGTGACTTTGGAGAATATGGTGCAAAATTTACGAGCACCAGCATCATCACCATCACCAGCAGCACCATGAGCACCGACACCTCAGACCTCATTTTCTCTCCTCTTTCTAGGACATCTTTCGGCGATTATGTAATCTCTAAAGTCTAAAGATTTTTCATCCCCAAATCCCGACCACAAATCAAGCGAGATTAATAGCATATTAACCCATTACTTATATTTTACGTCTGAAGAAAATATATATGTAAATAATTATATATTTATAAGGTCCGTAATAAAATTCTTTTGTACAAGCTATAACGTGTAATTTTTTTTTTACGTGTAGGTTATACCGAGAAAAAAAAATGCTCTAAAAAGTACTTTTATAATATTGGTTCACATTTTAATATGCTACAATGTACATTTTTCAACAATTTAACAATCGCTATTTACATCCTCTACTTTCACTACGTTATAAATCCTTTCACAAAAACCAATACAACTACTTTAATAAAAGCTTAATTACATACTTCAAATATTGATATTCCATAGCCCAAGTAAAACTTAACACGAGTCATCTCCCTAAAAATCATTATATCTTTTAGAACCACATTTTGTAGCCATTCATGTCTTGTAATTGTAATCGCCATTAAAAACACCGGGAGACATCAATCATCACTTTCGCAATCCGCAACATTATTACGTCAACTATTAATGACTATATTCTGCACTTATGTGCTTTGATTCATAAAAAAAAAACAAAAAAAACCCTCAGTTTGTGAACCCTTGTTTTAGATAACGGATAAAAAGTCTGTTAAATGTAAAATATAATAACCTAACTACATGTACACAACGTTGATATTGATAATTATAATAATAATATTTATAATAATTAATAATTAATTATAATAATGGATCATGATAATAAAGACATTTAGATTAGTCAAAATAATTGAGACTTGTGGGAAGTGATATGGTCACAAGGAAATTATAAACAGAGATTTTCGTTGTAATTATCGGCAAATAATATAGTTTATACTCACACTAATAATTTTGAGTAACAGTTTCAATGATAGATCCATGTTTAACTGTTAAACTATATGAACTTTAAGTATTAACCCTTTCGTTTTAAAAATTATTTATTATTTAATGTATACATGTCAAAATATATTTAACCCGAACTTACTTTGATGTCTTACAATGTGAATTTGTATTCTTTAAGAATTTTAGACGATATATTATTATAAATAAATACTAGATAAATTATATTAACAATTTATAATAATATTGAAATTAATATTTTCGAAAAGTACATGAAAAAAAAATCAACAAAAGGTTGATGTATTGAAAAACTACAATGGAGTACTGCACATTTGCTTTTGCATGCAATCAAGGTAATTTAAAAGTTAACAGTTTCAGAAACATTTACATAACTAGCGACCCTCTGAATTTTTCAATCCATATTTAATTTCAACACATTCTAATTATATAAATTTTAGCATGTCATGTATCCTTCATGATCAAAGTAGCACTTTTGTATAAAAAATCCTTATATTTTGCATGCCAAGTCAATGCCCATTTATATTATAAAGTACTTTAAACATAGACCGATATCATCAAATTTTTTATCATTGATTTTAGGGATGAAATGATTTTAGGAGGATGTGTTATACCGACTCGAACTAATGTATAATTATATGTCATATATAGATACTAGTTAATTTATATAAAGAATATTATTAATAAATATAAAATAGAATTGTAGACCTCACAAATATTTGTAACGATTATAAAACTTAAATTAACTAAATTGAAAATAACATTAAAGAAAACTCATTCTAGAATCCTATGATGAAAAAAAAAAAAAAAACCGTTTTCATCACAAGACAAGGATTTTACTCAAAATCTTATCCTTAACATATACTACATGCTTTGATTATATACTAATATTTTATTGCATTTACTAAAAGAGAACCGCATGTTTGAATTTTTTTAAGACCTCAAACGACAATACAATATGTCAATCGCACACTTAGTTAATATAAACTCACTTGATTGATTTTATTTATATTTTTCGTGCTTAACTTTATTCATTAAAACACACAAGTAATATTTTTATACTATTTTAGGCAATTTTTCTTTTTCTTTTTGTTTGTTGATTTTACTAGCAAAATGAAACCTACTTTATACTATTAATAATTATATGAGTTTAGTAACGTCTTAAAATGGATAGTTTTAATAATTAATAATATATATATACACACACACATACATACACTAACAGTGAAATCGTTTTTTTAATTTTATATGTTCCATTAAGTTTACTGCGAGTAAAATATTATAATTAGAATCATATAGATTGCATCAAACATCGATATAAGTATTTTAATTATAAACTTTTAAAAAGATGTTTAATATATATTAAAACACACTTGGAAGAGTGTCGTCGTAAAGTGTTCTTTTTATTTTTTAAAAACATTTTATAAAATGTGTTTCCTATTTTGTCTTGTTACTACTAAATTGTGATGACCCAGAAATTTCTGACCAAATTTAAACTTTATCTTTATATGATTTAATGTTTTCGACACGATAAGCAAAGTCTGTAATGTTGAGTCTCAAAGTTTTGAAACTATATTCATGTAATCAATTATTCTTTGACTGTTCTCGTAAATTTATGAACAATATATATATAACTTAATGTGCATATATATATATATATATATATATATATATATATATATATATATATATATATATATATATATATATATATATATGATTTCAAGTTATTTAGTAAACGATAGTAACATTCGATTATTGATTCGATTGATATTTAGATAAGTTAACTAAAACGTTTAAGATGAACCAGTAAAACACTAATTTGCTACAATATTTTCGAATTGCTACAGTACCCGAAAAACTACAGTGTTTTCGAAAATCACTATTTGCTACAGTAAAAAAAACTTTGCTACAGTAACTTTGCTACAGTAAAACACTATTTCAAAATGAAAATGTATATATGTATATGTATATACTACGAGACGATGATTTATAGAAGCAAATGACCAAAACACTTAATTGATTAAAGCTACACTTCGAGTGACATAGTTATGGATAATTTAAGTCTATATTTTGACAAAGGTACGAGTCACGAAACGAAAAATGCAAGTTTTCTCAGCGTATGAAAGGACGTCCAAAAAACCGGAACCGGGACATAAGTCGCGTGATGACGTACGACTTATCGGAACAAAAATTACAAGTCAACTATGCACGTGACTTTAATATAATATATAATTAATTATATAAATTATATATTATAAATATAATTAATAAATATGTCGACAAGCGTAGGACAAAAACTTTTGTGAGCTGTCATACCTTCCCATGCGATCGCATGGGAAATGGCTTGGGAAGCCATGCGATCGCATGGCACCCTTTTGCTGGCCACATCTATAAATTCGCGATTTCTGTTTCTGATTCATTCATATATCTATCTCTCGACTCTCTCTAAATATATATATATATATATATATATATATATATATATATATATATATATATATTATTAATATTAAGATTATTATTATTAATAGTATTAGTATTATTATTTTTACGATACAAAAATAATAATATACATAAAATATTACGACGAAGTGATGTCCAAATGATTTCAAAACGAGTTTTCGAGCAAGCTAGAGCTAAGGAAATTATGGGCTATTGCCATGGAGGTTATGGGTAATGTTCATGGGTAATATTCGCAAGTCAAACCTAGTGTTTATCATCTCCGTTACGTCTACGTACTTTCCTGCAATATTGAATCACAATATTGATACGTGAGCATTCATATCTTATCTTTTTTTATATTAATAGTGTATACATGTCTAGTGCTCGAGTATATATATTTATGCATGCTTGTATGCTAAATTTTATCGTTAAACAGTTTATAATAGATCACGAATTAAATGCATATATTACTGGTAAAAGGTATATGATATACATGTTTTTGGAAAGCTGGCGAAAAATCAATAACTTTTCATTTAGATATCGAATAGTTTCGATGAACGGATTAAAATATATGATCAACTGAATTATAATTGACGTTAATTGGAATTGCTTTTGAATATGCAATTAATATTTAAACAATTTGTTTGTGAGATTGATAAATTGGATTTTTGAATATTACCAACCGAGTAAATGAATCCTTATATAAGGTACGTCTCGTTTTGTTGAACTATTGTCAAAATTGACTTTTTGAAACGACTTTGGATAACTTTTGTATGTCGATCTCGAGCATTAGTATTGTGATACACTATGACCTAACCTAGCTTGATAAACATTTATTGACCAACATATGTTCTCTAGGCTGAGATCTACGGTTATTTGGTAATCCGAGTTTCGGTCACATTTTGGTGAATGACTTTATATGCTGCTAAAGTGAGTTTCATTTGCTCCCTTTTTAAATGTTTTTTCAATATATATTTTTGGGCTAAGAATACATGCACTTTATTTTAAACAATGGACACAAGTACATATTAAATTCTATACTGAGTTTGAACCGAAAATCCCTTAGCTTTGGTAACTAGTAACTGCCGGTTATAAGAACTGGTGGGCGCGAGTAGTAGTATATGGATCCATAGGGCTTGATATCCCCGTCCGAGCTAGAGCACTAGCCTTTTAACGGACGTATGCTATTTGAGAAGCGTACACGTTGGTTTGCGTGTATTATTAAGATGATTATACAAAGGGTATAAATTATATATACGTTAAGTTTAGTTACCAGGGTGCTCAATTTCGTAGAATATTTTGATAAACGTTTTTGGATGAAACAACTGAAATCTTGTGATCCACCTTTATACACAGATTATGCGAAACATTAAAACTATGAACTCACTTTCTAAAATTTTGTTTTTGTCTAATATTGTGAGAGATCAGAATCTAATTCGTACAAATCATTGTTTAACCACAAGGATTAATCCAAAAGTGGTTAGCACTCCCTTTCTTCTTTCTATTTTTCTGTCACTGATTGATAACTCCTGTCGACATTCAATTTCCATTTAATCCCATCAAATTCAGTTGTTAAAATAGAATGTATGAAATGGTCACCTTACAAATTATCTCCAACTTATTTTCTTATTCATGATTCAATTACCACCTTCCTAGATATAGAGATACATAAATACGGTGTACATAAAATCACCACCCTATTACCACCCTCACTATGAACAAACTTGCAAGAGTATTCTGTAAACCATCAAAACAAATTACTGCTATTTTACTTACTCAAAACCACCATCGATGATCATCACAAAACCCACGGTCACCTTACACCACCTTCAACAAAACCATCACAACAACCACCACCGATAAACCATAGAATCAATCACTCCAACAAAACCTATTTTGAAACACAACTACTATCGGTTTCTGTTATTGTTTGATTGAAATCATGCCACCATCGAACTGACATATTATTTTGTTTTGCTATTTCTGCTGTAACCAAGAACCAAACCCATCTTGAACACCACCACAAGTCACCACCTCAAACAGTAACCTCCATCATCCTACTGTAACTTTTATTTATTTACTTTCTTTTCGAAAACCTACTACTTCTGGCCCTTTCTGATTGCCGTTAGACTGCTGCAACTTGCAGCTTAGTTTCCTGCTTATATTACATTAATGATATCGATAATAAGAAGATGATTAGGGAATAAAGATAATGACGGATACAAATGGTATGAAGAAATATGATATAAATAGTGGTGACTAGATAATGATATATTAGCATGCGTGATATTGTTTTGTTTCGTGGGGTACAGTGGGCCGACATTTACCTAGTAGAAATTACCCACTTGCTACTTTATTAGCTAGTGGAGAGAACTATGATGCAATAAGGAAACGTAATAATAACTTAGACAAAGGGAATTGAAACCGGGCCCAAAGGATTGACACTTATAAATTATTTTTTTCTTTTTCTTGAGGGATTATGGTATTGAGAGTGATGATGTGTTATTATGATGATGATAGTTAGATTATAATGATGAATGATGACGATTAATGAATGAAAAGGTTATGTGAACGTTTAGGATTACGGTAATGAAGAAGAACTTGAATAGTTGATATGATATTAATTGTGATTATGATATGATGAGGGATACGGTTAGTATTAGGATATATGATTATGAATATGATATATGATTATGATTATGATGGATGATTATATGAAAAGTAATGATGATAATTTAATTAGAATGATGATGATGGAATAATAAAGAGAAAGATAATGATCGTGATATGATTTGAGAATGATCATGGGGGTGAACAATGATAATATTGATCACGAAAATAATACTAGATGATGATCAGGTATTACTGTTTAAAAACATTAAATGGCTTGATATATTCAAAAAGGTACGAGTGCTTCAGTGGTTAGTTAGGCGTGTGATTAAACAGCAGGTCCTGTGTTCGATCCTAGCATGCAGCAATTTTTTTTTATTTAACTAACAACGATCAACACTGCTATTGGACTGGAGCAGCATGTTGGGCCGAATTAATTACATTGTATGATTGGGCTGAGGGCCAGCTTAGTTTCTGTTGAGCCGTGGGGAATAAAAAGACATAGGGTAGTATTGGGCTTGTGGACTCAGTTTAATTGTTGGGCCATGTCAATGGGAATGGGCCGAATTAAACAATGAAGTAGAAGGAGAATGGGATAACAGATTATGGGTTAAGTACAATTAAGCTTTGTTATGGTTATTGAACAGAAAAGCATTGGTAGTGCAGTCGTTCGGAGTGTTGTGGTGTAAGCTAGAGGTCTTGGGTTCGAGTCTCGTCCCAGGCAGTTATTTCTTTTTAATACTTCTAAGGTTCGTGAATCCGAGGTCAACCCTGCATTGTTCAGTTGTTCATTATAGTCATATGTATTTTTACTACAAAATACATTAGGTGAGTTTCATTTGCTCCCTTTTTTTACTCTTTACATTTTTGGGGCTGAGAATACATGCGCTTTTATAAATGTTTGACGCAATAGACACAAGTACCTTAACTGTATTCTGTGAAAGAATTATCTGGAATTAGGGTTGATTATTATGACACGCATTAGCCCCTGGTTTCCATTAGAGCATATGAGCTCCCGAGCTGGGTGGATGGTTTATTATTTATGACATTTTGGCACCGGTTGTCCTATATTTTATAAACATGTGTTCAGCCGTGGGGTGTAAAGACCGGCACAGAGGTTCTATATTTTGAAGGCACATGTATTTAGCCGTGGGGTGAAAGACCGGCACAGATGGTTACTATTATATTATGAATCCTCACCAGGTGTTCTTCATATGAAAGATATTTTTTTTGTGCAGTTGGAATGGGACTTCTGCACGTTTTATAATATTTAAAATCTTGTGGTCTATTAAAATGATGAAAATGAAATGATTACTATAAACTGATGAACTCACCAACCTTTTGGTTGACACTTGAAAGCATGTTTATTCTCAGGTTTGAAAGAAATATTCCGCTGTGCATTAGCTCATTTTAAGGATATTACTTGGAGTCATTCATGACATATTTCAAAGATGTTGCATTAGAGTCGTTGAAGTTCATTAGAGATTATTATTAAGTAAATGACAGATTAGGTCATTTATAATTTGAATATTATGAAATGGTATGCATGCCTGTCAACTTTCGATGTAAATGAAAGTTTGTCTTTTAAAACGAATGCAATGTTTGTAAAATGTATCATTTAGAGGTCAAGTACCTCGCGATGTAATCAACTATTATGAATCGTTTATAATCAATATGGACTTCGTCCGGGTGGATTAGGACGGGGCGTTTCAGTTGGTATCAGAGCGGTGGTCTTAGCGAACCAGGTCAACATTAGTGTGCCTAACAGGTAGTTGTTAGGATGCATTAGTGAAGTCTGGACTTCGACCTAGAAGTTGTTAGGTTATATTAATGAGTCTGGACTTCAACCTGGTCCGCATGTCAAAAGTTTTGCTTATCATTCTTGTCAAAAATTATCTGCTTACCATCTTTAGTCTAGACACATCTTACTGCATTGATTGCATGAATAGTGTATAGACAAAATTCATATCTTAGCGTATCTGCTAATTCATATCCTAACGTATCTATTACTGTAGACTTTATTTGACACGTTTCCGAAATTTCCTCCGTAAACTACGGAATCTTTTTGCTATATATATGTATTCGAGAAGACAGAGATATCATCCAGTATCCAACACTTAATTCATATCAAGAATCATTTCATAACTTTTTGTGATCGCGTAAGATGGCCTCTTCGAATAGACCAAGTTCCTCCAGCTCCGAAGACAGCGTGACGGGAGCGCACCAACCGATCAATTACCGTGATTTCTTTAGAAAGTGGGGATGGGTTCGCGAGATACTTACCATATGGAGAAATGAAGAAGGTACACCATATCAAGAGCCAAACTTTCCACCTAACGTCAGGGTACTTGATCCGCTTACCGGCGAACCTGTTCGCAACACCGTTTTCACTCTTTTTGCAAGGATTCGAAGGTCGACTCGATGTAGTTAAAGACAGGATTCGTCCTCTACTCCCAAATTCTAATCAGATAGGATTATTAGAAGAAGTTAGAAGACTTCGAACTAAATATCAAGAATTGACAAACCTTACGGAAGAATGGGTAGAACAAATTCATAGACTCGAGCGTAAAGTAGAAACCCTAGAAGTGACGGTGTTCGATTTGGAAGCTAGGCTCGCACCTACTACGCAAGTACCACCACCAATACCAACAACATCAGTAACCCCATCAGCACCAGCATCATTCCCATCACCACAAGCTTTGTAAGCACCATAGACATCGAAGAATATCGAGAATGATGAATTATGAAATATTAATTCATTACTTACGGTTCATGGTTAAAATATATATGTATATATATGTATATCTCGTAATCGTACTAAAATACTTTTCAAATCAACTATGACGTGTGAATATTTTAACGGGTAGGTAATGCCCGAGAAAGATAAAAGAAGCTCCAAAGGGCTTCTATCATAATTAATTCACATATGTTATCATTCACATCTTTCATCATCCAAATTTCCCTCTTGGCGAAGAGCCTGAAGCACTTAACGGTGAACCTGTTAGAAACACCATTTTCACACTCATTTTCCGAATATCTCGCTATGATTATATACTATCTCAAATTCAAAATCTTATTCACTCGCTCGTTCTTACCGACAATCATCCCGGAATAATAAGTCAACGAGCTTCGCACTCGAGTTGTAGCCTTGAAAAATATGGTGCAAAATGTACCAGCTTCAGCAACATTACCGACATCAACAGTACCACCATCAGCCACATTAACAGTACCATCACCACCGCCAACAGCGGCATCCGCATCACACGTCTCAACATCACAATCTGTACCTCGAACATCAATATCCTACGCACCATAGATACCAAGGAGTACCAACAATAATGAACGATGAAGTATTGATCCATAACTTCATTAATATTCTGCGAAGAATATGTGGTTCCTAATAGTTTTAAAGATTACTTATTCTAGCTCAAATCGAAAATCAAATGAGATTAATATCATATTAACTCATTAAATCCATGATTACATCCGAAGAAAATATATAAGTATATATATGTTTTCATAAAGATTGTAATTAAAAATTCTTTCATACAAACTGTTAATGATGAAAATATTTTAACGGGTAGGTAATACCCGAGGAATATTAAAGATTTCACATTAATAAGTTACATTGTACATTCTTCAAATCTAATTCAACAGTCATATCCTATCCTACTTACATCCACAGTTATATAAATCTGTTCACTACAGAATAACCATTTCCATTCAAAGTTCAAATTTGAATTTTGACCTATCAGAATCCAACAAGTGGCACAATGAAGAAAACATTTGACGGAATAAAATTTGTTAGAAACAAACAAATTAACTATGGGAAATTTTGTTAAGAATCCAAGCTAACAAAATCCTAGCTAACTGTGGACTAATCAACTGAGGACTACCAACAGTGGACAATCAAAATGAATTAAAATATTGATTATAACATATGAAATTAAACAATTCTTCAAGTTTGCCACTTGATTTCATCTTAAACCTCGTTTGTATTTTGACGATTATAATTTGCATTCAAACCTTTCATGATTCTTTAAAATACCTCAATCGAGAAGATGAACCAACCGCACTTCATCTATAAAAGAAAAGATTGATACATATAGTTATGCACCTTAAAAACACTCGGAACCTGATTAAACGTTTAACACGTATCTCTGCTAATTCCTTTTGCGTTGTTATTACTGAAAATAACTTTGCAATTCTTGTTTGAGATAGCCAATTTTGTCACAGCTCCAACAAGTCAACTTCAATTTTTCAGACGGATTAGCCTTATTATAATCTTGATTTATAAGTTTGCCTTTCGTCATCATTATCGAGGAACCGTTTACACCCCATCACATTATCAGAAAACTTAGCAGCAACTTCATTACTCATTGACTTAAGTCTCTCCGAAGAATCATTATGGTTGTTCATTAAAACCTTACCATATACTCATCCATATCTTATAACGAGAATTACCATACCAATTACCGGGAATCAGCAATCAGTATTTCAAATCTCGCAATGTTTCTACATCAACAGTTATATGTATACATATAACCTTTAGAATTATGATCTTCCATTCTGAAATTCTGAAAAGCACCCAGCCCACGAATCAATACTCGGAATGTTGAAAAAGCTGAATGAAGCAGCAAAAACTGTAAACGACCTTAATAATCGAAAGTTTGATGATAAAAGAATAGTATGTTGGTAAAGCTCAGAAAAGTTAGAAATGGAAACCGGATTGAGCAAACCATGAAGGAGACCAAGGACAAATACAAGGACCAAACCCTGTATTTAAAGAATCCTGATGATTCTGTTTCTGATGAAATCTTTAGCAAATACCTTACTCCTTAACCGCTCTAAATCATCGTGAATGAATTTCTTCATCACAATTTGATTCTGAAATCCCAAGATATCATCATACCTTTCTTTATTAATATCCTCAATATTTCTGAAGATATCTTCATAAATATTCTCGTTCGGTATTAATTATCTCTCCACACTATCTGTGTTATCTCATAAAAGGAAACTATTTTTAGTTTCTATATTCTATAAATCTTTGAATTTAAATTATGAATGTTTTTGAAGTATTGTTGGGAACTGATGCATGAGTTAGTATAATATAATGACACTTGATCAACGTGATTATATTACAGTAATTCATGCTGAGTTTCTAATGGAATGTGATGATTCATAGTACCATCATCATGTGCCATGTTACACGACTCTTACATTCTATCTAATCTCCAAACATATTAAGAACATATCTTCCTAGTGAATTCTGGTAATTTGACAAAATCAAGATCGTGCCATTTCGATTCCCTTCTTAGAATATTAACTATGTTCATTTCAAAGTCCATATCTACGAATTTCGGGCCATTGTTCGTTTGACTTGAAGTCGGGAAGAGGAGACAAAAGTAGGGAATCCTTGAATATAAAAGAAAATATAAAGCTCGACAACAACACATAAATTACAAACCGTGCATATCAATACGTATTGCCACGTACATGCATGAGAAAATTAAGAGCACTATAAAACCCAGAGTATAGTATAAGTGAATAGATTCTTCCGGTGATAGATGGAAAAGAAGAATGACAGATATGAAGGTTAGGAGTATATCGAGAATCAGAACTGGATGGAGCATATTGACGAATGCTTTAAAGGTATGAATTGAGGGAGAAAGAATAGAAGGTGTGAGTTGTAAGGAAACGGTGGAGGTGGATTTATAGTAAAATATCCAGCAGAGCAATCAAAACAGATGATCGCATTTAAAGCGGATCCTAATTTCCTTGATTACCGAAGAACCAAATCTTATTACGAAGATTTTCTTTAAATCCCTTAAATTCCGGAAATCAATCGTCATCGGTTAAAAGGAATATACATTTACTCATTTCACTCTTTTGTGATAGCCTCACTTATACTTTTTGCGTAATCAAATTGTTTTATCTATATTACTCAAAGATGATAAAACTCTATATTCAACTCATATTCGTCATGAACACATTTTTATAGTTAGCCATGACGACCTCACTTAAATTTCAGGACGAAATTTCTTTAACGGGTAGGTACTGTGATGACCCGGGAACTTCCAACCAAATTTAAACTTTAATCTTTATATGTTTCCGACACGATAAGCAAAATCTGTAATGTTGAGTCTTAAAATCTTTGAATTGTATCATACATCATTTGACCTTCGACCATTCCCGACGATTCACGAACCATTGCTGTAAATAAAAATAATTATATATAAAAATAAATGTAAATATATAAATAATAATTGAAAGTAATATAATATAATAAAATCAAATATGTAAAATAAGATACAAAGTAATTAAGGGAAATTTAAAGTGAATATATATATATATATATATATATATATATATATATATATATATATATATATATATATATATATATATATAATTTCATGTATAAATATTATATGAATATATATAATCTATAAATAATAATTAATCACTAAAAGTTATTACATAATATTATATGATTATTAAATATTACATAATTAATAATAGATTATTAACAAGTTAAAATACAGTTGTACAGTAATAATATTATTACTTTCATTAATATCAGTATTAGTTATATTATATGAAATTTAATGCATCTAAGTTGTTATCTTTACTAATAATATTATTACCCTCATTACTAGAATAGATATTTAATATAAAAAAACTGTGAATTTATTATTAGGTAAAATACATAAATATGAAATTTGATACAATTGTTTTGTTATATCGTTATTATTATTGTTAATATTATTATCATTATTCATATCATATTTAGTAGTAAGATTACAAGTTTTAACTATTATTAATGATTATTTGTTATTATTATTATTATATTATCTTTATCAGTATTATTATGATTTATTATTATTAATATTTATTATTATTAAAAGTATTATTGTTATTTATATTTATTAATTGAAAAACTATACAAACAGATACAAAATCTATTTCACATCCACATCACTTTCTAAAATTTTGTTTTTGTCTAATATTGTGAGAGATCAGAATCTAATTCGTACAAATCATTGTTTAACCGCAAGGATTAATCCAAAAGTGGTTAGCACTCCCTTTCTTCTTTCTATTTTTCTATCACTGATTAATAACTCCTGTCGACATTCAATTTCCATTTAATCCCATCAAATTCAGTTGTTAAAATAGAATGTATGAATTGGTCACCTTACAAATTATCTCCAATTTATTTTCTTATTCATGATTCAATTACCACCTTCCTAGATATAGAGATACATAAATACGGTGTACATAAAATCACCATCCTATTACCACCCTCACTATGAACAAACTTGCAAGAGTATTCTGTAAACCATCAAAACAAATTACTGCTATTTTACTTACTCAAAACCACCATCGATGATCATCACAAAACCCACGGTCACCTTACACCACCTTCAACAAAACCATCACGACAACCACCACCGATAAACCATAGAATCAATCACTCCAACAAAACCTATTTTGAAACACAACTACTATCGGTTTCTGTTATTGTTTGATTGAAATCATGCCACCATCGAACTGACATATTATTTTGTTTTGCTATTTCTGCTGTAACCAAGAACCAAACCCATCTTGAACACCACCACAAGTCGCCACCTCAAACAGTAACCTCCATCATCCTGCTGTAACTTTTATTTATTTATTTTCTTTTCGAAAACTTACTACTTCTGGCCCTTTCTGATTGCCGTTAGACTGCTGCAACTTGCAGCTTAGTTTCCTGCTTATATTACATTAATGATATCGATAATAAGAAGATGATTAGGGAATAAAGATAATGACGGATACAAATGGTATGAATAAATATGATATAAATAGTGGTGACTAGATAATGATATATTAGCATGCGTGATATTGTTTTGTTTCGTGGGGTACAGTGGGCCGACATTTACCTAGTAGAAATTACCCACTTGCTACTTTATTAGCTAGTGGAGAGAACTATGATGCAATAAGGAAACGTAATAACAACTTAGACAAAGGGAATTGAAACCGGGCCCAAAGGATTGACACTTATACGTTATTTTTTTCTTTTTCTTGAGGGATTACGGTATTGAGAGTGATGATGTGTTATTATGATGATGATGGTTAGATTATAATGATGAATGATGACGATTAATGAATGAAAAGGTTATGTGAACGTTTAGGATTACGGTAATGAAGAAGAACTTGAATAGTTGATATGATATTAATTGTGATTATGATATGATGAGGGATACGGTTAGTATTAGGATATATGATTATGAATAGGATATATGATTATGATTATGATGGATGATTATATGAAAAGTAATGATGATAATTTAATTAGAATGATGATGATGGAATAATAAAGAGAAAGATAATGATCGTGATATGATTTGAGAATGATCACGGGGGTGAACAATGATAATATTGATCACGAAAATAAACTAGATGATGATCAGGTATTACTGTTTAAAAACATTAAATGGCTTGATATATTCAAAAAGGTACGAGTGCTTCAGTGGTTAGTTAGGCGTGTGATTAAACAGTAGGTCCTGTGTTCGATCCTAGCATGCAGCATTTTTTTTATTTAACTAACAACGATCAACACTGCTATTGGACTGGAGCAGCATGTTGGGCTGAATTAATTACATCGTATGATTGGGCTGAGGGCCAGCTTAGTTTCTGTTGAGCCGTGGGGAATAAAAAGACATAGGGTAGTATTGGGCTTGTGGACTCAGTTTAATTGTTGGGCCAGGTCAATGGGAATGGGCCGAATTAAACAATGAAGTAGAAGGAGAATGGGATAACAGATTATGGGTTAAGTACAATTAAGCTTTGTTATGGTTATTGAACAGAAAAGCATTGGTAGTGCAGTCGTTCGGAGTGTTGTGGTCTAAGCTAGAGGTCTTGGGTTCGAGTCTCGTCCCCGGCAGTTATTTCTTTTTAATACTTCTAAGGTTCGTGAATCCGAGGTCAACTCTGCATTGTTCAGTTGTTCAATATAGTCATATGTATTTTTACTACAAAATACATTAGGTGAGTTTCATTTGCTCCCTTTTTTTACTCTTTACATTTTTGGGGCTGAGAATACATGCGCTTTTATAAATGTTTGACGCAATAGACACAAGTACCTTAATTGTATTCTATGAAAGAATTATCTAGAATTGGGGTTGATTATTATGACACGCATTAGCCCCTGGTTTCCGTTAGAGCGTATGAGCTCCCGAGCCGGGTGGATGGTTTATTATTTATGACATTTTGGCACCGGTTGTCCTATATTTTATAAACATGTGTTCAGACGTGGGGTGTAAAGACCGGCACAGAGGTTCTATATTTTGAAGGCACATGTATTCAGCCGTGGGGTGAAAGACCGGCACAGATGGTTACTATTATATTATGAATCCTCACCAGATGTTCTTCATATGAAAGATATTTTTTTGTGTAGTTGGAATGGGACTTCTGCACGTTTTATAATATTTAAAATCTTGTGGTCTATTAAAATGATGAAAATGAAATGATTACTATAAACTGATGAACTCACCAACCTTTTGGTTGACACTTGAAAGCATGTTTATTTTCAGGTTTGAAAGAAATCTTCCGCTGTGCATTAGCTCATTTTAAGGATATTACTTGGAGTCATTCATGACATATTTCAAAGATGTTGCATTAGAGTCGTTGAAGTTCATTAGAGATTATTATTAAGTAAATGACATATTAGGTCATTTATAATTTGAATATTTTGAAATGGTATGCATGTCTGTCAACTTTTGATGTAAATGAAAGTTTGTCTTTTAAAACGAATGCAATGTTTGTAAAATGTATCATTTAGAGGTCAAGTACCTCGCGATGTAATCAACTATTATGAATCGTTTATAATCAATATGGACTTCGTCTGGATGGATTAGGACGGGGCGTTTCAATCCATTAGATAGAAAAGTAAACATGTATTTGGTGGAACTAGGATATAAATAAACTAGTATGAAAAAGTAATAGTTAAAAACACTATTACCACTATTCAAATTACTTTTGATTTCTAAATTCTGGTGAACGACATTTGAGTTTTAAATTCACTGATATTTTGGAGTAATGTTGGAATGAAAGCATGAGTTAGTGCAATATAATGACACTTGATCAACGTAATTATATTACAGTAAGTAATGCGGAAGTTCTAATAGATTGTGATGATGATAATGCTTGATCAACATTACCGTCACCACGAGCCATGTCACTTGACTTGTATTCATCATGAAACCGAACTCGTCCTGAGAAGGGTATTCGTAAAACTCTCAGTGTATAAACCACGAAGAAATCTTTTTATTTTTTTTCTTCGATGAAACATTCGTAGATGACTAAATTGTTTCTATTAAGAATCTAAGTTCACATCTGGTACTAAAATATTCTTGTTTTCAATATCGACTGCCATCAGTCAAATTTCGGGACGAAATTTCTTTTAACGGGTGGATACTGTGACGACCCGAAAAATTTCGACTTATTTTAAGTCAATTCTTTATATGATTAAATATTTCCGACACGATAAGCAAAGCCTGTTATGTTGAGTTTCAATTTTTAATTTTTTTTACCGCGTGATTATATAGCATCCGTTCTTGACATATATATGTAAATCTTTTATCAAATACATTTCATATCTCGAATATATTGGATAATATCTCTTTCAAATATGGACCCACCTCCCCACTTGATCTAATTGGAATGTGTGAATACATATGCAATCCCGTAATCAATGGACATAAAAAAAAATCATTTATATATATCTCTCCACAGCTGAAAAATAAGTTACTTCATTCTATAAAAGAACACTACATACGTAATTTGTGAAAGAGGGTAGCAAAGTGGGAAGCTTGTACTTATTTTTTTTATACGATTTCGGCTTCAATCTGTAAGTAAACACATTCCTAATTTTAATATTTGCATGTTACTAGTTACTATTAAACATCTAGTTTTCATATCTATAACGAAACTAAGCAAACTAATTTAGACTAAACGAATTAAACCATTGGTTTCGGTTACCATACGAGATCGTTTCTTGACTTAAAACATAAAATTTATATTGAATCAGGAACAAAACGTCTATACTAGCAATTTTATTATATAATAATAATAGTTTTCTTTGTTAATAAAATTAAAATAATTAAATGATTTGTAAAGAAAATATATAAATACTCAGTTTGTTTCATGTTTCTGTACGAACTCACAAAGTTGGAAGATGGAGTGATTATTCATCTAAGTTTTCATTTTTAGTCCTTTAAGTTTCAACATATTTACAAAACTAAATATACAGAATTTGTTATTAACGTGTCAACCTCCTCAACTACACACAGTTTGACGATTTAGTTAATGATTTTGATATAATTACTGGTTAACCCCTAGATTTAATTTAAATGGTCATAGTTTGCAAATGTCGTCGAGGTTAAAATGATTTTCATTAGAATTAGAGTTTTTGTTTTTAGCACCTAAATCATATCTATTTGTTTTTAATCAAGTTATAGTTCATAATTATTAAATAGACAGAATGAAGTAATTCAAGATTCACATTTTAACACATGGATGAAACATTTATATATAAACGAATTTTAGGAGGTGTGAAAATAACTAGGACATTGTAAATGTGACATGACGTGACTTAGTTTATTAGACATATTCTGATCAACCTGTTTAATTAGGTTGAGGTCTACGGTATACGTTACATGTCACTATCGCATCTGGATATTTTATTGCAGAGCTTTCGAGGTGAGTTCATTTGATTCCCTTTTACTCTTTACATTTTTGGGACTGAGAATACATGAGCTATTTTTACAACTGCTTTATTAAATGCCTTGAAATCTATATTTTTGAACTGAGATGCTTTTATAAATGTTTGACGAGATAGACACAAGCAAAACATTCCTCGAATGAATTATTATGCAGACAGAAGTTCTGTGGATTATTATTGAATTAGTTGGACGTGATAATTGCCACTAATTGTTGCGAATATTTTTTCACTGATTACTATTGCTTGTGTGACGATCGCTCCAAATCCATATGGACGAACACGTCATTCATTGATTTCATTGCGAGGTATTTGACCTCTATATGATACGTTTTGTAAACATTGCATTCTTTTGAAAAGGCACACCATAAATGAATATTTAAATCAAAGGTTTTCGACATCTGATGATTTCTACATATAGACATGCAAGACTCCATGCACATAGCTTGTTTAACATCTAAGCAAACAGCGGAAGACTTCTAGGAAACCTGAGAATAAACATGCTAACAAGTGTCAACACAAAGGTTGGTGAGTTCATAGTTTTAATGTTGCTCATAATCTGTATATAAAGGTGGATCACAAGATTTCAGTTGTTTAATCCAGAAACGTTTATCAATAGATTCTACATAACAGAGCACCCTGGTAACTAAACTTTAACGCTTATATAATTTGTACCCTTTGTATAATCATCTTAATAATACACGCAAACCAACGTGTACGCTTCTCAAATAGCATACGTCCGTTAAAAGGCTAGCGCTCTAGCTCGGACGGGGATGTCAAGCCCTATGGATCCATATACTACTACTCGCGCCCACCAGTTCTTATAACTGGCAGTTACTAGTTACCAAAGCTAAGGGATTTTCGGTTCAAACTCAGTGTAGAATTTAGTATGTACTTGTATCCATTGCGTTTAAAATAAAGTGCATGTATTCTCAGCCCAAAAATGTAGAGAGTAAAAGGGATCATATGAAACTCACGCATATAAATCTAGTATTTTTAGTATTTATAAACAGTCGCATGTATTCTCAGCCCAAAAATATATTGAGTAAAAGGGATCTTATGAAACTCACGCATATAAATATTGTATATCGGTTAATAAAGCATTTGCATGTATTCTCAGTTAAAAATATATTTCAAAAGCATTTAATAAAGCAGTTGTAAAAATAGCGCATGTATTCTCAGTCCCAAAAATATAAAGAGTAAAAGGGAATCAAATGAACTCACTATTTAATATTGATATACAATATTGTAGAAAAGCATGTAGACGCATCGGAGATGATAAACACGAGGTTTGATTCACAAAAATACCCTCGAACATTACCCATAATTTCCTTGGCAATAACCCATATTTTCCTTAGCTCTAGCTCGCTTGGAAACACGTTTTGAAAATTACTTGGACAGCACTCCGTCGTAATATTTTATGTACATTATTATTTTTGTATCGCAAAAATAATAACATTAATAATAAAAATAATAAGATTAATAATAATCTTATTAATAATAATAATAATAATAATAATAATAATAATAATAATAATAATAATAATAATAATAATAATAATAAATAATATTACGGAGTATATCTATATTTGTGTATGTGTGTGATTATCTCGAGCCAAAAACTGCAATTTATAGAACCTGGCCTGAAATCTGGAGTCATGCGACTCGCATGGAAATGGCCTTCTAGCCATGCGACTCGCATGAGGACCAGGGACAGCTCACATTGTTTTGTATTTTAGTTTGTCGACATATTTAAATATAATATATATTATATTTAATTTATATAATTATTTATATATTATATTATATTTACGTGCATAGTTAACTTGTAACTTTTGTTCCGATAAGTCGTACGTTGTTACTTGACTTATGTCCCGGTTCCGGTTTCTCGAATGTCCTTTCGTACGCTGAGAAAACTTGCATTTTACATTTCGTGACTCGTACCTTTGTTAAAATATAGCCTTAAATTATTCCTAAACTATACCACTCAAAGTATATCTTAAACTTTCGAGTATTTTGGTCATTTACTTCTATAAATAGTGATTTTCGAAAATACTGTAGCATTTTGGGTACTGTAGCAATTTGAAAATACTTTATCAAATTAGTGTTTTACTGGTTCATCTTAAACGTTTTAGTTAACTTATCTAAATATCAATCAAATCAATAATCGAATGTTACTATCGTTTACTAAATAACTTGAAATCATATATATTCAATTAGATATATAAACCAATAAGTTTAATGTACGGTATTATGCAATGAAAACTTTGTTACGTTTTCAAGTTATAGTATATATATGTATCTATTTACATATAATTGTTCGCGAATCGTTGAGAAAATCGAAGGGTACTTGAATAGTTCAAAAATTTTGAGATTCAGTTTTACAGACTTTGTTTATCGTGTCGAAATCATTAATCCTTTAAAGATTAAGTTTAAATTTAGTCGCAAATTTTCGGGTCATTACAGCTTGCTAACCTAAGAATTAGAATCGGGTATGGCCCTAATTCACGCAAATCCTAAAGGTAGCTACCGGGTTTAACACTCTCACCCAGAATGTTCACTAGACGGAAGAGCTAGTGGGCGTGGTGTTTAGTGCTTCGAAGTTTATATATTATACAGACAAGATGTTCTGTTTTGGGGATATTATTGATGCGCATTATATGTTAAGGTCGGTTACCAAGCCAAGCAATGAATGCAAAGTGAATGTTATATATCGAGAGAATGATTTTATACACAGGTTATGTGTATGTTATTTTTGTGCACGAGATATGTGTACGGTTATTAAAAAAATCGCGAGGCAACCTACAGGGGAGAAAAGGATACGAACCTACTCTGCTAAGCATTATGAAAAGTGGTTTTGTACACGAGATAGATGTACTGTATTTAAATCTTGTGGTCTATCAAAATAATGAATTTTATTGTTTTATGATAAACCTATGAACTCACCAACCTTTTGGTTGACACTTGAAAGCATGTTTATTCTCAGGTATGAAAGAAATCTTCTGCTGCCATTTGCTCATTTTAAAGATATTACATGGAGTCGCTCATATGCAAAGTGAATGTTATATATCGAGAGAATGATTTTATACACAGGTTATGTGTATGTTATTTTTGTGCACGAGATATGTGTACGGTTATTAAAAAAATCGCGAGGCAACCTACAGGGGAGAAAAGGATACGAACCTACTCTGCTAAGCATTATGAAAAGTGGTTTTGTACACGAGATAGATGTACTGTATTTAAATCTTGTGGTCTATCAAAATAATGAATTTTATTGTTTTATGATAAACCTATGAACTCACCAACCTTTTGGTTGACACTTGAAAGCATGTTTATTCTCAGGTATGAAAGAAATCTTCTGCTGCCATTTGCTCATTTTAAAGATATTACATGGAGTCGCTCATGGCATACTTAGGACAGTACCTCGCAATGGGACCAAATGTTGATGACTTCGTCCAGGTGGATTAGGACAGGGTATGACAGTGCGCACACATGGCATGCGTGTGCCACGTAAGCTCAACACAAACAATACGGCTTGGGCCCAACTCCCAATGTTAGCCAAAGCAGGGGCGGAACATAAGGTATTTCAAAGAGGGCGGCCGTCCCCTGGATTTAACGGGAAAAAAAATTTTACACTAAAAAATAAAAATGTTACCAAAAAATAAGGTTTTTTTAGTGTTTGCCCCTGCTGACAATGAAAAATTTATTAAATTTTTAGACTCACCCCCTCTGTAGTCGGGTTCAAGTTCCGTCACTGAGCCAAAGACCAATAAGAAATGACGCGTCTGCATAACAAGGCCCAAGAACAACATAAACCATATGCTACTGTTATTCCCCAAAACAACAAGTTGAAGCAAGTCAAGTCACATCACTAATAATGAGTCCAAATACTTTCTCTCTCTATAAATATCCCCTCATTACTCGCTTATCAACTCAGCACTCGGTCCAAACCGAGTCAAACTCACTTATACATCAACTAGCTGTCCGCCACCTCTTAGAGATCCTCATCTCCAACTGAGTTATTCACGGTATCTGGACCGGAGAGCGAACACCTAGTCACCCCCAACTTCACCTAAGTTATCTTTGCACTCAAGCTTATTAGCGGCTACCTATCCAATTAACGGTTAACGAAAATATGTTTGATCAGTAAGCAATATTATGGTTGTTAACTACACTCATAGTTACAAATGGTGTCTGTCAAAGCATTTTGATGACTAGCCCCCGTCTCTACTCCATCTCGGCGTTTAATAAGTCACCCAACGATCAAAAGTCGGGTAAAAGGCGGGAAAGGTCGGGTTAATAACGGTTAAAATAAAAAAATTCGATTAAAGTCGGCCAAATCATTCAAAATTGACGTAGTTCAATGTTACTTTTTGTATTACATTAGTTGTAACAACGATTCCAGATACAAATTGGTCAACGAAAATTTTGACTTTATGTGTATACACACACACACACACACATATATATATATATATATATATATATATATATATATATATATATATATATATATATATATATATATATATATATATGTATATATATATATGTATGTGTGTATATATATATATGTGTATATATATAATATACATAGGCGGATCCAGTATGTTAGGAGGGGGGGCGCCCGCTCCCGGTGAATTTGAAATTTTTAGTGTAAAATTTTTGGATATTTTGACTTTGCCCCAGGTGGAAATTTTTTTTTGCCTCAAAACTACATATTTTGCCCCAAAACCTTCAAATTTTGTCCAATATTCTCCAAATTTTGCCCCAACCCCTTCAAATTTTGCCCAAAAACCTTGAAATTTTGCCCAAAAACCTTCGTATTTTGCATAAATAAATTGCTACGGTTTTAAATTTTTTTTTGCCCCCGATGAAATAAAATCCTGGATCCGCCACTGCTTCCATATTTTCATATGGTCAAATATATCAAGTTTTCACAAGTGAATTACTATTTAGTTCCAAATGAATATTGGAGGTACATAATCAAAAGGCATATTTTGAAAACAAAGACAAAAGGAAGGAAAGATTTTCAAGAAAAAAAGATATCTCATTGTCGGTCATTTTTTTTAATAATTATTTCATTGTCGACCATTTCAAAAAAAGAAAAAAAAATCAATGTCGGTTATTTCAAGAAAAGAAGAAAAAATATATCAATGTCAGGACATTTTAAGAAAAGAAGAAAAAATATATCATTGTCGGACATTTTAAGAAAGGGAGGTGATTCTCACACACCACTTGTTGATCCATACACACTATTTTATATGAAATTCCAATCCTACCCTTATATTAGTCAACATTACCATCTTTGTCTTTATGTTAAAAGTAAGGGCAAACTTGTCAATTTATGTAAAACAAGTGTGTATGGATAAAAAATGGTGTGTGAGAATCACCTCCCAGACTTTAAGAAAAGAAGGAGATGGCAATTTTTAAAAGGAAGAATAATCAAAGTAAATGACAAGTATTAAGCAAACATTTCATGATTCCACAAAGAGAAGATTAATATACTCAAGAAAGCATTCGCGATGAAAGTCTTCGGTTGTCTGTCACAAGATATTTCATTTTTACAGTTTTATTTGATGATCATTTCTTTTTTTTTCTTTTCTTTTCTTTTGAATTTTTTCAGTTGAAATAAGTTTACATTTTACTTGAAAGTTACAAAATTGTGAATGTTGCATTATTGATTTTTTTAGGTAGATAGAAAATGAAATTATGAAAAAATTATAAAATGTCATTCTGAGTTTTTTTAGGATGAATAGGGATGGATTAGGGAGTTATTATGGTAAATCTTTTCCGTTCATATTTGGAAAGATTAAAAAAAAACAATCTATATGTATGTAATCACCAATATACCCCTCTCAACCATATTAGTATTTATGTATTATTTAAGGGGATGATTCTCACACACACTTTTTTGATCCTCACACACTAATTGAGTATTATTAGAAGAGTAAAAGGTTAAAATAAGTGTGTGAGGATCAAAAAAGTGTGTGTGAGAATCATCCCCCTTTATTTAAGCTAAAACAACTAGAAAAAACTAGTCGCACCTTGTTTAAACTAGTTGCACCTTGTTTTTCCGTATTCGTTACATTAGCCTCCTAAGCCTAATTAATCATTTTTCTTTTTTTATTTTACTTTCCTTTCAACTTAAGATTACATGCACATATTTTATAGTACATTTTTTCCCATCATCATTCACTCTTCTTTTTCATCCTATTCTTTTCCACTTAATAAAAATAAAAAAAAAAAAAAAAAAAAACTCAGAGAACAAAGAGTAAAATAACTTTTTAGCCATTTGGATCTCGACTATATAAATTGAGTAGGAAAATGGTACCTTACTCAATTCTTTCCTATAATTAGTACTGATACAATTAACTTACATATTTACACGTGAAAAATAAAATGTTAATCTTAATTTTAATATTATGTATAAAATTATCAATAATACTAATACTAATACTACTCGTAGATGGGGCTGTTTCACTTTCTTTATCTATCGTTTGGATTATATTTCATATAAGGCTCAACCACCCATTGTTATGATCAAATTACAACAATCATATCAAAATAATTAATAAATAAGAAATCCTTTTATAAAAAAAAAAAAAAAAAAAAGTAGGTCCAACTTATAAAAAACAAATCAAATTGTTGACTTAACATTCCTATAATAAAATACATAAAATATTATCAATACATAAAATAATAAATTACACTTTTCCTTCATACTGGAAATTCAATTTGTAATCGTGTTGTAGATTTGCCAAAGTGTTTCTGCAAGGACCCTCTGAGAAACAATACCACAGTAACAGTTAGCAAGCAGTTATACATTATTATGTCCAATGAAGGAAGATCATTATATATCACCCATGCAACATTCTCCCTTATTACTCGAAAATAAAAAAATAAAACAAAAAATAAAAAACCTTAACGTCATAAAACCTTGTTAAGATAAAGATGTATTTACCTCCTAATACAGTGTGAAGATATTGGAGATCATCTGCCGAGCACGCATCTATTAAAGCATATACACCTGGTCTCAATGCTTCATCTATTTCCCTGTATTTTCAACAAGGCTTATATTCAAATGATTGTGCAGATAAATATAATATGCACATAAGTCACTTCAAGAGGCAAAACCAAAATTCAAAGCACAAACAAGTCCTGACTGAACCAGGAACTGCACGGTCCAGTCCAGTCCAGTCCAGTCCAGTCCCGTCCAATATCTATTAATCTGCAAGTGAACTGGGTCCCTTTTTAACAATTTTACAAGAGAAAATCTTTTGATGGTGTGTGTATCAGTGTTATATTTGCCTAACAGAAGTGAAAAATGAACAAGACAAGCGGTCGAGTATAGGCAACCAAGTCAAAACAGGAAACTTTGGTATAGATCAAAACAGGTACAGTTGACCCGTAAAAACTTTTCTGTAAAAATGTTATTTTTAATAAACAGTTATCGTATATTGTACGGAGTATAAGATATATGATATCCAGACGGCTGCTGAAATAAAAGGTTCAAATGTATAATGACGAAACTCACCTAATGATGCCAGCTTTGTGAGGACCATATCCTGAATATACAACTATGTAACTGGATAAAAACAGGCGACAATCCTGGCCGACGAAATCTTTCTGTTGCCGTATCTGCAATAAAATAAAAAATAATCAAAACGTGTGATTTGTTACAACTTCTAAAATCATCATCACATCCAAACATTATTTTACCTCTTCATATATTCTTCGAAGGGAAGCGCCACATTTTATTCCCTCTTGTACCCCCCATACCAAATAGCTCGTTTCAACAGTTTGATCTTTATTCACCATCTCCAAACAATGAAGAAGAACAGAAACAGAAGCTTGTAAAAGTGAAATGTGCCGTAAACTTCCCCTGCAGTTTGATAAGTTAATTAGTACAATCACCTATGTTTGTTAGCAAATAAAGTTAACAATTTTACACCACTTATGAATGGGTCGTTTCGGGTTGTGATATTAAATTTAAATACTTTTTAAAAAAATGGTTACTGGCACAAAAGGTACCATATCTAACAAACTTTCATTTTGGATACCTTTTTGTACCATATACAAATAAAAATAGAAATTTTGCACGAAAGTTCCTTAAGAAAATCCCACTTTGGTAAAAAAAAAAAAAATCTAGTAAACCCACACAACCAGCCAATTATGCCATATCTTCTTGTACAATATGAAACATTTTCAAACATATTTAAGATCGAACCTTTTGTGATGCCTAAGAAAAGTGTACAACATCTGGCAACACGCAGCATATAAATCAATTAAATATTGTCGATCTATAAGCTGGTCATCCATGCTCTGATTGTTATCTACGATGAGAATACGTTGAAAAATTGTTGCTGGAATAGTGAGTGCTTGTGCAACAGAGTACGCATCCATTTGATAAAGCGCATGTTTCCCAGACACTTTAGTAAGTACCTCAATACACATAAGAATTACAGATCCCGGATCAGGATCAGCACAACTAACTAATTTAGAAACAGGGTTTTTGTTGAAGATTCCTGGGCCCTGCAAATGATAGATAATGTTGAAGATGCAACCCACTGAACCCAAGATATCAGCCTTCACCGTGCTCAGGCCCTTCCGACCTATTCAAGACCAGTAATCGTCAGTATGCGATAACTTTTTATAGTAGTTATAATTTGGCACACATAACGTATACATATCTCAAAAGGGTATACAAGTAAATGATGCATTTTAGTAAGAATTTACCTGTAATAGCTTCAAGAATTAAATCTAAGCAATCAATGCCAGCAGCAACAATGGAAGAAACTTTTCCCCCACCAGAAGCAACCAGGGCTCTTCTTATAGACTGCACTGCAGAGGATAAGTACGACTCTGATGGTTTTCTGACCAAAACCTTAAAAGACATCCGTAATCGGTTTTTGAGTTCATCTAAGCTTGAAGATCCACTAGGATAAGCACATTCAGGGTCATTAATAGTCTTTGTACTCGATTCGGTATCATGAGATTCCAAAGTAGCTCCTTTTCCTTGTAAAGATATACATTTCCCAATAGCTTTTAAGTGCAAATCAACCAATCTTGAATAAACGTTTGTAGGCAAAGTAGAGTTGGTTGTAGAAAGATGATTTGCAAATTCTTCAAGAAACTTTCCAACCCCATCTAAGAATACGAAACCAAACTCTGATGGTGTTGTAGTGTTAATTGAGAACTTTGATAGCAAAATATCTGAACTACTTAGTAATAGATTAACCAAATTTAATGACACCGATGTTTTGATCTGTAAATTCAGCCTGACAATCGCTGAATAGGCAAGAAATAGCTGTCTGAGGAAAAATACAGCTTCAACATTTTCTCCATCTACAAGGCTGCTCAAAAAGGCATTATTTATATGTAACCAGCCCATATCCACATTTTCTAATTTATAACTTTTCTCCTCGGTTTTAAGTAGCTTGTCATCTTGAAGAAGCATGTCACACAAAAACTTGTTTATAAATGACGTGTAAGTATCGATGCAGAGTTTTAACTTGTCAACTGGTTCAAAATTTCTTCTAAGAAATATGGCTTTCAGATTTATGTTTTGCGAGTCCATATGGGATAATGTAGACGAGAGGCCCCACAAAAAACCCTGAAAGCAAGCTAAGATAGAAGAACTTTCATATAAAGTTGTTTCACCTTGACTGGTATGAATGATTTGTGAGTGATCTTGTAGTGCCTCAGCAACTTGGATCATAAATTTGCATGCAACATCACCCTCTGAATGATCACTATCTTCTTGATCAAATGTGGATACAACATTTGGTTGAAAAACTTTCCTAGCAGATATAAGAAAATTGCTTGCGTGGACAGAACTACCCTTTATGAGTGTCAAAAACGCATATGATGTGTAATCCGTTAGTGAAACCATCATATCGTGCACTTGGGAGTCTTCATCTTTGGAGAACGTGTGCTGCAATGAGAGTAATGACTTAAAAAGCCATAAAGCAGGAAACTTGCCTTCAAAGTGTAAGGCAGCAAGTAAGTTTTGACTGGTTCCAATATTCTCCTCACAAAATGTAGCCATCAGATTTTTTAGAGTTTTCCGACAACAAAGAAGGAGCCTTAAGAGTTGATAATGATCATGAGCGCCATTGTCGCCCAACAAAGTGCCAACAATAACCCTGAAAAAAGAAGCATGTTATATATGTGCTGAGCCTATGTTCAAAGATTGTATAAGGAAGAGTTACCTTTCAAGGTTTAATATGCAAGTTGCACAGAGAGTGAAGGCTTTAGAGGTTATACATCTCTTTGGCATCCAGGAAAGAAAATTGAGTGAAGTTTCACAGACTGTATATACTCCCCCATTCCTAACAGATGGATCATCAACTTCTTGCTTACTGCTTCTTTTAGTGCTTTTTGAAACAACCAATGGGGTTTTAAGGGTCCTGATAACCTCGGGCCAATTAGGTTGCACTTGCAATTCAATATCTACCCCATTGTTGAATAAAGGTGACACCAACTCTTCCAAGAACCGAACAAACCTTGATGCCATATGCTTCCACACAAACTATTAAAGAAAAACAATATATGAGACAATTATTCGTTATCCATTTGCGGAATACTCAGACAGACATGAAAAGACAATAATATTAACTAAAGGTGCAATTCTATCCCATTTTTACTTATAAATGGGTCAACTTAATGTTTCATTTCAAACGGGTTAATGAAAAAAAATAAGCCAAAAGGAACAAAAGTCGCCCAAAGTCTATTTCCAATGCATACAACCTCCAAAATAGTTCTATGCAACCATTAGATCATTATTGTGATATTAACCTTTAGTGTACACAGTTAATGTGCTAACTGAATATACAGAAAAAAAATAATCAGACAAAAAGGTATTTGCTGGTCCACCCAAAGGCAACCTGCATTAAAAATGTTTTTATATATACCATTTTGACCGGTTACCAAATCAACTAAAATTCAGTCATTAATATATATCTGAGAAGCCAAGGCTCTCAAACATGGTCATTCCCCGTAACACACACACACACACACACACACACACACATGGACAGTAAAAGGATGGGGTTTATAATACCATCTTACTTTTTCCTCATAGAACATTGTGTTGCTGATCAGTTCCAATGAAATTCCTTGTCCTGTTACAGCCTTCAAATTCCCAGACTTATTGGCGTTATTATGCTCTCCAGATAGCTTGAAATTGGTGCTTACATATGGAAGAGAAGTTTGAAGAACAATCGAGAGAAACATTTTCAATTTCTTCTTAGCTGCATGCATGCTCCAAACATCAATATTTTGGCACAAAACACTCCAAATCGCAGAAGGCAGTGAACTTCGATCGATTGCAGCAACAGCTATATCACATGGATAATTTAGCTGGCATTTTTTCACTAAAGAGAGGTGTCCCATTAGATAGTTTACGAGATCCGTTGCCTCTTCTGTCAACTTTGAAAGGCGCTTTCGCAACCGTTTATTTCCTTTACCGTCATCATGAGATATCATCAAATCATTCCTTTTAATCACATATTCAAAGGACTTGACCAGCCTATTTAAGTCAACGAGCCTTTGAAGAATCATAGCATTCAAAACAAATATTAGAGGAGATACATCTATTGTACTTCCTTCAATACAAACCTTCGAGATTGTTTCTATCACATGAAGAAGAGAAACCGAACGTTGAGAAATCCAAAAAAAATAGCCTCCGTCTATTTCGGTCTTTTCTAACCAATCGTTTCCAGAATATGCTGTCAATGGATCACCAATCGCTTCTGACATCTTTTTGGATGTATTTGGCGATGCAAGACTGACAGCCTGGCGATATAAGCTTCTACAAGACATGTATAAATGAAAAAAGAAAGCAAAAATCCAGTGAGCGGAACACGTTTCATCTTTGCATCCAGAAACTTCCGACACAAACTCGTGAACGCTGTCCGATTGTTGTGAAATCAATATACTCATACTAGGACGAATTACAGTTATCAAATCAGTTAAAGAAACTCCAACAAGACTACTGTTACCAGAAGTGACCATTAACGAGTCCAAAACTAAAGCATAAACTTCAGATAAACCACTACCGACAATTTCTTGACAAAAATTTTCTGAATTACCTTTCATCCAATCGATAGATTCAGAAAGATCGGTAGTTAATCCTTGAATACACAAACTTACTTGCCCCTCGGGTATAGACTTTACAGCATTATGAATAGAAAGCCTTAAATCTGGTGAGCATAATATTAATCTCAATGATGTTGTCCATGACTCATAATATAAAATGGAACTTGAAGATTGTGAACAATCAGCTTCAATGGTTCGTACAGATGAAACCAAACTCCTGATAGCTTTACATAGTGCAAAAATTGAGGTACCCACCTATTAAATTATATACACATAAAATATGTTAGAAAGTATAATTCCACCATATACATTCAAGATAAACATACTTGCTAGTTGAACAGGCAAAAAATGAAGTACATAAGTACATAAAAGTATACTTTTTTCAAACAAAATTACATTGACATTGAGATGGTGAGTATGCAAGTGTACATATGTGCTATGTCATCAAAAGAGATAAGTATTGATTCAAATAAAACAAATACTAACCTGACGAAGCTCACTATAAAGGTTAATCATGTGACATCCAAGATTAAGTATTTCTGAAATTACTGACTGATCCTGCAAATAGGTCAAGGTGTGTCCAAGGGTCCCATACGAAAACATCAAAAGCCATAAACTTTCAAGATCATTACCAAGAACCTCATAATCAACTTCAAGCAAATAACGTATGCATACAACAAGCTCTTTGACTACCACCTCCACCAACCCCTTGCATATTCGACTATTTACATCAAAAGTTGATGCCACTATCTGACCTATTTTGGCAGAAAGCAACATTATTTTGTCACAAACTAGTTTCAAGAAATTAGCACAAGCCCCTTCAGAGGTGTCATCTACCCTTACATATACTTTCTCTTCTATTAAAGTGATAAGAATTGAGTTGATTGATTTGATTGTACAACTACAATTTTCTAACACTGGCCCTATTTCTACTTCATCTCGAAGGTAACCATCAATATCACCTAAAAAAGGCTCCATAATCTGCACAAAGAAATCAAATAGTGACTTCCTTATCTCGGAACTTAAAGTAACTTGTACACCTTCTTGCCTTTTGATACAATGAACAAACAAGCGAAAAAGCTCTCCTTCACCACATAATGCCAACGCTTTCTTCTCCACCGCCATTTTTGCCATCTTATCATAAAAGTGTCTGTGATAACTTTTAGTAACTGTTTTTGAATCTTTTGGCTTTCCATCGTCAGAAAGTTTATACTTTGCTAAGCTCTGTACGCTCAGAAATCCATCAATGTGTGATGGGTGAAACAATCCCTGACACAAAACTTCTTCAATGAGCTTTAGTAATTTACTCATCAAACCAAGTTTACAAGCACCATGTAGCACATGTAACAAGCACAACAAAGGTTCCAAAAGTCGTTCAACAAAATCTTGAAAACCATTTTTCTTATTCGGATGTAGCCTCAAGAACTTGGTGAATGGCTCAAGAACTAAGCACGTCAAATTCAAGACAGCCGTTCCCTGCCCGCTATCGTCAAGTTTGTTGGTGATAATTTTCAAAACAAGCTCAAGTACAGTACCAACGAGCGAAATCCACAAATTTAAATTTTCATTTGAAACTCCACCATGTGATGTGAAAATGGAGAAAATACAGTCAAACATTGTATCATATAGCGTTAACTCGCGCTCGTTAATATCTCTGATTTTCATACTCTTAGCAATGCAATGAATGACTTTCAAGATGTCCTTGGCGGAGCTCAATGAAACATGTCGTTTCGTAGCATTATCTAGGCAAAACTTGAATATTTCCCAGCATTTTGAATCAAAACAAGACCCACTTACACCGAACTGATCGGCAACCCCTTCATCCCTAATCTTCTTCTCTGATGAAAACAATGTTGACTGAATCCAGTCGTTGAGGAAAATTTTTACTCTTTCAAAGCTAACAACCTCTGAAGTTTGAATACGGTCCTCTTCTACTTGACCACAACTCAATTTCACAAACTTATAAGCCAGCTCCACCTTTCTGTTAAAAAATAAATAAATAAAACAAAACAAAATCAATCAAATATCTTTGAAATTAACCAATATTAACCTTCAAATAAAACTAAGACAAATGTCACAGAACAACAATTAACTTTTGGACGCCCAATTTCACCTTAAACTATATGATAACTTGTGTATTACTGTATAACAATAAGACATTAAACACGTTGCAGCCACAAGTAGTGAACTTTCACCAGATTGACACTGTATTTAACAAAATATTTACGTTAATTTGATCTAACAAACTACTATTAATTCCTATAACCATTTTACTAAGTATTACTGTAGTTGATATTGATATTTGTATCATATTGTAATGTAATGTAATGAAACTAAATCATGAACAAACTGAAATATAGGCTTACGTTTGAATATCGAGATTCTTATCTTCTAACGACAAAATTAGCTGCAAATTCCTCCACGGAGTTGCATCTTCAATCAATTTCATTGATGTTTCACCATTTAATTCGGTTGATTTGTTTACAGAATCGATACGAGATGATTTTGAAGCCTTTTTATTATTGTTCTTGTTTTCTGAATCAGTAGGCTTTCTCTTTTTTGACTTCATTGAGCTGGTGCTGCTTGTTACGGCTCGCGGCGACTTGTAATCCGCCATTGTAATGTGTAGCAAGGTTAGAGCTCAAAAAGGGTTTTGAGGGTTTAACTTGCCGGTTTTTAGAGTTGATGCAAGTGTAAATATTTACATAAATAGTCCCATGGTATTGGTGCATTTATATTTGAAACCTATTCTTTATTAACGAAGGTTTAAACGCTTTTTAATTTAGTACGAAGTACAAAAACATTCGGCCTTATCTATGTAAATACAAATACAAACTAAAAAAAAAAAAAATACATGCATCTATGCATACGCATATGTAGTTTATGATCGAGATTGAGAGATGAATCTTTAGGGCAGAACATAAAGAATGGTTATATATGAAATACGTAACTTATTAATCCGTTGTAATTTTTTTCCCTTATTTTTCCTGTTGTTGTTTTTTCCTTTTTGGCTCTAGCGCCTTGCTAGTGCCTCCTTTGTATTTGTAATTGTTGTCGTGTTTTTAATAAAATTGCTTGTCATTCAAAAAAAAAAAAAAGTGGTATAAAGAACCAATTATTTTATTTAGTTAGATGATATATATATATATATATATATATATATATATATATATATATATATATATATATATATATATATATATATATATATATATTTAAATCTTCAGCCATATTTTTATTAATTGTTGACAACAACTAAAATAAAAAATAAATAAATATATATATATGTACATTTGTTATTGTATGTGTATAAATTATCAAATAATCAAAAGCACGTATAAATATACGTTTTACAAATAAAAGTCCATATAACAATGTTTTTAACAATGCACGGTATGAAATAGTATAATAAATATGTTAGATTGTATCTTCACTATGGTAAGTAGCATAAACAAATAGATCACCTAATATAAAAACATAAGTATAATGTATACTTCGTAACACCTAAAAAATCGTGTCAAATAACTATTTTAGCCATCATGAACGACAACTTACAATATATTTTAAATTAATAGACTATTCTCATAAATTCATAATAAACAAATAAGTATAATAAAATAAAGTTTCTTTATGTATTTGAATTTGACACATACCTTACTCACAAACAACTAATCACCTATTCACTAGTCCCTCAACAATCAATGGCTATTAAATTTAAGCCAGAGCGATTGTAATTGAGTTTATTTATTGATCACTCAATTTAATCCTTGGAAAATGTGCATTATTGGGATGGAAACAACTGATTTTTTTAACTCCACATACACACTAAACATTTATGGAGTTGAATGTTTGATTTTCAAATCTTGTGCAACCACACACGTCAAACGTCTAGTGCACCTATTTACTACATATCCACCTCTCAACATGATTCCCAAATCCACTCAAATTTTAAAGGCTTCGACCCCAAACCTTCAATTTCAACCTACATATCCAAATTCAATACCAATCATAAAATAAATTACCAAATGAACAAACAACTAATCAAACGACATTAAAAATTCATCCTTTCAAAATAAATCAACACTGTTTTTGGATGGTCTTTCAAGATATACCAACCCAACCACTATTAACAGTGCTTTACATAAATTCGGTTTAATCCAAGGTATTTCTTGGAAACAACATCGTTGGCTTGCTTTTGTAAAGTTTGATAATTTTCATCAAGCCACAAAAGTAATTCAAGAGATGAATGGGAAGATCATCAATGGACGAACTCTGTTCGTTAGCTATGCGAAAAAGAAAATGAACACCAAAATAATTCCCATTTTCCGAGCCACATATTAATCCTATAACAATTGTCCCAATACCAGACATCAATCTTTCCATAAACCATGAAACAAGTGATCACTTGAAATTTACAACAGTCATAGTAAACAAAAACCCATTCAAAGCTCTAAAACTTTTCAAATGGCTAAAAAGTAGATTCATCTCAATCGCATCTATTTCAGCATGGGGAGTATATAGGTACATTGTGCGGTGTAAATATGTGAAAAGCTTCAATAGAATGACGACGGGTCCTACCATGAACGAATTGGAATTTACAGAGGTCATTCCAATGATAAAGAACAAACATAAATTTACTAGAATTACAAAGTTGTCGATTAAGGGTATTCATTTTGATTGTTGCTCGTCCGATTGCACCATTGAAGCGGCTAAGACTTTTGGGAGAGTGATGCATATTGATAGCTTGTCACACAATGTGACGATCGCTCCAAATCCATATGGACGAACACGTCATTCATCGATTTCATTGCGAGGTATTTGACCTCTATATGATACGTTTTGTAAATATTGCATTCTTTTGAAAAGGCACACCATAAATGAATATTTAAATCAAAGGTTTTCGACATCTGATGATTTCTACATATAGACAATCACCGTAATATAATAGTTTACAATAGTACTTTCGTTGACAATGCAGTCAAAATAAGATACATGGTGATGATTTGGTGAATGCAACGTTTCCTTGAAAAATATGCCATGTAACACTCCATGCACATAGCTTGTCTAACATATAAGCAAACAGCGGAAGACTTCTAGGGAACCTGAGAATAAACATGCTAACAAGTGTCAACACAAAGGTTGGCGAGTTCACAGTTTTAATGTTTTGCATAATCTGTACCTAAAGGTGGATTACAAGATTTCAGTTGTTTCATCCAGAAACGTTTATCAAAATATTCTACAAGATTGAGCACCCTGGTAACTAAACTTTAACGTTATAATAAGTACCCATGTTTTAACATACATGCAACCAACATGTACAATACACGCAAACCAACGTGTACTAAACTCAAATAGCATACGTCTGTTTTATAGTTCAGGCTAGGGTTTCTATACCTGGAAAAGACGGGGATGTCAAGCCCTATGGATCCATATACAACTATTCGCGCCCACCAATTCTTATAACCGGCAGTTACTAGTTACCAAAGCTAAGGGATTTTCGGTTCAAACTCGGTGTAGAATTTAGTATGTACTTGTATCCATTGCGTTTAAAATAAATTGCATGTATTCTCAGTCCAAAAATATATATTGCAAAAACAATTAAAAAGGGAGCAAATGAAACTCACCTTAGCTGCACATAAAGTTGTTCACCGAAATGTGACCGAAACTCGGAATACCCAAATAACCGTAGATCTCAACCTAGAGAACATATGTTGGTCAATAAATGTTTAACAAGCTAGGTCTGGTCATAGTGTATCTGTGATGTCCCGGAAATTTCTGACCAAATTTAAACTTAATCTTTGTATGATTAACATTTCTGAAACGATAAGCAAAGTCTGTAAAACTGAATCTCAAAATTTTTGAACTACTTTCATATATTCAAATACCTTTCGGTTATTCTTGACGATTCGCGAACAATTATATGTATATAGATACATATATATATACTATAACTTGAAAACGTAACAATGTATTAATTGTTTGATACTGTACATTAAACTTATTGGTTTAAATATTTATTTGAATATATATGATAAGTTGAAATATTAATTATATGAATAACTTGCGACGTATATTTAAAACGTGTTTATGAATGTTGAAAATATATATTAACTTGGTCATAAAATGATTTGTTATTATATATATATATATATATATATATATATATATATATATATATATATATATATATATATATATATTAACAAATAGCGAGACAACGATTTATAGAAGTAAATGACCAAAACACTCGAAAGTTTAAGATACACTTTGAATGATATAGTTTATTGATAATTTAAGACTATATTTTGACAAAGGTACGAGTCACAAAACGTAAATTGCGAGTTTTCTAAGCGTACAAAAATGCGTTCGAGAAACCGGAACCGGGACATAAGTCGAGTGACAACGTACGAGTCATCGGAACGAAAATTACAAGTCAACTATGCACATGAATTTAATATAATATATAATTAATTATTTAAATTATATATATTATATATACTATAAAATATTATGTCGACAAACAAGAAGTTAAAAATTTGTGAGCTGTCCCAGGGTGCCATGCGATCGCATGGCCTTGAAGTACAAATCCCATGCGATCGCATGGGGTACTTTTTCAGAAAAGGTTCTATAAATTCAAACGATTTCATTTCAATCACACACATATTTATTTATGTTACTTCCTCCGTATTTAAATTATTATTATTATTATTATTATTATTATTATTATTATTATTATTATTATTATTATTATTATTATTATTATTAAGATTAATATTATTATTAATCTTATTAATTATTAGTATTATTAATTATTAATTAGTAATATACATAAAATACTACGACGAGGTTATGAGCGTGTCACTTTCAAAAATGGGTTTTTGAGCGGGATAAAGTTAAGGAAATTATGGGTTATAGCTATGGAGGTTATGGGTAATGTTCATGGGTATTATTTACAAGTCAAGCCTACTGTTATCATCTATGTTGTGTCTACGTACTTTTCTGCAATATTGAATCACAATATTGATACGTAAGCATTTATATTTTATCTTTTATACATTAATTGTGTATGCATGTCTAGTGCTCGAGTATATATATTTATACATGTTTGTATGCTAAATTTCGTCGTTAAACAGTTTATAATGAATCACGAATTAAATACATATATTACTGGTAAAAGGTATATGATATACATGTTTTCGGAAAGCTGGCGAAAAATCAATAACTTTTTATTTAGACACCGAATAGTTTCGATGAACGGATTAAAAGATATGATCAACTGAATTATGATTGGCGTTAATTGAAATTGCTTTTGAATCTGCAATTAAGATTTAAATAACTTGTTTACGAGATTGATAAAGTGAACTTTTAAATATTACCAACTGAGTAAATGACTCCTTATATAAGGTATGTCTCGTTTTGTTGAACTATTGTCAAAATTGACTTTTTGAAACAACTTTGGATAACTTTTGTATGTCGATCTCGAGCATTAGGATTATGATACACTATGACCTGACCTAGCTTGATAGACATTTATTGACCAACATATGTTCTCTAGGTTGAGATCTACGGTTATTTGGTAATCCGAGTTTCAGTCACATTTTGGTGAACGACTTTATATGCTGTTATGGTGAGTTTCATTACTCCCTTTTTAATTGCTTTTGCAATATATATTTTTGGGCTGAGAATACATGCAATTTATTTTAAACGCAATGGATACAAGTACATACTTAATTCTACACTGAGTTTGAACCGAAAATCCCCTAGCTTTGGTAACTAGTAGCTACCAGTACATAGGATATGGACTGGTGGGCGCGAATAACAGTATATGGATCCATAGGGCTTGACATCCCCGTCCGAGCTAGAGCACTAGCCTTTTAACGGACGTATGCTATTTGAGAAGCGAACACGTTGGTTTGCGTGTATTTATTAAGATGATTATACAAAGGGTACAAATTATATATACGTTAAGTTTAGTTACCAGGGTGCTCAATTTCGTAGAATATTTTGATAAACATTTCTGGATGAAACAACTGAAATCTTGTGATCCACCTTTATGTACAGATTATGCAAAACATTAAAACTATGAACTCACCAACCTTTGTGTTGACACTTGTTAGCATGTTTATTCTCAGGTTCCCTAGAAGTCTTCCGCTGTTTGCTTACATGTTATACAAGCTATGTGCATGGAGTCTTGCATGCTTTATTCAAGAAAACGTTGCATTCACAAAACCATCATCATGTATCTATTTTGACTGCATTGTCAACGGAAGTATTATTGTAAACTATTAATTACGGTGATTGTCTATATGTAGAAATCATCAGATGTCGAAAACCTTGGAATTAAATATTCATTTATGGTATGCCTTTTCAAAAGGATGCAATGTTTACAAAACGTATCATATAGAGGTCAAATACCTCGCAATGAAATCAATGAATGACGTGTTCGTCCATATGGATTTGGAGCGATCGTCACAGTTGGTATCAGAGCGTTGGTCCTAGGGAACCAGGTCTTAAATGAGTGTGTCTAACTGATAGTTGTTAGGATGCATTAGTAAGTCTGGACTTCGACCGTGTCTGCATGTTAAAAGTTTTGCTTATCATTTCTTGTCGGAAATTATATGCTTATCATTCTTAAGTCTAGATACGTTTTCCTGCATTTATTGCATAAATAGTGTATAGACAAAAATTCATATCTTAGCATATCTGTTACTGTATACTTTTCCTGACATCTTCCGAAAATTTCTCCGTAATTTACGGGATTTTGGTATTATATATACATATGTAAATTATGTGTTGAAGAGTACCAATCTAAATTCTATAATCTATTTCATATCAAAAATCATCCCACTAATTATACAAGATGGATCACGTATCAAGTTCAAATTCCTTAAACTTCGACAGCTATTCCGATATGGATATTCACCTGAATTCCGAAGACAGTGTAACCGGAATGGATCAACCAATCAGCCACCACCTATTCTGGATGAATTGGGGATGAGTTCGTAGCCTGCTTAGTCATTGGAGACAAGAAGAAGGTGATCCCTTCCATCCACCACATTGCCCTCTTGGCGAAGAACCTGAAGCACTTACCGGCAAACCTATTCGAGACACCATTTTCTCTCTCATTTCCAGAGTGTCTCTTCACGATTATATATTATCTCAAATTCTAGATCTTATTCGTCCACTCGTCCGAACCGACAATCACCCCGATGTAATAGAAGAAGTCAACGAGCTTCGCGCTCGGGTAGTGGCTTTGGAGAATGTGGTGCAAAGGTTACAAGCACCAGCAGCAGCACCGACAGCAACAGTACCACCATTAGCAACACCAATAGTACCATCACCACCACTAAAAACAACATCCGCATCCCACACCTCAACATCACAATCTGTACCTCGAACATCAACGTCATACGCACCATAGATACCAAGGAATGCCAACAACAACAAACGATGAAGTATTGATTCATAACTTCATCGAAGAAATATTCTGCAGAGAATATGTAGTTTCTAAAAGTTTTGGAGATAATATATTCTAGTCCTAGTCGAAAACCAGATGAGAATAATATTATGTTAACTCATTTAAATCATGATTACATCTAAAGAAAATATATATGTAGGTGTATTTTCATAAAGAATGTAATTAAGAAAACTCTTTTGTACAAACTGTTAATGGTGAGAATATTTTAACGGGTAGGTAATACCCGAGAGATATATAAATTCACTATTAATATGTTACATTCTTCGATTCTGATTCAACAAATCATCAACTATACTCACTACTTTCACAACAATATATATTCTTTTATGAAAATCAAAACTACCATCCTCATCCAAATTTGATTACATATTTTGATTTTGACAAATCAAAATCCAAAGTCAAGATTTAACAAAAGACATCATTCTTAGATTCCTACATCTTTCGAAGCTATACTTTGACTTCAAAACTGTGCAAGATCCTTTAGCGTTGTTTTTACCGAAAATAACCTTGCAATCCCTTTTCAAAGTATCCAGTATTATCAACCATTCAACCAGTCTACGACAACCTTTCAGACTTGAAACTTTGGTATATACGTTTTTGTTACTGGGGAACCTTTTATGTTCCACCACAATAGCAGTAAATTTACCAACAACTTCATTAATCCTTGACCTTACGAAAAATCATTATACTCATTGAAACTCTATCATGTACTCATCCACATCTTATAAGAATAATTGTCATACCAACTGCCGGGAATTAGCAATCAGTATTTCGAATTTCGTAGCAATTCTACGCCAACAGTTATATATATAAATATAATGTCTATCTCCTAGACTTACATACTTCGAATGTGAAGTTTCTGAAAAACACCCTAAACTATGAACTAGTTCTCTGAAATTTGAAACAATGCTGATGAAGCAGCAAAAACTGTAAACGACCTTAACAGTCAAAAGTTTGATGATAAAGAATAGTATGGTGGTAAAGCTGAGAAAAAGAGAAGGTTTGAAACTGGAAAACGGATTGAGCAGACCATGAAGGAGGTTGTGGACAAATCACAAAGACGAAATCTACCTTCAAAGAATACAAATGATTCAGTGTCTGCTGAAATCCTTAGCAAATACCTTGCTCCTTACTCTAAAACCTTTGCGGACAATATTCTTCATCATCATTTTATCTTAAATATTCTAAGATATCATCGTACCTTTCATTATAAATATCCTCGATAATTCTTGAGGTATCTTCATAACTATTCTTATCTGAAATCATTCATCTCTTCGCGCTATCTGTGTTACATCATAAAAGAAACTATTTTAGTTTCTAAATTCTGAAACTTTCAAGTTTAAAATATGAATGTTTTGAAGTAGTGTTGGGAACTGAAGCATGAATTAGTATAATATAATGACACTTGATCAACGTGATTATATTACAGTAAGTCATGCTAAGTTTCTAATGGAACGTGATAAAGGTTCACAGATCCCACCCTCATCATGAACCATGTTACATAACTCTTTCATTCTATTTAACCTCTAAACATATTAAGAAAATATTTTTCTTGATGATTCGGTTTTTTTTCTAGGTATTCTAGTAATTTGACAAGTCAGATTGTGCCATTACCGTTTCTTTCTTAGAATATTAATTATGTTCATTCCGAAATTCATACCTACGAATTCTGGACCATTATTTGCTTGACTTAAAGTCGGGAAGAGAAAACGAAAGCATGAAGCTCCGAAATATAATGGAAAATATAAAGCCCGAAAACAACTCCGAAATTACAAACCGTGTATATCAATGCGTATAGCAATATAAAGACACGGGAGAATGAAAAACAATATAACCCCAAGGTAATAGTAGAAGAAAATAACCTCCTCTGGTGGCAGATGAAAAAGAAGAATGAATGATATGATAGCCAAGAAAATATCAAGAATTAGAACTGGATGAAGAATTTTCACAAATCTTTTGTAAGTACGAAATAAGGAAGAAGATTATAGGAGTGGTGAAAATAAATGAAACGGAAAAGGTCAATTTATAGAAAAATATCATACATAGCAATCGAGGCAGATTATGCATTTAATCAAAGGAAATCCTAATTTCCTTAAATTCCGAAGAATCAAATCTTATTTAAATTATGAAGATTTTCTATTCCTTAAATTCCGGAAATCAATCGTTACTACGTCAAAAGATAAGACGAATCTCTATTCTCCATTTCACTCTATTACGATAACTTTCCTCATACGCTTCAAGTAATTGGATTTTTTTTTATCCATATTATTCAACGGTGATAAAAAATCTATTTGTTAACACATAATCGTCATGAAAACATTTGACCTCACTCAAATTTCGGGACGAAATTTCTTTAACGGGTAGGTACTGTGATGTCCCGGAAATTTCTGACCAAATTTAAACTTAATCTTTGTATGATTAACATTTTCGAAACGATAAGCAAAGTCTGTAAAACTGAATCTCAAAATTTTTGAACAACTTTCATATATTCAAATACCTTTCGGTTATTCTTGACGATTCGCGAACAATTATATGTATATAGATACATACATATATATATATATATATATATATATATATATATATATATATATATATATATATATACTATAACTTGAAAACGTAACAATGTATTAATTGTTTGATACTGTACATTAAACTTATTGGTTTAAATATTTATTTGAATATATATGATAAGTTGGAATATTAATTATATGAATAACTTGCGACGTATATTTAAAACGTGTTTATGAATGTTGAAAATATATATTAACTTGGTCATAAAACGATTTGTTATTATATATATATTAACAAATAGCGAGACAACGATTTATAGAAGTAAATGACCAAAATACTCGAAAGTTTAAGATACACTTTGAATGATATAGTTTATTGATAATTTAAGACTATATTTTGACAAAGGTACGAGTCACAAAACGTAAATTGCGAGTTTTCTAAGCGTACAAAAATGCGTTCGAGAAACCGGAACCGGGACATAAGTCGAGTGACAACGTACGAGTCATCGGAACGAAAATTACAAGTCAACTATGCACATGAATTTAATATAATATATAATTAATTATTTAAATTATATATATTATATATATTATAAAATATTATGTCGACAAACAAGAAGTTAAAAATTTGTGAGCTGTCCCAGGGTGCCATGCGATCGCATGCCCTTAAAGCACAAATCCCATGCGATCGCATGGGGTACTTTTTCAGAAAAGGTTCTATAAATTCAAACGATTTCATTTCAATCACACACATATTTATTTATGTTACTTCCTCCGTATTTAAATTATTATTATTATTATTATTATTATTATTATTATTATTATTATTATTATTATTATTATTATTATTATTATTATTAAGATTAATATTATTATTAATCTTATTAATTATTAGTATTATTAATTATTAATTAGTAATATACATAAAATACTACGACGAGGTTATGAGCGTGTCACTTTCAAAAATGGGTTTTTTAGCGGAATAAAGTTAAGGAAATTATGGGTTATAGCTATGGAGGTTATGGGTAATGTTCATGGGTATTATTTACAAGTCAAGCCTACTGTTATCATCTATGTTGTGTCTACGTACTTTTCTGCAATATTGAATCACAATATTGATACGTAAGAATTTATATTTTATCTTTTATACATTAATTGTGTATCCATGTCTAGTGCTCGAGTATATATATTTATACATGTTTGTATGCTAAATTTCGTCGTTAAACAGTTTATAATGAATCACGAATTAAATACATATATTACTGGTAAAAGGTATATGATATACATGTTTTCAAAAAGCTGGCGAAAAATCAATAACTTTTCATTTAGACACCGAATAGTTTCGATGAACGGATTAAAAGATATGATCAACTGAATTATGATTGACGTTAATTAAAATTGCTTTTGAATCTGCAATTAAGATTTAAACAACTTGTTTACGAGATTGATAAAGTGAACTTTTAAATATTATCAACTGAATAAATGACTCCTTATATAAGGTATGTCTCGTTTTGTTGAACTATTGTCAAAATTGACTTTTTGAAACGACTTTGGATAACTTTTGTATGTCGATCTCGAGCATTAGGATTATGATACACTATGACCTGACCTAGCTTGATAGACATTTATTGACCAACATATGTTCTCTAGGTTGAGATCTACGGTTATTTGGTAATCCGAGTTTCAGTCACATTTTGGTGAACGACTTTATATGCTGCTAAGGTGAGTTTCATTGCTCCCTTTTTAATTGCTTTTGCAATATATATTTTTGGGCTGAGAATACATGCAATTTATTTTAAACGCAATGGATACAAGTACATACTTAATTCTACACTGAGTTTGAACCGAAAATCCCTTAGCTTTGGTAACTAGTAGCTACCAGTACATAGGATATGGACTGGTGGGCGCGAATAACAGTATATGGATCCATAGGGCTTGACATCCCCGTCCGAGCTAGAGCACTAGCCTTTTAACGGACGTATGCTATTTGAGAAGCGAACACGTTGGTTTGCGTGTATTTATTAAGATGATTATACAAAGGGTACAAATTATATATACGTTAAGTTTAGTTACCAGGGTGCTCAATTTCGTAGAATATTTTGATAAACGTTTCTGGATGAAACAACTGAAATCTTGTGATCCACCTTTATGTACAGATTATGCAAAACATTAAAACTATGAACTCACCAACCTTTGTGTTGACACTTGTTAGCATGTTTATTCTCAGGTTCCCTAGAAGTCTTTCGCTGTTTGCTTACATGTTATACAAGCTATGTGCATGGAGTCTTGCATGCTTTATTCAAGAAAACGTTGCATTCACAAAACCATCATCATGTATCTATTTTGACTGCATTGTCAATGGAAGTATTATTGTAAACTATTAATTACGGTGATTGTCTATATGTAGAAATCATCAGATGTCGAAAACCTTGGAATTAAATATTCATTTATGGTATGCCTTTTCAAAAGAATGCAATGTTTACAAAACGTATCATATAGAGGTCAAATACCTCGCAATGAAATCAATGAATGACGTGTTCGTCCATATGGATTTGGAGCGATCGTCACAGTTGGTATCAGAGCGTTGGTCCTAGGGAACCAGGTCTTAAATGAGTGTGTCTAACTGATAGTTGTTAGGATGCATTAGTAAGTCTGGACTTCGACCGTGTCTGCATGTTAAAAGTTTTGCTTATCATTTCTTGTCGAAAATTATATGCTTATCATTCTTAAGTCTAGACACGTTTTCCTACATTTATTGCATAAATAGTATATAGACAAAAATTCATATCTTAGCATATCTGTTACTGTATACTTTTCCTGACATCTTCCGAAAATTTCTCCGTAATTTACGGGATTTTGGTATTATATATACATATGTAAATTATGTGTTGAAGAGTACCAATCTAAATTCTATAATCTATTTCATATCAAAAATCATCCCTCTAATTATACAAGATGGATCACGTATCAAGTTCAAATTCCTTAAACTTCGACAGCTATTCCGATATGGATATTCACCTGAATTCCGAAGACAGTGTAACCGGAATGGATCAACCAATCAGCCACCACCTATTCTGGATGAATTGGGTATGAGTTCGTAGCCTGCTTAGTCATTGGAGACAAGAAGAAGGTGATCCCTTCCATCCACCACATTGCCCTCTTGGCGAAGAACCTGAAGCACTTACCGGCAAACCTGTTCGAGACACCATTTTCTCTCTCATTTCCAGAGTGTCTCGTCACGATTATATATTATCTCAAATTCTAGATCTTATTCGTCCACTCATCCGAACCGACAATCACCCCGGTGTAATAGAGGAAGTCAACGAGCTTCGCGCTCGGGTAGTGGCTTTGGAGAATGTGGTGCAAAGGTTACAAGCACCAGCAGCAGCACCGACAGCAACAGTACCACCATCAGCAACACCAACAGTACCATCACCACCACCAACAACAACATCCGCATCCCACACCTCAACATCACAATCTGTACCTCGAACATCAACGTCATACGCACCATAGATACCAAGGAATACCAACAACAACAAACGATGAAGTATTGATTCATAACTTCATCGAAGAAATATTCTACAGAGAATATGTAGTTTCTAAAAGTTTTAGAGATTATATATTCTAGTCCTAGTCGAAAACCAGATGAGAATAATATTATGTTAACTCATTTAAATCATGATTACATCTAAAGAAAATATATATGTAGGTGTATTTTCATAAAGAATGTAATTAAGAAAACTCTTTTGTACAAACTGTTAATGGTGAGAATATTTTAATGGGTAGGTAATGAAATGTCCCGTTCTTATTGATTAAAAATGTTCCATATTAATTGATTTCGTTGCGAGGTTTTGACCTCTATATGAGACGTTTTTCAAAGACTGCATTCATTTTAAAATAAACCATAACCTTTATTTCATCAATAAAGGTTTAAAAAGCTTTACGTAGATTATCAAATAATGATAATCTAAAATATCCTGTTTACACACGACCATTACATAATGGTTTACAATACAAATATGTTACAACAAAATAAGTTTCTTGAATGCAGTTTTTACACAATATCATACAAGCATAGACTCCAAATCTCGTCCTTATTTAAGTATGCCACAGCGGAAGCTCTTAATAATCACCTGAGAATAAACATGCTTAAAACGTCAACAAAAATGTTGGTGAGTTATAGGTTTAACCTATATATATCAAATCATAATAATAGACCACAAGATTTCATATTTCAATACACATCCCATACATAGAGATAAAAGTCATTCATATGGTGAACACCCGGTAACTGACATTAATAAGATGCATATATAAGAATATCCCCATCATTCCGGGACACCCTTCGGATATGATATAAATTTCGAAGTACTAAAGCATCCGGTACTTTGGATGGGGTTTGTTAGGCCCAATAGATCTATCTTTAGGATTCGCGTCAATTAGGGTGTCTGTTCCCTAATTCTTAGATTACCAGACTTAATAAAAAGGGGCATATTCGATTTCGATAATTCAACCATAGAATGTAGTTTCACGTACTTGTGTCTATTTTGTAAATCATTTATAAAACCTGCATGTATTCTCATCCCAAAAATAATAGATTTTAAAAGTGGGACTATAACTCACTTTCACAGATTTTTACTTCGTCGGGAAGTAAGACATGGCCACTGGTTGATTCACGAACCTATAACAATATATACATATATATCAAAGTATGTTCAAAATATATTTACAACACTTTTAATATATTTTGATGTTTTAAGTTTATTAAGTCAGCTGTCCTCGTTAGTAATCTACAACTAGTTGTCCACAGTTAGATGTACAGAAATAAATCGATAAATATTATCTTGAATCAATCCACGACCCAGTGTATACGTATCTCAGTATTGATCACAACTCAAACTATATATATTTTGGAATCAACCTCAACCCTGTATAGCTAACTCCAACATTCACATATAGAGTGTCTATGGTTGTTCCGAAATATATATAGATGTGTCGACATGATAGGTCGAAACATTGTATACGTGTCTATGGTATCTCAAGATTACATAATATAAAATACAAGTTGATTAAGTTATGGTTGGAATAGATTTGTTACCAATTTTCACGTAGCTAAAATGAGAAAAATTATCCAATCTTGTTTTACCCATAACTTCTTCATTTTAAATCCGTTTTGAGTGAATCAAATTGCTATGGTTTCATATTGAACCCTATTTTATGAATCTAAACAGAAAAAGTATAGGTTTATAGTTGGAAAAATAAGTTACAAGTCGTTTTTGTAAAGGTAGTCATTTCAGTCGAAAGAACGACGTCTAGATGACCATTTTAGAAAGCATACTTCCACTTTGAGTTTAACCATAATTTTTGGATATAGTTTCATGTTCATAATAAAAATCATTTTCTCAGAATAACAACTTTTAAATCAAAGTTTATCATAGTTTTTAATTAACTAACCCAAAACAGCCCGCGGTGTTACTACGACGGCGTAAATCCGATTTTACGGTGTTTTTCGTGTTTCCAGGTTTTAAATCATTAAGTTAGCATATCATATAGATATAGAATATGTGTTTAGTTTATTTTAAAAGTCAAGTTAGAAGGATTAACTTTTGTTTGCGAACAAGTTTAGAATTAACTAAACTATGTTCTAGTGATTACAAGTTTAAACCTTCGAATAAGATAGCTTTATATGTATGAATCGAATGATGTTATGAACATCATTACTACCTTAAGTTCCTTGGATAAACCTACTGGAAAAGAGAAAAATGGATCTAGCTTCAATGGATCCTTGGATGGCTCGAAGTTCTTGAAGCAGAATCATGACACGAAAATAAGTTCAAGTAAGATCATCACTTGAAATAAGATTGTTATAGTTATAGAAATTGAACCAAAGTTTGAATATGATTATTACCTTGTATTAGAATGATAACCTACTGTAAGAAACAAAGATTTCTTGAGGTTGGATGATCACCTTACAAGATTGGAAGTGAGCTAGCAAACTTGAAAGTATTCTTGATTTTATGAAACTAGAACTTTTGGAATTTATGAAGAACACTTAGAACTTGAAGATAGAACTTGAGAGAGATCAATTAGATGAAGAAAATTGAAGAATGAAAGTGTTTGTAGGTGTTTTTGGTCGTTGGTGTATGGATTAGATATAAAGGATATGTTATTTTGTTTTCATGTAAATAAGTCATGAATGATTACTCATATTTTTGTAATTGTATGAGATATTTCATGCTAGTTGCCAAATGATGGTTCCCACATGTGTTAGGTGACTCACATGGGCTACTAAGAGCTGATCATTGGAGTGTATATACCAATAGTACATACATCTAAAAGCTGTGTATTGTACGAGTACGAATACGGGTGCATACGAGTATAATTGTTGATGAAACTGAACGAGGATGTAATTGTAAGCATTTTTGTTAAGTAGAAGTATTTTGATAAGTGTCTTGAAGTTTTTCAAAAGTGTATGAATACATATTAAAACACTACATGTATATACATTTTAACTGAGTCGTTAAGTCATCGTTAGTCGTTACATGTAAATGTTGTTTTGAAACCTTTAGGTTAACGATCTTGTTAAATGTTGTTAACCCAATGTTTATAATATCAAAAGAGATTTTAAATTATTATATTATCATGATATTATGATGTACGAATATCTCTTAATATGATATATATACATTAAATGTCGTTACAACGATAATCATTACATATATGTCTCGTTTCAAAATCATTAAGTTAGTAGTCTTGTTTTTACATATGTAGTTCATTGTTAATATAATTAATGATATGTTTACTTATCATAATATCATGTTAACTATATATATAACCATATATATGTCATCATATAGTTTTTACAAGTTTTAACGTTCGTGAATCACCGGTCAACTTGGGTGGTCAATTGTCTATATGAAACCTATTTCAATTAATCAAGTCTTAACAAGTTTGATTGATTAACATGTTGGAAACATTTAATTATGTAAATATCAATCTCAATTAATATATATAAACATGGAAAAGTTCGGGTCACTACAGTACCTACCCGTTAAATAAATTTCGTCCCGAAATTTTAAGCTGTTGAAGGTGTTGACGAATCTTCTGGAAATAGATGCGGGTATTTCTTCTTCATCTGATCTTCACGCTCCCAGGAGAACTCGGGTCCTCTACGATCATTCCATCAAACCTTAACAATTGGTATCTTGTTTTGCTTAAGTCTTTTAACCTCACGATCCATTATTTCGACGGGTTCTTCGATGAATTGAAGTTTTTCGTTGATTTGGATTTCATCTAACGGAATAGTGAGATCTTCTTTAGCAAAACATATCTTCAAATTTGAGACGTGGAAAGTGTTATGTACAGCCGCGAGTTGTTGAGGTAACTCAAGTCGGTAAGCTACTGGTCCGACACGATCAATAATCTTGAATGGTCCAATATACCTTGGATTTAATTTCCCTCGTTTACCAAATCGAACAACGCCTTTCCAAGGTGCAACTTTAAGCATGACCATCTCTCCAATTTCAAATTCTATATCTTTTCTTTTAATGTCAGCGTAGCTCTTTTGTCGACTTTGGGCGGTTTTCAACCGTTGTTGAATTTGGATGATCTTCTCGGTAGTTTCTTGTATAATCTCCGGACCCGTAATCTGTCTATCCCCCACTTCACTCCAACAAATCAGAGACCTGCACTTTCTACCATAAAGTGCTTCAAACGGCGCCATCTCAATGCTTGAATGGTAGCTGTTGTTGTGGGAAAATTCTGCTAACGGTAGATGTCGATCCCAACTGTTTCCGAAATCAATAACACATGCTCATAGCATGTCTTCAAGCGTTTGTATCGTCCTTTCGCTCTGCCCATCAGTTTGTGGATGATAGGCAGTACTCATGTCTAGACGAGTTCCTAATGCTTGCTGTAATGTCTGCCAGAATCTTGAAATAAATCTGCCATCCCTATCAGAGATAATAGAGATTGGTATTCCATGTCTGGAGATGACTTCCTTCAAATACAGTCGTGGTAACTTCTCCATCTTGTCATCTTCTCTTATTGGCAGGAAGTGTGCTGATTTGGTGAGACGATCAACTATTACCCAAATAGTATCAAAACCACTTGCAGTCCTTGGCAATTTAGTGATGAAATCCATGGTAATGTTTTCCCATTTCCATTCCGGGATTTCGGGTTGTTGAAGTAGACCTGATGGTTTCTGATGCTCAGCTTTGACCTTAGAACACGTCAAACATTCTCCTACGTATTTAGCAACATCGGCTTTCATACCCGGCCACCAAAAATGTTTCTTGAGATCCTTGTACATCTTCCCCGTTCCAGGATGTATTGAGTATCTGGTTTTATGAGCTTCTCTAAGTACCATTTCTCTCATATCTCCAAATTTTGGTACCCAAATCCTTTCAGCCCTATACCGGGTTCCGTCTTCCCGAATATTTAGATGCTTCTCCGATCCTTTGGGTATTTCATCCTGTAAATTTCCCTCTTTTAAAACTTCTTGTTGCGCCTCCTTTATTTGAGTAGTAAGGTTATTATGAATCATTATATTCATAGATTTTACTCGAATGGGTTCTCTGTCCTTCCTGCTTAAGGCATCGGCTACCACATTTGCCTTCCCCGGGTGGTAACGAATCTCAAAGTCGTAATCATTCAATAATTCAATCCACCTACGCTGCCTCATATTCAGTTGTTTCTGATTAAATATGTGTTGAAGACTTTTGTGGTCGGTATATATAATAATTTTAACCCCATATAAGTAGTGCCTCCAAGTCTTTAATGCAAAAACAACTGCGCCTAATTCCAAATCATGCGTCGTATAATTTTGTTCGTGAATCTTCAATTGTCTAGACGCATAAGCAATCACCTTCGTTCGTTGCATTAATACACAACCGAGACCTTGCTTTGATGCGTCACAATAAATCACAAAATCATCATTCCCTTCAGGCAATGACAATATAGGTGCCGTAGTTAGCTTTTTCTTCAATAATTGAAACGCTTTCTCTTGTTCATCATTCCATTCAAATTTCTTCCCTTTATGCGTTAATGCAGTCAAGGGTTTTGCTATTCTGGAAAAGTCTTGGATGAACCTTCTGTAGTAACCAGCTAGTCCTAAAAACTGGCGTATGTGTTTCGGAGTTTTCGGAGTTTCCCACTTTTCAACAGTTTCTATCTTTGCCGGATCCACCTTAATACCTTCTTTGTTCACTATGTGACCGAGGAATTGAACTTCTTCCAACCAAAATGCACACTTTGAAAACTTAGCGTACAATTCTTCCTTCCTCAATACTTCTAACACCTTTCTCAAATGTTCACCGTGTTCTTGGTCATTCTTTGAGTAAATAAGTATGTCATCAATGAAAACAATGACAAACTTATCAAGTTATGGTCCACACACTCGGTTCATAAGGTCCATGAACACAGCTGGTGCATTAGTTAAACCAAATGGCATGACCATAAACTCGTAATGACCGTAACGTGTTCTGAAAGCAGTCTTTGGAATATCATCTTCTTTCACCCGCATTTGATGATACCCGGAAAGTAAGTCAATCTTTGAATAAACAGACGAGCCTTGTAGTTGATCAAATAAGTCGTCGATTCTCGGTAGTGGGTAGCGGTTCTTGATGGTAAGTTTGTTCAACTCTCGGTAGTCGATACACAACTTGAATGTACCATCTTTCTTCTTGACAAACAAAACAGGAGCTCCCCACGGTGATGTGCTTGGTCGAATGAAACCACACTCTAAAAGTTCTTGTAATTAGCTTTGCAGTTCTTTCATCTCACTGGGTGCGAGTCTGTAAGGAGCACGAGCTATTGGTGCAGCTCCTGGTACAAGATCTATTTGAAATTCAACGGATCGATGTGGGGGTAATCTCGGTAATTCTTTCGGAAATACATCGGGAAATTCTTTTGCAATGGGAACATCATTGATGCTCTTTTCTTCAGTTTGTACTTTCTCGACGTGTGCTAGAACAGCATAGCAACCTTTTCTTATTAGTTTTTGTGCCTTCAAATTACTAATACGATGTAGCTTCGTGTTGCCCTTTTCTCCGTACACCATTAAGGGTTTTCCTTTTTCTCGTATAATGCGAATTGCATTTTTGTAACAAACGATCTCTGCTTTCACTTCTTTCAACCAGTCCATACCGATTATCACATCAAAACTCCCTAACTCTACTGGTATTAAATCAATCTTAAATGTTTCGCTAACCAGTTTAATTTCTCGATTCCGACATATATTATCTGCTGAAATTAATTTACCATTTGCTAATTCGAGTAAAAATTTACTATCCAAAGGCGTCAATGGACAACTTAATTTAGCACAAAAATCTCTACTCATATAGCTTCTATCCGCACCCGAATCAAATAAAACGTAAGCAGATTTATTGTCAATAAGAAACGTACCCGTAACAAGCTCCGGGTCTTCTTGTGCCTCTGCCGCATTAATATTGAAAACTCTTCCGCGGCCTTGTCCATTCGTGTTCTCCTGGTTCGGCCAATTTCTAATAATGTGGCCCGGTTTTCCACATTTATAACAAACTACATTGGTATAACTTGCTCCGACACTACTTGCTCCGCCATTACTCGTTCTGACACCATTTGTTCCTTTCGTTCTATTAACCCCTGGTCCGTAGACCTCACACTTCGCCGCGCTATGACCATTTCTTTTACACTTGTTGCAAAATTTGGTGCAGAACCCCGAGTGATACTTTTCACACCTTTGGCATAGCTGCTTCTGATTGTTGTTATTGCGGTTATTATTGTTGTTGGGATGATTGTTGTAGTTGCTGTTGTTGTTGTTGTTGTTGTTGTTGTTGGGCCGTTTGTTGTAGTTGCGATTGATGTTGCGATTGTTGGGATAATTGTTGCGATTATTGTTGTAATTGCTGTTGTTGTTGTATTGGTGATTCTTATCACCGTTTTCCTCCCACTTTCTTTTGACTTGCTTCACATTGGCCTCTTCAGCAGTCTGTTCTTTAATTCTTTCTTCAATCTGGTTCACTAGTTTATGAGCCATTCTACATGCCTGTTGTATGGAGGCGGGCTCGTGTGAACTTATATCTTCTTGGATTCTTTCCGGTAATCCTTTCACAAACGCGTCGATCTTCTCTTCCTCATCTTCGAATGCTCCCGGACACAATAGGCACAATTCTGTGAATCGTCTTTCGTATGTGGTAATATCAAATCCTTGGGTTCGTAACCCTCTAAGTTCTATCTTGAGCTTATTGACCTCGGTTCTGGGACGGTACTTCTCGTTCTTCAAGTGCTTGAATGCTGACCACGGTAGTGCGTACGCATCATCTTGTCCCACTTGCTCTAGATAGGTATTCCACCATGTTAACGCAGAACCTGTGAAGGTATGCGTAGCGTACTTCACTTTGTCCTCTTCAGTACACTTACTTATGGCAAACACCGATTCGACCTTCTCGGTCCACCGTTTCAATCCGATCGGTCCTTCAGTTCCATCAAATTCCAAAGGTTTGCAGACAGTAAATTCTTTGTAGGTGCATCCTACACGATTTCCTGTACTGCTAGATCCAAGGTTATTGTTGGTATGTAGCGCAGCCTGTACTGCGGCTATGTTTGAAGCTAGAAAAGTACGGAATTCCTCTTCATTCATATTCACGGTGTGTCGAGTAGTCGGTGCCATTTCCTTCAAAATAGTCAAATGGAACAAGTTAATCATACAGAATATTAAGAGTAGTTAATAGTATTTCGTAGCATAATATGAACTCATTTATAAAAGCTTTTTCTTCATATTAGCGTTTTATAAGTTTAAATTCGGGTAGTACCTACCCGTTAAGTTCATACTTAGTAGCTAATATACAATTCAACTACTACAATTCTATATGAAAAAGTGATTATAATAATATTTCGCGTTCAAACTTTTACACAATATTTTACAAACTTACAATACCGCTTATTTTACATATAGCATGAAATATAGCACACAATAAATTTGATACAAGATGGTTGTGAAGATAATTCTAGCTAGTACACAAGTCGTTCAGCAAAGGCAATAAAGACACGTAATTCATACGTCCAGAAACAAGTCATGCATTCTGGTTTTACTAGGATTACTTCCCATCCTTGGTCTTGTGGAACATAACCATTATGGCCGTTGATAAGACAGCGTGTTGTAACATCGTCAAAGGGGCGAGGGTTACGTAATGTCCAACAGTCCCGTAACAATCTAAAAACCTCATTTCTTACCCCAATTACCGACTCCGTCACTTGTGGGAACGTTTTGTTTAATAGTTGTAGCCCGATGTTCTTGTTCTCACTTTGGTGAGAAGCGAACATTACTAATCCGTAAGCATAACATGCTTCTTTATGTTGCATGTTAGCCGCTTTTTCTAAATCATGAAGTCCAATATTCGGATATATTGAGTCAAAATAATTTCTTAACCCATTGCGTAAAATAGCATTTGGGTTCCCCGCAATATATGCGTCAAAGTAAACACATCGTAACTTATGGATTTCCCAATGTGATATTCCCCATCTTTCGAACGAAAGCCTTTTATAAACCAAGGCATTCTTGGAACGTTCTTCGAATGTCTTACAAACTAATCTCACCTTAAATAGTTGTGCCGAAGAATTCTGACCATCTCTAGACAAGATTTCATCAATCATGTCTCCGGGTAGGTCTCTTAAAATATTGGGTTGTCTATCCATTTTATGTTTTTATACTGTAAAATAGACAAGAGTTAGATTCATAAAAAAATACTTATTAATACAAGCAATTTTTACATATATCATAAAGCATAAGCACACTATATTACATATATTACACCACACGAATACAACTATCTTATTCCGACTCGCTTGTTTCTTCTTCTTCGGTTTTGGTTCGTTTTGCCAAGTTTCTAGGGATATATGATGTTCCCCTAATACGAGCCGTCGTAATCCACATTGGTTTAGAAAAACCTGGTGGTTTAGAGGTTCCCGGGTCATTGTTACAACTTAAGGACTTCGGGGGTTGACGATACATATAAAGTTCATCGGGGTTGGAATTAGATTTCTCTATTTTTATGCCCTTTCCCTTATTATTTTCTTTTGTCTTTTTAAATTCAGTTGGGGTAATTTCTATAACATCATCGGAATTCTCGTCGGAATCCGATTCATCGGAGAATTGGTAATCCTCCCAATATTTTGCTTCCTTGGCGGAAACACCATTGACCATAATTAACCTTGGTCGGTTGGTTGAGGATTTTTTTTTACTTAACCGTTTTATTATTTCCCCCACCGGTTCTATTTCTTCATCCGGTTCCGATTCTTCTTCCGGTTCCGATTCTTCTTCCGGTTCCGACTCTTCTTCCGGTTCCTCTTCGGGAACTTGTGAATCAGTCCACGAATCATTCCAATTTACATTTGACTCTTCATTATTATTAGGTGAGTCAATGGGACTTGTTCTAGAGGTAGACATCTATCACATAATATCAAACGCGTTAAGAGATTAATATATCACATAATATTCACATGTTAAAAATATATAGTTTCCAACAAAATTTGTTAAGCAATCATTTTTCAAGTAAACATGGTCGAAGTCCAGACTCACTAATGCATCCTAACAAACTCGATAAGACACACTAATGCAAAATTCTGGTTCTCTAAGACCAACGCTCTGATACCAACTGAAATGTCCCGTTCTTATTGATTAAAAACGTTCCATATTAATTGATTTCGTTGCGAGGTTTTGACCTCTATATGAGACGTTTTTCAAAGACTGCATTCATTTTAAAACAAACCATAACCTTTATTTCATCAATAAAGGTTTAAAAAGCTTTACGTAGATTATCAAATAATGATAATCTAAAATATCCTGTTTACACACGACCATTACATAATGGTTTACAATACAAATATGTTACAACAAAATAAGTTTCTTGAATGCAGTTTTTACACAATATCATACAAGCATAGACTCCAAATCTCGTCCTTATTTAAGTATGCGACAGCGGAAGCTCTTAATAATCACCTGAGAATAAACATGCTTAAAACGTCAACAAAAATGTTGGTGAGTTATAGGTTTAACCTATATATATCAAATCATAATAATAGACCACAAGATTTCATATTTCAATACACATCCCATACATAGAGATAAAAGTCATTCATATGGTGAACACCCGGTAACCGACATTAACAAGATACATATATAAGAATATCCCCATCATTCCGGGACACCCTTCGGATATGATATAAATTTCGAAGTACTAAAGCATCCGGTACTTTGGATGGGGTTTGTTAGGCCCAATAGATCTATCTTTAGGATTCGCGTCAATTAGGGTGTCTGTTCCCTAATTCTTAGATTACCAGACTTAATAAAAAGGGGCATATTCAATTTCGATAATTCAACCATAGAATGTAGTTTCACGTACTTGTGTCTATTTTGTAAATCATTTATAAAACCTGCATGTATTCTCATCCCAAAATTAATAGATTTTAAAAGTGGGACTATAACTCACTTTCACAGATTTTTACTTCGTCGGGAAGTAAGACTTGGCCACTGGTTGATTCACGAACCTATAACAATATATACATATATATCAAAGTATGTTCAAAATATATTTACAACACTTTTAATATATTTTGATGTTTTAAGTTTATTAAGTCAGCTGTCCTCGTTAGTAACCTACAACTAGTTGTCCACAGTTAGATGTACAGAAATAAATCGATAAATATTATCTTGAATCAATCCACGACCCAGTGTATACGTATCTCAGTATTGATCACAACTCAAACTATATATATTTTGGAATCAACCTCAACCCTGTATAGCTAACTCCAACATTCACATATAGAGTGTCTATGGTTGTTCCGAAATATATATAGATGTGTCGACATGATAGGTCGAAACATTGTATACGTGTCTATGGTATCTCAAGATTACATAATATACAATACAAGTTGATTAAGTTATGGTTGGAATAGATTTGTTACCAATTTTCACGTAGCTAAAATGAGAAAAATTATCCAATCTTGTTTTACCCATAACTTCTTCATTTTAAATCCGTTTTGAGTGAATCAAATTGCTATGGCTTCATATTGAACCCTATTTTATGAATCTAAACAGAAAAAGTATAGGTTTATAGTCGGAAAAATAAGTTACAAGTCGTTTTTGTAAAGGTAGTCATTTCAGTCGAAAGAACGACGTCTAGATGACCATTTTAGAAAGCATACTTCCACTTTGAGTTTAACCATAATTTTTGGATATAGTTTCATGTTCATAATAAAAATCATTTTCTCAGAATAACAACTTTTAAATCAAAGTTTATCATAGTTTTTAATTAACTAACCCAAAACAGCCCGCGGTGTTACTACGACGGCGTAAATCCGGTTTTACGGTGTTTTTCGTGTTTCCAGGTTTTAAATCATTAAGTTAGCATATCATTTAGATATAGAACATGTGTTTAGTTTATTTTAAAAGTCAAGTTAGAAGGATTAACTTTTGTTTGCGAACAAGTTTAGAATTAACTAAACTATGTTCTAGTGATTACAAGTTTAAACCTTCGAATAAGATAGCTTTATATGTATGAATCGAATGATGTTATGAACATCATTACTACCTTAAGTTCCTTGGATAAACCTACTGGAAAAGAGAAAAATGGATCTAGCTTCAATGGATCCTTGGATGGCTCGAAGTTCTTGAAGCAGAATCATGACACGAAAATAAGTTCAAGTAAGATCATCACTTGAAATAAGATTGTTATAGTTATAGAAATTGAACCAAAGTTTGAATATGATTATTACCTTGTATTAGAATGATAACCTACTGTAAGAAACAAAGATTTCTTGAGGTTGGATGATCACCTTACAAGATTGGAAGTGAGCTAGCAAACTTGAAAGTATTCTTGATTTTATGAAACTAGAACTTTTGGAATTTATGAAGAACACTTAGAACTTGAAGATAGAACTTGAGAGAGATCAATTAGATGAAGAAAATTGAAGAATTAAAGTGTTTGTAGGTGTTTTTGGTCGTTGGTGTATGGATTAGATATAAAGGATATGTTATTTTGTTTTCATGTAAATAAGTCATGAATGATTACTCATATTTTTGTAATTGTATGAGATATTTCATGCTAGTTGCCAAATGATGGTTCCCACATGTGTTAGGTGACTCACATGGGCTGCTAAGAGCTGATAATTGGAGTGTATATACCAATAGTACATACATCTAAAAACTGTGTATTGTACGAGTACGAATACGGGTGCATACGAGTAGAATTGTTGATGAAACTGAACGAGGATGTAATTGTAAGCATTTTTGTTAAGTAGAAGTATTTTGATAAGTGTCTTGAAGTTTTTCAAAAGTGTATGAATACATATTAAAACACTACATGTATATACATTTTAACTGAGTCGTTAAGTCATCGTTAGTCGTTACATGTAAATGTTGTTTTGAAACCTTTAGGTTAACGATCTTGTTAAATGTTGTTAACCCAATGTTTATAATATCAAAAGAGATTTTAAATTATTATATTATCATGATATTATGATGTACGAATATCTCTTAATATGATATATATACATTAAATGTCGTTACAACGATAATCGTTACATATATGTCTCGTTTCAAAATCATTAAGTTAGTAGTCTTGTTTTTACATATGTAGTTCATTGTTAATATAATTAATGATATGTTTACTTATCATAATATCATGTTAACTATATATATAACCATATATATGTCATCATATAGTTTTTACAAGTTTTAACGTTCGTGAATCACCGGTCAACTTGGGTGGTCAATTGTCTATATGAAACCTATTTCAATTAATCAAGTCTTAACAAGTTTGATTGCTTAACATGTTGGAAACATTTAATCATGTAAATATCAATCTCAATTAATATATATAAACATGGAAAAGTTCGGGTCACTACAGGTAATACCCGAGAGATATATAAATTCACTATTAATATGTTACATTCTTCGATTCTGATTCAACAAATCATCAACTATACTCACTACTTTCACAACAATATATATTCTTTTATAAAAATCAAAACAACCATCCTCATCCAAATTTGATTACATATTTTGATTTTGACAAATCAAAATCCAAAGTCAAGATTTAACAAAAGACCTCATTCTTAGATTCCTACATCTTTCGAAGCTATACTTTGACTTCAAAACTGTGCAAGATCCTTTAGCGTTGTTTTTACCGAAAATAACCTTGCAATCTCTTTTCAAAGTATCCAGTATTATCAACCATTCAACCAGTCAACGACAACCTTTCAGACTTGAAACTTTGGTATATACGTTTTTGTTACTTGGGAACCTTTTATGTTCCACCACATTAGCAGTAAATTTACCAACAACTTTATTAATCCTTGACCTTTCGAAAAATCATTATACTCATTGAAACTCTATCATGTACTCATCCACATCTTATAAGAATAATTGTCATACCAACTACCGGGAATTAGCAATCAGTATTTCGAATTTCGCAGCAATTCTACGCCAACAGTTATATATATAAATATAATGTCTATCTCCTAGACTTACATACTTCGAATGTGAAGTTTCTGAAAAACACCCTAAACTATGAACTAGTTCTATGAAATTTGAAACAATGCTGATGAAGCAGCAAAAACTGTAAACGACCTTAACAGTTAAAAGTTTGATGATAAAGAATAGTATGGTGGTAAAGCTGAGAAAAAGAGAAGGTTTGGAACTGGAAAACGGATTGAGCAGACCATGAAGGAGGTTGTGGACAAATCACAAAGACAAAATCTACCTTCAAAGAATACAAATGATCCAGTGTCTGCTGAAATCCTTAGCAAATACCTTGCTCCTTACTCTAAAACCTTTGCGGACAATATTCTTCATCATCATCTTATCTTAAATATTCTAAGATATCATCGTACCTTTCATTATAAATATCCTCGATAATTCTTGAGGTATCTTCATAACTATTCTTATCTGAAATCATTCATCTCTTCGCGCTATCTGTGTTACATCATAAAAGAAACTATTTTAGTTTCTAAATTCTGAAACTTTCAAGTTTAAAATATGAATGTTTTGAAGTAGTGTTGGGAACTAAAGCATGAATTAGTATAATATAATGACACTTGATCAACGTGATTATATTACAGTAAGTCATGCTAAGTTTCTAATGGAACGTGATAAAGGTTCACAGATCCCACCTTCATCATGAACCATGTTACATAACTCTTTCATTCTATTTAACCTCTAAACATATCAAGAAAATATTTTTCTTGATGATTCGGTTTTTTTTCGAGGTATTCTGGTAATTTGACAAGTCAGATTGTGCCATTACCGTTTCTTTCTTAGAATATTAATTATGTTCATTCCGAAATTCATACCTACGAATTCTGGACCATTATTTGCTTGACTTAAAGTCGGGAAGAGAAAACGAAAGCATGAAGCTCCGAAATATAATGGAAAATATAAAGCCCGAAAACAACTCCGAAATTACAAACCGTGTATATCAATGCGTATAGTAATATAAAGACACGGGAGAATGAAAAACAATATAACCCCAAGGTAATAGTAGAAGAAAATAACCTCCTCTGGTGGCAGATGAAAAAGAAGAATGAATGATATGATAGCCAAGAGAATATCAAGAATCAGAACTGGATGAAGCATTTTCACAAATCTTTTGTAAGTACCAAATAAGGAAGAAGATTATAGGAGTGGTGAAAATAAATGAAACGGAAAAGGTCAATTTATAGCAAAATATCAGACATAGCAATCGAGGCAGATTACGCATTTAATCAAAGGAAATCCTAATTTCCTTAAATTCCGAAGAATCAAATCTTATTTAAATTATGAAGATTTTCTATTCCTTAAATTTCGAAAATCAATCGTTACTACGTCAAAAGATAAGACAAATCTCTATTCTCCATTTCACTCTATTACGATAACTTCCCTCATACGCTTCGAGTAATTGGATTTTTTTATCCATATTATTCAACGGTGATAAAAATTCTATTTATCAACACATAATCGTCATGAAAACATTTGACCTCACTCAAATTTCGGGACGAAATTTCTTTAACGGGTAGGTACTGTGATGTCCCAGAAATTTCTGACCAAATTTAAACTTAATCTTTGTATGATTAACATTTCCAAAAAGATAAGCAAAGTCTGTAAAACTGAATCTCAAAATTTTTGAACTACTTTCATATATTCAAATACCTTTCGGTTATTCTTGACGATTCGCGAACAATTATATGTATATGGATACATATATATATACTATAACTTGAAAACGTAACAATGTATGAATTGTTTGATACTGTACATTAAACTTATTGGTTTAAATATTTATTTGAATATATATGATAAGTTGGAATATTAATTATATGAATAACTTGCGACGTATATTTAAAACGTGTTTATGAATGTTGAAAATATATATTAACTTGGTCATAAAACGATTTGTTATTATATATATATTAACAAATAGCGAGACAACGATTTATAGAAGTAAATGACCAAAACACTCGAAAGTTTAAGATACACTTTGAATGATATAGTTTATTGATAATTTAAGACTATATTTTGACAAAGGTACGAGTCACAAAACGTAAATTGCGAGTTTTCTAAGCGTACAAAAATGCGTTCGAGAAACCGGAACCGGGACATAAGTCGAGTGACAACGTACGAGTCATCGGAACGAAAATTACAAGTCAACTATGCACATGAATTTAATATAATATATAATTAATTATTTAAATTATGTATATTATATATATTATAAAATATTATGTCGACAAACAAGAAGTTAAAAATTTGTGAGCTGTCCCAGGGTGCCATGCGATCGCATGGCCTTAAATCACAAATCCCATGCGATCGCATGGGGTACTTTTTCAGAAAAGGTTCTATAAATTCAAACGATTTAATTTCAATCACACACATATTTATTTATGTTACTTCCTCCGTATTTAAATTATTATTATTATTATTATTATTATTATTATTATTATTAAGATTAATATTATTATTAATCTTATTAATTATTAGTATTATTAATTATTAATTAGTAATATACATAAAATACTACGACGAGGTTATGAGCGTGTCACTTTAAAAAATGGGTTTTTGAGCGGGATAAAGTTAAGGAAATTATGGGTTATAGCTATGGAGGTTATGGGTAATGTTCATGGGTATTATTTACAAGTTAAGCCTACTGTTATCATCTATGTTGTGTCTATGTACTTTTTTGCAATATTGAATCACAATATTGATACGTAAGCATTTATATTTTATCTTTTATACATTAATTGTTTATTCATGTCTAGTGCTCGAGTATATATATTTATACATGTTTGTATGCTAAATTTCGTCGTTAAACAGTTTATAATGAATCACGAATTAAATACATATATTACTGGTAAAAGGTATATGATATACATGTTTTCGAAAAGCTGGCGAAAAATCAATAACTTTTCATTTAGACACCGAATAGTTTCGATGAACGGATTAAAAGATATGATCAACTGAATTATGATTGACGTTAATTGAAATTGCTTTTGAATTTGCAATTAAGATTTAAACAACTTGTTTACGAGATTGATAAAGTGAACTTTTAAATATTACCAACTGAGTAAATGACTCCTTATATAAGGTATGTCTCGTTTTGTTGAACTATTGTCAAAATTGACTTTTTGAAACGACTTTGGATAACTTTTGTATGTCGATCTCGAGCATTAGGATTATGATACACTATGACCTGACCTAGCTTGATAGACATTTATTGACCAACATATGTTCTCTAGGTTGAGATCTACGATTATTTGGTAATCCGAGTTTCAGTCACATTTTGGTGAACGACTTTATATGCTGCTAAGGTGAGTTTCATTGCTCCCTTTTTAATTGCTTTTGCAATATATATTTTTGGGCTGAGAATACATGCAATTTATTTTAAACGCAATGGATACAAGTACATACTTAATTCTACACTGAGTTTGAACCGAAAATCCCTTAGCTTTGGTAACTAGTAGCTACCAGTACATAGGATATGGACTGGTGGGCGCGAATTATCGTTTTTTCGATTGCCTAAAACAATAAAGATTAAAACTTTGTCGGCAAAATTATCGTTTTTTCGGTTGATTTTGTAGATTAAGTAATTACAAAGGCGATGCAAAAAGAATCACGTAAAACGGAGCTAAAACTAAGATTCTAGAGCGAAAACGGTGAAAGACAAGAAATTAAGTTACGATCCAGTGAATCAAGCCCTGATCAGCAAGCCATACGGCCTGCCATACGGCCTGCCATATGGCCTGCCACTATAGAAACGGTCTGCCAAATACGTCCCACCACACGATCCACCAAACGGCTTGCCAAGCATACGGCCTGCCATACGGCCAGCCAAACGGCCTGCCAAACGGCCTGCCAGGCGTATTTGGCAGAATTCCAAGTCTATTTAAAGGGGATTTCTCCATTCATTCCAAGACACACTCAACTTGCAATACAATTTATTTTTTCAATATTTTTAGTAGTTTTTAGTAGTAGTTAGCTTAGCTTTTATTTTCCGGAGGATATCCCGGCAAGTCCCTGCGATCCCGGGCAGATTAGTTCGGATTTTTCAGGTTTTATTCGAAACGCTTGTCTTTTGTATTAAACATGTATTCTTATCTTTTATGTTTAATAATGTGTTCCGATATTGCCATGATAGCTTAATTTATCTGTATGTTGCCATGATAGAAGTTTTGGTTAGCGTAATTATGTTAATTTAGTACGGTTACTGTTATAAAACTGAATTAGGAAGTCTGATAGATTTGTATGCTAGCATCTTAAGGATTGACCAACTTAGGTTGTGATCAGGACTTGTCCACCTATATGAAATTAGCTACTTCATAGGATTAAGACCCCTGGTTATACTGTATCTGAAGATTCTATGAACTCGGTATGGCCGGAGTTCCCGAGAGGCATCTAATGCACTTTTAGGACACGAAACCTAGGAATTGAGACATGAATGACCTAGTATGCCTATTGACTGTTTCGAAGAGACCTCTTAGGAGCTATTAAGATCTAATTAGTGCCTCTACTGTATGACCCAAGCCTATTGCATGTTCTTGTCTGATTGTTATCCTAGGTCTTAGTCATATCAACTGTTTAGGTACTTATTAGGTTTCTATCTGCTTTACTATCAGTATATTAACTGTAATGCTGTATAATGTTTGATTTGTTATGATCTCACTAGTATGATGAAATGGTTGTTAGTTTTCATTTAAGATTTTGCCAACTTAAACCGTCGGACTCCTTCCGTTTGTGATCAGTGTTCAATCAACACGGCACGTTGTTATTCAGTTATCTGAACTGATAACGAGGGTTAGGATTAGAGCTTAACTCACTAATGAACCTTGTACTCTACTGAGGATAACCTCCGAGGTATTGTTACACTTCAGTTATACGACCAAGTGACATACTTCTCACTGCTCAAAGAGAACTTCGAGAGTTCAGAGATAAGTAGGTCTGTGTAATTGGCTCATCCAACCAGATCAACATCAATCCAAGCATAGTCTTAACATAAGCATAATTACCTTTCCCTAACCCAATACTGATATCTTGGTCAACATTTCCTTGATCTGCATACTCCAGATATCCTCCCACTTTATTTACTTTTTCTGCATTTAGGACCTTTAGCTAAAATCAACTACTATCTTTTATCCAGGTAATTTAACTAAAAGACAATTATCCACTTGATCTTCAATTCGTTAATCAGCATAAAATTTGACACTAGGTTAACTTACACCTTCTACACCTTAGAAAGTAAAGTAAATTTAGGCCCCGCAAAATATAAATAAACGAAGACGCTGTGTGCTACTGAATCGGACACCGTGCGACCTAACGACACCGCACAAAATAAAAACCGTCCGTTAGTGGCATATCAGTAGATAACCTTCTTCTTTGGCGCCATTGCCGGGGAATCGAATATTTTGATCGAGAAAGATTTTAAGCAGACAAAGTGTTGTTTGGTGGTGTCTAAAAAAGACAATTATACACGGACTTGGTTATTGGATTTTCCGAACAGTCTCCAATTATATTGGAACCAAAAGGATCCCGCCTCTCCGTAGTCGGCCTGGCCACCTCGATACAAGTAATCTGTGAGAAGTCCTATCAGTTAAGATATCCGATCTGGTTAGCGACCGAATTTCAAGAATAATTGTTTTTATTAAATTATCGATCCTTTTAGTAAATTAATATTTTCTAAAAGTTACTTTTAAGTCTTTTTTTATTAACAGAAAATTAGAAAAAAAAAATGGAACAACAAGACACCCTTGCTTCTATGCATAAGTCATGCTTAGAGGAAAGAGGAGGACCAATCACCTTAGGAACCGAAGGAATTCATGAAATCAGTTCACACATGATTAAACTTGTCAGTATGATCTGTAAATTTCAAGGATTACCGACTGACTATCCTAATTTTCATATAAACAAATTTATCAGTCTGGTTGACTCTTTTAAGAAGGAATCAAACGAGAAAAACATTTTAAAACTTCATCTTTTTCAATATTCACTTTCTAAACACGCTTCAGCATGGTTTGACGCACTTAACCAGAATTCAATTCATACATGGGAGGATTTGGCCACTAAATTTTTAAACAAATATTATCCACCCTCCCTACAAACCTGTTTAAGAAATGACATCACTAAATTTTCCCAAAAAGAAAATGAGTCATTGTGTCTAGCATGGAATAGAGTAAAGATGATGCTTAAAAGATGTCCGAATCATTCGTTAAGTTGGGCAGACATAGTCTGTACGCTTTACAATGGTTTGACCAAGGATGATAAGTCTCTCCTAGACATGGCCTCGCAAGGAAATTTCATGTCTCGAACAGCAGATGAAGCATGGGATCTCTTGGACACAATAGCTGCACAACAGGAAGACTGGAACAATGAAGCTGCTGAGAAGGATGATGTCTTCGCTCATACGGTAAAAATGCTGGAAACCAGGTTACAAGATCTCACCCTCACTCTTCAAAGTTTACAAATTCCTAAGAACTCCGATGCTACTAGAACCAATCTAAGGTATCCTTACCCTAGATGGGCACACAAACAGTAAAATAGCTCGGATCATAATATAATTTTTCCATTGCACAAACCTACTCTCCACTCTAAGGAAATTTTAGCTGAATTGATGAAAAAGCAATACATGATAAACCTTCAAGTCATAGAATACCAGAATAAGTTCAACACTTTGATAAAGACTTTTGAAGAATTAATCAAGAATTTTCAGCTTACTCTTAAACGTTTAACCACTAAAATTGATATAGAGTGTAGTGAGTTTGATGCCCTAGTAATTACTAGAGGAGGAAAAGAAACAACTGTCAATATACCCATACAAGATTTTTTCGATAAGGAACCTGTGCCAATTGACCCAGTCGTCAATCCACCGGAACCTATCTCTCCTAAGGCCCCGGAAATTATTCCGCGCGCCCGCATACCTTTCCCAGGTAGGCTTAAGAAGGAAAAACAAGAAGCACAATTTGCTAAGTATTGGGATATTATTAAGAATTTGCATTTGAATGTACGTCTAGTAGATGCTTTAGTAGAAATGCCAAACTGCGCTAAATTTTTCAAAGAACTGCTTTCAAATAAAGAGAGGTTAAGAGAGATAGTTAGCTTTCCCTTAAGTGAAGAATGCTCGTTAGTGTTACAGCATGGAATTCCCCCTAAGTTAGGAGATACAGGAAGATTTACGGTACCTTGCTACTTGCAAGATGTCCAAATTAGTAATGCGTTAGCAGACTTAGGAGCCAGTGTAAACCTAATGCCCTATTCATTATTCAAGAAGCTAGGATTAAATGACTTAAGGCCAACCAGAATGACTATCCAACTCGCAGACAGATCAGTGAAGATTCCTCGGAGAATAGCTGAAGATGTCCTAGTTAGAGTGGATAAGTTCGCGTTTCCCGTTGATTTTGTCATTATGGATATTGAGGAAGACACGAAGGTCCCACTCATTCTTGGCAAACCATTCCTAAATACTGCCAAGGCCGTAATTGACGTTCACGAGAAATCGTTAAAGTTAAGGGTTGGAGGAGAAGAAATCACATTCAATGTTGATCGCCTCATGAACCATCCTGCAGAAGAGGATGTGAATCTCTCTGATTCTTTTCAAGAACTCGTCAACGAATACCTGGAAGAGACTATGGCTATTTGCAGTCAAGATCAAATCTCTAAGGATCTGTTCTTTACACCTCCTGAAGGAAATCTCGACAACCATTCAGCCATAGACCTTAGTCATCCCTTATCTACCCTCTCTAAAAGTAACCTTCTTGGCCATACTATTCAAATAGCACCACTAGGACAAGGCATTCCTCTACCTCTACTAAGGAGAAGACCGAATGAAGAGACAGATTTCATTCCGGTATATCAAGAACCCCAATGAAGGGAAGATTGTGAGGAATTTTCCGAACCTACCTTCGAAACTAAAGAAGACATTTCTGAAGAAGAAGCATTGAGGAGGACAATTTCCAGAAATGAAGAACAGATAGCATCAGTGACCACTACTGAAGAATCTGAATTCCAGGAGAGGTACAACTCGTTAGACCGTAAGGAGATAGCTATAATGAAGCCATCTATCGAGGAGCCTCCGGAATTAGAATTGAAGAAGTTACCCGATAATCTGGAGTATGCATTCTTAGAAGGAGAATCGCAACTCCCTGTGATTATATCAAAAGACCTCATGCCACAAGAGAAGGCAAAATTGATTCACCTTAGTTAGGGCCTAGGCAAAATGTGACTTAATACCAAAATATACCAACATATTATAATAACGAGAACAATACTAAATGAGAAAATTAACTTTAATGAGTACGCAGCGGAAAATGAAATGTCGTTACAAAGGAAATAAGTAAATGTTTAAATGCAATAGTAAAATATGCGATAATCTCTTGATCCTATGTCCAAGTAGCATCACATAAGCAGTAGATAAGTAAGCTTGAATCAAACAGCACCTGAGACAAAACATGCTAAAGTGTCAACCAAAAAGGTTGAGTGAAGTTCATAGGTTTAACAAAAGTTTGACCATTGTTTTAGACCACAAGATTTAGTTTGTAAAGTTGATCTCCCGCAGGATCTAAAGTTATGCCAAAGCGTGATATTTAGACTAAACGTTTAAGTTTGCCCCATGACAAGTTGTGTCTGTCCTTGTCGATTTTAATTTCGTTATCAATTAATACAAAGACTTAGTTAAATGTATCGAGGACGTTACTCCCGATAGGCCTACCCCCAATAATTAAGCATGCAGCAGCAATTAAAAATATCACTGTAGGGACTTAGTCGGACATAGCCGGGTATAGCATAGTTTAATAGTTTGGTACTTATGTCTAAAGTGTAAAAAGTAAAAACAGCATGTGTCTCACCCTAAGTAAAGTAAGTAAGTTTGCTAGCAGTAAAGAGGGGCTATGAATTCACCTTAGTAAGTAGAGAGAGTTATTCCTCGGAATAGAGAGTTGAACGAGTGAGCAGAAAAGTCAACCTATTGACATTTAAGAGTAGTTAAGTGTTTTGCCCATGTTTGAGTTTAAGTACGTGTTTATGTATAGTTTATTTTACTAAATTTCTATTCCTAGTAAGTTTCTATTTTTAGAAAGTTTCCATTTTTAGAAAGTTTCCTATTTTTTGTAGGTTCCCCATTTTAGTAAGTTTCTATACTTAGAAAGTTTCTACTTAAAGAGTGTTTTCCATTTTAGGATACTTGTCGTATTCGATAAGCTTCCAATCACCCCTTTCCCTTCGAATGGTCATTTCAGATCTAGGGGCTTGAGCCATATGACCCTTTAAATCGGAAATCCAAACCCTCTGCCTAGAGTCTCGTAGAAACCATTCGTCAAGAAAGTTCGAAGATCTATACATCTCTAATACATATCCCAAAAAGGTTTTTATGTGTTACAATATAAGTAGTAAGTTATAGGTGCTAATAATAGTAACAGTGTATACATGTTAATTAATAGTATAAGTAGTATTAGGGTTTCATTAATTAGAGTTAGTTATTTAAAGTAGTATTTAACTAACTAGGGTTTCATAAATTAGGGTTTAGTAAATTAGGGTTTTATTTAATGTAGTAATGATTAGGTAATGATTAGGGTTTAATAATTAAAGTGGTATTAATTAATTAGGGTTAGGTTTAATGAATTATGGTTTAATAATTAATTAGGTTTTTAATAAAACTAGGGTTTTAACTAAAGTAGTATAATTTAAATTAGGGTTTAGGGTTTTAGTATGTATATGTATATAATGTCGTGTATATGTATATATGTATATAAAAATTTATTTTTTACATGTATATATATGTATATGTGTCGATATATATGTATATATGTATATAGTTATTTTGTTTCCTTAATTAACCACTAACAAATCTCCTAATTGTATCTTAGGGTTTTAAAGATCAAAGTTTCTTCCCTTTTTTTTAGTCGACATGTATATGTATATGTATATATTTATATTTTTTTTTACATGTGAAGATCTAGGTGTTTATGTAATTACTTATGTATAACATGTTTATAATATGCATACGAATTAACAAAGATCAAAGTTTATGAAAACAGTTTAGGGTTTATGTTATACCTTTGAAGATCCAAGAAGATTAACAAAGAAAAGAAGAACTTGATGAAGATGGTAGATCAAAGCCTTGAATATCTTGAAGAACACCTTGAAGATTCTTGAAGATCACGAAGAACGCGAAGAACACTTGAAGATTTCTTGGAAACCCTCAAGGATTTCGATGGGTGGTGGTGGATTTCAGTTTTGGCTGAAATCTAGAGAGGGGGAGAGAGAGATTTGAGTGAGGGATTTGATTGTGATTTGGTACATGGAATGGTTTAGCCTAGGTCCTTATTTATAGGAGTGTTAGGATTATTCTAGAATTAGGGTTTTATAAGGAATTACTTAGGGAACAAGTTAGCTTGGAAAAAAGGTTAGGGTTGGTGATTTGGGCCGAAATTTTGGAGGGTAAGAGGGTAATTTTGCCCTCTAAAAATTGGCTAGGGTTTGGGGTGATTAGGGTTTACATTTTTCACTTTAAACCTTGCACTTTAATTTAGCTTAATAACCCTTAATTATCCTAGTTTAATTATTTTAAATACACAAGTCTTTATAGTTATTTATTTACTCACAAAAGTTTATTAACTTATTATTTTTATTAACTTGTACAAAGTGAATTATCATATTTTATAATTCTTAACGCTTAACTTTTATCGATTAAAGTTTAATTATTAAGTTTAATTGTTTTATTGGGCATTTAATAAGGAAAAGTATTGAATGGAAAAATGAGAAATATAGAATGGAAAAAATGAGAGTCGTTATAGTACCTCCCCGTTATTGAAAACTTCGTCCCGAAGTTTTTAGGTAGTTTCCTCGTTTGCATCAGCAGTTGAGAAGAGATGGGGATATTTCCGTTTCATGTGGTCTTTGAGTTCCCAGGTATATTCGGGGCCTCTACGCGAATTCCACCGGACTTTAACGATAGGTATGTTGCTTTTACGCGTTTGTTTGACTTCTCCTTCCATGATTTCTATAGGTTCTTCAACGAAATGCATTTGCTCATTAATGCGAACATCATCCAGAGGAATAACGAGTGTGTCATCAGCAAGACACCGTTTGAGATTTGAGACATGAAACACATCATGTACTTGACTGAGTTCGGTTGGTAGTTCTAATCGATATGCCACAGGACCGACTCTTTCAGTGATTGTGAAAGGTCCTACATATCGTGGACTGAGTTTACTTCGCTTACCGAAGCGAACAACACCTTTCCAAGGGGATACTTTCAACATGACTTTATCTCCAACTTGGTATTCGATGTCTTTTCGTTTCTTATCGGCATAGCTCTTCTGTCGGCTACGGGTAGTTTCTAAACGTTGCTTAATCTGAACAATCTTTTCGGTAGTTTCGTGGATAATTTCAGGACCAGTTAAATGTCTGTCCTCAAGTTCATCCCAACACAGAGGGGATCTACACTTCCGACCATATAAAGCTTCAAAGGTGCAGCTTTAATGCTAGAGTGATAACTGTTATTGTAGAAAAATTCAATCAAAGGTAGGTGTCTATCCCAACCTTTGCCGAAATCGATTGTACAAGCACGTAGCATATCTTCCATGGTTTGAATAGTCCATTCACTTTGACCATCAGTTTGAGGATGATACGCTGTACTCATGTCGAGTTAAGTTCCAAAAGCAGATTGTAAAGTTTCCCAAAATCTAGAAATAAATCGACTGTCATGATCAGAAATAATCGAGATAGGAACACCATGACGTGAGATGATTTCTTTAATATAAAGCTGTGCTAATCTCTCCATCTTGTCGGTTTTTTTGATCGGTATGAAATGTGCAGATTTAGTAAGACGATCAACTATGACCCAAATAGTATCGTTACCGTTTGCAGTCTTAGGTAACTTAGTAACAAAGTCCATAGTATGCACTCCCACTTCCACTGCGGAATATCGGGTTGTGTCAACAGACCAGAAGGCTTTTGATGCTCGGCCTTGACCTTCAAACAAGTAAGACACTTACTAACATAAGTAGCAATGTCGGCTTTCATGTTAGGCCACCAGTAGAATTGCTTCACATCGTGATACATTTTACTGAAACCGGGAAGAATAGAATATCTAGTCTTATGAGCTTCATCCAAGACTAGTTCACGGAGATTACCGAAACGAGGAACCCAAATTCTGTTGCTAAAATACCGTATACCATTAGCTTTCACTTGAAGTTGGTTCTCGAAACCAATGGGTCCTTCACCTTTGATAAGTGTCGGTTTAATGGCTTCCAATTGAGCTTCACAGATTCGTGAGATAAGATTTGATTTGATTTTCAGGTTTAGAGCACGGACACGTTTAACATCGTCTTTCCGACTAAGGGCATCGGCAACTACATTCGCCTTGCCAGGATGATATTTCAGCTCACAATGATAATCGTTCAATAACTCGAGCCATCGGCTTTGCCTCATGTTCAGCTATTTTTGATCAAAGATGTGTCGAAGACTTTTATGATCAGTGTACACCGTAAAATGGGTACCATACAAATAATGTCTCCATATCTTTAATGCAAATACCATAACACCTAACTCAAGGTCATGTGTGGTATAGTTCTCTTCATGTTTCTTCAACTGCCTAGATGCGTAGGCAATAACCTTTTCACGTTGCATTAAAACATAAGCAAAGCCTTGCTTCGAAGCATCGCAGTAAACAACAAAGTTGTCAGTACCTTCAGGTAAAGATAGAATCGGGGCTGTAGTCAATTTCTCCTTCAGAATCTTGAAAGCAGATTCCTGTTCTTCGGACCACTCAAATTTCTTCCCTTTTTGAGTTAGCTTTGTAAGAGGTTTAACAATGAGAGAAAAATCTTTTATGAACCTTCGATAGTAATCGGCAAGTCCCAAAAATTGGCGAATATGCTTCGCAGTCTTTGGTATCTCCCAGTTCCGAATAGCAGCAATCTTAGCTGGATCGACATGTATTCCTTATCTATCAACAATATGTCCAAGAAATTGTACGATTTTGAGCCAAAACTCGCACTTAGAAAATTTTGCATAGAGTTGTTCCTTTCTTAAGAGTTCAAGAATCATACGCAAATGTTGCTCATGTTCTTTCTCACTCTTGGAATAGATCAAGATATCGTCAATGAACACAATGACGAATTTATCGAGATAAGGCTTGCAGACATGATTCATAAGATCTATGAATACAGCAGGAGCATTGGTCAAACCAAAAGGCATGGCACAAAATTCATAATGTCCATATCGAGTACGAAAAGCAGTCTTAGGAATATCGGATTCCTTGACTTGGAGTTGGTGATAACCAGATCTCAAATCAATCTTTGAATAGATGCTTGACCCTTGAAGTTGGTCGAATAGATCATAAATATGCGGCAACGAATAACGGTTCTTGATAGTAAGCTTGTTAAGTTCGCGATAATCTATACACATCCTTAACGTACCATCTTTCTTCTTAACAAACAGAATAGGAGCTCCCGATGGGGATGAGCTTGGACGAATGAAACCTTTATTCAATAGTTCTTGGAGCTGGTTGGATAATTCCTTCATCTCGTAGGGTGCTAAACGATACGGCGCTTTAGCAATAGGAGCAGCACCAGGAGTTAAATCAATTTGAAATTCAACTTGTCGAGGAGGTGGAAGACCAGGAAGATCTTCGGAAAACACATCGGGAAAATCTTTAACCACTGGTACATCTTCAATACGCTTCTCTTTCAATTCAATCATCTTAACGTGAGCTTAAATAGCTGGATAACCTTTCATAAGGTATTTGTGAGTTTTAATACAGGAGATGATGTTGAGATTGGAACCACTCTTTTCACCTTGGATGATGAGAGTCTCTCCATTTCCCAATGGAACATGAACAGTTTTATCGTAACACATGATAGCAGCATGTAATGGACGTAACCAATCCATTCCAACTACAACGTCAAAACTTCCGAGCTCGACCGGCAAAAGGTCTATCTTAAATTCCTTATCGCCTAAGATTAAGTTGCAGTTTTTATAGATTTTATCGACTTGCATGATCTTTCCATTGGCTACTTCTACTAATCGTTTAGTTTCTAAGAGTTGAGGCTTTTCAGTAAATAGGGTACAAAAATCACTAGACACATAACTTCGGTCGGCACCAGTATCGAATAAAATAGTTGCATAACAATTATTGACAAGATACGTACCCGTGATGACCTCATCCTCCTCTCAGGCTTCAGCAGCAGTGATAACAAACGCACGACCCTTCGCATCAGTAGCATTAGCTCCAGTAGCGGGATTATCCTTCTTCTTAGGACAATTAGGACTAATGTGTCCCTTTTCTCCACATGTATAGCAGGTTGGAGGAGATTTGGTTGGAACAATAGCCTTATCCTTTGGAGGAGTCTTACACGTCTTAGCAACATGTCCCACTTTCTTACATAACGCACAAACTGCAGTACACTTCCCCGGGTGATGCCTCTCACAACGAATACAGAAGGGATAAGTACCCTTATAATTTGACCTTGTGTTATCCGCAGGCTTCTTATTATCATTCTGAGCATAACCTTGAGATGGCTCAAACTTCCTCTTACCATCATTACCCTTGGTTTCAACCTGCTTATTGGCCGACGCTCTTCTTCTCTTGGCCAACATCAGATTTTGTGCCATAAGAATCACAGTATCCAGAGTAACCTTCTCGGCAGCTATAACATTCCCTTAAACATCCTCGGGAAGACCTTCAATATATCGCTCAATTCTTCTAGCTTCGGTAGGAAACATCTCAGGACATAGAGTAGGAAGTTCCAAATAACGATTGGTGTAGTTCTCAATATCAGTACCCTTGACCTTGAGTTCCCAGAACTCCACTTCAAGTTTCTGAACTTGACTCCTCGGGCAAAATTTGTTGACCATCATGCTTTTGAGTTCGCCCCATGGAATTGTATTAGCATTATCAATTCCTACAGACTTGGCATGAGTAGTCCACCAAGTTAAAGCATTACCACCCAATAAGCTAGTGGCATACTTTACTCGATCGTCATCACCACAGTTACAAATACGGAAAATAGATTCCATATTCTCGAACCAACGGACTAGTTCGACAGCTTCCACAGTTCCCTTAAATGCAGGAGGATGACAGTTTGAAAAATCCTTGTAGGAACAAGGTTTCGGTTGAGGATTAACATTGTTAGCTTGATTGTTGCCTTGTGCGACAGTGAGTAGTTGTTGGAATTGCTCAGTAGTCAAGACGATATTGTTAACAGTAGGTGCAGCTGGACGAACCATGATCTCGCTACATAAGTGATCATAAGTCGGATAAGTTAACAAATTATTGGGTTGAGTAATTACAAGTAGGAATAAGATAAAGTATTAATATCACATGATATAAATAAAACACTTTATTTTATTAAGGAATGAGGCATTAAATAAGCCTTAATACACGATTCGGAATTAGAAATAGTTTTAAGGCATAGCCTTTACATAGATGGAAAAATAGGAAAGATAACTAAAGAATATTAAGATTGAAATAATCTTCATATTTCTTCTTCTCGTCCTCAAACTACTTCATCACTTTTTCCATGTTATACTTCACAAGTTTCTCTAGCCTTTCGGTTTGAGATTCGATAGATTCTTAGATAAACTTATCATATCGCTCGTTCTTCCCTTTTTGCTTTTCGTAGAGATATTCGAGATTGTCGTAAAGGTTGGTAACACGACTGTTAACATTATTGGTGTCGTATTCCCTTAAGGCAAGTTGTTTGTCGACTTGGCTTCTCTCCATTTTCATTTGGAAGTTAACATCCTCCTGGAGATGAGCAAGTGATTGTTTTCCCCAACGAGTGTTGCGTTCTTCCTCGTACTTTAGGAGCCTTAATTCCTTTCTTAGTTCAACATTTTCCTCCACCAACTTCTTAATTTCTCGATCATTCTCATCCATATGGACCTCCACTCTTGCCATGTGGCGAAGCAAACCCTCGTACTTAGTAGCATCATTATAAGAAGGAGTCCGGGCTCTCTTCCTTGATGGACCGGCTTCTTCATGACGTTTTCCTTTATCTTCGATTCTCGGAGTTGGATAATATTGAGGAGACCTTTGTGAATTTCGCATGGTATTTGGACTATAGTTTGGTGAAGCAGGACTGTAAGAAGGACTTCGAACAGGTCTTGATGTTTCAGAGTGTCCAACACCTACTTCGGTAGTAGGGTTGTGAGTTGCCTTGTTGGGCTTGTTAACGCTTGAGCTTGACATCCTATCATTAAGAAAGAGACTTTGATTAGAATCTTTTAGTAAAGTTTAGGAAAACATAAATGTTGAGATTATAGGGTAATCCTAAGTGCTTTAAAGTCTAAGGCAGGAAAGGTTATAGTTTCCGAGATTGCTAAGGCACCCTAGCTAGCAAATAAGGCACACATAAAGATGCAATCCTGGTTCTCTATAACAGCCTGGTTATGTTCTGATACCAATCTATCACACCCCCAGTTAGGGCCTGGGCGAAATGTGACTTAATACCAAAATATACCAACATATTATAATAACGAGAACAATACAAAATGAGAAAATTAACTTTAATGAGTACCCAGCGGAAAATGAAATGTCGTTACAAAAGAAATAAGTAAATGTTTAAATGAAATAGTAAAATATGCGATAATCTCTTGATCCTATGTCCAAGTAGCATCACATAAGCAGTAGATAAGTAAGCTTGAATCAAACAGCACCTGAGACAAAACATGCTAAAGTGTCAACCAAAAAGGTTGAGTGAAGTTCATAGGTTTAACAAAAGTTTGACCGTTGTTTTAGACCACAAGATTTAGTTTGTAAAGTTGATCTCCCGCAGGATCTAAAGTTATGCCAAAGCGTGATATTTAGACTAAACGTTTAAGTTTGCCCCATGACAAGTTGTGTCTGTCCTTGTCGGTTTTAATTTCATTATCAAGTAATACAAAGAATTAGTCAAATGTATCGAGGACGTTACTCCCGATAGGCCTACCCCCAATAATTAAGCATGCAGCAGCAATTAAAAATATCACTGTAGGGACTTAGTTGGACATAGCCGGGTATAGCATAGTTTAACAGTTTGGTACTTGTGTCTAAAGTGTAAAAAGTAAAAATAGCATGTGTCTCACCCCAAGTAAAGTAAGTAAGTTTGCTAGCAGTAAAGAGGGTGATAATGCTAAAAACTAACATATATTTCATAGCATTATCCCTCAAGAAAGACAAGCTTTTAGTTGCAATTGTTCTATTTACAAGTGATATTCGTTTAAATAATAAAAGGTGAAGACAAAAGACAGATTCGACGAATTGAAGATGCAAACGACCAAAAAGCTAAAAAGTACAAAGTACAATCAAAGTGGTTCAAATTATTGATGAGAAACATCTCGAAATTACAAGAGTACAAGACGCAAAACGCAAAGTACAAGATATTAAATTGTACGCAAGGACGTTCGAAAATCCGGAACCGGGACCAGAGTCAACTCTCAACTCTCGACGCAACGGACTAAAAATTACGAGTCAACTATGCACATAAATATAACATAATATTTAAATAATTCTTAAAATTATTTATATATTATATATATATATATATATATATATATATATATATATATATATATATATATATATATATATATATATATATATATATATATATATATATATATATATTTATAAACCGTCGGCAAGATGCAAACAAAGACATGTGAGCTCTCCCAGTTGGCCATGCGATATGGAAGAGTAAAATCCATGCGATCGCATGGCCCCATTTTGAGGGTCAGGTCCTATAAATTCGCAGTTTTGGTTGATCAAAATCACATCTCTTTCTTCTCCTCAATCTCAACGTATATATATATATATATATATATATATATATATATATATATATATTAATTATAATTATAATTTTAATAATAAGGGTATGTTAGCGAATGTTGTAAGGGTGTAAGTCGAAATTCTGTCCGTGTAACGCTACGCTATTGATAATGCTAAAAACGAACATATATTTCATAGCATTATTCCTCAAGAAAGACAAGCTTTTAGTTGCAATTGTTCTATTTAAAAGTGATATTCGTTTAAATAATAAAAGGTGAAGACAAAAGACAGATTCGACGAATTGAAGAAGCAAACGACCAAAAAGCTCAAAAGTACAAAATACAATCAAAGAGGTTCCAATTATTGATAAGAAACGTCTCGAAATTACAAGAGTACAAAATTCAAAACGCAAAGTACAAGATATTAAATTGTACGCAAGGATGTTCGAAAATCCGGAACCGGGACCAGAGTCAACTCTCAACGCTCGACGCAACAGACTAAAAATTACAAGTTAACTATGTATATAAATATAATATAATATATAATTAATTATATAAATTATATATATATTATATTTATATAATAAACCGTCGGTAAACAAAGAGCCAAAATGGAGTGAGCTGTAATTACAAACTCCGCGACTCGCGGAGTTTGAAGAAGGAATGGACCATGAGTCGTGGAGTCCCAAAAACTGAAACTCCCTATAAAGCCCAACGAATTCTGATCAATTTTTCAATCTATAATATATCAATCTCTCTATCTATATACGTAATATTTATATTTATAATTTATATTTTAATTTTAATTTTAATTTTAATCCTAATAATAAGGGTATGTTAGCGAATGTTGTAAGGGTGTAAGTCAAAATTCTGTCCGTGTAACGCTACGCTATTTTTAATCATTGTAAGTTATGTTCAACCTTTTTAATTTAATGTCTCGTAGCTAAGTTATTATTATGCTTATTTAATCCGAAGTAATCATGATGTTGGGCTAATTATTAAAATTGGGTAATTGGGCCTTGTACCATAATTGGGGTTTGGATAAAAGAACGACACTTGTGGAAATTAGACTATCGGCAATTAATGGGTTTTATATTAACTAAACAATACCTTGTTAATTTAATATACAAACTTATAATTCGATGTATTTATATATAACCACATACGCTTAACTGGGTACGGTGGGCGGGATATCTATAAATACCAATAATTATTCATTTTACCGGACACGGAACTGGATTAATAGTTAATAGACTTGTTGAAACAGGGGTGAATTACATTCAAGGGTAATTGGTGTAATTGTTAACAAAGTAGTAAAACCTTGGTTTACACGCAGTCGATAACCTGGTGTATTCATTAAACAAAGTATTAAAACCTTGTTACTATTCGAATCCCCAATTAGTTGGAATATTTGACTTCGGGAATAAGAATAATTTGATGAAGGCTTTCGCTCTTTATATTTATGACTGATGGACTATTATGGACAAATCCGTATGGACATATTAAATAATCCAGGACAAAGAACAATTAACCCATGGGCATAAAACTAAAATCAACACGTCAAACATCATGATTACGGAAGTTTAAATAAGCATAATTCTTTTATTTCATATTTAATTTCCTTTATTTTATATTTAATTGCACTTCTAATTATCGCATTTTTATTTATTATTGTATTTAATTGCACTTTTAATTATCGTACTTTTTAATTATCGCAAGTTTATTTTATCGCACTTTCATTTATCGCAATTTCATTATCGTTATTTACTTTACGCTTCAAATTAAGTCTTGTATTTATTTATTATTTTACATTTGGTTTTAACTGCGACTAAAGTTTTAAAATCGACAAACCGGTCATTAAACGGTAAAAACCCCCCCTTTTATAATAATAATATTACTTATATATATATTTGTATTTTTATAAAAGTAAACTAATATAGCGTTAAGCTTTGTTTAAAGATTTTCCCTGTGGAACGAACCGGACTTACTAAAAACTACACTACTGTACGATTAGGTACACTGCCTATAAGTGTTGTAGCAAGGTTTAAGTATATCCATTCTCTAAATAAATAAATATCTTGTGTAAAATTATATCGTATTTAATAGTATTTCCTGCTAAAATATAAAGCTATTTTATATAAACCTCGCATAACATCAAGTTATTTTTGGCGCCGCTGCCGGGGAAATAACATAGCTTAAAAGCCGGAAGCGCAACGCTACATAATTTTTTTATTTTTATTTTTAGTTTACTTTTATTAAAATTCACTTTTGTAAAAATACGTTTTAAATATTCGAAAATATAAAAAGAAAAACAAAAATATAAATATTTTTAAGAGTTTATTAAATATTTAAGTTTTATAAAGTTTCTTTATTTTTATTTTATAAAAATATAAGTTTTATTTAAATATTTTGTGTTTATTTAGAACATAAAATTAAAAACTGAAAAAAAAAAAAAAATATATAAATCTAGTTTTAAGATTTTTATTATAAAGTATTTCTATTTTTATTTTAGTTTTTAAAACATAAGTTTTTATTTAGTTTTTATACATATTTTATTTAATATTTAAACAGAAAAAAAAAACGTCGAATAAAAAAAAGTACCTGAGTTGAATTTTGGAACCCCGCGACTCACGGAGTTTGCAGCTTCGAGAACCGCGACTCGCGGAGCCGTCTGACACAGCTGACCATAAGCCCTAATCTGCATTTAATACGGGGTATTTATTATTATTATTAACTTTAAAACCTAATTAGGTTATTTATATTAAATTAATTAATTTAGTTTTATTTATTATTTGTATTATTTAGTTTAATTAAAGTTTAAAATTAATAGTTTTATAAAATAAATAATATAAAAATAATATTTTTATAAAAATTGTAATTTTTATAACTTTTTGTATATTTTCATATTTTGTCCCTTTTTAATAGTTTTAGCGTAACTTTTGTATTTTTTGCTCGTATTTAGTTTTAATTCATAGTGTTTGCCATAGTTATTTTTTTTATTTCTAGATTTTTAGGCTTTGCCGTAAAATCCCTTAAGTACTTTTTCTTTAGACTAAAATTTAGGTACTTTAGAATTTTGCGACGCCTTTTTAAGTTTTAGTTTCTTTTTAAGTTATTGCTATTTGGGATATAGTTTTTCTTGTAAGCTTTAATATTTTTAGACACCTTTTACCTATGTATCAATTATCATTCCAATTAGTAATCTCAATTTGCGATTATAATTTTAAGTTAGCGATAGTAATAAGGTTGGGTTAGTCTAGTGTTTTTAAGTTCTATTAGTCACTCTTTTTCTTTCTTATTTTTATTTTTCGATCTTTTTCCGACACGCTCTTTTTCTTTCTTATTTCTCGTCATTCTAGTTTTTAGGACATAGATTTTTATTCTACTTCTTATCTAAATTTCTTAAAATTACGAAAATTTATTTTAAGTAGTTAAATTGATAGACATCAAAATTTTCTGGTTCGTAGTAATAGTTGGATTTGTACGTGGACCGGGTTATTGGAGCCAAACAGTCCTCAATTATATTGAGACCAAACGAATCCTGCCCCTCTGCTGCATCTTTTGGCTATTCGAAACGTGGGCAAAATCAGAAAAGTCTATTGATTGGATAACTTATTATAATTTTTCTTTCCTTTTAAAAACTAATAGGATATTCAGTGAATGCACCGAGCAAGACGTTCACCACCTTTTGTACGTTCACCACCTGTAACTAGATCAAGACATTTAGCAAATATTACCGCCGTTGATTTTTCTTTAGAATCGTCATCCAGTCGACCAAGTACTCCAGTTCAAATTTCCGATAATCCATTTTTTGAACCCGACCTCACAATTGAGAATCCGGAGAATATTCAGGGACGATTCATAGATCCTGAACCATTAAATTTTCATCCGGAACCACCAATCATTCAAACAGAGATTGTTGAGGAACGAACCATTAAATCAGAATCCTCTAGTGATTCGGATTCAACAAATTCAATTATGGAGAATCTGGAACCTTTAAGTATGGAAGACCGAATGAGAGCTAAACGCACTGGCCAAGGTCACGCAATTACTCATCCAGACATTAATGCGCCAGATTATGAAATCAAAGGACAAATTCTACACATGGTGACTAATCAATGCCAATTTAGTGGTGCGCCGAAGGAAGATCCAAATGAACATCTTCGTACCTTTAATAGGATCTGCACACTATTTAAAATAAGAGAAGTAGAAGATGAACAGATATATCTCATGTTATTTCCCTGGACTTTAAAGGGAGAAGCCAAAGATTGGTTGGAATCGTTACCTGAAGGGGCGATTGATACATGGGATGTTTTAGTTGAAAAATTTCTTAAACAATTCTTTCCTGCATCTAAAGCCGTAAGACTTCAAGGAGAAATTGTTACATTCACACAGAAGCCAAATGAAACTCTATATGAGGCTTGGACAAGATTTGGAAAGTTATTGAGAGGATGTCCGCAACATGGTTTAGATACCTGTCAAATAGTACAAATATTCTACCAAGGATGCGACATCACTACAAGGAAAGACATAGATATAGCAGCTGGTGCTTCTATTATGAAGAAAATAGAAACTGATGCTTACAAAATTATTGAAAACACTGCTTCCCACTCACATGAGTGGCACCAAGAAAAAGATATCGTTAGATCATCTAAAGCAGCTAGAGCCGATTCTAGCCATGGCTTAGATTCCATTTCCGCAAAGATAGATGCTGTCGAGAGACGAATGGAAAAGATGACTAAGGATATTCACTCAATACGAATTAGTTGTGAGCAGTGTGGAGGACCACATTTGACAAAAGATTGTCTCAGTATTGAATTAACAATGGAACAAAGAGAGAATATTTCATACATAAACCAAAGGCCTGGAAATAATTATCAGAATAATTATCAACCGCCAAGACCTATTTACAATCAAAACCAGAATTATAACCGAAATATTCCATACAACAACCAACAAGGTCCTAGCAATCAACAAGTATCCAACAATACTTACAATCAGCAAAGACCTAATTTTCAAAACAAACCACTACAACAAACCGATGATAAAAAGCCGAATTTAGAAGATATGATGACGAAGCTAGTTGAAACTCAAACGCAGTTTTTCACATCTCATAAACAAACCAATGAACAAAATGCTCAAGTATTTAGAAATCAACAAGCTTCTATTCAAAACTTGGAACAAGAAGTAAGTAACCAAGCAAGGTTAATAGGTGAAAGAAAACCGGGAAGTTTACCTAGTGATACAAATGCTAACCCCCGGAATGAAACTGCTAAAGCCATTACCACAAGAAGTGGTACAACACTTAAACCACCTGAAATACCTGTAACTTCTGATGAAGCTATTCCTGCTCCACAAGAACCACAACCTGATCAAGATAAGGAAAAAGAACCGGTAGTTGAAAAGGTTAATGAAGATAACACAGTTAAGGATAAACCTTATGTTAAACCATACCAACCACCACTTCCTTACCCGAGTAAAATGAAGAAAGAGAAACTTGAAGCCGAGCAATTCAAATTCTTGGATATGTTTAAACAGATAAATGTAAATCTTCCTTTCATTGATGTGATTTCAGGAATGCCTAGATATGCTAAATTCTTAAAAGATCTAATCTCAAATAGAAAGAAAATGGAAGAAATCTCGGCTGTTACCATGAATGCTAATTTTTCAGCAGTGCTGTTGAATAAGATACCAGAAAAACTTTCTGATCCAGGAAGTTTCACAATTCTATGTTTTCTGGGTAGTCTTAGTTCAATAGAAGCATTAGCAGACTTAGGTGCTAGTATAAATTTAATGCCGCATTCACTATACGCTAAACTAGACCTTGGAGAATTGAAACCAACCAGAATAAGTATACAACTAGCCGATCGATCAATAAAATATCCTAGAGGGATAATGGAGAACATGCTAGTTAAAGTTGGTACTTTAGTATTTCCAGTAGATTTTGTTGTTCTGGACATGGAAGAAGATTCTCAAGTTCCTCTCATATTAGGAAGACCATTCTTAAACACGGTTAAAGCAATGATAGACGTGTTCGGTAAGAAATTGACCCTAAGTATAGAGGATGAGAGTGTTACCTTTTCAGTTGATAGAGCAATGCAACAACCACAATCTGCAGATGATACATGTTATTATATTCAAACTATAGATGCACATGCAGAATTATTAGAAGAATTTCCAGAATTACAAGGAACATGAGAATGTTCTTTAGGAGAAGGAACTGAACAAATTGATGAAGCTGAACTGTTAGCTACACTTATAGCTAATGGATATGAACCAACAACAGAAGAAATTCAAATGCTAAAAGAAGAAGAAAGATATCGATACAAATCATCGATAGAAGAACCTCCGAAATTAGAGTTAAAGCCACTTCCAAACCATTTGGAATACGCTTATTTACATGGTGAATCTGAATTACCTGTAATAATATCATCTTCTCTTACTGAAAATGAGAAATCACAACTCATTTCTGTGTTGAAAGCTCATAAACCAGCCATTGCATGGAAGATTCATGATATTAAAGGAATAAGTCCTTCGTATTGCACACATAAAATCCTTATGGAAGAAGGTCATAAAACGTATGTGCAACGCCAACGAAGACTAAATCCTAATATGCAAGATGTAGTTAAGAAAGAAATTATTAAACTGCTAGATGCAGGTTTAATATATCCAATTTCTGATAGTCCATGGGTAAGCCCAGTTCAATGCGTACCTAAGAAGGGTGGCATGACTGTCATTACAAATGAGAAAAATGAGCTTATTCCTACTAGGACTGTAACAGGATGGCGTGTGTGTATTGATTATAGAAAATTAAATGACGCCACCAGAAAAGATCACTTTCCCTTGCCTTTCATTGATCAAATGTTGGAAAGATTAGCCGGAAATAGTTACTATTGTTTTCTAGATGGATTTTCCGGATATTTTCAAATTCCAATAGCACCCGAGGACCAAGAGAAAACCACATTCACGTGCCCTTATGGTACTTTTGCTTACAAACGCATGCCATTTGGACTTTGCAATGCCCCTGCAACCTTTCAAAGGTGCATGATGGCGATTTTTCACGACATGATAGAAGAATGCATGGAAGTTTTCATGGATGACTTTTCAGTCTTCAGTGATACATTTGAATCATGTCTAGCTAATCTTGAACGAATGCTTATTAGATGCGAACAATCAAATCTAGTACTTAATTGGGAGAAATGCCATTTCATGGTTAAAGAAGGCATCGTTCTTGGTCATAAAATTTCAAAAGAAGGAATTGAAGTGGATAGAGCTAAAGTAGATGTAATTTCTAAACTTCCACATCCCACCAATGTTAGAGGAGTTAGGAGTTTTCTAGGGCATGCCGGTTTTTACCGACGTTTCATAAACGATTTTTCTAAGATTGCCACTCCTATGAATAAACTCCTAGAAAAGGATGCTCCATTCATCTTTTCAGATGAATGTATCAAATCTTTTAATATTCTTAAAGAGAAACTCACTAATGCGCCGATCATGATAACACCAAATTGGAATCTACCGTTTGAATTAATGTGCGATGCAAGTGATTTTGCAATGGGAGCCGTTTTAGGACAAAGGATTGAAAAACGATTTCAACCTATATATTATGCCAGTAAGATGTTACAAGGAGCACAAACGAATTACACAACTACTAAAAAAGAACTCCTTGCTATTGTCTTTGCTTTTGACAAATTTCGATCATATCTCGTTCTAGCTAAAACGGTGGTCTATACCGACCATTCTGCTCTTAGATACCTATTTTCAAAACAAGATGCTAAACCAAGATTAATCCGTTGGATCTTACTCTTAAAATCCGAGATAAAAGAGGAGCAGAAAATCTCGCCGCTGATCATCTTTCTCGTCTTGAAAATCCTGAATTAGAAGTTCTAAATGAATCGGCCATAAAAGACAACTTTCCTGATGAATATCTATTGAAGATAGATTATAATGAAATTCCATGGTTTGCAGACTATGCAAACTACTTAGTTTGTGGATTCCTTGAAAAAGGATTATCGTACCAAAAACGAAAGAAATTCTTCAGTGATATAAAACACTATTTTTGGGAAGATCCACATCTGTTTAAAAGTTGTCCAGATGGAATAATACGCCGATGTGTATTCGGAGATGAAGCTAGTAAAATTTTAAACCATTGTCACACAGGACCAACAGGAGGGCATTATGGGCCTCAACTAACTGCAAGAAAAGTTTATGATGCTGGATTCTATTGGCCTACAATTTACAAAGACGCACACCTTCTTTGCAAATCCTGTGATGCTTGTCAAAGGGCCGAAAAAATAAATCAACGTGATGAAATGCCATAAAAGGTCATTCAAGTATGTGAAGTATTTGAGATTTGGGGTATTGACTTTATGGGTCCATTTCCAAAATCTCATAATAATCTATATATTCTTGTTGCCATTGATTATGTATCTAAATGGGCAGAAGCACAAGCTCGCCCAACTAACGATGCACGAGTTGTAGTCAATTTTTTAAAACGTCTTTTTGCAAGGTTTGGAACACCGAAAGCTTTAATAAGTGATCGGGGTACTCATTTCTGTAATAATCAACTTAAGAAAGTTCTTAAAAGATATGGAGTAACTCATAAAATCTCCACCGCATATCATCCACAAACAAGTGGACAAGTTGAAAATACCAACCGAGCTTTAAAACGTATTCTAGAGAAAACCGTAGGATCAAATCCGAAGGAATGGTCCATTAAATTGGAGGATGAACTCTGGGCTTTTAGAACAGCCTACAAAACTCCAATTGGAACCACACCTTTTAGACTTGTTTATGGAAAAGCATGTCATCTTCCAGTAGAAATTGAACACAAAGCATTTTGGGCTTTGAAGACATGTAATCTTGATTTACATGAAGCTGGACGTCTACGATTAAGTCAACTAAATGAATTAGAAGCATTAAGACATGAAGCATACGAAAATTCATTAATCTATAAAGAAAGAACGAAGAAATGGCATGATAAAAGAATCATAAGTTCAAAAGAATTTAAAGAAGGAGACAGAGTTCTTCTTTTCAATTCACGATTCAAGCTATTTCCTGGAAAATTGAAATCAAGATGGTCTGGACCATTCATAGTCAAAAGAGTTTTTCCATACGGAACGATAGAATTAATAAATTCAAATGGGATTGAATTTAAAGTTAATGGTCACAGAATTAAACATTACATACATGGTCCGATGGAAGTTGACAATGAAGTTAATCATAATTTCACCACCAAAGAAAACCTTCAAAATGAAAACATAAATATGTTATCAACAACATATGAAAAATTAAAATTAGAAAATAAGGAGGATTCAAATTTGAGTGATGAAGAAGAATTCTTATACAAACCTCCCATTCCAAGAAACGAAGAAAAATGTGAACAAGAAATTCAAATAGAAGTGAAAGAACCAAGGAAAGAACACCCGAAAAAGGTTTACAAACCAACTCGACTTACTAAAGCAGGAGACCCGGGTGAATTTATCATTTCTTGCTTGCTTAATGATGGTGCTGTATATAATGGACTCGCAGATTTAGGAGCAAGTGCAAATATTATGCCTCTTTCCTTATACAAAAGATTAGGCATGGGTAAATTAAAATCAACCAAAATAGGTGTTCAATCATTTGACCAAACCATTAAACACCCAGTTGGAATAGCAAATAATTTACTTGTTAACGTGGGAAGTTTGACCTTTGTTGCAAACTTCATAGTGATTAATATGGAGGAAAACCTTGATATTCCTCTAATTCTAGGTCGCCCATTTTTAGCAACCACCGAGGCATTCATTGATGTAAGAGAAGGTAGAATGACACTTAGGGATGGTGATACATCGATCACCTTTGTGAACCGAAAGTTTAGATCTCCACCAACCAAAACTGTTAGACCAATAAAAACGCATAAGTGTGGGGAAGATGAAGAAACACTTAATGATGATCCAATCACAAGGAATGCCGTTGATGATACGAAATTAGATGAACCCATTTTTAACAGTTCAACGAAGAAACTTTATAAACGGATTCACGATGCTAAGATTAAATAAAACTTTAAGTTATATAACCAATTAATATCCAATTTATCGTCAAAAGAAAAGGCAATGTTAGTTGAATTTGTGAAAGTTATGGAGGAAATCAACAAATGGATTGAAGTAAAAGTCAAAGATATACAAGTTGTTGATGTTTCAATTGAAAATAATGTTAATCACAATTTCAACTAAGTATAGGGGGTTTATGTATTTCTATTAGAGTTAGATTGGCTGTTTTCGTGTAGTTCTCGAAAATGGAACCCGAATGGTCTTTCCCTAGCAGACCCTAAAGAACTAGTCTTCTCCCCCCATTCTGAATTTTTATTTTTTTAGGTTTTTACGATATGAAGACTGCCTGTGAACTAAACCATGGTCTAATGCTACACGCTTTAATCACTAAACGTAATAATGACACACTTCCAAGTGAAATAGTATCAGTAATCAGAGAAAGATTGGACGGATGCGAAGATAATAAGTTACAATTTGGTAAAGGAAAATCAAAATCCGCAGCGAAAAGAAGAGCACGACACCTAGAAAGATGTCACAAATGCGGAAAATGGTCACATGGAGGTAAATGTTCAAATAATCAAACCTATTCAAATACCGAATTTGTTACTTTATGCAGAGACGGACCGTTCATATGTTTAGAAGAAAAGACACTGAATGCTCGAGGTTACGCCTATGTAGCCATGGAAAACCAATTAAACCGACTATCTTATGAATGGGATAGATCATATAACTAAGAATACTATCTCACAGGTAAGTCTGTACAGTTTTTATTTTTTATTTTTATTTTTATTTTTAACCTTTTGATAATAAACGCTAATTTGTTCGCTATAAAGTATTAAATTGGTATTGAATAAAATTAGGTTTGGCGACCGAAATTATTGATGTCATTCAAAAATTTATTACATCACTGCAAAATTTAACGTTTATTCTTAAGGTATAAATATCTTTAATCAATCAACCTAAAATATTTCAAAAATTCGTCATGAGTTAAATTAGGTCATGGAACCGAAATTACTTTACCGAAAAGAGGGGCGTATATTTTTGATAATATTTGATTGATTAAAGTGAGATAAATAGCCAAAAAGATTTTTAATTTTATTTTTACCATGTTTTTAAAATTAATATATAAATCTTAAATTAATATTGTAAACTTTGTAAAATCAATATACTTAAAATTGTAAATATTTGAAAAATTAATATAAGTTTGGTGTGATTTTATAATATGAATTTTTAAATTAAGTTTGGTGTGAATTTTTAATTTTTAAAATATGAATTTTATTTTTATGCATTTTAAATTGTAAGTTTGGTGTGAATTTTTAATATTAATTTTGAATTTTATATTTAAGTTGTGTGAATTTAAAAACAAAAATTTACTTTATTTCGTTAAGTTAAAAATATGATTTTTAAAATTCGTCGTAAGTTGAAGACTAGGTCGTTGAACCGAAATTGCTTTACCCGAGGGAGGGACGAGAACTTTTATTATCATTATTTTTAATCTTATTGAATTAAAGTATGCCAAAAACATAAAAAAAAAAAACCAAAAATCTTAGCTTTTAAAACAATCGCTACAAAAAGACAAATTTTAAAATTTTGTCGAGGGACGGACTAGGACATCGATCCGAAACAACCTCGTCCTAAAACAAAGGAAAACAAAATTTTAAATTTATTTTATATTTGTTTTACAAGTTAAGGTTTGTTTAAAAAAAAAAAAATACAAACTTCTCGACTCGCGGAGTTTGAAAGGGAAAAACACCGCTACTCGCGGAGTTCCAAAAATACCGAAAAAAATAAAAGGGGCAGAACTGATCAGTCCCCAACCCACACCCACGAAAACACTGCGATAAAACCCGCAAAAACCCCAAAAAACACCCCCAAATTTACAATTTTTGACCGTTAATCATCAAATCTTTTACTAAAATCATGTTGAGAAGGATGCTATCAAGGAATTACTCAAGAAAAACAGTAAATTTCTACACCTAAACACCATTTAATCCAAAAATTAGTGTTCTTGAGCAATTTTTTCCCCAATTTGATTTTGATGCCTTTTAGTGTAATTATGCTTAAATTGTTTATGTATTATGCTTGTATAACCTAGATTGATGCTATTTAACATGATTAGAAGCCTTAAACTTCAAATTTTGAGTAATCTAGGGCTTGTGTTCTTGAGCAAATTTGGGGCTTTTTGATATAAACAGGTTATGGCCGATTTTTGTCATGAATTGTTGCTAAATTAAGTAGTGTAACATGTTTAGGTAGTTAAATGATCCAAACTTTGAGCCTAAACATGATTTTGAGAATTAAAGTGGACTTTTTCAAGTCTAAAATTCATGAACTTGATTTTTGAGAGATAATGCCATTTGAAACTTGTTTAATTGCTAGTAATGATTATTTTGACATGTTATTTGAGTTGAATGCTTATGAACTTGGCAAACATTTTCGTATATGCTTAATTGAAAAAGTGTAGATTTGATGAAAATATGAAAATGAGCTTAAGTTTGATATAAATTGATCATGTCATTGTAATTATTTTGATTGATGATTTTGCTGACACTAATGCATATTTGGATGCACAAAAATTGTGTTTGATGTGTTTTGCAGACTGAAAGGGGAGAATCTTCATCCCAAGCTCGCAATGCTCCTGCTGAAAATGCGGAACAACAAGAGGTGGATAACTACTACAAACAAGATATACCTCATCCAGTCATGACATTTTCTGATATGCACTTGGAAGATTTGCACCCGAACCTGAGATTTGACAGACTTTGGATAGATTATCCAAAATACCAAAGGGGTTTGCATACTCTTCATTCTAAAGTTGTTGAGGTACCTAGGGTCATAGAATGGGGACCATTAGAAGCTGTAGAATTGGCCGGGCCAATTAGGGAATTACTTGCACAGAGGTATGGTAATTCTACTTTTAACGACTGGGTACGTTTATTCACCATGCGTAGACCTGTATATAAAGTATGGTGTGAAGAATTGTTGTGTAGTATAGAATTAAATGATCGGGTAGCTAGTTTAACCGATCGATATTTTATTAGATTTTTGTTAGGAGGTTCGATGCGCCACATGTCTTTACTAGACATGGCTCAGGCTTTACGTATATATACGCCTGAGGAGTTAGCATCTGCCGATTGTAGAGGGTTGATACTAAATGGTAGAAAGATAGATGAAAATTTTGATACACATGGTGTATGGAGTCAAATGACTAGCCATCACCGATTTAAAGGGGGAAATTACTCTTATTTGGATATAGATAGAGCTGAATTAAGAGTAATTCATAGGTTTTTAGCCAATTCGATTACACAACGAGGTAAGAACAAAGAAAAGGTAAATGAACAAGATTTGTTTTACCACATGTGTATTCGAGACCCACAAAGCGCTGTAAGTATACCTTATTGTGTGGGTTATTATTTATCAGCTATGGTTAGGGGGATGAGACCGCATAGCATAATAGGAGGTGGTATATTTATTACTTTGATTGCTGAATATCTCGGTGTGGATATAAGTCGGGGGGGATTATTAGTCGAAGAACCAGAACCCCGCGATACAATAGGTTTAAATGTATACCATGGTGCGAAGGTTTTGAAGAGGCGAAATAACGCCGCAGTACAATACCATGGTAGACATCCACAGGTTGAGAGAAACCAACAGCAAAGTAATGTAGGAGGGGGAAATGAAATGGCAGAAATGCAAAGGTTTATAGCTTTACAAGAGTATGAAAATGCTAGACATAGAGCATTTGAAGATTGGCAAGTTCATCAAAACCAAATCATAGCTTATTGCCAACTTATAGGTAGAAATTATATTCCTACTCCATCACCCATATTCCCTCCCTGGTCTATAGAGATTCAACCACTGTATCCTACGTATAACCCAACCGAAGCATTTTATAGCACCTATGGTTATGCATGGAACCCCTACTGGTATCAGTATCATCCCTAGTCTACTTAGTTTTATTTATTTTGTAATTTGTAATGTTGATACGTTTAATACTTATGTTAATATTGTAATAGTTTTTATAATTTTCTAACTTTTATTCTTAGATTTTAATAATTTTTGAATGTGGGGTAATATACCAAACTTCAAAAATATGTATATATGTTTGCAGTTTATCTTATGTACACAACAGGGTAAAACAACGCATTTTCAAAGACTGGTATTAAGTTCAGCAAAAGCAACTAATTTTGACGACAAGATGCAAAATATATGTGAAATAACAACGAGAAGGAATGAACAAATGATGTGCACCATTTATCATTCAACACAAACACAAATATGTTTGGAAACTTTGGTAAAATTTAATCATTTTCACCCAAATCACCCTCAATAATTTAAATTGTTACTGATTTCTTGCAAATGAGGGCATTGCAAGATCTTAAGTGTGGGAAGGGGTTAAATTCTTTCGGATTTTTAAAAATTTTTATCTTAAACACTTGGTTACCATTAAAAATACTAGTAAAGCAGTAGTTGTATTAGAATCTAGTGCTCTCTGATAATAAAGAACAACCCTAGTCTTATATACTGACTACCCAATTCTAGTAAAATTTTTCAAAATTTTCAATTAAATGAACTCAAAATCATGTTTATACATATTTATGAACGATAAAACTAGGTTTTAACACCGAAATTATTGTTACCTCAGAAAGGACATAAATTGAGAAACAAACCAAAATGTTAAAATTCATTTAAAATGGAATAGAGGACAATAAAAAGGAAAATAAAAGCCAAGTGTGGGAAAATTTACCAAGATATTTTAAACATATGTCACATATTTCTGTAACAAATAACTGAAAATACTTTTGCTTTGGACTAAACTAAACTGTTTTACCCGATGAAAGAAAAGAAGAGATGGATCTACACGATGAATCAATTCTATCATTAAAAGGAAGTAAAGTCTTCCGAAAAAGACACGCGCTTCTTGATTTAGGTCAAGAAGTTGTCGTCCAGACCAGCTGTAGGTTGACGAAAAATCTAGAAAAGTCATCACTAAAATCAGCAGGAAATCCACGGACCTCAGCATTAAACAGGGTCGCCAAGTGGTCAGACTTATCCTAACCATGAGAGGATCTGTCTTGTACAATGGGGGGACACCGTGCAAATTAGCTGGATAAGACTAATGAATCAGATCCCCAGAAAGGATAATCTCCTTAAAAGATCAAAAATCAGCTTTTAAGCCTGATATTACTCAATCCTTGAGATTGACCTTAAAGATTGAGAATTACAAACTCATGGAATTCAATGATATCTAAACTCGAGCCTGAACGAGAAAATATTTTGATCAAAATTATAAACCGATTTGTTTTCTGAAAACCCATTTTCAATGCGTTCATTACCATTGAACGTAAAATCCTAGGAATTCACCTAGAGTTCATTAGGTCACCTGAACCAAATCGGGTGTCAACCGTAAGAACGGTGGTTGCATAGCATGGTCAAAGACAGGACCTTGTGCCAGACCGGAAAATTATAAGGGTGAGCTTTACTATTGCTCCTACCAAGGATAGTAATTGCGTCCGACACGTTATAGACCATAATTAAAAGCATGTCAGGGGACATTGCCTTAACAGTTGCTTGTTCAACGCTTTCCTTTACAACCGGACGGTAGTTTACCGAAGGTAATATACGGGACAAGTAAACTGGACGTGTTGCTTTCCAAATACAAGGTTAGCAAGTGGGTGACACAAAACCATAAGTTTTGAGCTAAAATTTTCAAATCTGAAACCCACCAAACCCATAAAAATATTTTGCAAACACCGGTGAAGGGTTATTCCGGAAAACTTATCTAGGGTAAAAACTAGATTTAATTTTCAAAAGATCAAATGTTTTCATAAAGATCCAATTTCCTTAATGGATCTAAATTTTTATAGTCATGTGGGACTGTAAACCATATCGTTACTACCATTGTTTATACCGCCGTATAGAAATCACTGATGTACAAAGTGTGAAGAATAAAGAAGTGATTCTAGTATTTCAAGACGATATTGATTGAGGACAAGCAACGCTCAAGTGTGGGAATATTTGATAATGCGAAAAACGAACATATATTTCATAGCATTATTCCTCAAGAAAGACAAGCTTTTAGTTGCAATTGTTCTATTTAAAAGTGATATTCGTTTAAATAATAAAAGGTGAAGACAAAAGACAGATTCGACGAATTGAAGACGCAAACGATCAAAAAGCTCAAAAGTACAAAATACAATCAAAGAGGTTCCAATTATTGATAAGAAACGTCTCGAAATTACAAGAGTACAAAATTCAAAACGCAAAGTACAAGATATTAAATTGTACGCAAGGACGTTCGAAAATCCGGAACCGGGACCAGAGTCAACTCTCAACGCTCGACGCAACGGACTAAAAATTACAAGTTAACTATGTATATAAATAAAATATAATATATAATTAATTATATAAATTATATATATATTATATTTATATAATAAACCGTCGGTAAACAAAGAGCCAAAATGGAGTGAGCTGTAATTACAAACTCCGCGACTCGCGGAGTTTGAAGAAGGAATGGGCCGCGAGTCGCGGAGCCCCAAAAACTGAAACTCCCTATAAAGCCCAACGAATTCTGATCAATTTTTCAATCTATAATATATCAATCTCTCTATCTATATACATAATATTTATATTTATAATTTATATTTTAATTTTAATTTTAATTTTAATCCTAATAATAAGGGTATGTTAGCGAATGTTGTAAGGGTGTAAGTCGAAATTCTGTCCGTGTAACGCTACGCTATTTTTAATCATTGTAAGTTATGTTCAACCTTTTTAATTTAATGTCTCGTAGCTAAGTTATTATTATGTAATCATGATGTTGGGCTAATTACTAAAATTGGGTAATTGGGCCTTGTACCATAATTGGGGTTTGGATAAAAGAACGACACTTGTGGAAATTAGACTATGGGCTATTAATGGGTTTTATATTAACTAAAAAATACCTTGTTAATTTAATATACAAACTTATAATTCGACGTATTTATATATAACCACATACGCTTGACTGGGTACGGTGGGCGGGATATCTATAAATACCAATAATTATTCATTTTACCGGACACGGAACTGGATTAATAGTTAATAGACTTGTTGAAACAGGGGTGAATTACATTCAAGGGTAATTGGTGTAATTGTTAATAAAGTAGTAAAACCTTGGTTTACACGCAGTCGATAAACTGGTGTATTCATTAAACAAAGTATTAAAACCTTGTTACAATTCGAATCCCCAATTAGTTGGAATATTTGACTTCGGGAATAAAAATAATTTGACGAAGGCTTTCGCTCTTTATATTTATGACTGATGGACTATTATGGACAAATCCGTATGGACATATTAAATAATCCAGGACAAAGAACAATTAACCCATGGGCATAAAACTAAAATCAACACGTCAAACATCATGATTACGGAAGTTTAAATAAGCATAATTCTTTTATTTCATATTTAATTTCCTTTATTTTATATTTAATTGCACTTCTAATTATCGCATTTTTATTTATTATTGTATTTAATTGCACTTTTAATTATCGTACTTTTTAATTATCGCAAGTTTATTTTATCGCACTTTCATTTATCGCAATTTCATTATCGTTATTTACTTTACGCTTCAAATTAAGTCTTGTATTTATTTATTATTTTACATTTGGTTTTAACTGCGACTAAAGTTTTAAAATCGACAAACCGGTCATTAAACGGTAAAACCCCCCTTTATAATAATAATATTACTTATATATATATATATTTGTATTTTTATAAAAGTAAACTAATATAGCGTTAAGCTTTGTTTAAAGATTTTCCCTGTGGAACGAACCGGACTTACTAAAAACTACACTACTGTACGATTAGGTACACTGCCTATAAGTGTTGTAGCAAGGTTTAAGTATATCCATTCTCTAAATAAATAAATATCTTGTGTAAAATTATATCGTATTTAATAGTATTTCCTGCTAAAATATAAAGCTATTTTATATACACCTCGCATAACATCAGCTTATTATTAATCATTGTAAGTTATGTTCAACCTTTTTAAATTAATATCTCGTAGCTAAGTTATTATTATGCTTATTTAATGCCGAAGTAATCGTGATGTTGGGCTAAATATTAAAATTGGGTAATTGAGTTTTGGACCATAATTGGGGTTTGGATAAAAGAACGACACTTGTGGAAATTAGACTATGGACTATTAATGGGCTTTATATTAACTAAAAGATACCTCGTTAATTTAATATATAGACTTATAATTTGACGTATTTATATATAACCACATACGCTTGATTGGGTACGGTGGGCGGGATATCTATAAATACCAATAATTGTTCATTTTACCGGACACGGGGATGGATTAATAATCAATAGACTTGTTGAAACAGGGGTGAATTACATACAAGGGTAATTGGTGTAATTGTTAACAAAGTAATAAAACCTTGGATTACACGCAGTCGATAACCTGGTGTATTCATTAAACAAAGTATTAAGACCTTGTTACAATTCGAATCCCCAATTAGTTGGAATATTTGACTTCGGGTATAAGGATAATTTGACGAAGACTCTCGCACTTTATATTTATGACCGATGGATTATTATGGACAAAACCGTATGGACATATCAAATAATCCAGGACAAAGGACAATTAACCCATGGTACTAAACTAAAAACAACACGTCGAACATCATGATTACGGAAGTTTAAATAAGCATAATTCCTTTATTTCATATTTAATTGCACTTTTAATTATCGCACTTTTATTTACTGTCATTTTATTTAATTGCACTTTTAATTATCGTACTTTTATTTTATCGCAATTTTATTTATCGCACTTTTATTTATCACAATTTCATTATCGTTATTTACTTTACGCTTTAAATTAAGTCTTTTATATATTTAATATTTTACATTAGGTTTTAACTGCGACTAAAGTTTTAAAATCGACAAACCGGTCATTAAACGGTAAAAACCCCCTTTTATAATAATAATACTACTTATATATATTTTTGTATTTTTACAATTATAGTTTTAAAAAAAATATAGCGTTAAACTTGGCGAGTTTCCTGTGGACGAACTGGACTTACTAAAAACTACACTACTGTACAATTAGGTGCACTGCCTATAAGTGTTGTAGCAAAGTTTAGGTATATCCACTCTATAAATAAATAAATAACTTGTGTAAAATTGTATCGTATTTAATAGTATTTCCTATTAAAAATATAACTATTTTGTATACACCTCTACGCACATCAAGTATTTTTGGCGCCGCTGCCGGGGAAACTGCTAAAACGCCGAAAGCGGAACGCTATATAAAATAAAAAAAATAGTTTACTTTTGTAAAAATACGTTTTAAATATTGAAAATATAAAAATAAAAAATAAAAGAAAAACAAAATCTATATATTTGTTATTAAGAGTTGTTAAATATATATAAAGTTAAAAAGTATTTTTATTTTAGTTTTAAAATTAAATTTTTATTTAAGTTATATATATATTTTATATAATCTAAAAACAGAAAATATATATATATATATATATATATATATATATATATATATATATATATATATATATATATATATATATATATATATATATATATATATATATAATAAACTGAATTCGGGCCCGGTACTGTAGCAGCCCAATTTCTGGCCCGAAACTCTACTCCATGCGACCGAATGGATTTATAACGCGAAGACCATGTGATCGCATGGCTTGATTTGACCCGCCTGAAACCTCAGCCGACCAGGTTAGGGTTTAAATTATTAATAATTATTATTATTAAACCCTAATTAGGGTTATATTTAATAATAATTTGTTTTAGTTTTTAATTAATTTATATTATTTAGTTTAATTAGTTTTATTAATATATAAAAATTAATACTTTTATAAAATAAATAATATTTTTATAAAAATTGTACTTTTTACAACTTTAAGTTTATTTTTATATTTTGTATCTTTTTATTTGTTTTAGCGTAATATTTGTATTTTTCGTTCGTATTTAGTTTTAAGTCATAGTTTTTGCCGTAGTTATTTTTATTTCTAGATTTTTAGGCTTTGCCGTAAAATCCCTTAAGTACTTTTTCTTTAGACTAAGATTTAGGTGCTTTAGAATTTTGCGACGCCGGTTTTATAAATTTTAGTACTTTTTAAGTTTATACTGTTTTGAATATAGAATTCCTTTTAAGCTTTAATATTTTTAGACGCAACTTTTAATTCTTAGTTTTTAGACTTTTAAGTTTCGACGCGCTACGTTCTTTTTATTATTTTTCGACCTTTTATTTTTCGACGTTTTCCGACGCGCTCTTTTTCTTTGTTATTTCTCGACGCTCTAATTTTTAGGACTTAGAATATTTTCTATTTCTTCTCTAAAATTTCTTTAAATTTCAACGAAAAATTATTTTAAGTGGTTAAATTGATAGACATCCAAAATTTTCTGGTTCGTAGTAATAGTTGGATTTGTTAGTGGCGAGTTGTGGGCTTCCGATTTAAAGGGTCTTGGCTACCTGCTGCATCTATTGGCTATTCGAAACGTGGGCAAAATCAGAAAAGTCTATTAATTTGATAACTTATATAATTTTTATTTTTATAATTAATAGGATATTCAGTGAATGCACCGAGCAAAACGTTCACCACCTTTTATACGTTTACCACCTATAACTCGATCAAGACATCTAGCCAATATTGTTGCCATTGATTTTTCTTTAGAATCGTTATCTAGTCGACCAAGTACTCCAATTCAAATTTCCGATAATCCATTTTTTGAACCTGACCACAATTGAGAATCCGGAGGATATTCAGGAACAATTCAGAGATCCTGAACCATTAATCTTTCCTCCGGAACCACCAATCATTCAAACAGAGATTGTAGAGGAACAACCCATTAAATCAGAATCCTCTAGTGATTCAGATTCAACAAATTCAATCATGGAGAATCTGGAACCTTTAAGTATGGAAGACCGAATGCGAGCTAAACGCACTGGCCAAGGTCACGCAATTACTCAACCTGACATTAATGCGCCAGATTATGAAATCAAAGGATAAATCCTACACATGGTAACTAATCAATGCCAATTTAGTGGTGCGCTAAAGGAAGATCCAAATGAACATCTTCGAACTTTTAATATGATCTGTACACTATTTAAAATAAGAGAAGTGGAGGATGAACAGATATATCTCATGTTATTTCCCTGGACTTTAAAGGGAAAAGCCAAAGATTGGTTAGAATCGTTACCTGAAGGGGCGATTGATACATTGGACGTTTTAGTTGAAAAATTTCTTAAACAATTCTTTCCGGCATCTAAAGCCGTGAGACTTCAAGGAGAAATTGTTACATTCACACAAAAGCCAAACGAAACTCTATATGAGGCGTGGACAAGATTTGGAAAGTTATTAAGAGGATGTCCGCAACATGGTTTAGATACCTGTCAAATAGTACAAATATTCTACCAAGGATGTGACATCACTACAAGAAAAGACATCGATATAGCAGCTGGTGGTTCCATTATGAAGAAAACCGCAACTGATGCTTACAAAATTATTGATAACACTGCTTCCCACTCACATGAGTGGCATCAAGAAAAAGATATCATTAGATCATCTAAAGCAGCTAGAGCCAATTCTAGCCATGACTTTGATTCCATTGCTGCAAAGATAGATGCTGTCGAGAGACGAATGGAAAAGATGACTAAAGATATTCACTCAATACGAATTAGTTGTGAGCAGTGTGGAGGACCACATTTGACAAAAGATTGTCTCGGTATTGAACTAACAATGGAACAAAGAGAGAATGTTTCATATCTAAACCAAAGGCCTGGAAATAATTATCAGAATAATTATCAATCGCCAAGACCAATCTACAATCAAAATCAGAACTATAACCGAAATGTTCCTTACAACAACCAACAAGGTCCTAGCAATCAACAAGTATCCAATAATACTTACAATCAGCAAAGACCTATTTTTCAAAACAAACCACCACAAACCGATGATAAAAAGCCAAATTTAGAAGATATGATGTCGAAGCTAGTTGAATCTCAAACTCAATTTTTCACATCTCAGAAACAAACCAATGAACAAAATGCTCAAGCATTTAGAAATCAACAAGCTTCTATTCAAAATTTGAAACAAGAAGTAAGCAACCTAGCAAGGTTAATAGGTGAAAGAAAACCGGGAAGTTTATCTAGTGATACAAATGCTAACCCCCGGAATGAAACAGCTAAAGCCATTACCACAAGAAGTGGTATTACACTTAAACCACCTGAAATGCCTGTAATTTCTGATGACACTATTCCTACTTCACAAGAACCACAATCTGAGCAAGATAAGGAAACAGAACCGGTAGTTGAAAAGGTTAATGAAGATAACACAGTTAAGGCAAAACCTTATGTTAAACCATACCAACCACCATTTCCTTACCCGAGTAAAATGAGAAAAGAGAGCAATCCAAATTCTTGGATATGTTTAAACAAATAAATGTCAATGTTCCTTTCATTGATGTAATTTCAGGAATGCCTAGATATGCTAAATTCTTGAAAGATCTAGTCACAAATAGAAAGAAAATGGAAGAACTCTCGGCTGTTACTATGAATGCTAATTGTTCTGCAGTGCTGTTGAATAAGGTACCAGAAAAATTATCAGATCCAGGAAGTTTCACGATTCCATGTTTTTTGGGTAGTCTTAGTTCAATAGAAGCATTGGCAGACTTAGGTTCTAGTATAAATTTAATGCCGTATTCACTATACGCTAAACTAGACCTTGGAGAATTGAAACCAGCACGAATAAGCATACAACTAGCCGATCGATCAGTAAAATATCCTAGAGGGATAATGGAGAACATGCTAGTTAAAGTTGGTACTTTAGTATTTCCAGTAGATTTTGTTATTCTGGACATGAAAGAAGATTCTCGAGTACCTCTCATATTAGGAAGACCATTCTTAAACACGGCCAAAGCAATAATAGACGTGTTCGGTAAGAAACTGACCCTAAGTATAGAGGACGAAAGTGTTACCTTTTCTGTGATTAGAGCCATGCAACAACCGCAATCTGCAGATGATACATGTTATTATATTCAAACTATAGATTCACATGCAGAATTGTTAGAAGAATTTCCAGAATTACAAGGAACAGGAGAATGTTCTTTAGGAGAAGGAACTGAACCAATTGATGAAGTTGAAATGTTAGTTACACTTATGGCTAATGGATATGAACAAACAACAGAAGAAATTCAAATGCTAAAAATAAGAAGACAGATATCGATATAAATCATCGATAGAAGAACCACCGACATTAGAATTAAAGCCACTTCCAAACCATTTGGAATATGCTTATTTACATGGTGAATCTGAATTACCTGTAATAATATCGTCTTCCCTTACTGAAAATGAAAAATCTCAACTCATTTCTGTGCTAAAAGCTCATAAACCAGCTATTGCATGGAAAATTCATGATATTAAAGGAATAAGTCCTTCGTATTGCACACATAAAATCCTTATGGAAGAAGGTCATAAAACGTATGTGCAACGCCAACGAAGACTAAATCCTAATATGCAAGATGTTGTTAAGAAAGAAATTATTAAACTGCTAGATGCAGGTTTAATTTATCCAATCTATGATAGTCCATGGGTAAGCCTAGTTCAATGCGTACCTAAGAAGGGTGGCATGACTGTCATCACAAATGAGAAAAATGAGCTTATTCCTACTAGGACTGTAACATGATGGCTTGTTTGTATTGATTATAGAAAATTAAATGACGCCACCAGAAAAGATCACTTTCCCTTACCTTTCATTGATCAAATATTGGAAAGATTAGCCGGAAATAGTTACTATTGTTTTCTTGATGGTTTTTTCGGATATTTTCAAATTCCAATAGCACCCGAGGACCAAGAGAAAACCACATTCACCTGCCCTTATGGTACTTTTGATTACAAACGCATGCCATTTGGACTTCGTAACGCCCCTGCGACCTTTCAAAGGTGCATGATGGCGATTTTTCACGACATGATAGAAGAATGCATGGAAGTTTTCATGGATGACTTTTCAGTCTTCGGTGATACATTTGAATCATGTCTAGTTAATCTTGAACGAATGTTTATTAGATGCGAACAATCAAATCTAGTTCTTATTTGGGAAAAATGCCATTTCATGGTTAAAGAAGGCATCGTTCTTGGTCATAAAATTTCAAAGGAAGGAATTGAAGTGGACAGAGCTAAAGTAGATGTAATTGCTAAAATTTCACATCCCACCAATGTTAGAGGAGTTAGGAGTTTTCTAGGGCATGCCGGTTTTTACCGATGTTTCATAAAAGATTTTTCTAAAATTACCACTCCTATGAATAAACTCCTAGAAAAGGATGCTCCATTCATATTTTCAGATGAATGCATCAAATCTTTTAATATTCTTAAATAAAAACTCACTAATGCGCCGATCATGATAACTCCAAATTGGAATCTACCGTTTGAACTAATGTGCGATGCAAGTGATTTTGCAATGGGAGCCGTTTTAGGACAAAGGATTAAAAAATGATTTCAACCTATTTATTACGCTAGTAAGACGTTACAAGGAGCACAAACGAATTATACAACTACTGAAAAAGAACTCCTTGCTATTGTCTTTGCTTTTGATAAATTTCGTTCATATCTCGTTCTAGCAAAAACGGTGGTCTATACCGATCATTCTACTCTTAGATACCTATTTTCAAAACAAGATGCTAAACCAAGATTAATCCGTTGGATCTTACTCTTACAAGAGTTCGATATTGAAATCCGAGATAAAAAGGGAGCAGAAAATCTCGCCGCTGATCATCTTTCTCGTCTTGAAAATCCTGAATTACAAGTTCTAAATGAATCGGGCATACAAGATAACTTTCCTGATGAATATCTATTGAAGATAGATTATAATGAAATTCCATGGTTTGCAGACTATGCAAACTACTTAGTATGTGGATTCCTTGAAAAAGGATTGTCGTACCAAAAACGAAAGAAATTCTTCATTGATATAAAACACTATTTCTGGGAAGATCCACATTTGTTTAAAAGTTGTCCCGATAGAATAATACACCGATGTGTATTCGGAGATGAAGCCAGTCAAATCTTAAACCATTGTTACACATGACCAACAGGAGGGCATTATGGGCCTCAACTCACCGTAAGAAAAGTTTACGATGCTGGATTCTATCGGCCTACAATTTTCAAAGACGCACACCTTCTTTGCAAATCCTGTGATGCATGTCAAAGGGCCGAAAAAATAAGTCAACGTGATGAAATGCCACAAAATGTCATTCAAGTATGTGAAGTATTTGACATTTGGGATATTGACTTTATGGGTCCATTTCCAAAATCTCATAATAATCTCTACATTCTCGTTGCCTTTGATTATGTATCTAAATGGGCGGAAGCACAAGCTCTCCCGACTAATGATGCACGAGTTGTAGTCAACTTTTTAAAACGTCTTTTTGCTAGGTTCGGAACACCGAAAGCTTTAATAAGTGATCGGGGTACTCATTTTTGTAATAATCAACTTAAGAAAGTTCTCAAAAGATATGGAGTAACTCATAAAATCTCAACCGCTTATCATCCACAAACAAGTGGACAAGTTGAAATACCAATCGAGCATTAAAACGTATTCTAGAGAAAACCGTAGGATCAAATCCGAAGGAATAGTCCATGAAATTGGAGGATGCACTCTGGGCTTTTAGAACAGCCTACAAAACTCCAATTGGAACCACACCTTTTAAACCCGTTTACGGAAAAGCATGTCATCTTCCAGTAGAAATTGAACACAAAGCATTTTGGGCTTTGAAGACATGTAATCTTGATTTACATGAAGCCGGACGTCTACGATTAGGTCAACTAAACGAATTATAAGAATTAAGACTTGAGGCATATGAAAATTCCTTAATCTATAAGGAAAGAACGAAAAAATGGCATGATAAAAGAATCAGAAGTTCAAAAGAATTTAAAGAAGGAGACAGAGTTCTTCTTTTCAATTCACGATTCAAGCTATTTTCTGGAAAATTGAAATCAAGATGGTCTGGACCATTCATAGTCAAAAAAGTTTTCCCATACGGAACAATATAGTTAATAAATTCAAATGGGATTGAATTTAAAGTTAATGGTCACAGAGTTAAACATTACATACATGGTCTGATGGAAGTTGACAATGAAGTCAATCATAATTTCACCACCCAAGAAAACCTTCAAAATGAAAACATAAATATGTTATCAACAACATATGAAAAATCAAAATTGAAAAATGGGGAGGATTCAAATTGGAGTGATGAAGAAGAATTTCTATACAAACCTCCCATTCCAAGAAATGAAGAAAAAGAAGTTCAAATAGAAGTGAAAGAACCAAGAAAAGAACACCCGAAAAAGGTTTACAAACCAACTCGACTTACTAAAGTAGGAGACTCGGGCGAATTTATCATTTCTTGCTTGCTTAATGATGGTGCTATATATAATGGACTCGTAGATTTAGGAGCAAGTGCGAATATTATGCCTCTTTCCTTATACAAAAGATTAGGTATGGGTAAATTAAAACCAACCAAAATAGGTGTTCAATCATTTGACCTAACCATTAAACACCCGGTTGGAATAGTAAATAATTTACTTGTTAACGTGGGAAGTTTGACCTTTGTTGCAAACTTCATAGTTATTAATATGGAGGAAAACCTTGATATTCCTCTAATTTTAGGTCACCCATTTTTAGCAACCACCGAAGCATTCATTGATGTAAGAGAAGGTAGAATGATACTTAGGGATGGTGATAAATTGATCACCTTTGTGAACCGGAAGTTTAGATCTCCACCAACCAAAATTGTTAAACTAATAAAAACACATAAGTGTGAAGAAGATGAAGAAACACTTAATGATGATCCGTTCACAAAGAACCCCATTGATGATACGAAATTAGATGAACCCGTTTTTAACAGTTCAACGAAGAAACTTTATAAACGAATTCACGATGCGAGGATTAAGGGAAACTTTAAGTTATGTAACCGATTAGTATCCAATTTATCGCCAAAAGAAAAGGCGATGTTAGTTGAACTTGTGAAAGTTACGGAGGAAATCAACAATTGGCTTGAAGTAAAAGTCAAATATATACAAGTTGTTGATAGTCCAATTGAAAATAACGTTAATCACAATTTCGACACCAAATCTAACTAAGTATGGGGAGAATCAAATCTTTTTAGGGTAATATGTATTTCTGTTAGAGTTAGATATTCTGTTTTCGTGTAGTTTTCGAGAATGGAATCCGAATGGTCTTTCCCTAGCAGACCCTAAAGAACTAGTCTTCTCCCCCCATTCTGAATTTTTATTTTTTTTATAGGTTTTACGAGATGAAGAATTCCTTTGATCTGAACCATGGTCTAATGCTACATGCTATGATTACTAAACGTAATAATGACACACTTCTGAGTGAACTAGTATCATTCATAAGAGGCAAAATGGACGGAGTAAGAAAAGAACTTAGGAAAGATCATCATAAGATACATTTTGGTAAAGGAAAATCAAAATCCGCAACGAAAAGAAGAGCACGACACCTTGAAAGATGTTATAAATGCGGAAAATGGTCACACGAAGGTAAATGTTCAAATAATCAAACATATTCAAATACCGAATTTGTTACTCTATGCAGAGAAGGACCATTTATATGTTTAGAAGAAAAGATATTAAAGATTCGAGGTTATGCTTACGTAGCTATGGAGAACCAAATCACACGACTCTCCTATGAGTCGGCTAAAGCAGGTCTCTGAGAATTCTTTCTCATAGGTAAGTATGTACAGTTTTTATTTTTATTTTTATTGCTTTTAACCTTTTGATAATAAACACTGAATCGTTCGCTATAAAGTATTAAATTGGTATTCAATAAAATTAGGTATGCGTAACCGAAATTATTGATATCATACAAAAATTTATTACATCACTGCGAAATTTACCGTTTATTCTCAAGGTATAAATATCTTTAATCAATCAACCCAAAATATTTCAAAAATTCGTCAGGAGTAAAACTAGGTTATGGATCCGAAATTACTTTACCGAAAAGAGGGGCGTATATTTTTGATAATATTTGATTGATTAAAGTGGGATAAAAGACCAAAAAGGTTTTTAATTTTTTTTTATTTTGTTTTTAAAATTGATATATAAATATTAAATTAATATTATAAACTTTTTAAAATCAATATAATTAAGTTTGTAAATATTTAAAAAATTAATATTTTTAATATAAGTTTGTATGTATAAAAACAAAAATATAATATAATTTGGTGTGAATTTTTAAAATTTTAATATGAATTTTTAATTTTATGCATTTTAAATTTAAGTTTGGAATTTAAAAACAAAAATTTACTTTATTTCACTAAGTTAAAAATTGATTTTTAAAGATCGTCGTGAGTTGAAAACTAGGTCGTTGAACCAAAATTGCTCTACCCAAGGGAGGGACGAGAATTTTTATTATCATTATTTTTAATCTTATTGAATTAAAGTATGCCAAAAACATTAAAAAAACCCAAAAATCTTTACTTTTAAAACCGCGCTTAAAAATGACAAATTTTAAAATTTTGTCGAGGGACGGACTAGGACAACGATCCGAAACGCCCTCATCCTAAAAAGAAACAAAATTTTAATTTTTAAATTAATTATATGTTTTAAAAAGTTATAAGGTTTTTATAAAAAAAATAAAAAAAATGGCAGACCCCATGCGATCGCATGGGGTTTCCCCTTAAAAACCATGTGATCGCATGGGAGGGAAAAACTGGTCAGGAGCATAAAACCAGTCGACCTGCTTCTGTCTCCCTTCTCCAACACACACATACGCGAAACTCTCCCAAAATCACTCCTAAAATCGCCATTTTCACCAAATTCAACCAAATTTCGTCCTACAATCTGCTACAATCATGCCTAGGTTCGGATTTTTCAACAAGAAGGTAAAAATTACACCCCTAAACTCTTAAATTTTCTAGTTTTTGTGATATTTACCAATATTTTACCTAATTTAATTTTGTTAATTTCTAGTGTAATTAGAGTTAAATTGTTAGTATATTATGCATGTATAACCTAGATTGATGCTATTTAACATGATTTGAAGCCAAAAACTTCAAAATTTTTAGGAATCTAGGGTTTGTGTTCTTGAGCAATTTGGGGCTTTTTGATATAAACAGGTTATGGCCGATTTTTGTCATGAATTATTGCTAAATTAAGTAGTGTAACATGTTTAGGTAGTTAAATGATCCAAACTTTGATCCCAAACATGATTTTTGAGAATTAAAGTGGACTTTTTAAGTTTAAAATTCATGAACTTGATTAATTTGATATAATTGCCATTTGAGACTTGTTTAATTGTTAGTAATGACTATTTTGACATGTTATTTGAGTTAAATGCTTATGAACTTTGTATACATTTTCATATATGCTTATTTGAAAAAGTGTAGATTTTGATAAAAATATGAAAATGAGCATAAGTTTAGTATAGATTAAACATGTCATTGTGATTGTTTTAAGTCGTTATTTTGCTAACACTAATGCATATTTGGATGCACAAATTTTGTGTTTAATGTGTTTTACAGAAATATACTGAAACTGGAGGTGCATCATCATCATCTAGACAACCACAACCGGAACCTGAGCCAGAATTGCAATACGAGCCAGAACCCGAACAAGAACCACAACAGGAACAACAACATCAACCTGATCAACACGTACCTTATTATGATCTGCTACAATTTGTTGATGCCTTCATAGTATTTCCGATGCATCCACCAGTAGAATACCCAACGATTCCTGAACACACGTTGCATCCTAATCTGAGATTCGATAGAAGCTAGAGAGATTACCCAACATATCAAAGTAACAAATTCAAACTGGTACCGAAAAATGTAGAAGTGTCGAGGGTAATCGATTGGGAGCCTTTAGAAAGGGTCCAACTAGTTAACTCAGTTAGGGAGCATCTGATCCAAAGGTATGGCAGTTCTTCTTTTCCCGATTGGGAACGTCTATTCACCATTCGTAGGCCTGTATATAAGGAATGGTGTATTGAGCTTATGAGTACTATAGCGTTAAATGCAAATGTAGATAGATAAGATGATAGAAGTTTTCTTAGATTTATACTTGGCCGTAGGATGTACAGGATGTGCATGCTGGACATGGCCAGGGCTTTGCAGATATATACTCCTGATGAATTACTACTACCCGATTGTATGAATTTGATTTATCGTGGTGAAAGGGTAGACAGGAATTTTGACGCGAACGCCGTCAGGAGACGTATGTCAGATTATAATGTTTTTACACTGAGAGGAAAACACTCCTACTTACATATTAACAAAGCTGAGCTTCGTATAATTCATAGATTTTTGGCTAACTCGATTACACAGAGAGGTCACAACTAGGAGAAAATGACCTTACATGATTTATTTTACCTAAAGTGTATTCGAGACCCAAGAGGCTTTGTTAATATCCCTTATTGTGTTGGTTTTTATTTGTCTAAGATGGTAGAAGGAATACAGGAAGGGGGACTAATAGGAGGAGGTATTTTTGTTACTCTCATTGGAGAGTATTTGTATAGTGACCCGAACTTTTCCATGTTTATATATATTAATTGAGATTGATATTTACATGATTAAATGTTTCCAACATGTTAAGCAATCAAACTTGTTAAGACTTGATTAATTGAAATATGTTTCATATAGACAATTGACCACCCAAGTTGACCGGTGATTCACGAACGTTAAAACTTGTAAAAACTATACGATGACATATATATGGTTATATATATAGTTAACATGTTTTTATTATAAGTATGTATCTCATTAGGTATTTTAACAATGAGTTATATACATAAAAATGAGACTATTAATTTAAGAAACTCGAAAACGATATATATAACGATTATCGTTATAACAACGTCTTACTAGGTACATATGAATCATATTAAGATATTGATACACTTGGTTAATTATGTTAAATGATAAGTAAATATATTATTAAGTGTATTAATAATGAAATACATATGTAAAAATAAGACTACTAACTTAATGATTTCGAAACGAGACATATATGTAACGATTATCGTTGTAACGACATTTAACTTTATATACATCATACTGAGATATATTATATATAATAATATAATGATAATATAACAATTTAATATCTCATTTTTTATAATAAATAATGGGTTAACAACATTCAACAAGATCGTTAACCTAAAGGTTTCAAAACAACATTTACATGTAACGACTAACGATGACTTAACGACTCAGTTAAAATGTATATACATGTAGTGTTTTAATATGTATTCATACACTTTTGAAAGACTTCAAGACACTTATCAAAATACTTCTACTTAACAAAAATGCTTACAATTACATCCTCGTTCAGTTTCATCAACAATTCTACTCGTATGCACCCGTATTCGTACTCGTACAATACACAGCTTTTAGATGTATGTACTATTGGTATATACACTCCAATGATCAGCTCTTAGCAGCCCATGTGAGTCACCTAACACATGTGGGAACCATCATTTGGCAACTAGCATGAAATATCTCATAAAATTACAAAAATATGAGTAATCATTCATGACTTATTTACATGAAAACAAAATTACATATCCTTTATATCTAATCCATACACCAAAGACCAAAAACACCTACAAACAATTTAATTCTTCAATTTTCTTCATCTAATTGATCTCTCTCAAGTTCTATCTTCAAGTTCTAAGTGTTCTTCATAAATTCCAAAAGTTCTAGTTTCATAAAATCAAGAATACTTTCAAGTTTGCTAGCTCACTTCCAATCTTGTAAGGTGATCATCCAACCTCAAGAAATCTTTGTTTCTTACAGTAGGTTATCATTCTAATACAAGGTAATAATCATATTCAAACTTTGGTTCAATTTCTATAACTATAACAATCTTATTTCAAGTGATGATCTTATTTGAACTTGTTTTCGTGTCATGATTCTGCTTCAAGAACTTCGAGCCATCCAAGGATCCATTGAAGCTAGATCTATTTTTCTCTTTTACAGTAGGTTTATCCAAGGAACTTAAGGTAGTAATGATGTTCATAACATCATTCGATTCATACATATAAAGCTATCTTATTCGAAGGTTTAAACTTGTAATCACTAGAACATAGTTTAGTTAATTCTAAACTTGTTCGCAAACAAAAGTTAATCCTTCTAACTTGACTTTTAAAATCAACTAAACACATGTTCTATATCTATATGATATGCTAACTTAATGATTTAAAACCTGGAAACACGAAAAACACCGTAAAACCGGATTTACGCCGTCGTAGTAACACCGCGGGCTGTTTTGGGTTAGTTAATTAAAAACTATGATAAACTTTGATTTAAAAGTTTTTATTCTGGGAAAATGATTTTTATTATGAACATGAAACTATATCCAAAAATTATGGTTAAACTCAAAGTGGAAGTATGTTTTCTAAAATGGTCATCTAGACGTCGTTCTTTCGACTGAAATGACTACCTTTACAAAAACGACTTGTAACTTATTTTTCCGACTATAAAACTATACTTTTCTGTTTAGATTCATAAAATAGAGTTCAATATGAAACCATAGCAATTTGATTCACTCAAAACGGATTTAAAATGAAGAAGTTATGGGTAAAACAAGATTGGATAATTTTTCTCATTTTAGCTACGTGAAAATTGATAACAAATCTATTCCAACCATATCTTAATCAACTTGTATTGTATATTATGTAATCTTGAGATACCATAGACACGTATACAATGTTTCGACCTATCATGTCGACACATCTATATATATTTCGGAACAACCATAGACACTCTATATGTGAATGTTGGAGTTAGCTATACAGGGTTGAGGTTGATTCCAAAATATATATAGTTTGAGTTGTGATCAATACTGAGATACGTATACACTGGGTCGTGGATTGATTCAAGATAATATTTATCGATTTATTTCTGTACATCTAACTGTGGACAACTAGTTGTAGGTTACTAACGAGGACAGCTGACTTTATAAACTTAAAACATCAAAATATATTAAAAGTGTTGTAAATATATTTTGAACATACTTTGATATATATGTATATATTGTTATAGGTTCGTGAATCAACCAGTGGCCAAGTCTTACTTCCCGACGAAGTAAAAATCTGTGAAAGTGAGTTATAGTCCCACTTTTAAAATCTAATATTTTTGGGATGAGAATACATGCAGGTTTTATAAATGATTTACAAAATAGACACAAGTACGTGAAACTACATTCTATGGTTGAATTATCGAAATCGAATATGCCCCTTTTTATTAAGTCTGGTAATCTATGAATTAGGGAACAAACACCCTAATTGACGCGAATCCTAGAGATAGATCTATTGGGCCTAACAAACCCCATCCAAAGTACTGGATGCTTTAGTACTTCGAAATTTATATCATATCCGAAGGGTGTCCCGGAATGATGGGGATATTCTTATATATGCATCTTGTTAATGTCGGTTACCAGGTGTTCACCATATGAATGATTTTTATCTCTATGTATGGGATGTGTATTGAAATATGAAATCTTGTGGTCTATTATTATGATTTGATATATATAGGTTAAACCTATAACTCACCAACATTTTTGTTGACGTTTTAAGCATGTTTATTCTCAGGTGATTATTAAGAGCTTCCGCTGTCGCATACTTAAATAAGGACGAGATTTGGAGTCCATGCTTGTATGATATTGTGTAAAAACTGCATTCAAGAAACTTAGTTTGTTGTAACATATTTGTATTGTAAACCATTATGTAATGGTCGTGTGTAAACAGGATATTTTAGATTATCATTATTTGATAATCTACGTAAAGCTTTTTAAAACCTTTATCTATGAAATAAAGGTTATGGTTCGTTTTAAAAATGAATGCAGTCTTTGAAAAACGTCTCATATAGAGGTCAAAACCTCGCAACGAAATCAATTAATATGGAACGTTTTTAGTCAATAAGAACGGGACATTTCAGTTGGTATCAGAGCGTTGGTCTTAGAGAACCAGAATTTTGCATTAGTGTGTCTTATCGAGTTTGTTAGGATGCATTAGTGAGTCTGGACTTCGACCGTGTTTACTTGAAAAATGATTGCTTAACAAATTTTGTTGGAAACTATATATTTTTAACATGTGAATATTATGTGATATATTATTCTCTTAACGCGTTTGATATTATGTGATAGATGTCTACCTCTAGAACAAGTCCCATTGACTCACCTAATAATAATGAAGAGTCAAATGTAAATTGGAATGATTTGTGGACTGATTCACAAGTTCCCGAAGAGGAACCGGAAGAAGAGTCGGAACCGGAAGAAGAATCGGAACCGGAAGAAGAATAGGAACCGGATGAAGAAATAGAACCGGTGGGGGAAATAATAAAACGGTTAAGTAAAAGAAAATCCTCAACCAACCGACCAAGGTTAATTATGGTCAATGGTGTTTCCGCCAAGGAAGCAAAATATTGGGAGGATTACCAATTCTCCGATGAATCGGATTCCGACGAGAATTCCGATGATGTTATAGAAATTACCCCAACTGAATTTAAAAAGGCAAAAGAAAATAATAAGGGAAAGGGCATAAAAATAGAGAAATCTAATTCCAACCCCGATGAACTTTATATGTATCGTCAACCCCCGAAGTCCTTAAGTTGTAACAATGACCCGGGAACCTCTAAACCACCAGGTTTTTCTAAACCAATGTGGATCACGACGGCTCGTATTAGGGGAACATCATATATCCCTAGAAACTTGGCAAAACGAACCAAAACCGAAGAAGAAGAAACGAGCGAGTCGGAATAAGATAGTTGTATTCGTGTGGTGTAATATATGTAATATAGTGTTCGTATGCTTTATGATATATGTAAAAATTGCTTGTATTAATAAGTATTTTTTTATGAATCTAACTCTTGTCTATTTTACAGTTTAAAAACACAAAATGGATAGACAACCCAATATTTTAAGGGACCTACCCGGAGACATGATTGATGAAATCTTGTCTAGAGTCGGCCAGAATTCCTCGGCACAACTATTTAAGGCGAGATCAGTTTGTAAGACATTCGAAGAACGTTCCAAGAATGTCTTGGTTTATAAGAGACTTTCGTTTGAAAGATGGGGGATATCACATTGGGAAACCCATAAGTTACGATGTGTTTACTTTGACGCATATATTGCGGGGAACCCAAATACTATTTTACGCAACGGGTTAAGAAATTATTTTGACTCAATATATCCGAATATTGGACTTCGTGATTTAGAAAAAGCGGCTAATATGCAACATAAAGAAGCATGTTATGCTTACGGATTAGTAATGTTCGCTTCTCACCAAAGTGAGAACAAGAACATCGGGCTACAACTATTAAACAAAACGTTTCCACAAGTGACGGAGTCGGTAATTGGGGTAAGAAATGAGGTTTTTAGATTATTACGGGACTGTTGGACATTACGTAACCCTCGTCCCTTTGACGACGCTACAACACGCTGTCTTATCAACGGCCATAACGGTTATGTTGCACAAGACCAAGGATGGGAAGTAGTCCTAGTAAAACCAGAATGCATGACTTGTTTCTGGACGTATGAATTACGTGTCTTTATTGCCTTTGCTGAACGACTTGTGTGCTAGCTAGAATTATCTTCAAAACTATCTTGTATCAAAGTTATTGTGTGCTATATTTCATGCTTTATGTAAAATAAGCGGTATTGTAAGTTTGTAAAATATTGTATAAAAGTTTGAACGCGAAATATTATTATAATCAATTTTTCATATAGAATTGTAGTAGTTGAATTGTATATTAGCTACTAAGTATGAACTTAACGGGTAGGTACTACCCGAATTTAAACTTATAAAACGCTAATATGAAGAAAAAGCTTTTATAAATGAGTTTATATTATGCTACGAAATACTATTAACTACTCTTAATATTCTGTATGATTAACTTGTTCCATTTAACTATTTTGAAGGAAATGGCACCGACTACTCGACACACCGTGAATATGAATGAAGAGGAATTCCGTACTTTTCTCGCTTCAAACATAGCCGCAGTACAGGCTGCGCTACATACCAACAATAACCTTGGATCTAGCAGTACAGGAAATCGTGTAGGATGCACCTACAAAGAATTCACTGCCTGCAAACCTTTGGAATTTGATGGAACCGAAGGACCAATCGGATTGAAACGGTGGACCGAGAAGGTCGAATCGGTGTTTGCCATAAGTAAGTGTACTGAAGAGGACAAAGTAAAGTACGCTACGCATACCTTCACAGGTTCTGCGTTAACATGGTGGAATACCTATCTAGAGCAAGTGGGACAAGACGATGCGTACGCACTAACGTGGTCAGCATTCAAGCACTTGATGAACGAGAAGTACCGTCCCAGAACCGAGGTCAATAAGCTCAAGACAGAACTTAGAGGGTTACGAACCCAAGGATTTGATATTACCACGTACGAAAGACGATTCACAGAATTGTGCCTATTGTGTCCGGGAGCATTCGAAGATGAGGAAGAGAAGATCGACGCGTTTGTGAAAGGATTACCGGAAAGAATCCAAGAAGATATAAGTTCACACGAGCCCGCCTCCATACAATAGGCATGTAGAATGGCTCACAAACTCGTGAACCAAATTGAAGAAAGAATTAAAGAACAGACTGCTGAAGAGGCCAATGTGAAGCAAGTCAAAAGAAAGTGGGAGGAAAACGGTGATAAGAATCACCAATACAACAGCAACAGCAATTACAACAATAATCGCAACAATTATCCCAACAATCGCAACATCAATCGCAACTACAACAAACGGCCCAACAACAACAACAACAACAACAATCATCCCAACAACAATAATAACCGCAACAACAACAACAATCAGAAGCAGCTATGCCAAAGGTGTGAAAAGAATCACTAGGGGTTCTGCACCAAATTTTGCAACAAGTGTAAAAGAAATGGTCATAGCGCGGCGAAGTGTGAGGTCTACGGACCAGGGGTTAATAGAACGAAAGGAACAAATGGTGTCGGAACGAGTAATGGCGGAGCAAGTAGTGTCGGAGCAAGTTATGCCAATGTAGTTTGTTATAAATGTGGAAAACCGGGCCACATTATTAGAAATTGCCCGAACCAGGAGAACACGAATGGACAAGGCCGTGGAAGAGTTTTCAATATTAATGCGGCAGAGGCACAGGAAGACCCGGAGCTTGTTACGGGTACGTTTCTTATTGACAATAAATCTGCTTACGTTTTATTTGATTCGGGTGCGGATAGAAGCTATATGAGTAGAGATTTTTGTGCTAAATTAAGTTGTCCATTGACGCCTTTGGATAGTAAATTTTTACTCGAATTAGCAAATGGTAAATTAATTTCAGCAGATAATATATGTCGGAATCGAGAAATTAAACTGGTTAGCGAAACATTTAAGATTGATTTGATACCAGTAGAGTTAGGGAGTTTTGATGTGATAATCGGTATGGACTGGTTGAAAGAAGTGAAAGCGGAGATCGTTTGTTACAAAAATGCAATTCGCATTATACGAGAAAAAGGAAAACCCTTAATGGTGTACGGAGAAAAGGGCAACACGAAGCTACATCTTATTAGTAATTTAAAAGCACAAAAACTAATAAGAAAAGGTTGCTATGCTGTTCTAGCACACGTCGAGAAAGTACAAACTGAAGAAAAGAGCATCAATGATGTTCCCGTCGCAAAAGAATTTCCTGATGTATTTCCGAAAGAATTACCGGGATTACCCCCACATCGATCCGTTGAATTTCAAATAGATCTTGTACCAGGAGCTGCACCAATAGCTCGTGCTCCTTACAGACTCGCACCCAGCGAGATGAAAGAACTACAAAACCAATTACAAGAACTTTTAGAGCGTGATTTCATTCGACCAAGCACATCACCGTGGGGAGCTCCTGTTTTGTTTGTCAAGAAGAAAGATGGTACATTCAGGTTGTGTATCGACTACCGAGAGTTGAACAAACTTACCATCAAGAACCGCTACCCACTACCGAGAATCGATGACTTATTTGATCAACTACAAGGCTCGTCTGTTTATTCAAAGATTGACTTACGTTCCGGGTATCATCAAATGCGGGTGAAAGAAGATGATATTCCAAAGACTGCTTTCAGAACACGTTACTGTCATTACGAGTTTATGGTCATGCCGTTTGGTTTAACTAATGCACCAGCTGTGTTCATGGACCTTATGAACCGAGTGTGTGGACCATACCTTGACAAGTTTGTCATTGTTTTCATTGATGACATACTTATTTACTCAAAGAATGACCAAGAACACGGTGAACATTTGAGAAAGGTGTTAGAAGTATTGAGGAAGGAAGAATTGTACGCTAAGTTTTCAAAGTGTGCATTTTGGTTAGAAGAAGTTCAATTCCTCGGTCACATAGTGAACAAAGAAGGTATTAAGGTGGATCCGGCAAAGATAGAAACTGTTGAAAAGTGGGAAACCCCGAAAACTCCGAAACACATACGCCAGTTTTTAGGACTAGCTGGTTACTACAGAAGGTTCATCCAAGACTTTTCCAGAATAGCAAAACCCTTGACTGCATTAACGCATAAAGGGAAGAAATTTGAATGGAATGATGAACAAGAGAAAGCGTTTCAGTTATTGAAGAAAAAGCTAACTACGGCACCTATATTGTCATTGCCTGAAGGGAATGATAATTTTGTGATTTATTGTGATGCATCAAAGCAAGGTCTCGGTTGTGTATTAATGCAACGAACGAAGGTGATTGCTTATGCGTCTAGACAATTGAAGATTCACGAACAAAATTATACGACGCATGATTTGGAATTAGGCGCGGTTGTTTTTGCATTAAAGACTTGGAGGCACTACTTATATGGGGTCAAAAGTATTATATATACCGACCACAAAAGTCTTCAACACATATTTAATCAGAAACAACTGAATATGAGGCAGCGTAGGTGGATTGAATTATTGAATGATTACGACTTTGAGATTCGTTACCACCCGGGGAAGGCAAATGTGGTAGCCGATGCCTTGAGCAGGAAGGACAGAGAACCCATTCGAGTAAAATCTATGAATATAATGATTCATAATAACCTTACTACTCAAATAAAGGAGGCGCAACAAGGAGTTTTAAAAGAGGGAAATTTAAAGGATGAAATACCCAAAGGATCGGAGAAGCATCTTAATATTCGGGAAGACGGAACCCGGTATAGGGCTAAAAGGATTTGGGTACCAAAATTTGGAGATATGAGAGAAATGGTACTTAGAGAAGCTCATAAAACCAGATACTCAATACATCCTGGAACGGGGAAGATGTACAAGGATCTCAAGAAACATTTTTGGTGGCCGGGTATGAAAGCCGATGTTGCTAAATACGTAGGAGAATGTTTGACGTGTTCTAAGGTCAAAGCTGAGCATCCGAAACCATCAGGTCTACTTCAACAACCCGAAATCCCAGAATGGAAATGGGAAAACATTACCATGGATTTCATCACTAAATTGCCAAGGACTGCAAGTGGTTTTGATACTATTTGGGTAATAGTTGATCGTCTCACCAAATCAGCACACTTCCTGCCAATAAGAGAAGATGACAAGATGGAGAAGTTAGCACGACTGTATTTGAAGGAAGTCGTCTCCAGACATGGAATACCAATCTCTATTATCTCTGATAGGGATGGCAGATTTATTTCAAGATTCTGGCAGACATTACAGCAAGCATTAGGAACTCGTCTAGACATGAGTACTGCCTATCATCCACAAACTGATGGGCAGAGCGAAAGGACGATACAAACGCTTGAAGACATGCTACGAGCATGTGTTATTGATTTCGGAAACAGTTGGGATCGACATCTACCGTTAACAGAATTTTCCTACAACAACAGCTACCATTCAAGCATTAAGATGGCGCCGTTTGAAGCACTTTATGGTAGAAAGTGCAGGTCTCTGATTTGTTGGAGTGAAGTGGGGGATAGACAGATTACGGGTCCGGAGATTATACAAGAAACTACCGAGAAGATCATCCAAATTCAACAACGGTTGAAAACCGCCCAAAGTCGACAAAAGAGCTACGCTGACATTAAAAGAAAAGATATAGAATTTGAAATTGGAGAGATGGTCATGCTTAAAGTTGCACCTTGGAAAGGCGTTGTTCGATTTGGTAAACGAGGGAAATTAAATCCAAGGTATATTGGACCATTCAAGATTATTGATCGTGTCGGACCAGTAGCTTACAGACTTGAGTTACCTCAACAACTCGCGGCTGTACATAACACTTTCCACGTCTCGAATTTGAAGAAATGTTTTGCTAAAGAAGATCTCACTATTCCGTTAGATGAAATCCAAATCAACGAAAAACTTCAATTCATCGAAGAACCCGTTGAAATAATGGATCGTGAGGTTAAAAGACTTAAGCAAAACAAGATACCAATTGTTAAGGTTCGATGGAATGCTCGTAGAGGACCTGAGTTCACCTGGGAGCGTGAAGATCAGATGAAGAAGAAATACCCGCATCTATTTCCAGAAGATTCGTCAACACCTTCAACAGCTTAAAATTTCGGGACGAAATTTATTTAACGGGTAGGTACTGTAGTGACCCGAACTTTTCCATGTTTATATATATTAATTGAGATTGATATTTACATGATTAAATGTTTCCAACATGTTAAGCAATCAAACTTGTTAAGACTTGATTAATTGAAATATGTTTCATATAGACAATTGACCACCCAAGTTGACCGGTGATTTACGAACGTTAAAACTTGTAAAAACTATACGATGACATATATATGGTTATATATATAGTTAACATGTTTTTATTATAAGTATGTATCTCATTAGGTATTTTAACAATGAGTTATATACATAAAAATGAGACTATTAATTTAAGAAACTCGAAAACGATATATATAACGATTATCGTTATAACAACGTCTTACTAGGTACATATGAATCATATTAAGATATTGATACACTTGGTTAATTATGTTAAATGATAAGTAAATATATTATTAAGTGTATTAATAATGAAATACATATGTAAAAATAAGACTACTAACTTAATGATTTCGAAACGAGACATATATGTAACGATTATCGTTGTAACGACATTTAACTGTATATACATCATACTGAGATATATTATATATCATAATATAATGATAATATAACAATTTAATATCTCATTTGTTATAATAAACAATGGGTTAACAACATTCAACAAGATCGTTAACCTAAAGGTTTCAAAACAACATTTACATGTAACGACTAACGATGACTTAACGACTCAGTTAAAATGTATATACATGTAGTGTTTTAATATGTATTCATACACTTTTGAAAGACTTCAAGACACTTATCAAAATACTTCTACTTAACAAAAATGCTTACAATTACATCCTCGTTCAGTTTCATCAACAATTATACTCGTATGCACCCGTATTCGTACTCGTACAATACACAGCTTTTAGATGTATGTACTATTGGTATATACACTCCAATGATCAGCTCTTAGTAGCCCATGTGACTCACCTAACACATGTGGGAACCATCATTTGGCAACTAGCATGAAATATCTCATAAAATTACAAAAAATTGAGTAATCATTCATGACTTATTTACATGAAAACAAAATTACATATCCTTTATATCTAATCCATACACCAAAGACCAAAAACACCTACAAACAATTTAATTCTTCAATTTTCTTCATCTAATTGATCTCTCTCAAGTTCTATCTTCAAGTTCTAAGTGTTCTTCATAAATTCCAAAAGTTCTAGTTTCATAAAATCAAGAATACTTTCAAGTTTGCTAGCTCACTTCCAATCTTGTAAGGTGATCATCCAACCTCAAGAAATCTTTGTTTCTTACAGTAGGTTATCATTCTAATACAAGGTAATAATCATATTCAAACTTTGGTTCAATTTCTATAACTATAACAATCTTATTTCAAGTGATGATCTTACTTGAACTTGTTTTCGTGTCATGATTCTGCTTCAAGAACTTCGAGCCATCCAAGGATCCATTGAAGCTAGATCCATTTTTCTCTTTTACAGTAGGTTTATCCAAGGAACTTAAGGTAGTAATGATGTTCATAACATCATTCGATTCATACATATAAAGCTATCTTATTCGAAGGTTTAAACTTGTAATCACTAGAACATAGTTTAGTTAATTCTAAACTTGTTCGCAAACAAAAGTTAATCCTTCTAACTTGACTTTTAAAATCAACTAAACACATGTTCTATATCTATATGATATGCTAACTTAATGATTTAAAACCTGGAAACACGAAAAACACCGTAAAACCGGATTTACGCCGTCGTAGTAACACCGCGGGCTGTTTTGGGTTAGTTAATTAAAAACTATGATAAACTTTGATTTAAAAGTTGTTATTCTGGGAAAATGATTTTTATTATGAACATGAAACTATATCCAAAAATTATGGTTAAACTCAAAGTGGAAGTATGTTTTCTAAAATGGTCATCTAGACGTCGTTCTTTCGACTGAAATGACTACCTTTACAAAAATGACTTGTAACTTATTTTTCCGACTATAAACCTATACTTTTCTGTTTAGATTCATAAAATAGAGTTCAATATGAAACCATAGCAATTTGATTCACTCAAAACGGATTTAAAATGAAGAAGTTATGGGTAAAACAAGATTGGATAATTTTTCTCATTTTAGCTACGTGAAAATTGATAATAAATCTATTCCAACCATATCTTAATCAACTTGTATTGTATATTATGTAATCTTGAGATACCATAGACACGTATACAATGTTTCGACCTATCATGTCGACACATCTAACTGTGGACAACTAGTTGTAGGTTACTAACGAGGACAGCTGACTTAATAAACTTAAAACATCAAAATATATTAAAAGTGTTGTAAATATATTTTGAACATACTTTGATATATATGTATATATTGTTATAGGTTCGTGAATCAACCAGTGGCCAAGTCTTACTTTCCGACGAAGTAAAAATCTGTGAAAGTGAGTTATAGTCCCACTTTTAAAATCTAATATTTTTGGGATGAGAATAATGCAGGTTTTATAAATGATTTACAAAATAGACACAAGTACGTGAAACTACATTCTATGGTTGAATTATCGAAATCGAATATGCCCCTTTTTATTAAGTCTGGTAATCTATGAATTAGAGAACAGACACCCTAATTGACGCGAATCCTAGAGATAGATCTATTGGGCCTAACAAACCCCATCCAAAGTACTGGATGCTTTAGTACTTCGAAATTTATATCATATCTGAAGGGTGTCCCGGAATGATGGGGATATTCTTATATATGCATCTTGTTAATGTCGGTTACCCGGTGTTCACCATATGAATGATTTTTATCTCTATGTATGGGATGTGTATTGAAATATGAAATCTTGTGGTCTATTATTATGATTTGATATATATAGGTTAAACCTATAACTCACCAACATTTTTGTTGATGTTTTAAGCATGTTTATTCTCAGGTGATTATTAAGAGCTTCCGCTGTCGCATACTTAAATAAGGACGAGATTTGGAGTCCATGCTTGTATGATATTGTGTAAAAACTGCATTCAAGAAACTTATTTTGTTGTAACATATTTGTATTGTAAACCATTATGTAATGGTCGTGTGTAAACAGGATATTTTAGATTATCATTATTTGATAATCTACGTCAAGCTTTTTAAAACCTTTATCTATGAAATAAAGGTTATGGTTCGTTTTAAAAATGAATGCAGTCTTTGAAAAACGTCTCATATAGAGGTCAAAACCTCGCAACGAAATCAATTAATATGGAACTTTTTTAGTCAATAAGAACGGGACATTTCAATTTGGGTGTAGATAGGGATCAAGGGGGTCCACTTTTGGAATGTAGGGAACAGGTTGAGCCTTTAGGATTGAAGGTCTATCAGGGTGCTAAGGTATTAAAGAGCAGACGCAACCAGGCAGTACCCTATGAAGGTAGTCATCCTCAGGTAGAGAGAGGTTCAGACGAGGAAATGGAGGAAGCGGATGACATTAGGGATGTCATTAGGGAGGCTATGACTGACGTCTACCAGCGTGTAGATGAGGTGGAAATGACAAACGAGGAGAGATTTAGTCGAATGGAGCAGTGGCAAGCACGGAATGAGTACGAGTATTCCAGGAAACGACAGCATGATAGATGGGACTATCATCAGCGTCAGATCATGAGCCAGCTATCACCTCAGGATCACTATGTACCGACCCGACCTGCTTACTATCCTCCACACCAGCCCGAGATGAGACCACCATATACTCTCTACGACCCTAACCAAGCCTACCAGTACACCTATCACCAACCATGGAACCCGACCGACGACATGAACTGGAACCCCTATCCAGATTGATATAGTTCCGTTGGTGATTTTTATGATTTTTATCTTTTTATTATTTTTATTTTTATTTATTTATGTTTAAACACATTATATTTTGATACTTTTATGTATGTTTAATATATTTATTATGTTGTACTAATATTTCATATTTGATTTGAAAGTGGGATTTTAAGTCCCATTTCAAATTACCATGCATGTTTATATTTGTATTGTATGTATTTTATTTCATGTACACAACAGGGTAAAATAGCGCATTTTCAAAGACTGGCATTAAGTTCAGCAAAAGCTAATGATTTTGACGACAAAACGAAAAACAAATGTGATGTAACAACAAGATGGAATGAACAAATGATGTGCACCATTTATCATTCAACAAACAAACGCCAATATGTTTGGAAACTTTGGTAAAATTTAATCGTTTTTCTACGCTAGTCTTATATACTGACTACCCAATTCTAGTAAAAATTTTCAAAATTTTCAATTAAATGAATTCAAAATCATGTTTATACATATTTATGAACGATAAAACTAGGTGTTAACACCGAAATTATTGTTACCTCGGAAAGGACATAAATTGAGAAACAACCCAAAATGTTAGAATTCATTTAAAATGGAACAGAGGACAATAAAAAGGCAAAGAAAGGAAAATAAAAGCCAAGTGTGGGAAAAATTTACCAAGTTATTTAAAACATATATCACATATTTTTGTACAAATAATTGAAGATACTATTGTTTTGGACAAAATTAACCGTTTTACCCGGTAAATTGTAAGATATTTGAAAGAAAGATGGATCTACACGATGAATCAATTCCATCATTAAAAGGAAGTAAAGTCTTCCGAAAAAGAAACGCGCTTCTTGATTTAGGTCATGAAGTTGTCGTCCAGACCAGTTGTAGAGTCTACGAAAAACCTTGAAAAGTTTTCTCGAAAATCAGCTTGAAATCCACGGACCTCAGCATCAAACAGGGTCGCCAAGTGGTCAGACTTATCCTAACCATGAGAGGATCTGTCTCGTAAAATGGGGAGGGCGCCGTGCAAATTAGCTTGATAAAACTAATGAATCAGACCCCCAGAAAAGGATAATCTCCTTAAAGATCAAAAATCAGCTTTTAAGCCTGATATTACTCAATCCTAGAGATTGACTTTAAAGATTGAGAATTACAAACTCATGGAATTCGATGATATCTAAACTCGAGCTTGAACGAGAAAATACTTTGATCAAAATTACAAACCGATTTGTTTTCTGAAAACCCTATTTTCAATGCGTTCATTACTATTGAACGTAAAATCCTAGGAATTCACCTGGAATTCATTAGGTCACCTGAACCAAATCGGGTGTCAACCGTAAGAACGGTGGTTGCATAGCATGGTTGAAGACAGGACCTTGTTCCAAACCAAAAAAACTATAGGGTGAGCTTTACTATTGCTCCTACCAAGGATAGTAATTGCATCCGACACGTTATAGACCATAATTAAAAGCATGTCAGGGGACATTGCCTTAATAGTTGCTTGTTCAACGCTTTCCTTTACAACCGGACGGTAGTTTACCGAAAGGTAATATACGGAGCAAGTATACTGGACGTGTTGCTTTCCCAGTACAAGATTAGCAAGTGGGTGACACAAAACCGCAAGTTTTGAGCTAAAATTTTCAAATCTGAAACCCACCAAACCCACAACAACATTTTGCAAACACCGGTGAAGGGTTATTCCGAAAAACTTATCTAGGGTAAAAACTAGATTGAATTTTCAAAAGATCAAATGTTTTCATAAAGATCCAATTTCTTGAAGGATCTAAATTTTTATTGTCATGTGGGACTGTAAACCACATCGTTACTACCATTGTTTATACCGCCGTATAAAAATCACTGATGTACAAAGTGTGAAGAATAAAGACGTGATTTTAGTATTTTTATTTCAAGACTATATTGCTTGAGGACAAGCAACGCTCAAGTGTGGGAATATTTGATAATGCTAAAAACGAACATATATTTTATAGCATTATCCCTCAAGAAAGACAAGCTTTTAGTTGCAATTGTTCTATTTACAAGTGATATTCGTTTAAATAATAAAAGGTGAAGACAAAAGACAGATTCGACGAATTGAAGACGCAAACGACCAAAAAGCTAAAAAGTACAAAGTACAATCAAAGTGGTTCAAATTATTGATGAGAAACGTCTCGAAATTACAAGAGTACAAGACACAAAACGCAAAGTACAAGATATTAAATTGTACGCAAGGACGTTCGAAAATCCGGAGCCGGGACCAGAGTCAACTCTCAACGCTCGACGCAACGGACTAAAAATTACGAGTTAACTATGCACATAAATATAATATAATATTTAAATAATTCTTAAAATTATTTATATATTATATATATATTTATAAACCGTCGACAAGATGCAAACAAAGACATGTGAGCGCTCCCAGCTGGCCATGCGATCGCATGGCCTGGAAGAGTAAAATCCATGCGATCGCATGGCCCCATTTTGAGGGTCAGGCCCTATAAATTCGCAGTTTTGGTTGATCAAAATCACATTTTTTCTTCTCCTCAATCTCAACGTATATATATATATATATATATATATATATATATATATATATATATATATATATATATATATATATATATATATATATTAATTTTAATTTTAATAATAAGGGTATGTTAGCGAATGTTGTAAGGGTGTAAGTCGAAATTCTGTCCGTGTAACGCTACGCTATTATTAATCATTGTAAGTTATGTTCAACCTTTTTAAATTAATGTCTCGTAGCTAAGTTATTATTATGCTTATTTAATGCCGAAGTAATCGTGATGTTGGGCTAAATATTAAAATTGGGTAATTGGGTTTTGGACCATAATTGGGGTTTGGATAAAAGAATGACACTTGTGGAAATTAGACTATGGACTATTAATGGGCTTTATATTAACTAAACGATACCTCGTTAATTTAATTTATAGACTTATAATTTGACGTATTTATATATAACCACATACGCTTGACTGGGTACAGTAGGCGGGATATCTATAAATACCAATAATTGTTCATTTTACCGGACACGGGGATGGATTAATAATCAATAGACTTGTTGAAACAGGGGTGAATTACATACAAGGGTAATTGGTGTAATTGTTAACAAAGTAATAAAACCTTGGATTACACGCAGTCGATAACCTGGTGTATTCATTAAACAAAGTATTAAGACCTTGTTACAATTCGAATCCCCAATTAGTTGGAATATTTGACTTCTGGTATAAGGATAATTTGACGAAGACTCTCGCACTTTATATTTATGACCGATGGACTATTATGGACAAAACCATATGGACATATCAAATAATCCAGGACAAAGGACAATTAACCCATGGTATAAAACTAAAAACAACACGTCAAACATCATGATTACGGAAGTTTAAATAAGCATAATTCCTTTATTTCATATTTAATTGCACTTTTAATTATCGCACTTTTATTTACTGTCATTTTATTTAATTGCAATTTTAATTATCGTACTTTTATTTTATCACAATTTTATTTATCGCACTTTTATTTATCACAATTTCATTATCGTTATTTACTTTACGCTTTAAATTAAGTCTTTTATATATTTAATATTTGACATTAGGATTTAACTGCGACTAAAGTTTTAAAATCGACAAACCGGTCATTAAACGGTAAAAACCCCCTTTTATAATAATAATACTACTTATATATATTTTTGTATTTTTACAATTATAGTTTTAAAAAAAATATAGCGTTAAACTTGGCGAGTTCCCTGTGGACGAACCGAACTTACTAAAAACTACACTACTGTACGATTAGGTGCACTGCCTATAAGTGTTGTAGCAAGGATTAGGTATATCCACTCTATAAATAAATAAATAACTTGTGTAAAATTGTATCGTATTTAATAGTATTTCCTTGTAAAAATATAACTATTTTGTATACACCTCTACGCACATCAGAGGGGCTATGAATTCACCTTAGTAAGTAGAGAGAGTTATTCCTCGGAATAGAGAGTTGAACGAGTGAGCAGAAAAGTCAACCTATTGACATTTAAGAGTAGTTAAGTGTTTTGCCCATGTTTGAGTTTAAGTACGTGTTTATGTATAGTTTGTTTCACTAAGTTTCTATTCCTAGTAACTTTCTATTTTTAGAAAGTTTCCTATTTTTAGTAGGTTCCCTATTTTAGTAAGTTTCTATACTTAGAAAGTTTCTACTTAAAGAGTGTTTTCCATTTTAGGATACTTGTCGTATTAGATAATCTTTCAATCACCCCTTTCCCTTCGAATGGTCATTTCAGATCTAGGGGCTTGAGCCATAGGACCCTTTAAATCGGAAATTCAAACCCTCTGCCTAGAGTCTCGTAAAAACCATTCGTCAAGAAAGTTTGAAGATCTATATATCTCTAATACATATCCCAAAAAGGTTTTTATGTGTTACAATATAAGTAGTAGGTTATAGGTGCTAATAATAGTAACAGTGTATACATGTTAATTAATAGTATAAGTAGTATTAGAGTTTCATTAATTAGAATTAGTTATTTAAAGTAGTATTTAACTAACTAGGGTTTCATAAATTAGGGTTTAGTAAATTAGGGTTTTATTTAATGTAGTAATGATTAGGGTTTAATAATTAAAGTGGTATTAATTAATTAAGGTTAGGTTTAATGAATTAGGGTTTAATAATTAATTAGGTTTTTAATAAAACTAGGGTTTTAACTAAAGTAGTATAATTTAAATTAGGGTTTAGAGTTTTAGTATGTATATGTATATAATGTCGTGTATATGTATATATGTATATAAAAATTTATTTTTTACATGTATATATATGTATATGTGTCGATATATATGTATATGTATATATAGCTATTTTGTTTCCTTAATTAACCACTAACAAATCTCCTAATTGTATCTTAGGGTTTTAAAGATCAAAGTTTCTTCCCTTTTTTTTTAGTCGACATGTATATGTATATGTATATATTTATATTTTTTTTTTACATGTGAAGATCTAGGTGTTTATGTAATTACTTATGTATAACATGTTTATAATATGCATACGAATTAACAAAGATCAAAGTTTATGAAAATAGTTTAGGGTTTATGTTATACCTTTGAAGATCCAAGAAGATTAACAAAGAAAACAAGAACTTGATGAAGATGGTAGATCAAAGCCTTGAATATCTTGAAGAACACCTTGAAGATTCTTGAAGATCACGAAGAACGCGAAGAACACTTGAAGATTTATTGGAAACCCTCAAGGATTTCGATGGGTGGTGGTGGATTTCAGTTTTGGCCGAAATCTAGAGAGGGGGAGAGAGAGAGAGATAGATTTGATTGAGGGATTTGATTGTAATTTGGTACATGGAATGGTTTAGCCTAGGTCCCTATTTATAGGAGTGTTAGGATTATTATAGAATTAGGGTTTTATAAGGAATTACTTAGGGAACAAGTTAGCTTGAAAAAAAGGTTAGGGTTGGTGATTTGGGCCGAAATTTTGGAGGGTAAGAGGGTAATTTTACGCTCTAAAAACCGGCTAGGGTTTGGGGTGATTTGGGTTTACATTTTTCACTTTAAACCTTGCACTTTAATTTAGCTTAATAACCCTTAATTATCCTAGTTTAATTATTTTAAATACACAAGTCTTTATAGTTATTTATTTACTCACAAAAGTTTATTATCTTATTATTTTTATTAACTTGTACAAAGTGAATTATCGTATTTTATAATTCTTAACGCTTAACTTTTATCGATTAAAGTTTAATTGTTTTATTGGGCATTTAATAAGGAAAAGTATTGAATGGAAAAATGAGAAATATAGAATGGAAAAAATGAGAGTCGTTATAACACACTCATGCAAGACCTGATTCGCTAGGACCAACGCTCTGATACCAACTGTGACGATCGCTCCAAATCCATATGGATGAACACGTCATTCATCGATTTCATTGCGAGGTATTTGACCTCTATATGATACATTTTGTAAATATTGTTTTCTTTTGAAAAGGCACACCATAAATGAATATTTAAATCAAAGGTTTTTGACATCTGATAATTTCTACATATAGACAATCACCATAATATAATAGTTTACAATAGTACTTCCATTGACAATGCAGTCAAAATAAGATACATGGTGATGATTTGGTGAATGCAACGTTTCCTTGAAAAATATGCCATGTAAGACTCCATGCACATAGCTTGTCTAACATATAAGCAAACAGCGGAAGACTTCTAGAGAACCTGAGAATAAACATGCTAACAAGTGTCAACACAAAGATTGGTGAGTTCATATTTTTAATGTTTTGCATAATCTGTACATAAAGGTGGATTACAAGATTTCAGTTGTTTCATCCAGAAACGTTTATCAAAATATTCTACAAGATTGAGCACCCTGGTAACTAAACTATAACGTTATAATAAGTACCTATGTTTTAACATACATGCAACCAACATGTACAATACACGCAAACCAACGTGTACTAAACTCAAATAGCATACGTCTTTTTTATAGTTCAGGCTAGGGTTTCTATACCTGGAACAGACGGGGATGTCAAGCCCTATGGATCCATATACAACTATTCGCGTCCACCAGTTCTTATAACCGGCAGTTACTAGTTACCAAAGCTAAGGGATTTTCGGTTCAAACTCGGTGTAGAATTTAGTATGTACTTGTATCCATTGCGTTTAAAATAAATTGCATGTATTCTCAGTCCAAAAATATATATTGCAAAAGCAATTAAAAAGGGAGCAAATGAAACTCACCTTAGCAGCACATAGAGTTGTTCACCGAAATGTGACCGAAACTCGGAATACCCAAATAACCGTAGATCTCAACCTAGAGAACATATGTTGGTCAATAAATGTTTAACAAGCTAGGTCTGGTCATAGTGTATCACAATCCTAATGCTCGAGATCGACATACAAAAGTTAGCCAAAGTCGTTTCAAAGGGTCAATTTTGACAATAGTTCAACAAAATGAGACGTACCTTATATAAGGATTCATTTACTCGGTTGGTAATATTCAAAAATCCAATTTATCAATCTTACAAACAAGTTGTTTAAATATTAATTGCAGATTCAAAAGCAATTCCAATTAACGTCAATCATAATTCAGCTGACCATATCTTTTGATTCGTTCATCGAAATTACGCGATTTCTAAATGAAAAGTTATTGATTTTTCTCCAGCTATCCAAAAACATGCATATCATATACCTTTTATCAGTAATATATGTATTTAATTCGTGATTCATCATAAACTGTTTAACGACGAAATTTAGCATACAAGCATGCATAAATATATATACTCGAGCACTAGACATGGATACACAAATAATATATAAAAGATAAGATATGAATGCTCACGTATCAATATTGTGATTTAATATTGCAGGAAAGTACGTAGATGCAACAGAGATGATAAATACTAGGTTTGACTTGCAAACAGTACCCATGAATATTACCCATAACCTCCATAGCTATAACCCATAGTTTCCTTAGCTCTATCCCGCTTGAAAACTCATTTTGAAATCATTTGGACATCACTCCGTCGTAATATTTTATGTATATTATAATTTTTGTATCGTAAAAATAATAATACTAATACTATTAATAATAAGATTAATAATAATATTAATCTTAATAATAATAATAATAATAATAATAATAATAATAATAATAATAATAATAATAAATATATAGAGAGAAATCGGGATAGACGGATGAATAAAATGGATCAGAAACAGAAAACGAGTTCAATTTATACACCTTAGCTGGACCCGACATCCATGCGATCGCATGGTTTCGAAGGCCACTGGCCATGCGATCGCATGGCCCCTTATTCCAGCTCACATTCGTTTGTTGTTTTGCTTGTCGACATATTATTATAATATATATAATATATTTAATTTATATAATTAATCATATATTATATTAAATTCACGTGCATATACTGTAGCAAAGTTTTTCACTGTAGCAAATAGTGATTTTCGAAAACACTGTAGTATTTTGGGTACTGTAGCAATTCGAAAATACTGTAGCAAATTAGTGTTTTACTTGTTCATCTTAAACATTTCAGTTAACTTATCTAAATATCAATTGAATCAATAATCAAATGTTACTATCGTTTACTAAATAACTTGAAATCATACATATATATATATATATATATATATATATATATATATATATATATATATATATATATATATATATATATATATATATATGCACATTAAGTTTTATATATATTGTTCGTGAATCTTCGAGAACAGTCAAAGAATAATTGATTACATGAATATAGTTCCAAAACTTTCGTGACTCAACATTACAGACTTTGCTTATCGTGTCGAAAACATTAAATCATTTAAAGATAAAGTTTAAATTTGGTCAGAAATTTTCGGGTTGTCACATACAAACTCAAACGTCATGATGTTATATATGCACTGATCGAAACCGATGATCCATGGACAATCAGTCAATATGTGAAAGGAAATGTGGCAAATATATTCACCTGCAATTTATGGGTTGAAGAGGTTTTTGAAGATGATTCGATCGAGAGTGTTGATGATGACATTTGTAGAAACCCGTCCTAATCCACCTGGACGAACGCATCAACATTTGGTCCCATTGCGAGGTAGTGACCTAAATATGCCATGTACGACTCCATGTAATATATTTAAAATGAGCAAATGCACAGCGAAAGATTTCTTTCATACCTGAGAATAAACATGTTTAAAAGTGTCAACCAAAAGGTTGGTGAGTTCATAAGTTTATCGTAAACAATAAAATTCAATAATTTTGATAGACCACAAGATTTAAATATACTTGGCACAAATGGGTCCGTATCCTATACCCACCTGTAATGTCCATGCGATTTCTTTTAAATACTGTACACATATTTCGTGTACGAAACTATTTTTCAAAATTCTTAATAACCGTACACATATCTCGTGTACAAAAACATAAGCAGGAACACTCATCTGCTAAAATCATTCTCTCTCTATATATAACCTTGCTTGGTAACCGACCTTAACATATAATGCGCATAAAGAATATCCCCAAAACATACAGGCATAAAGCAATCAGTATGATAAATACAAAACATCTCGTCTGTTTAAACAGGTACCTCCTGTATAATAATATAAGCCTCGAAGTACTAAAGCATCCGTAACCCGGATGGGGGTGTCAGTTCCCGTAGATCTACTTTTAGGATTCGCGTCAATTAGTGGCAATTATAACGTCCAACTAATTCTTAGGTTACCAAGCTATAATAATCAGGGGTAAATATTCGATATAATAACCTACAGAACTTCTCGTCTGTATAATAATTCATTAGAGGAATGTTTTGCTTGTGTCTATCGCGTCAAACATTTATAAAAACATTTCATGTATTCTCAGTCCCAAAAATATATATTTCAAAAGTAAGTAAAAAGGGAGCAAATGAAACTCACGATACGATATTTTGTAGTAAAAATATGCATACGACGGAACAGAACAATGCAGGGTTGACCTCGGATTCACGAACCTATATCAATTATATATATTAACTCATAGAATCAAATAATTCTATCTATTAATTATATAATATTTATATATTAGTGTTGTAATTATATATAGAATTTATATTAAATCTTAATTAAAGTATATATATTTTATTTACATTTTATATCTTAAATTATATGTTATCTATATTTATTTTGTATACTTTAATAAATCATTTATAAAAATATTAATATAGTTTTATTCAGTATATCTTTATATGACTAACTTTAGTTGTAATAATAATAATAATATAGTTGTAATAATAATAATAATAATGATAGTTATAATAATAATGATTTTAATAAGTATGTAGTTTTAATAACAATGATAATCTTAATAAAAATGATAATTTTAATAATAATAATAATGATATTTTTAATGATAATAAAATGATATTTTTTGTAAAAATGATAATAATTTTTAATAATAACAATACTAATAATGATAATTATACTTATGTTAATAATGATAATAATACTAATATTAATGAAAATAATAATGTTAATTCTAATACTAATGTTTGTAATAATCATAATAATAATAATAATAATAATAATAATAATAATAATAATAATAATAATAATAATAAGAATAATAATAAGAATAATAATAATAATAATAATTATAATAATAATAATAATAATAATAATAACTACCTAATACTAATGTTAGTAATAATAATAATAATAATAATAATAATAATAATAATAATAATAATAATAATAATAATAATAATAATAATTAATAATTAATAATAATATTAAGAGTAATAATAATTACCTCTCAAGATGAAAAAGTTCCAAAAATAAATGCCTATGACTGGGCTCGAACCCAAGACCTCCCGCTCACTCGACAACGCCCTAAACCATCCGATCCGTTTTGTTTTTCTGTTTTAAATACCGAATTATACTCTTATAACCCATCGCATCGTCATATAACCCCATAATTACTCTGCCCAACAGGCAGCCCATATCACCCTTTAAAACAAACCCAATTAACTTAATCAAGCCTAATTATTAACACAACAGCCCAAAAATCTCATAAAGGGTTTACGATCAGAACATAAACAGCACACAGCCGTAACAGTAGCAGATGAGGGATTTTTCGTTTGTTTTGCAGGTTGATGAACAAGGGTACACGTAACTGTAGTCGTTAGGGGTTTTTACGCCTTGGTTTCGTTTTAATTATACAGTACCCCACGAATTTGTAACTTGTTCAGAAACATTACAGGATCACGATCAGTACAGTAGCATGGTTCACGTCATTGGTTCCTCATCGTTCGATATTCATCATCATACATCGCAAATATCATTAAGAAACCATAACAGTGATTTAATCAGAAACCCAGAACTGTAGCAAATGGCGGTAATGGTGGTTTGTTGTGGTTTTCGAAGGAAATAGAAAAACATAAGTAGTAGAAGAAATACGCAGTGGTGTTGTGGTTGTTCCGGTTGTAAAAAAAATATGGTGGTGGTCTCGTGGTGGAAAGGGGTGACGTTTAAAAGGTGGTGGTTTTGAGGATGGTGGAAGGTTTGATGACGGTGGTTATGGTGTCCAAAAACTGCAGCAAGACTGCTGTGGTGGCGGTAAAAAAAAAAGTAGTGGCAGTTAGCAATGCGAAGAGAAAAAAATATATATAGTAGCGGGTGTTGTTTGAACCGGAATAAGAACAGAAGTTGTGGCTTAGCTGTGGTTTATGGTGGTGGTTTGGTCGTGTTTATGGTTGTCCTACAGCAGCTACAACAGTGTGTAAGTGGTGTTGGTGGTAGTTGTATGATTCACGAAGGAAAAGAAAGACAAAAAATATAAGGAGGTGGTAAAGGGTGGTTTGGAAGGCGATTCATGGCATTAGGGTGTAGGTTGAAGGTGACATGGTGATGGCTGAATGATTGTAGTTGGTGATGAATGGCCACAGGTGGCAATGGTTAGGGTGATTCTCGGTTACACAATGATGAGGATGGTGGTTAAGTGGGTTGTTTAATTATCAAGTATGACAACAAGAATAGTTCAACCGATTGCAAGCGAATGGTTCAATATTGATGGTTGGCGGTGGTGTAGAGTGGTGGTTTTAGTGAAGGCGGCAGATCACGGTGTCGTGGTGGTGGATGTACGGTGATGGATTGAAGTGGTGGTTCTCCGGTGGCGATTATGGTGATCGAAGTGGGACTGTGGTGGTGGTTTGGGTTCACAAGAATGATGGTTTGGTTTCTTCATGTTGTAGATGGATATGCTATTTAAATATATATATATATATATATATATATATATATATATATATATATATATATATATATATATATATATATATATATATATATATATATATATATATTTATTATATAGGAGTAGTATATGATATGATAGTGGAAGTGGACAGAAAGGAAACAGTAGAACAGTAACTCAATTAAATCAAATATTGAATCGTGTAGTACAGGATGTGGTTTGAATCGTACTCCGTTGTTAATCAGTGACGGATAAAAGGTATCAGAAAAATTCTAAATTTTTAATTTAAATATATTTATTTATTTTAATAATAATATCATATTTTATTTTTATTATACATAGTTAATTAAATCATGTAATAAATTATACTTCAAATATATATACATATATATACATATAAGATATATATATATGTATCTATTTACAAATAGTAGTTCGTGAATCGTCAGAGATAGTCGAAAGTTAATTGAATTCATGAAAACCGTTCAAAATTTTTGAGACTTAACCTTACAGACTTTGCTTATCGTGTCAAAAATATGAAATCGTATCGAGAATTTGTTTTAAAATTTGTCGAAATTTTTCGGGTCGTGACAACATTATTGAGGGATATAATGATTTTTTACAAGCCTCGTATATAGCTTTTGTTGGTCAAAATGCTAACGATAAAAAAGAAACTCCGGTGCCAGAACTGTGACGACCCGGGAATTTCCGACCAAATTTAAACTTGATCTTTATATGATTTCGATACGATAAGCAAAGTCTGTAATGTTGAGTCTCAAAAATTTTGAACCATTTACAGGAATCCATTTAACCTTTGACTACTTCCGATGATTCACGAACCATAAATTGTAAATAGGAACGTATATATAAATAATTATATATTATAAATTAAACTATTATGTGATTTAGTTATAATGAAAGATAACTTAAGTTAATTTAAAATTTATTATTTAAAAACTGATTAGTTAATTATAGAGAGTATATCGAATGTAAATAAATTTGACATAAATTATCAACATTAACAAAGTATTAAATGTATACTTTGAGTTTAATTGTTTTAGTATATATAAGAATATATTTATTTAGGTAATAAAATTTGATAAATAAAACATAATCTTAGATATAGTAATTTGAAAATAAATGTATATAAATTCTATACATAAATATTATTATATGTATATTGTAATATATATAAAAGGTATAAATCTTAAATATTCAAGTGAGTGATATTATACAAAATATCATATAAATATTGTGTGTGATTACAAGTAAAAAAAAATATATAGTTATATACTAATATTATTATTACTCCATAGTTATTAAAATTAAATTAATGTTGATATTAATATTAATATATGTATTATTAATATTCCTATATAAAATATTTAGATATAAAATTTGATACGATTAATGTGTTATAGTTACTAAAATTACTATTATCATTATTAAAATCACTATTATTATAAGTAGCAGAAAAATTATAATTATTATTATAATTATTATTATTACCAAAAATTATAAATTTAATTTAAAATTTATCATTTTCACTTTCATCATTAGTCTTATTATTATTGAATTTAATAAATATTATTATCATTATTATTATTATTAGTATTTTTATCAATAATAATAATAATAATATCAATGTTATTATTATTAATATAATTAGTAATTAATGATGTTAAAAATAATATATATATAGGAACAGATATTTACGCGTATTAAAAATCACAGCTATAGTTTTTTTTGTTTGCTTCCTTCTTCCTCTCTTTTTGTTTCTCTAACCCGTGACCCTGTCCACATCAACAACCCTACAAATTTTTTTTTTTGGATCAATTATTATTGAAGAATCAAATTTTCGAACAGCATGATAAAATCACTCCTGCGATTTAATTGAGGAAACTGATACTTTATTATTATTTTTTTCTTTTCTTTCTCTCTCACATAAACTTCAAAACCATTTAATCCTAGATCCAATTCGAAACGATTTGAAGAAAACTAGAAATGCAGAACTGTTCTAAATCATGTCGTAAAGGTGTGTGTATAAACTCAAATCCTAATTTGATGAAATGAGGACGAATTTCATAATCAAAGTTATTTTTGCAAAAAGTCAACAGATTCGTTCTTGAGGAAATTCGAACTCGTTTTGATAATTCAAGTCCAATTAATGATTTGGGAAGTTTATATGATTGATATAAAACTTATTTCATGTTGGAACTTTTGTCCAAAACAAGCTCATTTGTGAAATCATTTTTTTTCTTTCTAAACCGCGACACAACAGCTTGTTTCTGTTACTTATTTTTTTTTTTACTTTTCAATCCAATTAATCACATGTAATGGTTCTATGTTGGTCATTAAATCCTAAACCAACTAATTAACTCCCTGATTGAATGGTTTTGGGCTTTGGTCGATTTGTAACTGATGAAGAAGGAGGTTAATGGAACATAAAAAGCAGCTCGGATTAAATACAAATGAAAGGGATGATATTTCAGAAAAAGGGCGACAGCCCAAACGGTTTAGGGAGTGTGTAGTTAGCGAGAGGTCTCGGGTTCGAGCCCGATCTGGGACAATCTTTTTTATTAAAGCTTTCCAAGGGGTATAACCTTTCATCTTATTTCCATTATTATTATTATTATTATTGTTATTATGATTAGTATTGATATTATGATTATTATTATTATTGATATTATTACACCTATTTATCATTGTTATTTTTATTATTATCATTATAATAAAAAGTACTATGAATATAATTTCAAATTTATTAGTACTATCATTACTAATATTATTATTAGTATTATTATTACTGTTAGTATTATAATTATTATCATTGTTAACATTAGTAATAAAAGTGTTATTTCTAGAACTATTATTTTTATCATAAATATTAATATTAATATTAGGAACATATAGGAATTATTACTATTTAGTAAAAGTATTATTATTTAGTTTACCATTAGTAATAAGATTGGTATGTATTATGAACTAATATCAAAAATTATTATTTTTCACTACCCTTACTACTAAATTGTTCATTTTATCAAAAACTACCAATATTACCATTATGAGATTTATAAATAAAAACAATATAACATAACAAGATTTAATATTTTTGAAAATAAATTATTAATAAAAATAATTATATCATTAATAATAATATATAGATTTATTCGAATACAAGTATATGTATTAATACATGTATGATTAATATAGGTTCGTGAATCCGAGGCCAATCCTGCATTGTTCAGTTTCGTCATATGAATATTTTTACTACAAAATATTGGATTGTGAGTTTCATTACTCCCTTTTTAAATGCTTTTGCAATATATATTTTTGGGACTGAGAATACATGTGCTGCTTTTATAAATATTTTACGAAATAGACACAAGTAATTGAAACTACATTATATGGGTGAATGATCGAAGCCGAATATGCCCCTTTTGCTTGGTAGCCTAAGAATTAGTAAACCGATCTACTAATTGACGCGAATCCTAAAGATAGATCTATTGGGCCTAACAAACCTCATCCATGATTGCGGATGCTTTAGTACTTTGATGTTGTTTTATCATGTCTGATGGATTTTTCAGAATGATAGGGGATATTCTTATATGCATCTTGTTAATGTCGGTTACCAGGTGTTCACCATATGAATGATTTTTGTCTCTATGCATGGGACGTATATTTATGAGAAATGAAAATGAAAATCTTGTGGTCTATTAAAAATTATGAAATGATTATTTATGATAAACTAATGAACTCACCAAACTTTTTGGTTGACACTTGAAAGCATGTTTATTCTCAGGTACGAAAGAAATCTTTCGCTGTGCATATGCTCATCTTAGAGATATTACTTGGAGTCATTCATGGCATATTTTAAAAGACGTTGCATTCGAGTCATCGAGTTCATCAAGAATATTATCAAGTCATTTATAGTTTAGATATATTATGAAATGGTATGCATGCCTGTCAACTTCCGATGAAATGAAAGTTTGTCTTTTAAAAACGAATGCAATGTTTGTAAAATGTATCATATAGAGGTCAAGAACCTCGCGATGAAATCAACTATTGTGAATCGTTTATAATCGATATGAATGGGTCCTTTCAGTTGGTATCAGAGCGGTGGTCTTAGCGAACCAGGTCTTGCATTAGTGTGTCTAACTGATAGTTGTTTAGATGCATTAGTGGGTCTGGACTTCGACCGTGTCTGCATGTCAAAAGTTTTGCTTATCATTTAGTGTCGAAAATTATTTGCTTATCATCCTTAAAGTCTAGACACGTCTTACTGCCTCTATTGCATAGACAGTGTATAGATAAATTCATATCTTAGCATATCTGTTATTGTTACCTTTGCCTCACAACTTCCGTAGATTCCTCCGTAACTTATGAGATTTTAGTATTATATATGCATATGTAAATTATGTATTGCAGGGTACTAATCTACATCCTATAATCTATTTCTTATCGAAAATCCTTCATCTGATCGTACGAGATGAATCCCTCAACCAGTTCGAGTCCCTCAGATTTCGATAGTTATTCCGACAGCTATTCCGACATGGATGTTCACCTAAGCTCCGGAAACAGCGTCACCGGAATGAATCAACCAATCAGCCATCATCAATTCTGGATGAATTGGGGCTGAGTTCGTAGTCGACTTAATCAATGGAGGCGAGAAGAAGGCGATACTTTCCATCAACCAAATTTCCCTCTTGGCGATGAACCTGAAGCACTTACCGGCGAACCTGTTCGTAATACTATTTTCTCTCTCATTTCCAGAGTATTTTGTCACGATTATATTCTATCTAAAATTCTAAATCTTATTCATTCACTCGTTCCGACCGACAATCATCCCGGAATAATATAAGAAGTCAACGAACTTCGCGCTCGAGTAATCAATTTAGAAAACGTGGTGCAAAACCTACCAGCTTCAGCAACAGCACCGGCAACACCAGTACCACCAACAACAACATCCGCAGCACAAGCTTCAATATCTCATTTTGTACCTCGAGTATAATCATCATTCTACGTACCTTTCTACATCAATTATCTTCGTTCCTCATGGCAATTATGTAATCTCTAATGTTTAGAGATTTCGTATTCTAGTTCTAACGGTAAATCAAATGAGATTAATATCATATTAACTCATTAAATCCATGATTACATCTGAAGAAAATATATATGTATATATGTTTTCATAAAGATTGTAATTACAAATTCTTTTGTACAAACTGTTAATGATGAAAATATTTTAACGGGTAGGTAATGCCCGAGGAATATTTAGACTTCACATTAATAAGTTACACAGTACATTCATCGAAGCTGATTCAACAGTCATTTACTATCCTACTTACAACCACCGATATACGTATCTATTAACCGCATAATAACAATTTTCATTCAATTTCATATTTGGATTTTAACCTATCAGAATCCAACAAGTGGCATAATGAAGAAAACATATGACAAAATAAAATTTGTTAGAAACAGACAAATTAACTATGAGAAATTTTGTTAAGAATCCACGCTAACTGTTCCTAGCTAACTGTTCCTAGCTAACTGATTACATTTTATTTATCGCAATTTAATTATCGCAATTTATATTTTCGCAATTTTATTTATCGTCATTTAATTTCTGTTATTTATATTACACACTTTAAATATCGGGACACGTATATAAGGTTTTGACATATCATATCGACACATCTATATATATTATTTGGAATAACCATAGACACTCTATATGCAGTAATGCTTGAGTTAGCTATACAGGGTTGAGGTTGATTCTACAATAATATATATACTTTGAGTTGTGATCGAGTCTGAGACATGTACACGGGTCACGATATGTATTAATTAATTCGAATATTATATATAAAACTATATATGAATTATTGGACTGTTAATTGTGGACTATCGACTGTGGACTGCCAACATTGGATAATTAAAATGAATTAAAATATTGATTATAACATATGAAACTAAACAATTCTTCAAGTTTGCCACTTAATTTCATCGTATACCTCATTTGTATCTTGACGATTACAATTTGCGTTCAAACCTTTCATGATTCTTGAAAACACCTCAATCGAGAGGATGAACCAACCGCACCTCATCTACGGAAGAAAAGATAGATGCATATAGTTATGTACCTGAAAACACTTGGAACCTGAGTAAATGTTTAACACGTATCTGTGTTAGCTCCTTTGACGTTGTTATTACCGAAAATAGCCGTACAATCCCTTTCCAAATTAGACAATTTTGTCACAGCTCCAGCAAATCAACTTTGATTTCATTCGGATTAGCTTTATTATAACCTTGATATATAAGTTTGTTTTTCGTCATCGTTATCAGGGAACCGTTTATATTCCGCCACATTAGCAGTAAACTTACCAACAATTTTATTGATCTTTAGCTTTTCGAAAAATCGTTATCTTTATCGAAACTCTATAATATACTCATCAGCACCTTGTAACGAGAATCGCCATACCAATTATCGGGAATTAGCAATCAGTATTTTGAAATCTCGCAGCATGTCTACATCAACAGTTATATGTACAATTATAACATTTATCTCTTAGAATTTTGATCTTCAATTCCGAAATTCTGAAAAGCACTCTAGTTTGCGAATCAGTTCTTTAAATTTTGAGAAAGCTGATAAAGCAGCGAAAAACTGTTAATGACTTTTACAGTCAAAAGTATGATAATAAAGAATGGAGTGTTGGAAACGCTCAATAGAAAATTTAGTACCGAAAAGCGGATTGTGCGAAACTATGAATGAGGCCGTGGACAAATCACATGGAATAGACCTACCTTCAAAGAATCCTGATGATTCTGTTTCTGATGAAATCTTTAGCGAATACCTTACTCCTTAATCACTCTAAATCATTGTGAATGAATTTCTTCATCACAATTTGATTATGAAATTCTAAGATATCATCGTTCTTTATTAATATCCTCAATATTTCTGAAGATATCTTCATAAATATTCTTGTCCGGTATTAATTATCTCTCCGCTCTATCAGTGTTATATCATAAAAGAAACTGTTTTAGTTTCTAAAAGTCTTAAAAATTCGAATTTGAATTATGAATGATTTTGAAGTAGTGTTGGAAATTGATGCATGAGTTAGTATAATATAATGACACTTGATCAACGTGATTATATTACAGTAAGTCATGCTGAGTTTCTAATAGAACGTGATGATTCACAGATCATAACATCATCATGTGCCATGTTACATAACTCTTTCATTCTGCCTAACTTCTGAACATATCAAGAAAATATATTCTTGATAGTTCTATTCTCAGTAATTCTGGTAATTAGACAAAATCAAGATCGTGTCATTATGATTTCCTTATTAGAACATTAACTATGTTCATTCTGAATTTCATATCTACAAATTCTCGACCATTATTCGCTTGACTTAGAGTCGAGAAGATAATAAAAAGGCAAAGATCTCCGAAATATAAGAGGGAATATAGAGCCTAATAACAAAACAGAAGTTACAAACCGCGAATATTAATACGAATAGCAATATAAAGACACGGTATAATTAAGAATACTATCACCCCAAGGCAATAGTAGAAGTAAACAGATTTTTCTGGTGGAAGATTGAAAAGAAGGATGACAGAAATGATAAATTAGGAAAAATATCAAGGATTAGAACTGGATTAAGCATTTTCACAATCTTTTGGATGTATGAACTAAGAAAGAAAGTATAAGAATGGTGAGAATAATGGAACGGAAGAGTTTACTTTATAGTGGAAATATCACACAGAGTAATCGAGGCAGATCACCGTATTTAATTATAGAAATCTTAATTTCCTTACTCGCTGACAAATCAAATCTTATATAGATTTCGAAGATTTTCTTTAAATCCCTTGAATTCCGGAATTCAACCAAGACAACGTCAAAAGTAAAGATGCACCATATTTTCAAAATTCAACCCTGACTCTGTCAAGAGCTAAGACATATCTTTATCCTTCCATTTCACTATTTTGTGATAGCTTCACTCGTACCATCCCAAAAATTGAATCATTTTATCTATATTAAACAATAATGATAAAACTCTTGATGTGGTAGCGTGGGGGTACGTGATAGTACTATATTTTACTACGAAATACGTTACAAATTACACAAGTTTTAATTATTTATTTACAAATGGGATATACCTAAACCTTGCTACAACACTATAGGCAGTGTACCTAATCGTACAGTAGTGTAGTTTTTAGTAAGTCCGGTTCGTTCTACAGGGAGCGGGCTTATTGCACACTATATTTTTAAACAATTATATTTGTACAAAATATATTATATTAATAATATATAAAAGGGGGTTTTTACCGTTTAATGACCGGTTTGTCGATTTTAAAACTTTAGTCGCAGTTAAAACCGAATGTAAAATAAATATAACTTAATTTAAAACGTAAAATAAATAACGATAATGAAATTTCGATAAATAAAAGTGCGATAATTAAAAAGTACGATAATTAAAAATGCAATTAAATACAATAACAATAAATAAAAGTGTAATAATTAGAAGTGCAATTAAATATGAAAATAAAAGAATTATGCTTATTTAAACTTCCATAATCATGATGTTTGACGTGTTGATTTTAGTTTTATGCCCATGGGTTAATTGTCCTTTGTCCTGGATTATTTAATATGTCCATACGGATTTGTCCATAATAGTCCATCAGTCATAAATATAAAGAGCAAAAGCCTTCGTCAAATTATTCTTATTCCCGAAGTCAAATATTCCAACTAATTGGGGATTCGAATTGTAACAAGTTTTTAATACTTTGTTTAATGAATACACCAGGTTATAGACTTCGTGTAAACCAAGGTTTTACTACTTTCTTAACAATTACACCAATTACCCTTGAATGTAATTCACCCCTGTTTCAACAAGTCTATTAACTATTAATCCAGTTCCGTGTCCGGTAAAATGAATAATTATTGGTATTTATAGATAACCCGCCCACCGTAGCCAGTCAAGCGTATGTGGTTATATATAAATACGTCAAATTATAAGTTTGTATATTAAATTAACAAGGTATTGTTTAGTTAATATAAAACCCATTAATAGCCCATAGTCTAATTTCCACAAGTGTCGTTCTTTTATCCAAACCTCAATTATGGTACAAAGCCCAATTACCCAATTTTAATATTTTTAGCCCAACATCATGATTACTTCGGTATTAAATAAGCATAATAATAACTTAAGTACGAGACATTAATTTAAAAAGGAGAACATAACCTACATTGAGTATTTATCGCGTAGTGTTACACGGACAGAATTTCGACTTCAAAAACCCGTAAAATAACCTTTACATAACCCGAACTAATCTAATATAAAACTACCCTATATATATATATATATATATATATATATATATATATATATATATATATATATATATATATATATATATATATATATATATATATATATATATATATATTATATATATATTTATTTATTATTTATTACAGAGTATTATTATTATTATTTTTTTATTAAACTCGGCAGAATGCATGGCCTTTTATAGGGATTTCTGATTTTTCAAACTCCGCGTGTCGTGGAGTTTTTGGCCTTCAAACTCCGCGAGTCGTGGAGTTTGATTTTTCAGCTCACATCAATTTGGATCTTAGCTTTGCCGACATAATATATAAATAAATATAATATATAAATAATTTTAAGAATTATTTAAATATTATATTATATTTATGTGCATAGTTGACTTGTAATTTTTAGTCCGTTGCTTCGAGCGTTGAGAGTTGACTCATGTCCCGGTTCCGGATTTTAGAAACGTCCTTGCGTATTATTTTATATCGTGTACTTTGCATTTCGCAACTTGTACTCTTGTCATTTTTAGACGTTTCTCATCAATAAATTGAACCACTTGGATTGTATATTGTACATTTGAGCTTTTTGGTCATTTGCATCTTCAAATCGTCGTTTTCGCCTTTTGTCTTCGCACTTATTTAATATAAACGATTACAACTTAAAATAGGACAATTACAACTAAATAATTTACATATTGGGAGGATATTGCTACTAAATATATGTTCATTTGGAGCACTATCAAATATCCCCACACTTGAACGTTGCTTGTCCTCAAGCAATACAGAACTTGAAATTAAATCACACGAATCACTTCTTTATTCTTCACACTTTATACATCAGTGATTTTGATACGGCGGTATAAACAATGATAATAACAATAGAACCATGGTTAAAGGTGGGTGTGTCATCCACAGTTGCCTCGGGTTTAGGTCAACGACACTTGCAATCAAATAGCCGATTTACTTTCGGTTTCCAAAGCAAAGTGCACATTTGAAAGGCGGTTTACAGTCCCACATGACTATGAAAATTTAGATCCATTAGGAAATTGGATCTTTATGAAAACATTTGATCTTTTGAAAATTCAATCTAGCTTTTATCCTAGACAAGTTTTCCGGAATAACCCTTCACCGGTGTTTGCAAAATATTTTTGTGGGTTGTGTGGGTTTCAGATTTGAAAATTTTAGCTCAACGCTTGTGGTTTTGTGTTACCCACTTGCTAACCTTGTATTAGGAAAGAAATACATCCAGTTTACTTGTCCCGTATATTACCTTTCGGTAAACTACCGTCCGGTTGTAAAGGAAATCGATGAACAAGCAACTGTTAAGGCAATGTCCCGTGACTTGCTTTTGATTATGGTCTATAAACGTGTCGGATGCTAGTACTATCCTTTGTAGGAGTAATAGTAAAGATCATCCTATAATTTTTCGGTCTGGCACAAGGTCCTGTCTTTGACCATGCTATGCAACCACCATTCTTACGGTTGACACCCGATTTGGTTCAGGTGACCTAATGAATTCCAGGTGAATTCCTAGGATTTTACGTTCAATGGTAATGAACGCATTAAAAATGGGTTTTCAGAAAACAAATCGGTTTATAATTTTGATCAAAATATTTTCTCGTTCAAGCTCGAGTTTAGATATCATTGAATTCCATGAGTTTGAATTCTCAATCTTTAAGGTCAATCTCAAGGATTGAGTAATATCAGTCTTAAAAGCTGATTTTTAATCTTTAAGGAGATTATCCTTTCTGGGGATCTGATTCATTAGTCTTATCAAGCTAATTTGCACGGTGTCCCCTCCATTGTACGAGATAAATCCTTCTCATGGTTAGGATAAATCTGACCACTTGGCGACCCTGTTTGATGCTGAGGTCCGTGGATTTTCTACTGATTTTAGTGATGACTTTTCTAGATTTTTCGTCAACCTACAGCTGGTCTGGACGACAACTTCTTGACCTAAATCAAGAAGCGCGTGTCTTTTTCGGAAGACTTTACTTCCTTTTAATGATGGAATTGATTCATCGTGTAGATCCATCTTTTCTTTTCTTTCATCGGGTAAAATAGTTAATTTAGTCCAAAACAAAAGCACCTGCAATAACTTTACGGAAACATGTGCTCGATAGTTTTTAATTGAATAACTAGGTACATTCTCCCCACACTTAGTTTCTTTCTTTGCCTTTTTATTCTCCTTTATTCCATTTTAAATGAATTCAAGCGTTTTAGGGTGTTTCTCAATTTATGTCCTTTCCGAGGTAACGATAATTTCGGTATTAACACCTAATTTTCACCGTTCATAAATATATATAAACATGATTTTAAATTCATTTAGTTGAAAATTTTTCAAATTTTCATAAAATTTGGCGTATAAACCCGAGAGAATTTATAACCCTTCCCCGCACTTGAGATCATGCAATGCCCTCATTTGCATGAAATCAGACTCTAATTATAAATTCATGAGGGTGATTAGTGTAAAAAAGTGATTGAAAATACCCAGTTTGTAATTACAAAGCTCGTCAAATGATAGATGGCGCGCCTCATCGTTCATTCCTTCTTGTTTTATCACACATGCTTTTCTTTTTTCAAAAATGGCTGCTTTTCTGAACTGTTTACTAATATTTGAAAAAGCGTCTTTTACCCTAATCATGCATTTTTATTAACGAGTTATGCACTAACCCGAACCCCTAATTTAACGTTAAGTGGGGTTAAACTTCCCCACACTTAGCTGAAGACATGGGAAGTCGGTAGAATAAGTTCCAAGAATTAAAATAGTGAGCCAGTTATTTACATCTCGGGTGGTATATATTATATCAATGGGTTTAAAGTTTAGACCCACCCGATCGTCACTACTTAATTCTTTTTTAAGTGTAGCTTTTAGTAAATGGATATGTCTCTTTTCTGGTTCTTGGTCAAATGGATCGATATACACCGACATAATTATTTCTATAGGGTGGACAATTCCTAATATTTCTTTCCTTTTATTCTCAGGATCAAAGTTTTCACCTCTATTACCCAATTGGGTGAAATTCGGGGTGTCATTATCTATTACAGCTCGTAGTTCATTTCCGGTGGATGACTCGTCTATTGAGAATCTTGGGTTAGAAGGTTGTGGAATGGTGAAGTTCGGTTTGGCCTCGGGGGTAAAATTTTCAACGTTATCGTATTCCCAAGAGTACCAATTTGTCACCCTTACTTCTTCATCATCATCCATTGATGGATTGATGATTTCGTCGGTAGAGGCTAATGTGTCATTATGTTGTGAAATTGGTAAGACTGAATAAAAAGTATCATCGGGATAATTGGTGATTTCGGAGCTCTCGAATTCATCAAAATTTGATGATATGAGATTTTCTTGCACACGACTCCTCAGATCAACAGGTGTGTAGTCTGATAGAGTTTTAGCTTGCCGGTTTACAAACTCTCTTATTTGTTCATTTTGAGCATTGAGTTCTTCGAGTTTGATTTTCATATTGTCTAATAAATTTTCAGACACGTAATTTTCCTCGTCTACGGGTTGTTGCGTTTGGAAATATTCTTGGGAATAATCCCAATTTGAATTGTATTCTTCATAATCATTCCATTCAGGTTCTGTGGGTGCGTAATTTTCCATAGGAACGTAATAATAGCATTCCCATGTTGAGTGATAATCTCCACAGATTTCACAATCAGTTATTGTTTCGTCATTCGTGATCCAAGATTGACCAAATGAATTGTCATCAACACCCGTTTGAGAGTATTGATTTCGTATGTCGTAAAGAGTTTCCAAAATATCTTCGAGACTTTTCATAATGCGCTTATTACCAAATTTTAATTATCCTATTAGTTATAAATATAAAAATTATATAAGTTATCAAATTAATAGACTTTTCTGCTTTTGACCACGTTTCGAATAGTCAATAGATGCAGCAGGGAGCCAGAACCCTTTAAATCGGAAGTTCACAACTCAGCCACTAACAAATTCAACTATTACTACGAAGCAGAAAATTTGGATGTCTATCAATTTAACCACTTAAAATAATTTTTCGTTTGAAATTATTAGAGAAGAAGTAGAGAAAATTTCTAAGTCCTAAAACTAGCGTGGCGAGAAATAAGAAAGAAAAAGAAGCGCGTCGAAAAATATCGAGAAATAAAAATAAGAAAGTAGCGCGTCGTGACTTAAAAGGCACTAAAATTTTAAAATCGTCGCAAATTTCTAAAGCACCTAAATCTTAGTCTAAAGAAATAGCACTTAAGGGATTTTACGGCAAAGCCTAAAAATCTAAAAATAAAAATAAGCTACGGCAAAACTAAATTTAAAATTAACTACGAACGATAAAAATATTACGATTACACTAAATAAAAGGATACAAATTATAAAAATAAAAAGTGATAAAATTACTTATTTTTATAAAAATATTATTTTTATATTTATTTTATAAAAGTATTAATTTTTATATATAATAAAACTAAATATAATTAATTAAAACTAATTAATTAAAACTAAAACTAGATAATAAATTAATTAAACTGATTTAGGGTTTTAAAAAATAATAATAATTAATATAATCCGTAATTAATGCGAAGTAGGGTTCCTGGGTGCGCCTGTCAGGGTGGCTCCGCGAGTTGTGGAGTTTTAAGCCTGCAAACTCCGCGAGTCGTGGAGTTTGAAAAACGTGTTTTATTTTTTTAAATTTTATATTGTTTTTCTAAAAATATATATAAATATATTTATACAAAAATAAATTAAAAATATAGCGTTTCGCCGAGTCCCCGGCAGCGGCGCCAAAAAGTTGATGTGGTAGCGTGGGTTTAACGACCCGTCCTAATCCACCTGAACGAAATCATCAACATTTGGTCCCATTGCGATGATCGACTCCAGGTAATATCCTTAAATATAGCAAATGCACAGCGGAAGACTTAATTCGTACCTGAGAATAAACATGCTTAAAAGTGTCAACCAAAAGGTTGGTGAGTTCATAGGTTTATCATAATAATCATTTCAATATTTTAATAGACCACAAGATTTCATAATCATAAACATAATACACTCGCAAGTGTATGTAAAGCATTCTAAGTGGTTGAGCACTTGGTAACCATACTTAACATTTAATCACGTCGCATATTCCCTTTATTATGAAATCTCACTACACCGTACCAAGTGTAGTCACCGAAACGAAGTACTGTGCAACCGTTGAATACTGGTCGTCCAGTCCGGTTGGGGTTGTCAGGCCCGATAGATCTATCAACAGGATTCGCGTTTACAATACCACATGTAAATAGTAGTTACCAAGCTATTAGGGAAGATATGCAGGGTGGTACAACTCAACGTAGAATATATTTTAAGTACTTGTGTCTATTTCGTAAACATTTATAAAAGCAGTGCATGTATTCTCAGCCCAAAAATATATATTGCAAAAGCAATTAAAAAGGGAGCAAATGAAACTCACCAAATGTATTTTGTAGTGAAAATACATATGACTATATTGAACAATGCAGGGTTGGCCTCGGATTCACGAACCTCAAGGAAGTAGCCCTAAAAAAATGCCCAAGTCCGGGTTTGAACCCGCGACGTCCCGTTAACCCGATAACATCCTTAACCAGTAGTCTGACTGTTTCATTTCTGATTTATATGACAGACTAATATATATATAACCCGTATATCTGTCTGTTTTTCTTCTTTATCATCGTTATCAATATTCCATCTCATTAACTATCATCATCATCGACTAAAGAGATAAAGAGATCAAGTGTTGGGAATACTTGAAAACATGGTCCAGTACTAGGTTGATTGAGCCTCAGCAGTCCGCTAAACTTTTCAGTCCGTTTAACAAAGTAGAGATGCCCACTTGAATAATCAAATAATTTACGGCCCAAAAAGTGGTTAAATATTGTCCATCTCCATAGCCTAACCATAACAATTCGTTTTCATGAATCGACCCTACCATCACTTTAAATCCCACTAATTCAATTGAATAATACCTAATTGAATAATACCCATCTGTTTCAGCTTTAATTTCTAAAAGTTTATGTTGTAATTCGTTTAAGCCAAAAAGGATATTAACAGCTCATGATATCATCATCATTAACTTAATATTATGATTATCTAATCACATTATCACAAATCATATATGTATATCGGTTTCCGCCTTCTATGTTAATCTACTTGGCCCAATTAAAATAATGAAGTACGGCCCAAAATTATAAAGGGAATATGGCAGTCCAACAATTGAAGTTTTCTAGCCTAACTCTAAACCGGTGGCACAAATAAAAGAACCCGTCCAATTAGATTGCAAGTGGGGTTTAACAGCAACATAATGGCCCAGCTGAGTTTTCAGAATATAAATTAGATCTTGGATTCCCTTTTTGTGTTACTATCACCACCGAAAGATTTTAGCAAGAGGGGGACAAAGATGTTGGCCATTTCATTGTAATAAGTCCCACTTGCATTATTTGTTTTGGAGGTAAATGATGATATGTAAATTAATATCCCATTCATCCGATATTGACAAACTCTAAACTAGGACCCATCATCATATTTAAACAATCGTAACTATTTTCACGTGCAGCAGCTGGAGCAGTTTAGAAGTCGTATTACAGCAGTCTGTGGTTGTTTGATTAAGCATAAACAGAAACAAAGGCTGCAGTAGTAGAAGCAACAAGTAGCGAGCAAAGAATAAAATGGCTGGAACTGTTATAGCAGCAACAATGACAACGAGTGGTGTCTTGTTGTTTTATTTTCGACTGATCACAAATAATAACAGGAGGGAATTAGCAATGGTTGAAGGTTGTTTATGGTGTTGAAGGTTGCAGGTTGCAGGTTGCTTCCATGGTAGTGATTTGATGATGTTTTGATGGTATACGATTTCGAAGTGGTGGGTTTGTAGATGTAACAAGAAGAGGCCGAAGATGATGGTGGTGATCAAGTTTTGGTGATCGAATGGTTTGTGTGGTTTTTTGAAGACTAGAATAGGAGAGGGAGAGAGAACGAGAGAAAGAAAAGGTGGTGTTGTTCCGGTGGTTCAATGGTTCGGTTTTATGTTTGGTTGATAGTTGTTGAGTAGCAACACAAGTGATGGTGGTAGTAGGTGTTCAAGAAATTATGAGGGTGCAAAGGTGGTAGAGGGTGTCGATGGATGGTAGTTTTTCGAATGTAACCAAAATTAGAAATGAGTGAGTAGAAGTGAATCACGATGATGGTGGATTGTTAAGGTGATCGTGGTGATTGGATTTCATAGAAAAGAAGTAGATAGATAGTTTTTATATGTATTTATATTTACATAAGTTTTAGAGAGATGAATGGATATATATTTCAATCATATCAACATCTGATCGATTTTTACAATAATTCTGGACCCCTCCACTAAGTGATCACGGATCTAATAGTACAGGTAGACATTGATCGTGGCATTTTCCAGTTTGAACATTTAGTATGACGACCATAATTCACGGATAATTAACCAAAAGTTGATTGTGATACATAACAGAACATATTACATGTAATTATCTATTCTCTACTTAATATTAATAATAAGTAATTATTGATATATTAATATTAATAATAATTATAATACTCTTAATATTAATAATAATATTAATGATAATATTAAGTTGTATTATGATAATTTTAACAATTTTGAGCAATTACAATACTACTAATAATATTAATAATTATATTAGTAATAATATTAATAATAATTATTAATGATAATACTAATAATATTAATATAACAATTTAATATTAATACACAATTATTTACATAAATTGAAATATTATAAATTTATATATATAATACACATCTATATAATACACATCTATATATCATCGTTGTTCGTGAATCGTCAGAAACAGTCGAAGGTCAATTGAATATATGAAACAGTTCAAAATTTTTGAGATTCAACCTAACAGACTTTGCTTATCGTGTCAAATATATTAAATCGTATCGAGATTTTGGTTTAAAATTAGTCGAAATTTTCCGGGTCGTCACAGTACCTACCCGTTAAAGAAATTTCGTCCCGAAATTTGAGTATGGTTGTCATGGCTAACACTAGAAATGTTTTCATGACGAATATGAGTTGCTAAATAGAGTTTTATCATCATTAAATAATTTGGATAAAACAATTTGATTACTCGAAGCGTACGGTTGAAGCTATCACAAAAGATTGAAATATAGAAATAGAAATTCGTCTTATCTTTTGACGTAGTCATGGTTGAATTCAGGAATTCAAGGAATTTAAGGAAATCTTCTAATCAGAAGAAAATGAAATAGCACTATTTATTAGCAAATTTTTGGAATTACGGAAGAACAGAAATATTAAGAAAATATCTCCGTGATATACTTAGAGCTTAAGTAGAATGAAAGAGTCGTGTAACATGGCACATGATGAGGGCCGGGTCTGTGAACCATCATGTTCCATTAGAAATTTAGCATGACTTACTGTAATATAACCACGTTGGCCCGGCGTCATTATATTATACTAACTCATGCTTCAATTCCCAACACTTCTCTAGGAAATCATTCATAATTTATCTTGGATTTTAAAGAATATAGACACTAAAACAGTTTCTTTTGGAATGTAACACAGATAGCACAAAGAGATAGATAATTTCGAACAAGAATATTTATGAATATATCTTCAGAAATATCGCAGATATTTTATGATGATATTTTGGAAATTTTTAAGTTTAAAAGTTGATGAAGAAAAAAAAATTTTCTGCAAGATTTTAACGTGACTTCGGAGCATGATATTCTCTAAAGATTTCATCGGATCCAGAATTACCTGGATTCTTTGAATATATGGTTTGGTCCTTGTATTTGTTCTTTGTTTCCTTCACGGTGTGCTCAATCAGATTTTCAGTACCAAATTTTCTATCGAGCGTTCCTAACACTTCCTTCTTTATCATCAATTATTGGCCATTAAGACCATCTACAACATGCTATTTCGTCAGCATTTTCAAAGTTAACGGATCTGGGTCATCGGTTATCAAACTGAGGTGGTTTCAGGAGAATTGTATTTTTAGATAATTAAACGCTGATGGTAATATGGTGGAATATAAAAGATTCTCCAGTAACAATAAAGAGTACACATATATATCAAGGTTATAATAAGGTTATTTCGAATGAAAATCGGAGTTGACTTGCTGGAGCTGTGACAAAATTTGCTACTTTGAAAGGGATTACCAAATCATTTTGGGTAATAATAACACTAAGGAATCAGCACAGCTACGGGTTAAACGTTTACTCAGTTTCTGAGGGTTTTTCAAGTGTATAACTATATGCATCAATCTTTTCTTCCGTAGATGAAGTGCGGCTGGTTCATCCTCTCGATCGAGGTGTTTTCAAGAATCATGAAAGATTCGAACATGGATTGGAATCGACAAGATTCAAATAATGTTTAAGATGAAATCAAGTTACAAAGGATGTTTAAGATGAAATCAAGTGGCAAACTTGAAGAATTATTTAGTTTCATATGTTATAATCAGTATTTTAATTCATTTCAATTGTCCAATATTATTCGTCCACAGTCTATAGTCCACATTTAACAGTCCACTAGTTCATATATAGTTTAATATATAACATTCGAATTAATTAATACGTATCGTGACCCGTGTACCGGTCTCAGTATTGATCACAACTCAAACTATATATATATTTTGGAATCAACCTCAACCCTGTATAGCTAACTCCGTCATTTGCATATAGAGTGTCTATGGTTGTTCCAAGATAAATATATAGATGGGTCAATATGATATGTCGAAACCTTGTATACGTGTCCCGTTATTTAAAGTGCGTAAAATAAATACAGAAATTAAATGACGATAAATAAAATTGCGAGAATGTAAATTGCGATAATTAAATTGCGATAAATAAAATGTAACCAGTTAGCTAGGAACAGTTAACTAGGAACAGTTAGCGTGGATTCTTAACAATATTTCAATTAGTTAGTTCGTTTGTTTCTAACAAATTTAATGTGTCCGATGTTTTCTTCATTATGCCACTTGTTGGATTCTGATAAGTCAAAATCCAATTTTTGAAATTCAATGAAAATGGTTACTATGTGGTGAACGGATTCGTATAGCTGTGGGTGTGAGTAGGATAGTAAATAACTGTTGAATCAGATTTGAAGAATGTACAGTCTAACTTATTAATGTGAAATCTAAATATTCCTCGGGTATTACATACCCGTTAAAATATTTTCGCCATTAATAGTTTGTACGAAAGAATTTTTAATTACAATCTTTGTGAAAATAAACTTACATATATATTTTCTTCAGATGTAATCATGGATTTAATGAGTTAATATGATCTTAAACTCATTTGGTTTACCGTTAGAACTAGAATACCTAATCTCTAAAACATTTAGAGATTATTTAATCGCCATGAAGAACGAAGATAATTAATGTAGAATGATACGTAAAACGATGATTATACTCGAGGTACAGAATGAGATTTTTGAGGCATGGATTGTTGATGGTACTGGTGCTGTTACTAATGGTACTGTTGGTGCCGGTGATGAAGCTGGTAAATTTTGCACCATATTCTCCAAATTTATTACGCGAGCGTGAAGTTCGTTGACTTCTTGTATTACTCCGGGATGATTGTCGGTCGGAACGAGCAGATGAATAAGGTTTAGAATTTTAGATAGAATATAATCGTGGTGAGATATTCGGGAAAAGAGGGTGAAAATGGTGTTTCGAACTGGTTCGCTGATAAGTGTTTTAGGTTCATCGCCAGGAGGTAAATTCGGTTGGTGAAAAGGATCTCTTTCTTCGCGTCTCCATTGATTAAGCCGACTACGTATTCATCAGATGAATTGGGGATAGATGATTGATTGATTCGTTCTGGTGACACTGGTTTCGGAGCTGAAGTGGGACTCCATATCAGAATCCAAGTGATTTGAACTAGTGATGAGTTTCATTTGATATGTTAGATAAAGAGCTTTCGATATGTAATGATCTTCGAATATCGGATGATATTCTAATTACATAGAATATCTATGTATAGTACAGAAGATCCCGTAGATTACGGAGAGATTTAAGGAAACGTGTCAGATAAAGTCTACAGTAACAGATACGCTAAGATATGAATTAGCAGATACGCTAAGATATGAATTTATCTGTACACTATCTATCGAATAAGTGCAGGAAGTCGTGTCTAGAGTTAGGAATGATAAGCAGGTAATTTTCCAGTAGGAATAACAAACAATACTTATAATATGCAGCTAAGGTCGAAGTCCAGACTCGCTAATGTATCCTAACAACTATCAGTTAGACACACTAATGCAAGACCTGGTTCACTAGGACCAACGCTCTGATACCAACTTTAACGACCCGTCCTAATCCACCTGGACGAAATCATCAACATTTGGTCCCATTGCGATGATCGACTCCAGGTAATATCCTTAAATAGAGCAAATGCACAGTGGAAGACTTAATTCGTACCTGAGAATAAACATGCTTAAAAGTGTCAACCAAAAGGTTGGTGAGTTCATAGGTTTATCATAATAATCATTTCAATATTTTAATAGACCACAAGATTTCATAATCATAAACATAATACACTCGCAAGTGTATGTAAAGCATTCTAAGTGGTCGAGCACTTGGTAACCATACTTAACATTTAATCACGTCGCATATTCCCTTTATTATGAAATCTCACTACACCGTACCAAGTGCAGTCACCGAAATGAAGTACTGTGCAACCGTTGAATACTGGTCGTCCAGTCCGGTTGGGGTTGTCAGGCCCGATAGATCTATCAACAGGATTCGCGTTTACAATACCACATGTAAATAGTAGTTACCAAGCTATTAGGGAAGATATGCAGGGTGGTACAACTCAACGTAGAATATATTTTAAGTACTTGTGTCTATTTCGTAAACATTTATAAAAGCAGTGCATGTATTCTCAGCCCAAAAATATATATTGCAAAAGCAATTAAAAAGGGAGCAAATGAAACTCACCAAATGTATTTTGTAGTGAAAATACATATGACTATATTGAACAATGCAGGGTTGGCCTCGGATTCACGAACCTCAAGGAAGTAGCCCTAATAAAATGCCCAAGTCCGGGTTTGAACCCGCGACGTCCCGTTAACCCGATAACATCCTTAACCAGTAGTCTGACTGTTTCATTTCTGATTTATATGACAGACTAATATATATATAACCCGTATATCTGTCTGTTTTTCTTCTTTATCATCGTTATCAATATTCCATCTCATTAACTATCATCATCATCGACTAAAGAGATAAAGAGATCAAGTGTTGGGAATACTTGAAAACATGGTCCAGTACTAGGTTAAATATTGTCCACAAAGTAGAGATGCCCACTTGAATAATCAAATAATTTACGGCCCAAAAAGTGGTTAAATATTGTCCAGCTCCATAGCCTAACCATAACAATTCGTTTTCATGAATCGACCCTACCATCACTTTAAATCCCACTAATTCAATTGAATAATACCTAATTGAATAATACCCGTATGTTTCAGCTTTAATTTCTAAAAGTTTATGTTGTAATTCGTTTAAGCCAAAAAGGATATTAACAGCTCATGATATCATCATCATTAACTTAATATTATGATCATCTAATCACATTATCACAAATCATATATGTATATCGGTTTCCGCCTTCTATGTTAATCTACTTGGCCCAATTAAAATAATGAAGTACGGCCCAAAATTATAAAGGGAATATGGCAGTCCAACAATTGAAGTTTTCTAGCCTAACTCTAAACCGGTGGCCCAAATAAAAGAACCCGTCCAATTAGATTGCAAGTGGGGTTTAACAGCAACATAATGGCCCAGCTGAGTTTTCAGAATATAAATTAGATCTTGGATTCCCTTTTTGTGTTACTATCACCATCGAAAGATTTTAGCAAGAGGGGGACAAAGATGTTGGCCATTTCATTGTAATAAGTCCCACTTGCATTATTTGTTTTGGAGGAAAATGATGATATGTAAATTAATATCCCATTCATCCGATATTGACAAACTCTAAACTAGGACCCATCATCATATTTAAACAATCGTAACTATTTTCACGTGCAGCAGCTGGAGCAGTTTAGAAGTCGTATTACAGCAGTCTGTGGTTGTTTGATTAAGCATAAACAGAAACAAAGGCTGCAGTAGCAGAAGCAACAAGTAGCGAGCAAAGAATAAAATGGCTGGAACTGTTATAGCAGCAACAATGACAACGAGTGGTGTCTTGTTGTTTTATTTTCGACTGATCACAAATAATAACAGGAGGGAATTAGCAATGGTTGAAGGTTGTTTATGGTGTTTGGACTGGTGGAGTTTACAAGGTGGTGGTGATCTAAATTAAATAAAAAACAGAAAAATAGAAGAAGGTTGCAGGTTGCAGGTTGCTTCCATGGTAGTGATTTGATGATGTTTTGATGGTATGCGATTTCGAAGTGGTGGGTTTGTAGATGTAACAAGAAGAGGCCGAAGATGATGGTGGTGATCAAGTTTTGGTGATCGAATGGTTTGTGTGGTTTTTTGAAGACTATAATAGGAGAGGGAGAGAGAACGAGAGAAAGAAAAGGTGGTGTTGTTCCGGTGGTTCAATGGTTCGGTTTTATGTTTGGTTGATAGTTGTTGAGTAGCAACACAAGTGATGGTGGTAGTAGGTGTTCAAGAAATTATGAGGGTGCAAAGGTGGTAGAGGGTGTCGATGGATGGTAGTTTTTCGAATGTAACCAAAATTAGAAATGAGTGAGTAGAAGTGAATCACGATGATGGTGGATTGTTAAGGTGATCGTGGTGATTGGATTTCATAGAAGAGAAGTAGATAGATAGTTTTTATATGTATTTATATTTACATAAGTTTTAGAGAGATGAATGGATATATATTTCAATCATATCAACATCTGATCGATTTTTACAATAATTCTGGACCCCTCCACTAAGTGATCACGGATCTAATAGTACAGGTAGACATTGATCGTGGCATTTTCCAGTTTGAACATTTAGTATGACGACCATAATTCACGGATAATTAACCAAAAGTTGATTGTGATACATAACAGAACATATTACATGTAATTATCTATTCTCTACTTAATATTAATAATAAGTAATTATTGATATATTAATATTAATAATAATTATAATACTCTTAATATTAATAATAATATTAATGATAATATTAAGTTGTATTATGATAATTTTAACAATTTTGAGCAATTACAATACTACTAATAATATTAATAATTATATTAGTAATAATATTAATAATAATTATTAATGATAATACTAATAATATTAATATAACAATTTAATATTAATACACAATTATTTACATAAATTGAAATATTATAAATTTATATATATAATACACATCTATATAATACACATCTATATATCATCGTTGTTCGTGAATCGTCAGAAACAGTCGAAGGTCAATTGAATATATGAAACAGTTCAAAATTTTTGAGATTCAACCTAACAGACTTTGCTTATCGTGTCAAATATATTAAATCGTATCGAGAGTTTGGTTTAAAATTAGTCGAAATTTTCTGGGTCGTCACAGTGGGGGTACGTGATAGTACTATATTTTACTACGAAATACGTTACAAATTACACAAGTTTTAATTATTTATTTACAAATGGGATATACCTAAACCTTGCTACAACACTATAGGCAGTGTATCTAATCGTACAGTAGTGTAGTTTTTAGTAAGTCCGGTTCGTTCCATAGGGAGCGGGCTTATTGCACACTATATTTTTAAACAATTATATTTGTACAAAATATATTATATTAATAATATATAAAAGGGGGTTTTTACCGTTTAATGACCGGTTTGTCGATTTTAAAACTTTAGTCGCAGTTAAAACCGAATGTAAAATAAATATAACTTAATTTAAAACGTAAAATAAATAACGATAATGAAATTTCGATAAATAAAAGTGCGATAATTAAAAAGTACGATAATTAAAAATGCAATTAAATACAATAACAATAAATAAAAGTGCAATAATTAGAAGTGCAATTAAATATGAAAATAAAAGAATTATGCTTATTTAAACTTCCATAATAATGATGTTTAACGTGTTGATTTTAGTTTTATGCCCATGGGTTAATTGTCCTTTATCCTAGATTATTTAATATGTCCATACGGATTTGTCCATAATAGTCCATCAGTCATAAATATAAAGAGCGAAAGCCTTCGTCAAATTATTCTTATTCCCGAAGTCAAATATTCCAACTAATTGGGGATTCGAATTGTAACAAGTTTTTAATACTTTGTTTAATGAATACACCAGGTTATCGACTGCGTGTAAACCAAGGTTTTACTACTTTGTTAACAATTACACCAATTACCCTTGAATGTAATTCACCCCTTGATGTGTGAAATCGCGTCTATTATTTATAATGGGAAAAACCGGTTTAAAGATTTACTACACACTAACGGGCAGTGTACCCGATCGTGCAATAGTATAAAGTTGGTAAATCCAAGATCGTTCCAAGGACAGTTTAGACGTGAAACTTAAGATTGTAACTAATGAATTAAACTAAGTTAAATCTAGAAAATTGAATTACGAGATAATTTGTTTGGTTGGCTATTTAACGATTAGCCAAAATCAAAGATAGCTTTAATTAATAACAAGATTGAACAATATTTTTGGTGTTTTCAGTTTTAAGCTTTAAAGCAAACAAACGAGTAAAATAAGATAGTTGTAAACAATTAAAAAAACGAATGCTTGTCTAGACCTTTTTCACCTAGTATTGGATGCATTTAGATTAAGCCCCAGTTATTATCTAACTTATGTGAATTATCTAGTCGGTTCACCTGGAATTCCCCAGCGCAAACACTTCAATTAAGATTACACGACACGGAATTCCCCGTAGCCTAAGACCTCCTAATTGTGACTAAACAGTTCAACTGAGATGAAGACTCAAATCACAATCACACCAACTCTCGTTGCGCATAATTCACCCCTATTTCGTCTAGCCTTTTGAATTCAATTTACTCTCGTCTCCGAGTAAGCAAACAATCAATTAAGACAAACCAATTGTAAATTATTGCACTAAATTAATGAACTCTCGTCCTATCAAACAAGTACACAACCAATTGAATCGAAGAGTCTAGCTTCAATAAGAATGGTTCTTTAATTCAAACATCAAATCATCATAAATTAATCAAACAACTGATAAGTAGCATCTAATACATAGGTTATTAAATCTAGACAAACATTAAAGAACTTAGCCAATAATCATGGCAACAATAAAAATCACAAATAAAGTAATAGAGAAATTCATTGTTTATGACAAGAGATTCACCTAATCAATGATTGAATCCTGAAAGATAAACGAATCGAGACTTGTTTCCGGAATGATTGATACCTTAGAATGACCTTGGAAATCCCCAATAATCACCTAAGTTCGTCAAAAAGCTACTGGAATTCGTCTGGATACGATAATGATAAATTAGGGTAATTTTCGGGCTTTAAATAGGTGCAATTCTGAACCCGGTTAAGACCCTGCGCGGCGCGCCCTTACTCGCGCGGCGCGCCATTTCCTCGCGCGGCGCGCCAAATAACTGGTGAGCTGAAATCTGCCTTTTAAAAACGCTCAAACTGTATTTTATGTGGAATGGCGCGGCGCGCCACATTTTGGAGCGGCGCTCCATGTCATTTTTGCTGAAATGAGCTGAAAAACTTAATACAAACACCAAAACTCGAATCGGACTAAACCCTTTCACTCGTTTACATCGAAAATCACCCAAAACCATCAAATAACTTCAAAATTAACCTCCTTGGTCTTGGAACTCAAACTTTTCACAACTTTCACCGAAATAATTCCAAATCGTATCCAAAAGGACCAAAATGTACCCGATATCGCTAAGGAAAATGCGTATAAAATATGCGATATCAAACAACCCCACACTAGAGTTTTGCTTGTCCTCAAGCAAATAAACTCGATAATAATCTTCTACCATATAATAATGTCTTCAAACATGTATGTAGAACCAAACGAACAAGAAACTAAACAAGCAACTAGCGTGGGCACGATTTGGAATAAATAACAACCATAGTTCCCACTTGCATTCCCCCGATGTAACTTCCCAACCGCAAACAATATGAATGAATATAATAACCAAAATAATCTCGATAACGTACTGTAATGATGAAATAGAGAATCTCGAATCATAACATAAGTCTTCAATGGAACCGGGAATCAAGTGGGAACCGAGCACTAGAGATATAACAATCGAACATGTGTGCCAAGAGAACGCATGGGCTACCCCGCAATTGGTCAAGCCAAGCCTCCCACAGTACCTAACATCGCGAGATGTCGGTAGAAAATAATGTGCTTAGGAGGATACACATTACGTCCGTATATCATCGACAATTATGAGGCAATCATCTAATCCGTTAAGTCAATCATAAAGATTGAAGTTCATCAGGCTTAAAAGCTGATATCTTACCTTTCCGGAGGTTATCCACTGAGAATCTGATCAATCACTGACATTTTGTGTATCATGGTGCGCTTACCATTTGGCTAGCAAATCTCCCTCATTGAGATAAGCTTTGACTACCAGTTTCCCTGTTTGACGTTGAGGCCTGGTAGATTTCCAGTCGATTTTAGCAATGACTTTTCAAGACTTTTCGTCACCCTACAACTGGTCTGGACTACAACTTCTGAATTGAATTAGCAAATGTGTCGTTCGGGAGACTTGACTCCCTTAAGGATGGAATGGATACATCCTATGTGGTTATGTTAGGTGGTCGGGCGCATCATTGTCCTTGTTAGGAGAAACAATGAAGACCGCCCTGTTTAAGTTTTTGATCTAGCGCATGGCCCGGTTTTGACCACACGATCCAATCACCGTTCATACGGTTGACACCCGTTTTTGTACAAGTGACCTACGTATGAACTGTTATGTTCATGTAGGATTTCACATTCAAAATAATGAACATGTTTTGAAAGTTCAAGACTTTCTCCTCTAACAGTACCTCATCGTGAAATGATGGGTAATGAAATGGCACGCTTAAGAGGTATACGTACCAAGTAGAACGGTCGGAAGACTTTACTTCCTTAATGAGTGGATCTGAGTCACTCGAAAGTGCCAATCTGTTTCAATTGACACTGGTTTTGAAACAACTTTCGGAAGACTTTACTCCCGATAAATCCCGAAAACCTTCGGGTTCCATAGCTTTTGGTTATGGGTTGTGTTGTCTAAGCAAACACAAGCACGTAGCTATTGCTCCTAAAAAGGACAGCACTGGTGAAGCTCAAGGCTCCTCTTCCCACAGTATCACATCATTAAATGATGCAATAATAAAATGATATAGTTTCGGAAGTCTGCTATACCGAGTAACCAAAAGTTTTTGATCTGGCACGTGATTCGGTCACAATCACGCTATGCAATCACCGCTCTCTCACGGTTTACACCCATTTTGGTACAGGTGACCTACTATTGAGTTCTTTGAACTAGTAGGATTTCATGTTCAATGGAAATGAACATGTGGAACACTTTTGGCTTCTCCAAATTCACAAAATAAAAATACCAAGCCAAATCTTAAACAAGGGTTTTGGTCGAATTTTTAACTATTTTTCTATTTTTTTTCTTTTTCGCTAACTAATTTTTCATTTTTTTTTTAAAAATTTTTCAATTTTTTTTTACGACCAAAACCCCGTGAAACGTCAAGTCTTTTAGATATCAAAACCAAAATAATGATGATTCTATTAACAACCAACCAGAGAGATTTTACATCCCCCACCCCACACTTGAGATCAAGTAATGTCCCCATTACTTGAGATCAAAAATGGATTAAAATCGAAAGGGTAAGAAAAATAAAAACTTATCGAGCTTAACCACTAATCGTGGAATGACAGTGACAGATGGTGAACTGACTGCCAGCATAAGAACATCGTCCATTCCCGATCCTCACACCAATATCATCACTCAAGTAGTTTTGCTGAACTTAATGCCAGACTTGAAAAAAATTGTTTCACCAACATACCTAAGAAAAGAAAAACACACGAACTTCATAAATGGGACAAGGTGGCACCATCCGGTACCGAAACGCCTTGTCCCTAAATAAATCCACAGTACATAAGCAAAACATAAAATTATCCAAGTACAAACCAACGAAACGGAAATAGTTTAAAACAAATTACAACATAATCACGCGTAACAATCAATCACTTCCCGGCCAAAAATCTCTGGTAGGGTCCCAGTTCACACCATACGTATCCTGAAAAGCTTGGTACGGGTCATATGAAGGATCCGGTCCCGGAGGAGTAACAGACGTATAATCGGGAATGGTAGTTCGCGTCGGAATATACGCCTCCGGGTTACGACGCATCTGACGCTGAATTTGTCGCTGATGGATCTCCCACTGATTGTGGGCCCTAATTCCCCTAACATCGTACTCAACCCTGTCAACACGCTCTCCCAAATGACCCAACTCTGTTCCAAACTATCCTAGTGTTGTGTTAATCGACCCATAATTTTGTTGGTGCCAAGTCATCAAATCCTCATTATGCCTACGCTGCTCTGCCAACATCCGCTGATTATGCTCCACCTGAGCATCATATACTGACCTGCTGTCCCTGTACTCTAAATGAATACCGTCCACACTGTTCACCAAAGAATTCCAACTCTCTTCACCCATTGACCACGTACCCTGTATGTTCGCACCACTCGAGCTCCCAGCCTCATACGTGGATCGACTAGCTCCACGTCCACGTCCTCGACCTGTACCGTCACCTGGCTGTTGCTGTTGCTGTTGCTCTTCATCAGACCACAAAACTCATCCTGCTGGACCACGACAGATAAACTCAGCCTTAGAGAAAAACAGAATATTGGTGGGCATCGCCTTAACTCCCACCACATCACATCGACTCGTCGGGACCGAAAACGCCCGAGCTAACCTAGTAACAAAATGCCCACCTAACAATGGCCGTTCCGTGCGGTTGTCCATTCCAATTTCCTGCAACCATACCCCTAACATACATGGGACATCGATCGGCTCCCTCAGTTTAATTTGTTGTAGGATCCAAAGATCCCTTCGCTGAATTTTGTTTGCGTTTCTCCTTGCCATAAACATAGTAGCTATCATCTTAAAAATTATTCGATCCTCAGGAAGTCTAAGCATCGACTGAACACTTCGACTCGAACTAAACGGACCAGCACTAGCAGTTGCCACAGTCGGCCAATAATCACTTTCACTGAAAACTTGCTCCCCAAACACTCTGCAATTCATCAAATGCCACTTCAAATCATTATCAGTCAACTCAGGATATAGATCTAATGCCCGAGCCAGCTCAATCTTAGACATACGACGCTCAAACCCGCCAAGCCTAAACGATAAGAAATCTGCCTCGGTCGGAGAGACTCGAGGTCGACAACTAACAGTTGAGAAAAACTCTATAGTTATCTGCTCATAAATATCCTCATTAATCTCAAATAACCTTTCATAAGGTCTCAACTCATTGCCCGCATAGACTACCCACAAGTAACGACGCAACTCCCGAACAATATTAGGACCCGCTGATGAAAGATGCGTCCAATCTAAATAATAAGTTCGCTCAATCGGACGAGCGCTATTTGTGGTGAACCTTTCCTCCAAATCCTCATTATTCGAGATATGAGATAACCATAATTCAGGATTATTCGGTGGTTGCCTTGGTTGTTCCTGGGATCCTCTTGATCTCTACATTCATGAAACAAGTAAAGAAAACAAAACAACAAACTCAAAAGTTAATGTTAGTCATAATAATAGACACCAAGTACCATTCACAACCAAATCATGTTTCATGCCAATCCACTTTTGAAAACAATCTCCAAGTTAACAAATAATACTTAAAAAAAAAAACATGTCAAAAACTACACTCTCAACCAAACCACATTATCCCTTAAAACAAAACAACTCATGAACCATAATCATAAATCAACATAACCCAAAACATGACAAACATGATTACTTATCACTCATTTAGATTCCAACAATCCAATAAACTTCATCATGTTTGCAACTTTTACCAATTCCAACAACCATTAACAAAATCTTCATCACAATTCAAAATCATATGTTTAATCCTTACTAGCATGGCATTACACATAATTAGAACAATATAGCTCAAGTCATTCAAAACAATTTGACCCGCCCATATGGACACAACCCCACACTAGCTCAAAAACACATGAACAATTCAAGAACTACCACACCTTCAAGCAAATATCCCCTTTCTCACTTACAAAATTCGGATTTTTAAACCTACAAACCTTAGGTTCATGTTAAACTTTCCAAAAACACAAAATTAATCATGAAATCAAAGCATACAATGATAATCTAACAAAACCCATGACTAATTGAATCACATAACCCAAATTAAAGCAACCCCACACTAATTCATTATGATGATACTCAAAAATTAAACAAACAATTACACATAATAAGATGAAATTAGTTAGAAAGAAACAATTTCGGACCTTGGTGGGAGCCATTCTTGAAAGATTGAAGTTAATTGAAACAAGAAATCAAAGTTTTGAGATTTAGGGTTTTGAAAATCAAAGTGTTTGTAAGTGTTAAAGAGATGTTATGAATGAAAAGAATAAAAGGAATTGGGGTAAATACAGCTACCAACCCGTTTCTAATTGTGTGGATGTAAAAATTCGGGTTTGATTTTAATTATAAAAGAAAACAGCTGGCCGACAGGAATTGGCGCGGCGCGCAGGGTATCCGCGCGGCGCTCCATAGTGTCGCGCGGCGCTCCGATTAACTGAAAAATCATGTCGAGCTTTTTTCAATATCTGGTACATCAGGTGTCTCAAAGTGGCGCGGCGCGCCATGATCTGGAGCGGCGCTCCATGTGCTGGTACACCAGAATTTCGTATTTTTAAACCTTTAAATCCCATTTTCTCAACCTAAAACCACCAAACTAACCCCAACAAAAATCCAAGCATGATTATATTGCACATATTGTTAAACAAGCACAAAAATATACAAAATCTACAACAATGGTTTTAACCATGATTATTACGCGTCTTTAGAGGTAAAGATGAGTTTAATCTCATCGTCCACCTCTTGCGGTCTATCGACATAGTGTTTTAACCGATGACCGTTAACCTTGAACTCTTCCCCTTTCAAATTTACCAAATCAACCGCCCCTTGAGAATAAACCTTTCGAACAACAAAAGGTCCCGACCATTTAGATTTTAACTTTCCGGGAAACAAACGAAACCTCGAATTGAAAAGAAGCACACGATCCCCTTCCTTAAATTCTTTAGGATCCTTCAAGCGACTATCATGCCACTTCTTTGTTCTTTCCTTACTAATCAATGAGTTCTCATACGCATCGAGCCTTAGCTCTTCTAACTCATTAAATTGACTCAACCGAAGGCGACCCGCCTCCTTAAGATCAAGATTGCTCGTTTTTAGAGCCTAATAAGCTTTGTGTTCAATCTTCACCGGGAGATGACACGCTTTGCCATAAAGTAACCGAAGAGCAGTGGTTCCGGTTGGCGTTTTGTACGCCGTTCTAAATGCCCATAAGGCATCATCGAGCTTAAACGACCACTCCTTAGGATTAGAACCAATAGTTTTCTCAAGAATCCTCTTTAAAGCTCGGTTGGTGTTTTCAACTTGCCCATTCGTTTGAGGATGGTAGGATATCGAAACTTTATGGGTTACCCCATACCGTTCAACACCTTTTCGAGTTGGGCATTACAAAAGTGAGTTCCCCGATCACTAATTAAAGCTTTCGGGGAACCAAACCGAGAAAAGAGTTGCTTTAGGAATGAAACTACGACCCGTGCATCATTAGTGGCAAAGCTTGTGCTTCAACCCATTTTGAAACATAATCGATAGCAACAAGAATGTAGAGCTTATTATTCGACTTCGGGAACGGGCCCATGAAATCAATCCCCCAAATATCAAAAACCTCACAAACTTGAATGACATTTTGAGGCATCTCGTCTCGTTGGGTGATTTGGCCCACCCGTTGACAAGCATCGCACGATTGACAAATCCGGTGGGCATCCTTGAAGATAGTAGGCCAATAAAACCCGGCCTCAAAGACTTTTCGCCCCGTAACTTGGGGACCATAATGCCCACCTGTCGGACCATGATGACATTGGACAAGAATGCGTTCGCATTCTTCTCCGGAAACACACCGGCGGATCATTCCATCGGAACACCACCTAAAGAGATAAGGGTCCTCCCAAAAATAATACTTAAGGTCACTAAAGAACTTCTTACGTTTATGATGTGACCAACCCTTCTCTAAGAATCCACCAACTAGATAATTCGCAAAATCAACGAACCAAGGATCTTCACACTCCTCCACCTTCATGAGATATTCATCGGGAAAATCATCATGAATAGAAGTCTCATCGAGAACCTCACGGGAGGGGTTCTCAAGACGTGAAAGGTGATCGGCCGCTAAATTCTCGGCACCCTTTTTATCCCGGATTTCTACATCGAATTCTTGCAAAAACAATACCCAACGTATCAATCTCGGTTTAGCATCGGGTTTAGATAGCAAATGCTTAAGGGCCGATTGGTCCGTATACACAACCGTCTTTGCTAGTATGAGATACGCACGAAATTTGTCAAAAGAGAAAATAATTGCTAGGAGTTCCTTTTCGGTGGTGGTATAATTTAGTTGCGCTCCTTGCAATGTCTTACTAGCATAGTAAATGGGCTGAAAATGTTTACCAACACGTTGCCCCAAGACGGATCCGATTGCAAAGTCACTAGCATCACACATAAGTTCGAATGGCATAGACCAATCTGGACTAATAAGGATAGGTGAATTAGTGAGCTTTGCTTTAAGAAGATTGAAAGCTTTATGACACTCCTCCGAGAAAACAAACGGAGCGTCCTTTTCAAGAAGTTTATTTAAGGGCGTGGCAATTTTGGAAAAATCCTTGATAAACCGCCGGTAAAACCCGGCGTGCCCAAGAAAACTTCGAACACCTTTAACATCGGTAGGGGCTTTAAGCCCGGCGATAACATTGATTTTCGCCTTATCTACCTCAATTCCAACTTTAGAAATCTTGTGCCCGAGAACGATGCCCTCACGAACCATAAAGTGGCATTTCTCCCAGTTGAGCACAAGACTGGCTTTTTCGCACCGAATCAACATACGCTCAAGATTAAGAAGACATGACTCGAAGGTGTCTACGTAGACTGAAAAGTTGTCCATAAACACCTCCATGCAGTCTTCGATCATATCATGGAAAATCGCCACCATACACCTTTGAAAGGTAGCAGGGGCGTTACATAAATTGAACGGCATACGCCGATAAGAGAATGTGCCATACGGGCACGTGAACGTGATTTTCTCTTGGTCTTCGGGTGCAATAGGGATTTGGAAATATCCCAAAAAACCATCAAGAAAACAATAGAAACTTTTTCCCGCCAACCTCTCCAACATTTGATCGATGAAGGGTAGGGGAAAATGGTCCTTTCGAGTGGCATCATTTAATTTTCGATAGTCAATGCACACCCGCCATCCCGTGACAGTCCTGGTAGAAATTAATTCATTCTTTTCATTTGTGATCACGGTCATGCCACCCTTTTTGGGCACACATTAAACCGGACTCACCCAAGGACTGTCAGAGATAGGATAAATAAGACCTGCATCAAGGAGTTTAACAATCTCCTTTTTAACCACTTCCTGCATATGTGGGTTTAGTAGCCTTTGTCGTTGCACGCACGGTTTGAAGTTATCTTCCATTAGGATTTTGTGTGTACAATAAGAGGGACTAATACCCTTAATATCCTGAATTTTCCATGCAATAGCCGGTTTGTGGGCTTTTAACATGGAGACAAGTTTAGACTTTTGACTTACAGAAAGATCGGAAACAATAATCACCGGGAGTTTAGACTCCTCCCCAAGAAAAGCATACTCCAAATTATCCGGGAGTGGTTTCAACTCTAATTCAGGAGCCTCTTCAATTGAAGTTTTGCTCCTGTATGCATTTGCTTTCTCCAACTCCTCATGCTCTTCTTCGGTTGGCTCATAACCTTTGTAGAAAATCTGAACCTTTTGTAAATCATTCAACCCGTGTTGCGGACACGAGCGTAACAAAGTAGTAAAACGGTCCCAAGCATCAAATAATGTCTCACTGCTCTTTTGTCTAAATTGTGAAATTTCTGCTTGAAGTCTAGCAGCTCGAGACGCAGGGAAAAACTTCGACAAAAACTTATCCTCCAAAGTCTCCCAAGAGGTAATCGTGCCCTCTGGTTGCTTATCTAACCATCTCTTAGCTTCTCCCTTAAGAGTCCAAGGGAAAAGCCTTGTCTTGATTGAAGTATCGGTAACCTCATGTAGCTTAAACAAATTGCAAACATCATTAAAATTACGAAGATGCTCATTAGCATCCTCAGTATCCTTGCTATAAAATCGGCAATCAGAAGAAATCAAATTCAGGATCGGCCCTGTAATTTGAAAAGGCTGAGTGATGTTCGGTTGAGTAATCAAATTGCCTTGGCCCCCTCGTGTGGCCTTCAACTTTTGTGCCATAGTCTGAGGACGAGGTGGTTGTTCTTGGTCAGCCATATCTTCAGTCTCGAAAAGATCTAAGGAAATGTAAGATTCTTCTTCTTCTCTGATTTCAGGTGGTGTATCGGGCACCACAGTTTCAGAACTACTTCCCAAATTAATTATATTAGCACTTGAAGAAAAAGATGAATCCACTGTAGACTGTTGTTCGTGACTTAACGCTCTAAATAACTCTCTTTCGGGTTCTACAAATGGTTGAAAAATCGGAGAATTAGAAGAACGCGTATGTGGCATGCACTACCTGTTACCTGCGAAATCACCACTAACAACCGATTAAACGCACCGATTCAACTTGAGAATAACGAAAAGAAATAATAATCTATAACTAAACTAAACTAAGAACAATTAGATAGCAATCTTAATCTTCGACACAACTGTCCCCGGCAGCGGCGCCAAAAACTTGATGTGTGAAATCGCGTCTATTATTTATAATGGGAAAAACCGGTTTAAAGATTTACTACACACTAACGGGCAGTGTACCCGATCGTGCAATAGTATAAAGTTGGTAAATCCAAGATCGTTCCAAGGACAGTTTAGACGTGAAAATTAAGATTGTAACTAATGAATTAAACTAAGTTAAATCTAGAAAATTGAATTACGAGATAATTTGTTTGGTTGGCTATTTAACGATTAGCCAAAATCAAAGATAGCTTTAATTAATAACAAGATTGAACAATATTTTTGGTGTTTTCAGTTTTAAGCTTTAAAGCAAACAAACGAGTAAAATAAGATAGTTGTAAACAATTAAAAAAACGAATGCTTGTCTAGACTTTTTTCACCTAGTATTGGATGCATTTATATTAAGCCCCAGTTATTATCTAACTTATGTGAATTATCTAGTCGGTTCACCTGGAATTCCCCAGCGCAAACACTTCAATTAAGATTACACGACACGGAATTCCCCGTAGCCTAAGACCTCCTAATTGTGACTAAATAGTTCAACTGAGATGAAGACTCAAATCACAATCACACCAACTCTCGTTGCGCATAATTCACCCCTATTTCGTCTAGCCTTTTGAATTCAATTTACTCTCGTCTCCGAGTAAGCAAACAATCAATTAAGACAAACCAATTGTAAATTATTGCACTAAATTAATGAACTCTCGTCCTATCAAACAAGTACACAACCAATTGAATCGAAGAGTCTAGATTCAATAAGAATGGTTCTTTAATTCAAACATCAAATCATCATAAATTAATCAAACAACTGATAAGTAGCATCCAATACATAGGTTATTAAATCTAGACAAACATTAAAGAACTTAGCCAATAATCATGGCAACAATAAAAATCACAAATAAAGTAATAGAGAAATTCATTATTTATGACAAGAGATTCACCTAATCAATGATTGAATCCTGAAAGATAAACGAATCGAGACTTGTTTCCGGAATGATTGATACCTTAGAATGACCTTGGAAATCCCCAATAATCACCTAAGTTCGTCAAAAAGCTGCTGGAATTCGTCTGGATACGATAATGATAAATTAGGGTAATTTTCGGGCTTTAAATAGGTGCAATTCTGAACCCGGTTAAGACCCTGCGCGGCGCGTCCTTACTCGCGCGGCGCGCCATTTCCTCGCGCGGCGCGCCAAATAACTGGTGAGCTGAAATCTGCCTTTTAAAAATGCTCGAACTGTATTTTATGTGGAATGGCGCGGCGCGCCACGTTTTGGAGCGGCGCTCCATGTCATTTTTGCTGAAATGAGCTGAAAAACTTAATACAAACACCAAAACTCGAATCGGACTAAACCCTTTCACTCGTTTACATCGAAAATCACCCAAAACCATCAAATAACTTCAAAATTAACCTCCTTGGTCTTGGAACTCAAACTTTTCACAACTTTCACCGAAATAATTCCAAATTGTATCCAAAACGACCAAAATGTACCCGATATCGCTAAGGAAAATGCGTATAAAATATGCGATATCACCCCTGTTTCAACAAGTCTATTAACTATTAATCCAGTTCCGTGTCCGGTAAAATGAATAATTATTGGTATTTATAGATAACCCGCCCACCGTACCCAGTCAAGCGTATGTGGTTATATATAAATACGTCAAATTATAAGTTTGTATATTAAATTAACAAGGTATTGTTTAGTTAATATAAAACCCATTAATAGCCCATAGTCTAATTTCCACAAGTGTCGTTCTTTTATCCAAACTCCAATTATGGTACAAAGCCCAATTACCCAATTTTAATATTTTTAGCCCAACATCATGATTACATCGGTATTAAATAAGCATAATAATAACTTAAGTACGAGACATTAATTTAAAAAGGAGAACATAACTTACATTGAGTATTTATCGCGTAGTGTTACACGGACAGAATTTCGACTTCAAAAACCCGTAAAATAACCTTTACATAACCCGAACTAATCTAATATAAAACTACCTTATACTATATATATATTATATATATATTTATTTATTATTTATTACAGAGTATTATTATTATTATTATTTTTTATTAAACTCGGCAGAATGCATGGCCTTTTATAGGGATTTCTGATTTTTCAAACTCCGCGAGTCGTGGAGTTTTTGGCCTTCAAGCTCCGCGAGTCGTGGAGTTTGATTTTCCAGCTCACATCAATTTGGATCTTAGCTTTGCCGACATAATATATAAATAAATATAATATATAAATAATTTTAAGAATTATTTAAATATTATATTATATTTATGTGCATAGTTGACTTGTAATTTTTAGTCCGTTGCGTCGAGCGTTGAGAGTTGACTCATGTCCCGATTCCGAATTTTCGAACGTCCTTGCGTATTATTTTATATCGTGTACTTTGCATTTCGCAACTTGTACTCTTGTCATTTTTAGACGTTTCTCATCAATAAATTGAACCACTTGAATTGTATCTTGTACATTTGAGCTTTTTGGTCATTTGCATCTTCAAATCGTCGTTTTCGCCTTTTGTCTTCGCACTTATTTAATATAAACGATTACAACTTAAAATAGGACAATTACAACTAAATAATTTACATATTGGGAGGATATTGCTACTAAATATATGTTCATTTGGAGCACTATCAACTCTATTTTATCAACTCATATTCATCATGAAAACATTTTTGTTGTTAGTCATGACGACCTCACTCAAATTTCGGGACGAAATTTCTTTAACAGGTAGGTATTGTAACGACCCAGGAATTTCCGATCAAATTTAAACTTAATCTTTATATGATTCCGATACGATAAGCAAAGTCTGTAATGTTGAGTCTCAAAAATTTTGAACCGTTTACAGGAATCCATTTAACCTTTGACTACTTCCGATGATTCGCGAACCATAAATTGTAAATAGGAACGTATATATAAATAATTATATTGTAACACTGGCCATTATTTTTTTTAAACACACAGCGGAAGACTTTATTAATAAACACAACACAAGACACGTCATTACATTAATCCGTGAAATTAAGTTTAAGTTTACACAACGGTGTTACGTTATTACAAAACATTATTAAAACAAGATTCCACATCAGAGTAGGGTTGTCAAACATGTCTTCTGCATCAATACCCATCCCGACTAGCAGTACCTAAACCTGCAAAAGGGGAAACATGTGGGGGATTAGCGCACCGCTAAGTGAATGGAATCTATCAAACAGATATAGCTTAAGCCACACACAAGCTATATACTAACAACAACACTTGCTAACTACCAACTACCATACAATAAGACAATACGAGGATCGGTGGCTTGTACGAGCACATGATTCTCAGCTTATCGGGCCTGAGTCTACCGATAGTCCCTGCTACTCAATTCACAGTATAGTTATCCAGATGCAGGGGGTGCATCGTTCACACTATACTCAACAATCAGTAGCCTATGGACCCAACCTCCCCTAGGCACGGTTGACCTCATACGGACTCTAACCTCTCCTAGGCACGGTCTAGAGTCCCCAGTCTCCTTAGGCCCGACGGGTGCCAATCACACAGTGTACACATAATTCACATACAACATCATGCATACTATATTAATCTAACATGGCAATTTCTACACTATGCATGGTAAAAGAGTCAACCACAGTAGCAAGATATGCTACTTAAACTCTATCCGGAGATAGACCCACTCACCAATTACCAGCAACTGCTCAGTTATTATTTCTGAGCTTCCTCCTTGTCCTTATCTCCTAAGAACAGCAAAAACCAAGTTAGAATAGTGTTCCCATCAAGGTTAGACATACTGACAGCGCATTGTAGCAAAATTAGTAAAAAAATGTGTCCGCTAAAATTTTCATGCTTAACACTTATGCACTTTCAAAATTTACATCCTGAACACCAAAATACAAACGGGCAGCATAACAGCTATAATTCAACACTTAGTAAAAATTTCACTGTCTAAGACCATCGGTCGATGGTCCCATCCATCGGTCGATCGTCAACACACCATCGGTCGATGGTCTCTCACAATCGGTCGATCGTCAAAATTACATCCGTTGGTCAGAAGTCATACACCATCGGTCGATTGTCCCTTACCATCGGTCGATGGTCAACAACCATCGGTCGATGGTCAACGACCATCGGCCGAAGGTAGTTCATCAGCTGCAACAGCAACAAAGTGCCGGGTTTCAACCCAAAATCACCAAATCTCGACTTTGGACACGTTTTTGACTTCAAAACAGAACACAACTCGTACACTAAACTTTTTGGAACATAAACCCACAACATTCAAACACAAACAACATCAATTTCTACCAATTTGACACAAAGCCCCATTTTAACAAAAACTAACTTAAAAACCCATTTAATCACAGATATGATCATGAAATCTTACAAACCTTACCTTGTTAGAATCACAATGACACAAGGAACATTTTGACACCAAAATCAAGCTTCAATTCGAGATCAAATGATTTAGGGTTTGAGATGGTGAAGATGAGGTTAGGTGAGAGTGTGAGTGAGAGAAAGGAAAAATCAGGAAACTTCAAGAAAGGAGCTGGTCACCAGCTTATGTTTGTGTTAAAACACAATACCCCATCACACACGGGTATTTACTAATTATCTGATATCTTTCACACAAGATTAGGTAGCCCAAACAAGGTCCAAATAAAATAAACAAACCTGTTCTAAGACCCTTGTCACAAACTGGTCACAACACAATTATAATAAAATACTAATAAAATAATTAAAATAGAAGTACTTAAGACTAAGCACAAACCCTAAGGGCAAAATAGGCAACTTACAACTAGCCCAGGTTTCAGTCTGTTACATATATATTATTAATTAAACTATTATGTGATTTAGTTATAATGAAAGATAACTTAAGTTAATTTAAAATTTATTATTTAAAAACTGATTAGTTAATTATAGGGAGTATATTGAATGTAAATAAATTTGAACATAAATTATCAACATTAATAAAGTATTAAATGTATACTTTGAGTTTAATTGTTTTAGTATATATAAGAATATATTTATTTAGGTAATAAAATTTGATAAATAAAACATAATCTTAGATATAGTAATTTGAAAATAAATGTATATAAATTCTATACATAAATATTATTATGTGTATATTGTAATATATATAAAGGTATAAATCTTAAATATTCAAATGAGTGATATTATACAAAATATCATATAAATATTGTGTGTGATTACAAGTAAAAAAAAATATAGTTATATACTAATATTATTATTACTCCATAGTTATTAAAATTAATATTAATGTTAATATTAATATTAATATATGTATTATTAATATTCCTATATAAAATATTTAGATATAAAATTTGATACGATTAATGTGTTATAGTTACTAAAATTACTATTATCATTATTAAAATCATTATTATTATAAGTAGCAGAAAAATTATAATTATTATTATAATTATTATTATTACCAAAAATTATAAATTTTATTTAAAATTTATCATTTTCACTTTCATCATTAGTCTTATTATTATTGAATTTAATAAATATTATTATCATTATTATTATTATTATTATTATTAGTATTTTTATCAATAATAATAATAATATCAATGTTATTATTATTATTATTAATATAATTAGTAATTAATGATGTTAAAATTAATATATATATATATATATAGGAACAGATATTTACGCGTATTAAAAATCACAGCTATAGTTTTTTTTTTTTTTTGCTTCCTTCTTCCTCTCTTTTTGTTTCTCTAACCCGTGACCCTGTCCACATCAACAACCCTACAAAAAAAATTTTTGGATCAATTATTATTGAAGAATCAAATTTTCGAACATCATGATAAAATCACTCCTGCAATTTAATTGAGGAAACTGATACTTTATTATTTTATTTTTTTTCTTTTCTTTCTCTCTGGCATAAACTTCAAAACCATTTAATCCTTGATCCAATTCGAAACAATTTGAAGAAAAGTAGAAATGCAGAACTGTTCTAAATCATGTTGTAAATGTGTGTACAAACTCAAATCCTAATTCGATGAAATGAGGATGAATTTCATAGTCAAAGTTATTTTGCAAAAAGTCAACAGATTTGTTCTTGAGGAAATTCGAACTCGTTTTGATAATTCAAGTCCAATTAATGATTTTGGAATTTTATATGATTGATATAAAACTTATTTCATGTTGGAAGTTTTGTCCAAAACAAGCTCATTTGTGAAATCATTTTTTTTTCTTTCTAAACCGCGACACAGCAGCTTGTTTCTTTTACTTGTTTTTTTTTTTTACTTTTCAATCCAATTAATCACATGTAATGGTTCTATGTTGGTCATTAAATCCTAAACCAACTAATTAACTCCCTGATTGAATGATTTTGGGCTTTGGTCGATTTGTAACTGATGAAGAAGGAGGTTAATGGAACATAAAAAGCAGTTCGGGTTAAATACAAATGAAAGGGATGATATTTCAGAAAAAGGGCGACAGCCCAAACGGTTTAGGGAGTGTGTAGTTAGCGAAAGGTCTCGGGTTCGAGCTCGGTCTGGGACAATCTTTTTTATTAAAGCTTTCCAAGGGGTATAACCTTTTATCTTATTTCCATTATTATTATTATTATTATTATTATTATTATTATTATTATTATTATTATTATTATTATTATTATTATTATTATTATTATTATTATTATTATTATTATTGTTATTAGTATTGATATTATGATTATTATTATTATTGATATTATTACACCTATTTATCATTGTTATTTTTATTATTATCATTATTATAAAAAGTACTATGAATATAATTTCAAATTTATTAGTACTATCATTACTAATATTATTATTAGTATTATTATTACTGTTAGTATTATAATTATTATCATTGTTAACATTAGTAATAAAAGTGTTATTTCTAGAACTATTATTTTTATCATAAATATTAATATTAATATTAGGAACATATAGGAATTATTACTATTTAGTAAAAGTATTATTATTTAGTTTACCATTAGTAGTAAGATTGGTATGTATTATGAACTAATATCAAAAATTATTATTTTTCACTACCCCTACTACTAAATTGTTCATTTTATCAAAAACTACCAATATTACCATTATGAGATTTATAAATAAAAACAATATAACATAACAAGATTTAATATTTTTGAAAATAAATTATTAATAAAAATAATTATATCATTAATAATAATATATAGATTTATTCGAATACAAGTATATGTATTAATACATGTATGATTAATATAGGTTCGTGAATTAGAGGCCAATCCTGCATTGTTCAGTTTCGTCATATGAATATTTTTACTACAAAATATTGGATTGTGAGTTTCATTACTCCCTTTTTAAATGCTTTTGCAATATATATTTTTGGGACTGAGAATACATGCACTGCTTTTATAAATGTTTTACGAAATAGACACAAGTAATTGAAACTACATTATATGGGTGAATGATCGAAGCCGAATATGCCCCTTTTGCTTGGTAGCCTAAGAATTAGTAAACCGATCTACTAATTGACGTGAATCCTAAAGATAGATCTATTGGGCCTAACAAACCCCATCCATGGTTGCGGATGCTTTAGTACTTCGATGTTGTTTTATCATGTCCGATGGATTTCCTGGAATGATAGGGGATATTCTTATATGCATCTTGTTAATGTCGGTTACCAGGTGTTCACCATATGAATGATTTTTGTCTCTATGCATGGGACGTATATTTATGAGAAATGAAAATGAAAATCTTGCGGTCTATTAAAAATTATGAAATGATTATTTATGATAAACTAATGAACTGACCAAACTTTTTGATTAACACTTGAAAGCATGTTTATTCTCAGGTACAAAAGAAATCTTCCGCTGTGCATATGCTCATCTTAGAGATATTACTTGGAGTCATTCATGGCATATTTTAAAAGACGTTGCATTCGAGTCATCGAGTTCATCAAGAATATTATCAAGTCATTTATAGTTTAGATATATTATGAAATGGTATGCATGTCTGTCAACTTCCGATGAAATGAAAGTTTGTCTTTTAAAAACGAATGCAATATTTGTAAAATGTATCATATAGAGGTCAAGAACCTCGCGATGTAACCAAATGTAATGTATTCGTCCGGATGGATTAGGACGGGTCACTACAAGAACATCAACAACCAGAAACAGAAGATGAGTCTGAGGAAAGGGATGTTAACGTTAACGATGATAGTTTGAATTTTCAAACACCCCAAAAAGCAAACATACCAAAAGAAGTGATCATTCCAAGGGAAATCCATTTTTTTAATGAAAAAAGTAACGGGGGCAGTTAAGATACAAAGGGGAAAGTTTGACCATATCAAATGTCAGAAGATGAAATCAAAAAATCGTTATTCAAGTCAAAAGGTATGGTTGAAGGACATAACATGAAGGACAAAGATGACAGGTTGCTTTCGGCTACTTCAAGTTGTCTTCAAGATAAGCCATTTACTTTAAATGTAAATGACTATCCTACCCTCTCACACATTTCACCAAAAACCATTCAAATTCCAAACAAGATTTAGCTAAGTCTTCTACCAAAAATACCTCTTTTATCAAAGGAGATATTTCATTCTCATCCAAGATTCATAAAACAAGTCATGTTAACGAATTCCAATCCAATTAATGTTATGGTAACACTTGCAAAGAATCATGCGAAAAAATTAAATCATGTTGCAACCCGTCACAAACCTATAAAGAACCATTTATCCATTTAAAGAATGTTGGTAACAAGAAAAATGTCAAAGACAATGGCAATAAATGGGTCGATGAAATTTCAAACATCTCATAGTTCTTCGATACAACTAGCGAAATTACTCACATAGTTGGCAACACATCAACTGTCAAAAACAACAAGATTAATGATCAACAATTTGGAGACAAAAAATTATCATATAAAGAAGAGATGATCAATTTCGGGAAGCTAATGAAAAATATGGCAGATGATGACACTCCAACCAACAAACAAAAATATTGAGACTAGCCTCATGGTATACCCGTGGCCTTGGCAACAAATCAAGAGAACGTATGGCGGGTTCATTGGTTAACCACTTTCATTCATTTGGTTCTTCTTTTAAAGGGAAAATCATGAATGATGCTTCATCTCTACAAACGTCCCAACTCTCATCAATTTGGAAGGATTAAATCCTTTTACAAGAAGACGATTATATATAATACATAGTGGGATCGAATATATGGAAGTGGAAGTTGGGTAACGGGGCAAATATATTATTTTGGCAAGGTATTTGGATCGACGAACATTTTTTCAAAGATGACTTTCCATATCTTTTTCTCAGTTGTTGCAATCCGTATGCTTCTATCAAAGCCTTCCGGCTCCCAGTTTCAATCGATTTGGTTCAAATTGGATGTGATTTATTTCTTGTCAGACCACTATCACAGTACGATTCAATCAAGTTTAACGAGCTGAGCACGATATTAGCAAAGCATGTTTTGATCGATAATGAATTTGACCAAGTTATTTGGTCAGCGGAACCTGGTCAAGTGTACTTAGTTGCAGATGCGGTTCGTGTTTTTAGTGCAATCGGCTAACATTATCTCATCTTTTGTCATGGCTTTCACTCTAATGTATGGGAGCATAACCCATTTTTATTATGTTATTAGGAGTTTAGTGACTCCTTTGCATTTCTTCTCTCGTGATCGAGCTTGTCTCCGTCATCGTATGTTGTTTTGAGTTTTCATCTTTTTGATGAAGATTCACTTTTAATGCAATTCAATCTTTATTTGCCAAAAATATTATTTATAAAGAATTCACTTTTAAGTCACTTTTAATCTTGCCGTTAAAAAAAAAAGTTTCTTTATATTTTTATTTACTTATGTAAGTAATATAAGTTAGAGCACTGGGAGTGGTGACTGAGGTTAGTTGAGTCAGAAAAAATGGCGAGTGGTGACCTATGTCAGTTAGGCATGTCAGTTTATATTTTTATTATTATTTTAATGATTTTAAAAATAACATAAATTGATAAAATTATAAAAATTAACATAAATGGAAACAACTTTCATTAATAATAAAAATAAAAACATTACATTTCCTAAAAATTAAAAAACATACGATTCCTAAAACTTAAGAAAACACATTACGATATCGCGATTAAAAAGTTACAATTCGTTATCTATTTCGTTATCGCGATTATGCCATAGATGTGAAACGAGAGTATGTCGAAGATACTCATGCTCGTCTTTGTCACGCAACTCTTTTGACTTCTCGGCATATACATCACATCTTTAATACCAAGTTGATCCTTGTAGGTTGTTGATAGGCATGTAGTAAGATTTATTTTCAGCGATGTTAAAACCATTGTCTTCAAATATCATGTTGTGCAATATGATGCAACCATACATGATTTTTTTGATTGCGTTTACACTATATGTGATGACCCGGAAATTTCTGACCAAATTTAAACTTAATCTTTAACATTTTCGATACGATAAGCAAAGTCTATAAAGTTGAATCTCAAAATTTTGAACTATTCAATTACCCTTCGATTGTTCTCAACGATTCGCGAACAATTATATGTAAATAGATACATATATTATAAATTGAAAACGTAACAAAGTGTTAAGTAAATGATACTGTGCATTAACCTTATTGGTTTGATTATCTGATTGATATTTAGATAAGTTAACTAAAACGTTTAAGATGAACTAGTAAAACACTAATTTGCTACAGTATTTTCGAATTGCTACAGTACCCGAAAAGCTACAGTGTTTTTGAAAATCACTATTTGCTACAGTAAAAAACTTTGCTACAGTAAACACTATTTTAAAATGTATTTTAACAAATAGCGAGACGAATATTTATAGAAGTAAATGACCAAAATACTCGAAAGTTTAAGATATACTTTGAGTGGTATAGTTTAGGGATAATTTAAGGCTATATTTTGACAAAGGTACGTGACACGAAACGTAAAATGCAAGTTTTCTCAGTGTACGAAAGGACATTTGAAAAACCTGAACCGGGACATAAGTCGAGTGATGACGTACGACTTATCGGAACAAAAATTACAAGTCAACTATGCATTTGAATTTAATATAATATATAATTAATTATAACAATTAAATATATTATATATATAATATATTAATATGTCGACAAGCGTAGGACAAAAACGAATCTGAGCTGGAAAAAGAGGTCATGTGATTGCATGGCCATTGTGCCTCAGACCCATGTGATCGCATGGAAGGCTGGTGAAATGTCCCGTTCTTATTGATTAAAAACGTTCCATATTAATTGATTTCGTTGCGAGGTTTTGACCTCTATATGAGACGTTTTTCAAAGACTGCATTCATTTTTAAAACAAACCATAACCTTTATTTCATAAATAAAGGTTTAAAAAGCTTTACGTAGATTATTAAATAATGATAATCTAAAATATCCTGTTTACACACGACCATTACATAATGGTTTACAATACAAATATGTTACATCGAAATCAGTTTCTTGAATGCAGTTTTTACACAATATCATACAAACATGGACTCCAAATCTTGTCCTTATTTTAGTATGCAATAGCGGAAGCTCTTAGTATTCACCTGAGAATAAACATGCTTTAAACGTCAAAAAAAATGTTGGTGAGTTATAGGTTTAACCTATATATATCAAATCGTAACAATAGACCACAAGATTTCATATTTCAATACACATCCCATACATAGAGATAAAAATCATTCATATGGTGAACACCTGGTAACCGACATTAACAAGATGCATATATAAGAATATCTCCATCATTCCGGGACACCCTTCGGATATGATATAAATTTCGAAGTACTAAAGCATCCGGTACTTTGGATGGGGTTTGTTAGGCCCAATAGATCTATCTTTAGGATTCGCGTCAATTAGGGTGTCTGTTCCCTAATTCTTAGATTACCAGACTTAATAAAAAGGGGGCATATTCGATTTCGATAATTCAACCATAGAATGTAGTTTCACGTACTTGTGTCTATTTTGTAAATCATTTATAAAACCTGCATTATTCTCATCCCAAAAATATTAGATTTTAAAAGTGGGACTATAACTCACTTTCACAGATTTTTACTTCGTCGGAAAGTAAGACTTGGCCACTGGTTGATTCACGAACCTATAACAATATATACATATATATCAAAGTATGTTCAAAATATATTTACAACACTTTTAATATATTTTGATGTTTTAAGTTTATTAAGTCAGCTGTCCTCGTTAGTAACCTACAACTAGTTGTCCACAGTTAGATGTACAGAAATAAATCGATAAATATTATCTTGAATCAATCCACGACCCAGTGTATACGTATCTCAGTATTGATCACAACTCAAACTATATATATTTTGGAATCAACCTCAACCCTGTATAGCTAACTCCAACATTCACATATAGAGTGTCTATGGTTGTTCCGAAATATATATAGATGTGTCGACATGATAGGTCGAAACATTGTATACGTGTCTATGGTATCTCAAGATTACATAATATACAATACAAGTTGATTAAGTTATGGTTGGAATAGATTTGTTACCAATTTTCACGTAGCTAAAATGAGAAAAATTATCCAATCTTGTTTTACCCATAACTTCTTCATTTTAAATCCGTTTTGAGTGAATCAAATTGCTATGGTTTCATATTGAACTCTATTTTATGAATCTAAACAGAAAAAGTATAGGTTTATAGTCGGAAAAATAAGTTACAAGTCATTTTTGTAAAGGTAGTCATTTCAGTCGAAAAAACGACGTCTAGATGACCATTTTAGAAAACATACTTCCACTTTGAGTTTAACCATAATTTTTGGATATAGTTTCATGTTCATAATAAAAATTATTTTCTCAGAATAACAACTTTTAAATCAAAGTTTATCATAGTTTTTAATTAACTAACCCAAAACAGCCCGCGGTGTTACTACGACGGCGTAAATCCGGTTTTACGGTGTTTTTCGTGTTTCCAGGTTTTAAATCATTAAGTTAGCATATCATATAGATATAGAACATGTGTTTAGTTGATTTTAAAAGTCAAGTTAGAAGGATTAACTTTTATTTGCGAACAAGTTTAGAATTAACTAAACTATGTTCTAGTGATTACAAGTTTAAACCTTCGAATAAGATAGCTTTATATGTATGAATCGAATGATGTTATGAACATCATTACTACCTCAAGTTCCTTGGATAAACCTACTGGAAATGAGAAAAATAGATCTGGCTTCAAAGGATCCTTGGATGGCTTGAAAGTTCTTGAAGCAGAATCATGACACGAAAACAATTTCAAGTAAGATTTCCACTCGAAATAAGATTGTTATAGTTATAGAAATTGAATTAAAGTTTGAATATGATTATTACCTTGTATTAGAAATATAACCTACTGTAAGTAACAAAGGTTTCTTGATCTTGGATGATTACTTGGAATGGATTTAGAAAACTTGGAAGTAAACTTGCAATCTTGGAAGTATTCTTGATTTTATGAAACTAGAACTTTTGGAATTTATGAAGAACACTTAGAACTTGAAGATAGAACTTGAGAGAGATCAATTAGATGAAGAAAATTGAAGAATGAAAGTGTTTGTAGGTGTTTTTGGTCGTTGGTGTATGGATTAGATATAAAGGATATGTAATTTTGTTTTCATGTAAATAAGTCATGAATGATTACTCATAGTTTTGTAATTTTATGAGATATTTCATGCTAGTTGCCAAATGATGGTTCCCACATGTGTTAGGTGACTCACATGGGCTGCTAAGTGCTGATAATTGGAGTGTATATATCAATAGTACATACATCTAAAAGCTGTGTATTGTACGAGTACGAATACGGGTGCATACGAGTAGAATTGTTGATGAAACTGAACGAGGATGTAATTGTAAGCATTTTTGTTAAGTAGAAGTATTTTGATAAGTGTCTTGAAGTCTTTCAAAAGTGTATGAATACATATTAAAACACTACATGTATATACATTTTAACTGAGTCGTTAAGTCATCGTTAGTCGTTACATGTAAATGTTGTTTTGAAACCTTTAGGTTAACGATCTTGTTGAATGTTGTTAACCCATTGTTTATTATATCAAATGAGATGTTAAATTGTTATATTATCATGATATTATGATATATAATATATCTTAGCATGATGTATATACAGTTAAATGTAGTTACAACGATAATCGTTACATATATGTCTCGTTTCGAAATCATTAAGTTAGTAGTCTTATTTTTACATATGTATTTCATTGTTAATACACTTAATAATATATTTACTTATCATTTAACATAATTAACCAAGTGTATCAATATCTTAATCTGATTCATATGTACCTAGTAAGACGTTGTTATAACGATAATCGTTATATATATCGTTTTCGAGTTTCTTAAATTAATAGTCTCATTTTTATGTATATAACTCATTGTTAAAATACCTAATGAGATACATACTTATAATAAAATCATGTTAACTATATATATAACCATATATATGTCATCGTATAGTTTTTACAAGTTTTAACGTTCGTGAATCACCGGTCAACTTGGGTGGTCAATTGTCTATATGAAACCTATTTCAATTAATCAAGTCTTAACAAGTTTGATTGCTTAACATGTTGGAAACACTTAATCATGTAAATAACAATTTCATTTAATATATATATAAACATGGAAAAGTTCGAGTCACTACAGTACCTACCCGTTAAATAAATTTCGTCCCGAAATTTTAAGCAGTTGGAGGTGTTGACGTATCTTCTGGAAATAAATGCGGGTATTTCTTCTTCATCTGATCTTCTCGTTCCCAGGTGAACTCGGGTCCTCTACGAGCATTCCATCGAACCTTAACAATTGGTATCTTGTTTTGCTTAAGTCTTTTAACCTCACGATCCATTATTTCGACGGGTTCTTCGATAAATTGAAGTTTTTCGTTGATTTGGATTTCATCTAACGGAATAGTGAGATCTTCTTTAGCAAAACATTTCTTCAAATTCAAGACGTGGAAAGTGTTATGTACAGCCACGAGTTGTTGAGGTAACTCAAGTCGGTAAGCTACTAGTCCGACACGATCAATAATCTTGAATGGTCCAATATACCTTGGATTTAATTTCCCTCGTTTACCAAATCGAACAACGCCTTTCCAAGGTGTAACTTTAAGCATGACCATCTCTCCAATTTTAAATTCTATATCTTTTCTTTTAATGTCAGCGTAGCTCTTTTGTCGACTTTGGGCGGTTTTCAACCGTTGTTGAATTTGGATGATCTTCTCGGTAGTTTCTTGTATTATCTCCGGACCCGTAATCTGTCTATCCCCCACTTCACTCCAACAAATCGGAGACCTGCACTTTCTACCATAAAGTGCTTCAAACGGCGCCATCTCAATGCTTGAATGGTAGCTGTTGTTGTAGGAAAATTCTGCTAACGGTAGATGTCGATCCCAACTGTTTCTGAAATCAATAACACATGCTCGTAGCATGTCTTCAAGCATTTGTATCGTCCTTTCTCTCTGCCCATCAGTTTGTGGATGATAGGCAGTACTCATGTCTAGACGAGTTCCTAATGCTTGCTGTAATGTCTGCCAGAATCTTGAAATAAATCTGCCATCCCTATCAGAGATAATAGAGATTGGTATTCCATGTCTGGAGACGACTTCCTTCAAATACAGTCGTGCTAACTTCTCCATCTTGTCATCTTCTCTTATTGGCAGGAAGTGTGCTGATTTGGTGAGACGATCAACCATTACCCAAATAGTATCAAAACCACTTGCAGTCCTTGGCAATTTAGTGATGAAATCCATGGTAATGTTTTCCCATTTCTATTCCGGGATTTCGGGTTATTGAAGTAGACCTGATGGTCTCTGATGCTCAGCTTTGACCTTAAAACACGTCAAACATTCTCCTACGTATTTAGCAACATAAGCTTTCATACCCGGCCACCAAAAATGTTTCTTGAGATCCTTGTACATCTTCCCCGTTCCAGGATGTATTGAGTATCTGGTTTTATGAGCTTCTCTAAGTACCATTTCTCTCATATCTCCAAATTTTGGTACCCAAATCCTTTCAGCCCTATACCGGGTTCCGTCTTCTCGAATATTAAGATGCTTCTCCGATCCTTTGGGTATTTCATCCTTTAGATTTCCCTCTTTTAAAACTCCTTGTTGCGAATCATTATATGTCATCATAGTATCATGTTAACTATATATATATCCATATATATGTCATCATATAGTTTTTACAAGTTTTAACGTTCGTGAATCACCGGTCAACTTGGGTGGTCAATTGTCTATATGAAACATATTTCAATTAATCAAGTCTTAACAAGTTTGATTGCTTAACATGTTGGAAACATTTAATCATGTAAATATCAATCTCAATTAATATATATAAACATGGAAAAGTTCGGGTCACTACAGTACCTACCCGTTAAATAAATTTCGTCCCGAAATTTTAAGCTGTTGAAGGTGTTGACGAATCTTCTAGAAATAGATGCGGGTATTTCTTCTTCATCTGATCTTCACGCTCCCAGGTGAACTCGGGTCCTCTACGAGCATTCCATCAAACCTTAACAATTGGTATCTTGTTTTGCTTAAGTCTTTTAACCTCACGATCCATTATTTCGACGGGTTCTTCGATGAATTGAAGTTTTTCGTTGATTTGGATTTCATCTAACGGAATAGTGAGATCTTCTTTAGCAAAACATTTCTTCAAATTCGAGACGTGGAAAGTGTTATGTACAGCCGCGAGTTGTTGAGGTAACTCAAGTCGGTAAGCTACTGGTCCGACACGATCAATAATCTTGAATGGTCCAATATACCTTGGATTTAATTTCCCTCGTTTACCAAATCGAACAACGCCTTTCCAAGGTGCAACTTTAAGCATAACCATCTCTCTAATTTCAAATTCTATATCTTTTCTTTTAATGTCAGCGTAGCTCTTTTGTCGACTTTGGGCGGTTTTCAACCGTTGTTGAATTTGGATGATCTTCTCGGTAGTTTCTTGTATAATCTCCGGACCCGTAATCTGTCTATCCCCCACTTCACTCCAACAAATTGGAGACCTGCACTTTCTACCATAAAGTGCTTCAAACGGCGCCATCTCAATGCTTGAATGGTAGCTGTTGTTGTAGAAAAATTCTGCTAACGGTAGATGTCGATCCCAACTATTTCCGAAATCAATAACACATGCTCGTAGCATGTCTTCAAGCGTTTGTATCGTCCTTTCGCTCTGCCCATCAGTTTGCGGATGATAGGCAATACTCATGTCTAGACGAGTTCCTAATGCTTGCTGTAATGTCTGCCAGAATCGTGAAATAAATCTGCCATCCCTATCAGAGATAATAGAGATTGGTATTCCATGTCTGGAGACGACTTCCTTCAAATACAGTCGTGCTAACTTCTCCATCTTGTCATCTTCTCTTATTGGCAGGAAGTATGCTGATTTGGTGAGACGATCAACTATTACCCAAATAGTATCAAAACCACTTGCAGTCCTTGGCAATTTAGTGATGAAATCCATGGTAATGTTTTCCCATTTCCATTCCGGGATTTCGGGTTGTTGAAGTAGACCTGATGGTTTCTGATGCTCAGCTTTTACCTTAGAACACGTCAAACATTCCCCTACGTATTTAGCAACATCGGCTTTCATACCCGGCCACCAAAAATGTTTCTTGAGATCCTTGTACATCTTCCCCGTTCCAGGATGTATTGAGTATCTGGTTTTATGAGCTTCTCTAAGTACCATTTCTCTCATATCTCCAAATTTTGGTACCCAAATCCTTTCAGCCCTATACCGGGTTCCGTCTTCCCGAATATTAAGATGCTTCTCCGATCCTTTGGGTATTTCATCCTTTAAATTTCCCTCTTTTAAAACTCCTTGTTGCGCCTCCTTTATTTGAGTAGTAAGGTTATTATGAATCATTATATTCATAGATTTTACTCGAATGGGTTCTCTGTCCTTCCTGCTCAATGCATCAGCTACCACATTTGCCTTTCCCGGGTGGTAACGAATCTCAAAGTCGTAATCATTCAACAATTCAATCCACCTACGCTGCCTCATATTCAGTTGTTTCTGATTAAATATGTGTTGAAGACTTTTGTGGTCGGTATATATAATACTTTTGACCCCATATAAGTAGTGCCTCCAAGTCTTTAATGCAAAAACAACCGCGCCTAATTCCAAATCATGCGTCATATAATTTTGCTCGTGAATCTTCAATTGTCTAGACGCATAAGCAATCACCTTCATTCGTTGCATTAATACACAACCGAGACCTTGCTTTGATGCGTCACAATAAATCACAAAATCATCATTCCCTTCAGGCAATGACAATATAGGTGCCGTAGTTAGCTTTTTCTTCAATAACTGAAACGCTTTCTCTTGTTCATCCTTCCATTCAAATTTCTTCCCTTTATGCGTTAATGCAGTCAAGGGTTTTGCTATTCTGGAAAAGTCTTGGATGAACCTTCTGTAGTAACCAGCTAGTCCTAAAAACTGGCGTATGTGTTTCGGAGTTTTTGGGGTTTCCCACTTTTCAACAGTTTCTATCTTTGCCGGATCCACCTTAATACCTTCTTTGTTCACTATGTGACCGAGGAATTGAACTTCTTCCAACCAAAATGCACACTTTGAAAACTTAGCGTACAATTCTTCCTTCCTCAATACTTCTAACACCTTTCTCAAATGTTCACCGTGTTCTTGGTCATTCTTTGAGTAAATAAGTATGTCATCAATGAAAACAATGACAAACTTGTCAAGGTATGGTCCACACACTCGGTTCATAAGGTCCATGAACACAGCTGGTGCATTAGTTAAACCAAAGGGCATGACCATAAACTCGTAATGACCGTAACGTGTTCTGAAAGCAGTCTTTGGAATATCATCTTCTTTCACCCGCATTTGATGATACCCGCAACGTAAGTCAATCTTTGAATAAACAGACGAGCCTTGTAGTTGATCAAATAAGTCATCGATTCTCGGTAGTGGGTAGCGGTTCTTGATGGTAAGTTTGTTCAACTCTCGGTAGTCGATACACAACCTGAATGTATCATCTTTCTTCTTGACAAACAAAACAGGAGCTCCCCACGGTGATGTGCTTGGTCGAATGAAACCACGCTCTAAAAGTTCTTGTAATTGGCTTTGCAGTTCTTTCATCTCGCTGGGTGCGAGTCTGTAAGGAGCACGAGCTATTGGTGCAGCTCCTGGTACAAGATCTATTTGAAATTCAACGGATCGATGTGGGGGTAATCCCGGTAATTCTTTCGGAAATACATCGGGAAATTCTTTTGCAATGGGAACATCATTGATGCTCTTTTCTTCAATTTGTACTTTTTCGACGTGTGCTAGAACAGCATAGCAACCTTTTCTTATTAGTTTTTGTGCCTTCAAATTACTAATAAGATGTAGCTTCGTGTTGCCCTTTTCTCCGTACACCATTAAGGGTTTTCCTTTTTCTCGTATAATGCGAATTGCATTTTTGTAACAAACGATCTCTGCTTTCACTTCTTTCAACCAGTCCATACCGATTATCACATCAAAACTCCCTAACTCTACTGGTATCAAATCAATCTTGAATGTTTCGCTAACCAGTTTAATTTCTCGATTCCGACATATATTATCTGCTGAAATTAATTTACCATTTGCTAATTCGAGTAAAAATTTACTATCCAAAGGCGTCAATGGACAACTTAATTTAGCACAAAAATCTCTACTCATATAGCTTCTATTCGCACCCGAATCAAATAAAACGTAAGCAGATTTATTGTCAATAAGAAACGTACCCGTAACAAGCTCCGGGTCTTCCTGTGCCTCTGCCGCATTAATATTGAAAACTCTTCCACGGTCTTGTCCATTCGTGTTCTCCTGGTTCGGGCAATTTCTAATAATGTGGCCTGGTTTTCCACATTTATAACAAACTACATTGGCATAAGTTGCTCCGACACTACTTGCTCCGCCATTACTCGTTCCAACACCATTTGTTCCTTTCGTTCTATTAACCCCTGGTCCGTAGACCTCACACTTCGCCGCGCTATGACCATTTCTTTTACACTTGTTGCAAAATTTGGTGCAGAACCCCGAGTGATTCTTTTCACACCTTTGGCATAGCTGCTTCTGATTATTGTTGTTGTTGCGGTTATTATTGTTGTTGGGATGATTGTTGTAGTTGCTGTTGTTGTTGGGCCGTTTGTTGTAGTTGCGATTGATGTTGCGATTGTTGGGATAATTGTTGCGATTATTGTTGTAATTGCTGTTGTTGTTGTATTGGTGATTCTTATCACCGTTTTGCTCCCACTTTCTTTTAACTTGCTTCACATTGGCCTCTTCAGCAGTCTCTTCTTTAATTCTTTCTTCAATCTGGTTCACGAGTTTGTGAGCCATTCTACATGCCTGTTGTATGGAGGCGGGCTCGTGTGAACTTATATCTTCTTGGATTCTTTCCGGTAATCCTTTCACAAACGCGTCGATCTTCTCTTCCTCATCTTCGAATGCTCCCGGACACAATAGGCACAATTCTGTGAATCGTCTTTCGTACGTGGTAATATCAAATCCTTGGGTTCGTAACCCTCTAAGTTCTGTCTTGAGCTTATTGACCTCGGTTCTGGGACGGTACTTCTCGTTCATCAAGTGCTTGAATGCTGACCACGGTAGTGCGTACGCATCGTCTTGTCCCACTTGCTCTAGATAGGTATTCCACCATGTTAACGCAGAACCTGTGAAGGTATGAGTAGCGTACTTTACTTTGTCCTCTTCAGTACACTTACTTATGACAAACACCGATTCGACCTTCTCGGTCCACCGTTTCAATCCGATCGGTCCTTCAGTTCCATCAAATTCCAAAGGTTTGCAGGCAGTGAATTCTTTGTAGGTGCATCCTACACGATTTTCTGTACTGCTAGATCCAAGGTTATTGTTGGTATGTAGCGCAGCCTGTACTGCGGCTATGTTTGAAGCTAGAAAAGTACGAAATTCCTCTTCATTCATATTCACGGTGTGTCGAGTAGTCGGTGCCATTTCCTTCAAAATAGTCAAATGGAACAAGTTAATCATACAGAATATTAAGAGTAGTTAATAGTATTTCGTAGCATAATATGAACTCATTTATAAAAGCTTTTTCTTCATATTAGCATTTTATAAGTTTAAATTCGGGTAGTACCTACCCGTTAAGTTCATACTTAGTAGCTAATATACAATTCAACTACTACAATTCTATATGAAAAACTGATTATAATAATATTTCGTGTTCAAACTTTTATACAATATTTTACAACTTACAATACCGCTTATTTTACATATAGCATGAAATATAGCACACAATAAATTTGATACAAGATGGTTGTGAAGATAATTCTAGCTAGTACACAAGTCGTTCAGCAAAGGCAATAAAGACACGTAATTCATACGTCCAGATACAAGTCATGCATTCTGGTTTTACTAGGATTACTTCCCATCCTTGGTCTTGTGGAACATAACTGTTATGGCCATTGATAAGACAGCGTGTTGTAACGCCGTCAAAGGGACGAGGGTTACGTAATGTCCAACAGTCCCGTAATAATCTAAAAACCTCATTTCTTACCCCAATTACCGACTCCGTCACTTGTGGGAACGTTTTGTTTAATAGTTGTAGCCCGATGTTCTTGTTCTCACTTTGGTGAGAAGCGAACATTACTAATCTGTAAGCATAACATGCTTCTTTATGTTGCATGTTAGCCGCTTTTTCTAAATCACGAAGTCCAATATTCGGATATATTGAGTCAAAATAATTTCTTAACCCATTGCGTAAAATAGCATTTGGGTTCCCCGCAATATATGCGTCAAAGTAAACACATCGTAACTTATGGATTTCCCAATGTGATATCCCCCATCTTTCGAACGAAAGCCTTTTATAAACCAAGGCATTCTTGGAACGTTCTTTGAATGTCTTACAAACTGATCTCGCCTTAAATAGTTGTGCCGAAGAATTCTGACCGACTCTAGACAAGATTTCATCAATCATGTCTCCGGGTAGGTCTCTTAAAATATTGGGTTGTCTATCCATTTTGTGTTTTTATACTGTAAAATAGACAAGAGTTAGATTCATAAAAAAAAAATAAAAAATACTTATTAATACAAGCAATTTTTACATATATCTTAAAGCATAAGCACACTATATTACATATATTACACCACACGAATACAACTATCTTATTCCGACTCGCTTGTTTCTTCTTCTTCTTCGGTTTTGGTTCGTTTTGCCAAGTTTCTAGGGATATATGATGTTCCCCTAATACGAGCCGTCGTTTTCCACATTGGTTTAGAAAAACCTGGTGGTTTAGAGGTTCCCGGGTCATTGTTACAACTTAAGGACTTCGGGGGTTGACGATACATATAAAGTTCATCGGGGTTGGAATTAGATTTCTCTATTTTTATGCCCTTTCCCTTATTATTTTCTTTTGCCTTTTTAAATTCAGTTGGGGTAATTTCTATAACATCATCAGAATTCTCGTCGGAATCCGATTCATCGGAGAATTGGTAATCCTCCCAATATTTTGCTTCCTTGGCGGAAACACCATTGACCATAATTAACCTTGGTCAGTTGGTTGAGGATTTTCTTTTACTTAACCGTTTTATTATTTCCCCCACCGGTTCTATTTCTTCATCCGGTTCCGATTCTTCTTTCGTTTCCGACTCTTCTTCCGGTTCCGACTCTTCTTCCGGTTCCTCTTCGGGAACTTGTGAATCAGTCCACGAATCATTCCAATTTACATTTGACTCTTCATTATTATTAGGTGAGTCAATGGGACTTGTTCTAGAGGTAGACATCTATCACATAATATCAAACGCGTTAAGAGATTAATATATCACATAATATTCACATGTTAAAAATATATAGTTTCCAACAAAATTTGTTAAGCAATCATTTTTCAAGTAAACACGGTCGAAGTCCAGACTCACTAATGCATCATAACAAACTCGATAAGATACACTAATGCAAAATTCTGGTTCTCTAATACCAACGCTCTGATACCAACTGAAATGTCCCGTTCTTATTGATTAAAAACGTTCCATATTAATTGATTTCGTTGCGAGGTTTTGACCTCTATATGAGACGTTTTTCAAAGACTGCATTCATTTTTAAAACAAACCATAACCTTTATTTCATAGATAAAGGTTTTAAAAAGCTTTACGTAGATTATCAAATAATGATAATCTAAAATATCCTGTTTACACACGACCATTACATAATGGTTTACAATACAAATATGTTACAACAAAATAAGTTTCTTGAATGCAGTTTTTACACAATATCATACAAGCATGGACTCCAAATCTCGTCCTTATTTAAGTATGCGACAGCGGAAGCTCTTAATAATCACCTGAGAATAAACATGCTTAAAACGTCAACAAAAATGTTGGTGAGTTATAGGTTTAACCTATATATATCAAATCATAATAATAGACCACAAGATTTCATATTTCAATACACATCCCATACATAGAGAAAAAAAAATCATTCATATGGTGAACACCTGGTAACTGACATTAACAAGATGCATATATAAGAATATCCCCATCATTCCGGGACACCCTTCGGAAATGATATAAATTTCGAAGTACTAAAGCATCCGGTACTTTGGATGGGGTTTGTTAGGCCCAATAGATCTATCTTTAGGATTCGCGTCAATTAGGGTGTCTGTTCCCTAATTCTTAGATTACCAGACTTAATAAAAAGGGGCATATTCGATTTCGATAATTCAACCATAGAATGTAGTTTCACGTACTTGTGTCTATTTTGTAAATCATTTATAAAACCTGCATGTATTCTCATCCCAAAAATATTAGATTTTAAAAGTGGGACTATAACTCACTTTCACAGATTTTTACTTCGTCGAGAAGTAAGACTTGGCCACTGGTTGATTCATGAACCTATAACAATATATACATATATATCAAAGTATGTTCAAAATATATTTACAACACTTTTAATATATTTGGATGTTTTAAGTTTATTAAGTCAGCTGTCCTCGTTAGTAACCTACAACTAGTTGTCCACAGTTAGATGTACAGAAATAAATCGATAAATATTATCTTGAATCAATCCACGACCCAGTGTATACGTATCTCAGTATTGATCACAACTCAAACTATATATATTTTGGAATCAACCTCAACCCTGTATAGCTAACTCCAACATTCACATATAGAGTGTCTATGGTTGTTCCGAAATATATATAGATGTGTCGACATGATAGGTCGAAACATTGTATACGTGTCTATGGTATCTCAAGATTACATAATATACAATACAAGTTGATTAATTTATGGTTGGAATAGATTTGTTACCAATTTTCACGTAGCTAAAATGAGAAAAATTATCCAATCTTGTTTTACCCATAACTTCTTCATTTTAAATCCGTTTTGAGTGAATCAAATTGCTATGGTTTCATATTGAACTCTATTTTATGAATCTAAACAGAAAAAGTATAGGTTTATAGTCGGAAAAATAAGTTACAAGTCGTTTTTGTAAAGGTAGTCATTTCAGTACCATAATTTTTGGATATAGTTTCATGTTCATAAAAAAAATCATTTTCTCAGAATAACAACTTTTAAATCAAAGTTTATCATAGTTTTTAATTAACTAACCCAAAACAGCCCGCGGTGTTACTACGACGGTGTAAATACGGTTTTACGGTGTTTTTCGTGTTTCCAGGTTTTAAATCATTAAGTTAGCATATCATATAGATATAGAACATGTGTTTAGTTGATTTTAAAAGTCAAGTTAGAAGGATTAACTTTTGTTTGCGAACAAGTTTAGAATTAACTAAACTATGTTCTAGTGATTACAAGTTTAAACCTTCGAATAAGATAGCTTTATATGTATGAATCGAATGATGTTATGAACATCATTACTACCTTAAGTTCCTTGGATAAACCTACTGGAAAAGAGAAAAATGGATTTAGCTTTAACGGATCCTTGGATGGCTCGAAGTTCTTGAAGCAGAATCATGACACGAAAACAAGTTCAAGTAAGATCATCACTTGAAATAAGATTGTTATAGTTATAGAAATTGAACCAAAGTTTGAATATGATTATTACCTTGTATTAGAATGATAACCTACTGTAAGAAACAAAGATTTCTTGAGGTTGGATGATCACCTTACAAGATTGGAAGTGAGCTAGCAAACTTGAAAGTATTCTTGATTTTATGAAACTAGAACTTTTGGAATTTATGAAGAACACTTAGAACTTGAAGATAGAACTTGAGAGAGATCAATTAGATGAAGAAAATTGAAGAATGAAAGTGTTTGTAGGTGTTTTTGGTCGTTGGTGTATGGATTAGATATAAAGGATATGTAATTTTGTTTTCATGTAAATAAGTCATGAATGATTACTCATATTTTTGTAATTTTATGAGATATTTCATGCTAGTTGCCAAATGATGGTTCCCACATATGTTAGGTGACTCACATGGGCTGCTAAGAGCTGATCATTGGAGTGTATATACCAATAGTACATACATCTAAAAGCTGTGTATTGTACGAGTACGAATACGGGTGCATACGAGTAGAATTGTTGATAAAACTGAACGAGGATGTAATTGTAAGCATTTTTGTTAAGTAGAAGTATTTTGATAAGTGTATTGAAGTCTTTCAAAAGTGTATAAATACATATTAAAACACTACATGTATATACATTTTAACTGAGTCGTTAAGTCATCGTTAGTCGTTACATGTAAGTGTTGTTTTGAAACCTTTAGGTTAACGATCTTGTTAAATGTTGTTAACCCAATGTTTATAATATCAAATGAGATTTTAAATTATTATATTATCATGATATTATCATGTATGAATATCTCTTAATATGATATATATACATTAAATGTCTTTACAACGATAATCGTTACATATATGTCTCGTTTAAAAATTATTAAGTTAGTAGTCTTGTTTTTACATATGTAGTTCATTGTTAATATACTTAATGATATGTTTACTTATCATAGTATCATGTTAACTATATATATATCCATATATATGTCATCATATAGTTTTTACAAGTTTTAACGTTCGTGAATCACCGGTCAACTTGGGTGGTCAATTGTCTATATGAAACATATTTCAATTAATCAAGTCTTAACAAGTTTGATTGCTTAACATGTTGGAAACATTTAATCATGTAAATATCAATCTCAATTAATATATATAAACATGGAAAAGTTCGGGTCACTACATACGTAATGACCAACAATCTCGTAATAACCTAAAAACCTCATTTCTTACCCCAATTACCGACTCCGTCACTTGTGGGAACGTTTTGTTTAATAGCTGTAGCCCGATGTTCTTTTTCTCACTTTGGTGAGAAGCGAACATTACTAACCCGTAAGCATAGCATGCTTCTTTATGTTGCATGTTAGCCGCCTTTTCTAAATCATGAAGTCCTATATTTGGATACATTGAGTCAAAATAATTTCTTGACCCGTTGCGTAAAATAGCATTTGGGTTCCCCGCAATATATGCGTCAAAGTAAACACATCGTAACTTATGGGTTTCCCAATGTGATATCCCCCATCTTTCAAACGAAAGTCTCTTATAAACCAAGACATTCTTGGAACGTTCTTCGAATGTCTTACAAACTAATCTCGCCTTAAATAGTTGTGCCGAGGAATTCTGACCGACTCTAGACAAGATTTCATCAATCATGTCTTCGGGTAGGTCTCTTAAAATATTGGGTTCTCTATCCATTTTGTGTTTTTAAACTGTAAAATAGACAAGATTTAGATTCATAAAAAAATACTTATTAATACAAGCAATTTTTACATATATCATAAAGCATAAGCACACTATATTACATATATTACACCACACGAATACAACTATCTTATTTCGACTCGCTCGTTTCTTCTTCTTCGATTTTGGTTCGTTTTGCCAAGTTTCTAGGGATATATGATGTTCCCCTAATACTAGCTGTCGTTTTTCACAACGGTTTAGAAAAACCTGGTGGTTTAGAGGTTCCCGGGTCATTGTTACAACTTAAGGACTTCGGGGGTTGATGATACATATAAAGTTCATCGGGGTTGGAATTAGATTTCTCTATTTTTATGCCCTTTCCCTTATTATTTTCTTTTGATTTTTTTTAAATTCAGTTGGGGTAATTTCTATAACATCATCGGAATTCTCGTCGGAATCCGATTCATCGGAGAATTGGTAAACCTCCCAATATTTTGCTTCCTTGGCGGAAACACCATTGACCATAATTAACCTTGGTCGGTTGGTTGAGGATTTTCTTTTACTTAACCGTTTTATTATTTCCCACACCGGTTCTATTTCCTCCTCCGGTTCCTCCTCTTCCAGTTCTGATTCTTCTTCCGGTTTTGATTCTTCTTCCGGTTCCTCTTCGGGAACTTATGAATCAGTCCAATATATATTAGACTCTTCGTTATTATTAGGTGAGTCAATGGGATTTGTGCTAGAGGTAGACATCTATCACACAATATCAAACAAGTTAAGAGATTAATATATCACATAATATATACATGTTAATAATATATAGTTTCCAACAAAAATGTTAAGCAATCATTTTTAAAGAAAACACGGTCGAAGTCCAGACTCACTAATGCATCCTAACAAACTCGATAAGACACACTAATTGAAATGTCCGCAACTAATCCATCCGGACGAAGTCTTCAACAGTTGGTCCCATTGTGATGATCGACTCCAAATAATATCTTTAATATGAGCTAATGCACAGCAGAAGACTTAATTCGTACCTGAGAATAACATGTTTTAAAACGTCAACATAAAGTTGGTGAGATATATAGGTTTGATGCTAGCAGTGTTATAACTATGGACCACAAGATTTCATATATTTAAACATAGTACACTCGCAAGTGTATGAAAGACATTCTAAGTTTGTTGAGCACCTGGTAACCAAACTTTACAAGAATTAAAACAGCACATATTCCCTTTATATATAATCGCACTACACCGTACCAAATGTAGCCACCTAAACGAAGTACTGTGCAACCGTTGAAAACTGGTCGTCCAGCCCAGTTGGGGATGTCAGCCCGATAGATCTATCAACAGGATTCGCGTTTACACTGGCCCATGTAATTAATAGTTACCAAGTTATAGGGAGATATGCAGTGGTACAACTCAACGTAGAACGTAATTTTGATCACTTGTGTCCATAACGTAAATCATTTATAAAAGTAGCGCATGTATTCTCAGCCCAAAAATATTTAGAGTTTAAAAAGGACTATATACTCACCATACTGTATTTTGTAGTAAAAATACATATAACATCATTGAACAAGTGTAGGGTTGGCCTCGGATTCACGAACCTATATCATTCGTATATATATTAAAACATATAATGGTAATCACATAATTTCCTTTATTACTTATATATTATTTACGTGTTTATAGTTTACATAAATTTTATACTAAATTTTATTAAAAATATACTTCATTTATATTTATTATATCTTGACTTATATTTTAAAATAATTATTATTTATTCATTTAGTAATTTTAAAATATCTATATATATATACATATATGTTTAGTATTATATCCAAAATCAATAGTTTGTTATATGTAAGCATAATGTTAATGGTTTTGATATATATAGTTATGTGAAATTTTAATATAATTATAGTATATGTAATAAGTATATTTTATGTACCAAATATTTATTTGTTTAAAATGATAGTACCGATAGTAATGATTTACTAATAATGATATTATTAACAATAATACCTATGTTTAATAACAATAGTAATAATAATAATAATAATACTAATAGTTACAAAAATGATACTAATACTAATATTAGTTAAAATAATAATGACTTGTATTATTTTTCATAATAATAATAATAGTATTAATAACCCTAGTCATAGTTATAATCATAATAATAATAAATAATAGACTTTATAATAATACTTTGTATTAGTAATAATATGTGTTTTAAAAATAACCATAATAAAAATAATAACAATACTAATAATAATATTAATTTTAAAAATGAAAACTACCTTCTAAGCTTTTCCCCAAAAAAAATGGCTGAGACCAGGCTCGAACCCTAGACCTCCCGCTCACCCCTAACACCCTTCCAAACCATTACTCTGTTTATTCTTTTTGGAATTAATACCCAATAAAATTTTTATAACACACTTTCTGTTTCATCTTTTTCAAAACCCATTATCCTAATCATAATAATTCACGATCATAATCATCTTTCTATCTCACCATCGTGGTATCATTATCATAATCATCATAAATCATACACGTTATCATCTTTTTAAACTAGAATAATTATCTTCGTTTTAACTCAAACTATCATCATCGAAATTTTAACAGGAGACCTGAATTGAGTCTTGGCCCAACAACTCAAACGGCCCAAGATGTCAACCGAAGCCCAACAACATAAACCTAGCAGCCCACGGCAACACTTTGAACTTAGGATTCGGTTTGTCTAAAAAAACACAGGAAAGATGCCATTAGCAGCATCTATTCGATCATTCCCCATAAAAAAAATACTAAATGCCACTTTTTCCTTTTAAAATTCGAGGCCTCCAATATATTACTACTACTCATCCGATTTCTTTTATGTTGTTAATATTGCAAGCAATTATTAGTGGCAATCACCCACAAGTGGGGATAATTAAATGGAGTAAAAGTCGGCCCACAAGTTTTATAATGTTCCCTTTCCAAACGAGAATAAGACATATAGTGCTCCGTAATTCTGTAACTTTAATTGAGTGTGGGGTTTTGTGATGCAATACGAAAAGGTAGCAGATAAAGAAAAAAAAATATACAACGCCGGTGGTGCTTGATCATGGTGGTGAGGGTTAGCTTCGGTTGATAGAAAATAAGACAAAATAGCAAAAGCCTTCAACGTTTACTGAGTTTCGATGATTGTAATGGTGTTCAAGAGGTGATTGTGGTGGTGATTGTACGATGGTGTATGGGACGGGTGTGGTGGTTCGACAAAACAAAACAGTAATAGTCGGGTGCTATGTGTTTCATCGGTGGTTCAAGGTGGTGGCGAGGATGATTTATAGGCTAAAACGGAAACAGTAAAGCGAGTAGCAGCAACGATGGGTGTTTGGGGTTCAAATTGGTGGCGGTTGGTTGTGGTTTGTCGTGGTGGTTTGAGGCAGAATTATAAAGAAACAATTGAAGTATCGGTTCAGATAGCAACTTGATGGTTCTTGTTATGATGATAATGATGGAGCCTCGTTAGTAGTAGCAAGAGTAGACGTATTAGTGGTACTTGCAGGTTTATGATAATCAAGGTGGGTGATGGTTTAGTTGGGGTTTAGATCGAACTATATACATGGAATAATATAGCAATAGTCGAGGTGATGATGATATTGTGTAATGGTGATTAACGAAGATGATGATCAAAGGTGATAATCGGTTGAAGATGGTTATAAATAAAAGTGAAACAGAAAGATGGTTTGATAGAGTTGATCATAATTTGATGATTTGAATATGGCTTTTCTGTCTAATTAATTTTGATAAAGAAAAAAAACTGTAATTGATAATTAATATAGATGAAAGAAAACTTGTTTGCTTTTTCCCTAATACATGACTTAATGAACTGATTTATAGCCAAGGGTTGTCGATATAATATGAACCAGGAGTAAGAATACAAAAAAAAATAAAAGAAGAAAAAGACCCTTAACAAATTTTAACTTCTTCTGAAATTAAATTCGTGATTGATACTTAAATTAGGTACAAGAATCAATTAGGTGCAGTAATTAAAGATTTGAAAGGGATTTGCACATTGGTACGATTTCAATTTCATGTATATATATATATATATATATATATATATATATATATATATATATATATATATATATATATATATATATATATGATTTTTATATAAATAATATCCATAATTAAAAATTAAAAATTATAATTATATTAATAATAATTAAAATACCAATAGTAATAATAATAATATTAATAAGAATAGATGGGTAATAATAATAATAATAATAATAATAACAATGATAATGATTTTAATAAGTTTCATCAATTAACCAAATATTATATATCTAATACCTTGATAACATTTTCATTTAATAAGTATATATTATTTATACATATCAATATACACATAACTGTTCGTGAATCGTCAAGCATGATTAAAGGGTAATTGATTACATAAACATAGATTTCAAACTTTCTAGACTCAACATTACAGATTTTACTTATCGTGTCGGAAACATATAAAGATTAAGGTTTAAATTTGGTCGAAAATTTCCGGGTCATTACAGTACCTACCTGTTAAAGAAATTTCGTCCCCGAAATTTGATAGAGGTCGTCATAGATAACAGTAAGAATGTTTTCATGACAAGTATGAGGTAATGATGGAGTTTTATCAGTATTGAGAGATATAGATAAAATGATTCGATCAAGTGAAGCGCACGAGTGAAGCTATCACAAAAGAGTGAAATGAGTAAGTAAATATATTCGTTTCAACCGATGATGTAGTTGCTATTGATTTCCGAGATTTAAGGGATTTAAATAAAATCTTACGTAATAAGATTTCGTTCTTCAACGATTTAGGGAATCAAGATCTTCTTTGATTAATGCAATAATCTGTTTCGATTGCTCTGTCGGATATTTCACTATAAATCCACCCCTTCGTTTCCTTATTTTCCACAACTAATATCTTCTAATCTTTCTCCTTAATTCCTACTTTAATATATTCGCCAATATACTCCATCCCATTCTGATCCTGGATATACTTCTAATTTCCACATCCGTCATTCTTCTCTTTCATCTACCGCCAGAAGAATCTATTTTCTTCTACTATACTCTTGTGTTTGTAGTGTTTCTAGTCCTCCCGTGTCTTTATATTGCTATATGCATTGATATACACGGTTTGTAATTTCGGAGTTATTATTGGGCTTTATATTCTTCATTATTTTTCGGAGCTTCATGCTTTCGTTTTCTCTTCCCGACTTCGAGTCAAGCTAGTAATGGTCCAGGATTCGTAAATATGAAATTCGAAATGAACATAGCTAATGTTCTCAGAAACAAATGGTAATAGCATGATTTTGATTTGTCAAATTACCAGAATATCCTGAAAAAGATAGAACTATCAAGATGACATGTTCCTAATATGTTTGGGGATTGGATAGAATGTAAAAGCCGTGTAACATGGCACATGATGATGGTACTGTGAATCATCACATTCCATTACAAACTCAACATGACTTACTGTAATATAATGACGTTGATCAAGTGTCATTATATTATACTAATTCATGCATCAGTTCCCAACACTGCTTCAAAACATTCATATTTTAAACTCGGAGGTTTCAGAATTTAGAAACTAACACAGTTTCTTTTATGTTGTAACGTAGATATTACGAAGAGATTCATGATCTCAGATAAGAATAGTTGTGAAAATATCTCCAAAAATATGGAGAATATGTATAACGGAAGATATGGAGATATCTTATAATATCTAAGATAAGATGATGATGAATATCATCTGGAAAGGTTTAGAATAATGAGTAGGGTTATTACTAACGGTTTCAGCAGGCACTAAATCATTTAGATTCTTTGAAGTCAAACTTATTCTTTGTGATTTGTTCACGGCCTTCATAGTTTCGCATAATCCACTTTTGGGTGCTAAATTTTCTATTGGGTGTTCCTAACACTTCCTTCTTTGTCATCAACTTTTGGCCATCAAGACCATCTACAACATGCTGTTTCGTCAGCATTTTCAAAGTTAACGGATATGGATCATCGTTTATTAACCCGAGGTGGTTTCAGGAGAATTGTGTTTTTAGATGATTAAACGCTGATGGAAGTAGGGTGGAACATAAAAGATTTTCCCGTAACGAAAGCGAAAAGACAACGTATGTATTTCAAGGTTATAATAAGGTTAGTCCAACTGAAAAGTCGAAGTTGACTTGCTGGAGCTGTGACAAAATTTGGCTACTTTGAAAAGGAATCGTAAGGTTGTTTTTGCTAATGAATGATAAAGAATTCGACGCGGTACGTGTTAAACTATGAATTTGGGTTCGAGAGTTTTTCAGGTGCATAAATCTTTTCTTCCGTAGATGAAGTGCGGCTGGTTCATCCTCCCGATCAAGGTGTTTTCAAAAATCATGAAAGATTTGAACGCGGATTGTAATTGTCGAGGTACAAATGAGGTTTAAGATGAAATCAAGTGGCAAACTTGAAGAGTTGTTTAGTTTCATATGTTATAATCAATATTTTAATCCATTTTAATTATCCAATGGTCCAATAATTTCATATATAAATTAAATATATAATATTTGAATAATACGTATCGTGACCCGTGTACCGGTCTCAGTATTGATCACAACTCAAACCATATATATATTTTGGAATCAACTCCAACCCTGTATAGCCAACTCCAACATTCACATATAGAGTGTCTACGGTTGTTCCGAAATATATATATAGATGGGTCGATATGATAGATCGAAACCTTGTATACGTGTCCCGTTATTTATAGTGCGTATAATAAATAAATATATATCATGACCCGTGTACAACGTATTGTCTCAGAATTAATCCGACGTATTGTGTACATGTGTCCCGATTTAAAGTGCGTAAAAGTAAATAACAGAAATTAAATGACGATAAATAAAATTGCGAGAATGTGAATTGCGATAAATAAAATGTTAATCAGTTAGCTAGGAACAGTTAGCTAGGAACAGTTAGCTAGGAACAGTTAGCGTGGAATCTTAACAAAATTCATCATAGTTAATTTGTTTATTTCTAACACTTTTTATTTTATCCAATGTTTTCTTCGTTATGCCACTTGTTGGGTTCTGATAGGTCAAAATCCAAATATGAAATTTGAATGGAAATGGTTATTCTGTGGTGAACGGATACGTATATCGGTGGTTGTAAGTAGGATAGTAAATGACTGTTGAATCAGATTCGAAGAATGTACAATGTAACTTATTAATGTAAAATCTAAATATTCCTCGGGTACTACCTACCCGTTAAAATATTTTCATCATTAATAGTTTGTACGATAGAATTTTAATTACAATCTTTATGAAAATATACTTGCATATATATTTTCTTCGGATGTAATCATGGATTTAATGTGTCAATAAGATATTAAACTCATTTGATTTATCGTTAGAACAAGAATATATAATCTCTAAACATTAGAGATTACATAATCACCATGTCGAACGAAGATAAGTGATGTAGAATGATACGTAAAGCGAAGATAATCAATGTAGAACGATATGTAGAACGAAGATCATACTCGAAGTATAGATGGTGATATTGAGGCGTGTGATGTTGATATCCGAGGTACAGATTGTGATGTTGAGGTTTACGACGTGGTTGTGGTTGGGGGTGATAAGGGTACTGTTGACGTTGATGATGGTGGTACGGATTATGCTGCTGGTGCTGCTGCTGGTGTTTGTAACCTTCGCACCATGTTCTCCAAAGCCGTCACGCGAGCGCGAAGTTCGTTAACTTCTGCTAGTACACCGGGATGATTGACAGTTGGAGCGAGCGGATGAATAAGATTCGAAATATGGGATAGTATATAATCGTGACGAGATACTCTAGAGATGAGAGAGAAAATGGTTTCTCGAAAAGGTCCGCCGGTAAGTGCTTCAGGTTCATCGCCAAGAGGGCAATTTGGTGGATAGAAGGAATCTTCGATGTGAAATGATTTTCGGATATCGGATGATATTCTAGCTATATAGAATATCTATATATATAATACTAAAGATTTCGTAGACTACGGAGGAACCTACGGCATATGTCAGGCAAGTCTATAGATGTGCTAGGATATGAATTATCAGATACGCTAAGATATGAATTTTGTCTATACACTATCGATGCACTAAATGCAGTAAGACGTGTCTAGACTTAAGAATGATAAGCAGGAAATTTCCTAGGAATGATAAGCAGATAACTTCCGACTAGAAATGATAAACAAAACTTTTTGACATGTAGACACGGTCGAAGTCCAGACTCACTAATGTATCCTAACAACTTATCAGTTAGACACACTAATGCAGACCTGGTTCACTAAGACCACCGCTCTGATACCAACTGAAATGTCCGCAACTAATCCATCCGGACGAAGTCTTCAACAGTTGGTCCCATTGCGATGATCGACTCCAAATAATATCTTTAATATGAGCTAATGCACAGCGGAAGACTTAATTCGTACCTGAGAATAACATGTTTTAAAACGTCAACATAAAGTTGGTGAGATATATAGGTTTGATGCTAGCAGTGTTAAAACTATGGACCACAAGATTTCATATATTTAAACATAGTACACTCGCAAGTGTATGAAAGACATTCTAAGTTTGTTGAGCACCTGGTAACCAAACTTTACAAGAATTAAAACAGCACATATTCCCTTTATATATAATCGCACTACACCGTACCAAATGTAGCCACCTAAACGAAGTACTGTGCAACCGTTGAAAACTGGTCGTCCAGCCCGGTTGGGGATGTCAGCCCGATAGATCTATCAACAGGATTCGCGTTTACACTGGCCCATGTAATTAATAGTTACCAAGTTATAGGGAGATATGCAGTGGTACAACTCAACGTAGAACGTAATTTTGATCACTTGTGTCCATAACGTAAATCATTTATAAAAGTAGCGCATGTATTCTCAGCCCAAAAATATTTAGAGTTTAAAAGGGACTATATACTCACCATACTGTATTTTGTAGTAAAAATACATATAACATCATTGAACAAGTGTAGGGTTGGCCTCGGATTCACGAACCTATATCATTCGTATATATATTAAAACATATAATGGTAATCACATAATTTCCTTTATTACTTATATATTATTTACATGTTTATAGTTTACATAAATTTTATACTAAATTTTATTAAAAATATACTTCATTTATATTTATTATATCGTGACTTATATTTTAAAATAATTATTATTTATTCATTTAGTAATTTTAAAATATCTATATATATATATATATACATATATGTTTAGTATTATATCCAAAATCAATAGTTTGTTATATGTAAGCATAATGTTAATGGTTTTGATATATATAGTTATGTGAAATTTTAATATAATTATAGTATATGTAATAAGTATATTTTATGTACCAAATATTTATTTGTTTAAAATGATAGTACCGATAGTAATGATTTACTAATAATGATATTATTAACAATAATACCTATGTTTAATAACAATAGTAATAATAATAATACTAATAGTTACAAAAATGATACTAATACTAATATTAGTTAAAATAATAATGACTTGTATTATTTTTCATAATAATAATAATAGTAATAATAACCCTAGTCATAGTTATAATCATAATAATAATAAATAATAGACTTTATAATAATACTTTGTATTAGTAATAATATGTGTTTTAAAAATAACCATAATAAAAATAATAACAATACTAATAATAATATTAATTTTAAAAATGAAAACTACCTTCTAAGCTTTTCCCCAAAAAAAAAATGGCTGAGACCAGGCTCGAACCCTAGACCTCCCGCTCACCCCTAACACCCTTCCAAACCATTACTCTGTTTATTCTTTTTGGAATTAATACCCAATAAAATTTTTATAACACACTTTCTGTTTCATCTTTTTCAAAACCCATTATCCTAATCATAATAATTCACGATCATAATCATCTTTCTATCTCACGATCGTGGTATCATTATCATAATCATCATAAATCGTACACGTCATCATCTTTTTAAACTAGAATAATTATCTTCGTTTTAACTCAAACTATCATCATCGAAATTTTAACAGGAGACCTGAATTGAGTCTTGGCCCAACAACTCAAACGGCCCAAGATGTCAACCGAAGCCCAACAACATAAACCTAGCAGCCCACGACAACACTTTGAACTTAGGATTCAGTTTGTCTAAAAACACACAGGAAAGATGCCATTAGCAGCATCTATTCGATCATTCCCCATAAAAAAAATACTAAATGCCACTTTTTCCTTTTAAAATTCGAGGCCTCCAATATATTACTACTACTCATCCGATTTCTTTTATGTTGTTAATATTGCAAGCAATTATTAGTGGCAATCACCCACAAGTGGGGATAATTAAATGGAGTAAAAGTCGGCCCACAAGTTTTATAATGTTCCCTTTCCAAACGAGAACAAGACATATAGTGCTCCGTAATTCTGTAACTTTAATTGAGTGTGGGGTTTTGTGATGCAATACGAAAAGGTAGCAGATAAAGAAAAAAAATATACAACGCCGGTGGTGCTTGATCATGGTGGTGAGGGTTAGCTTCGGTTGATAGAAAATAAGACAAAATAGCAGAAGCCTTCAACGTTTACTGAGTTTCGATGATTGTAATGGTGTTCAAGAGGTGATTGTGGTGGTGATTGTACGGTGGTGTATGGGACGGGTGTGGTGGTTCGACAAAACAAAACAGTAATAGTCGGGTGCTATGTGTTTCATCGGTGGTTCAAGGTGGTGGCGAGGATGATTTATAGGCTGAAACAGAAACAGTAAAGCAAGTAGCAGCAACGATGGGTGATTGGGGTTCAAATTGGTGGCGGTTGGTTGTGGTTTGTCGTGGTGGTTTGAGACAGAATTATAAAGAAACAATTGAAGTATCGGTTCAGATAGCAACTTGATGGTTCTTGTTATGATGATAATGATGGAGCCTCGTTAGTAGTAGCAAGAGTAGACGTATTAGTGGTACTTGCTGGTTTATGATAATCAAGGTGGGTGATGGTTTAGTTGGGGTTTAGATAGAACTATATACATGGAACAATATAGCAATAGTCGAGGTGATGATGATATTGTGTAATGGTGATTAACGAAGATGATGATCAAAGGTGATAATCGGTTGAAGATGGTTATAAATAAAAGTGAAACAGAAAGATGGTTTGATAGAGTTGATCATAATTTGATGATTTGAATATGGCTTTTCTGTCTAATTAATTTTGATAAAGAAAAAAAACTGTAATTGATAATTAATATAGATGAAAGAAAACTTGTTTGCTTTTTCCCTAATACATGAGTTAATGAACTGATTTATAGCCAAGGGTTGTCGATATAATATGAACCAGGAGTAAGAATACAAAAAAAAAAAAAAAAAAAAAAAAAAAGAAAAAGACCCTTAACAAATTTTAACTTCTTCTGAAATTAAATTCGTGATTGATACTTAAATTAGGTACAAGAATCAATTAGGTGCAGTAATTAAAGATTTGAAAGGGATTTGCACATTGTTACGATTTCAATTTCATGTATATATATATATATATATATATATATATATATATTTATATATATATATATATATATATATATGATATATATTTATATATATATATATATATATATATATATATATATATATGATATATGATTTTTATATAAATAATATCCATAATAAAAAATTAAAAATTATAATTATATTAATAATAATTAAAATACCAATAGTAATAATAATAATAATATTAATAAGAATAGATGGGTAATAATAATAATAATAATAACAATGATAATGATTTTAATAAGTTTCATCAATTAACCAAATATTATATATCTAATACCTTGATAACATTTTCATTTAATAAGTATATATTATTTATACATATCAATATACACATAACTGTTCGTGAATCGTCAAGCATGATTAAAGGGTAATTGATTACATAAACATAGATTTCAAACTTTCTAGACTCAACATTACAGATTTTGCTTATCGTGTCGGAAACATATAAAGATTAAGGTTTAAATTTGGTCGGAAATTTCCGGGTCATTACACTAATGCAAATTTTCTGGTTCTCTAAGACCAACGCTCGGATACCAACTGAAATGTCCCATTCTTATTGATTAAAAACGTTCCATATTAATTGATTTCGTTGCGAGGTTTTGACCTCTATATGAGACATTTTTCAAAGACTGCATTCATTTTTAAAACAAACCATAACCTTTATTTCATAAATAAAGGTTTAAAAAGCTTTACGTAGATTATCAAATAATGATAATCTAAAATATCCTGTTTACACACGACCATTACATAATGGTTTACAATACAAATATGTTACATCGAAATCAGTTTCTTGAATGCAGTTTTTACACAATATCATACAAACATGGACTCCAAATCTTGTCCTTATTTTAGTATGCAACAGCGGAAGCTCTTAGTATTCACCTGAGAATAAACATGCTTTAAACGTCAACAAAAATGTTGGTGAGTTATAGGTTTAACCTGTATATATCAAATCGTAACAATAGACCACAAGATTTCATATTTCAATACACATCCCATACATAGAGATAAAAATCATTCATATGGTGAACACCTGGTAACCTACATTAACAAGATGCATATATAAGAATATCCCCATCATTCCGGGACACCCTTTGGATATGATATAAATTTCGAAGTACTAAAGCATCCGGTACTTTGGATGGAGTTTGTTAGGCCCAATAGATCTATCTTTAGGATTCGCGTCAATTAGGGTGTCTGTTCCCTAATTCTTAGATTACCAGACTTAATAAAAAGGGGCATATTCGATTTCGATAATTCAACCATAGAATGTAGTTTCACGTACTTGTGTCTATTTTGTAAATCATTTATAAAACCTGCATGTATTCTCATCCCAAAAATATTAGATTTTAAAAGTGGGACTATAACTCACTTTCATAGATTTTTACTTCGTCGAGAAGTAAGACTTGGCCACTGGTTGGTTCACGAACCTATAACAATATATACATATATATCAAAGTATGTTCAAAATATATTTACAACACTTTTAATATATTTTGATGTTTTAAGTTTATTAAGTCAGCTGTCCTCGTTAGTAACCTACAACTAGTTGTCCACAGTTAGATGTACAGAAATAAATCGATAAATATTATCTTGAATCAATCCACGACCCAGTGTATACGTATCTCAGTATTGATCACAACTCAAACTATATATATTTTGGAATCAACCTCAACCCTGTATAGCTAACTCCAACATTCACATATAGAGTGTCTATGGTTGTTCCGAAATATATATAGATGTGTCGACATGATAGGTCGAAACATTGTATACGTGTCTATGGTATCTCAAGATTACATAATATACAATACAAGTTGATTAAGTTATGGTTGGAATAGATTTGTTACCAATTTTCACGTAGCTAAAATGAGAAAAATTATCCAATCTTGTTTTACCCATAACTTCTTCATTTTAAATCCGTTTTGAGTGAATCAAATTGCTATGGTTTCATATTGAACTCTATTTTATGAATCTAAACAGAAAAAGTATAGGTTTATAGTCGGAAAAATAAGTTACAAGTCATTTTTGTAAAGGTAGTCATTTCAGTCGAAAGAACGACGTCTAGATGACCATTTTAGAAAACATACTTCCACTTTGAGTTTAACCATAATTTTTGGATATAGTTTCATGTTCATAATAAAAATTATTTTCTCAGAATAACAACTTTTAAATCAAAGTTTATCATAGTTTTTAATTAACTAACCCAAAACAGCCCGCGGTGTTACTACGACGGCGTAAATCCGGTTTTACGGTGTTTTTCGTGTTTCCAGGTTTTAAATCATTAAGTTAGCATATCATATAGATATAGAACATGTGTTTAGTTGATTTTAAAAGTCAAGTTAGAAGGATTAACTTTTATTTGCGAACAAGTTTAGAATTAACTAAACTATGTTCTAGTGATTACAAGTTTAAACCTTCGAATAAGATAGCTTTATATGTATGAATCGAATGATGTTATGAACATCATTACTACCTCAAGTTCCTTGGATAAACCTACTGGAAATGAGAAAAATAGATCTGGCTTCAAAGGATCCTTGGATGGCTTGAAAGTTCTTGAAGCAGAATCATGACACGAAAACAATTTCAAGTAAGATTTCCACTCGAAATAAGATTGTTATAGTTATAGAAATTGAATTAAAGTTTGAATATGATTATTACCTTGTATTATAAATATAACCTACTGTAAGTAACAAAGGTTTCTTGATCTTGGATGATTACTTGGAATGGATTTAGAAAACTTGGAAGTAAACTTGCAATCTTGGAAGTATTCTTGATTTTATGAAACTAGAACTTTTGGAATTTATGAAGAACACTTAGAACTTGAAGATAGAACTTGAGAGAGATCAATTAGATGAATAAAATTGAAGAATGAAAGTGTTTGTAGGTGTTTTTGGTCGTTGGTGTATGGATTAGATATAAAGGATATGTAATTTTGTTTTCATGTAAATAAGTCATGAATGATTACTCATATTTTTGTAATTTTATGAGATATTTCATGCTAGTTGCCAAATGATGGTTCCCAAATGTGTTAGGTGACTCACATGGGCTGCTAAGAGCTGATCATTGGAGTGTATATACCAATAGTACATACATCTAAAAGCTGTGTATTGTACGAGTACGAATACGGGTGCATACGAGTAGAATTGTTGATGAAACTGAACGAGGATGTAATTGTAAGCATTTTTGTTAAGTAGAAGTATTTTGATAAGTGTCTTGAAGTCTTTCAAAAGTGTATGAATACATATTAAAACACTACATGTATATACATTTTAACTGAGTCGTTAAGTCATCGTTAGTCGTTACATGTAAATGTTGTTTTGAAACCTTTAGGTTAACGATCTTGTTGAATGTTGTTAACCCATTGTTTATTATAACAAATGAGATGTTAAATTGTTATATTATCATAATATTATGATATATAATATATCTTAGTATGATGTATATACAGTTAAATGTCGTTACAACGATAATCGTTACATATATGTCTCGTTTCGAAATCATTAAGTTAGTAGCCTTATTTTTACATATGTATTTCATTGTTAATACACTTAATAATATATTTACTTATAATTTAACATAATTAACCAAGTGTATCAATATCTTAATATGATTCATATGTACCTAGTAAGACGTTGTTATAACGATAATCGTTATATATATCGTTTTCGAGTTTCTTAAATTAATAGTCTCATTTTTATGTATATAACTCATTGTTAAAATACCTAATGAGATACATACTTATAATAAAATCATGTTAACTATATATATAACCATATATATGTCATCGTATAGTTTTTACAAGTTTTAACGTTCGTGAATCACCGGTCAACTTGGGTGGTCAATTGTCTATATGAAACCTATTTCAATTAATCAAGTCTTAACAAGTTTGATTGCTTAACATGTTGGAAACACTTAATCATGTAAATAACAATTTCATTTAATATATATATAAAATGGAAAAGTTCGGGTCACTACAGCTGGGGCAGGTCTGGTCCTATAAATTCAAACGATTTCAGTGCTGTTTTTCTCACATCATTCTTAATATTACTCCGTAAGTATTTATTTATATTATTTATATTATTATTATTATTATTATTATTATTATTATTATTATTATTATTATTATTATTATTATTATTATTATTATTATTATTATTAAGATTGATATTATTATTAATCTTATTATTATTAGTATTATTAATTAGTATTATACATAAAATACTACGACGAGGTTATGAGCATGTCACCTTCAAAATGGGTTTTCGAGCGGGATAGAGCTAAGGAAATTATGGGTTATAATTATGGAGATTATGGGTAATATTCGCAAGTCAAACCTAGTGTTTATCATCTCTGTTGCGTCTATGTACTTTTCTGAAATATTGAATCACAATATTGATACGTAAGCATTTATATTTTATCTTTTATAAATTAATAGTGTATCCATGTCTAGTGCTCAAGTATATATGTTTATGCATGCTTGTATACTAAATTTCGTCGTTAAACAGTTTATAATGAATCACTAATTAAATACATATACTACTGGTAAAAGGTATATGATATACATGTTTTTGGAAAGCTGGCGAAAAATCAATAACTTTTTATTTAGATATCAAATAGTTTCGATGAACGGATTAAAAGATATGATCAACTGAATTATGATTGACGTTAATTGAAATTTCTTTTGAATCTGCAATTAAGATTTAAACAACTTGTTTACGAGATTGATAAAGTGAACTTTTAAATATTACCAACCGAGTAAATGAATCTTTATATAAGGTACGTCTCGTTTTGTTGAACTATTGTCAAAATTGACTTTTTGAAACGAATTTGAATAACTTTTGTATGTCGATCTCGAGCATTAGGATTGTGATACACTATGACCTGACCTAGTTTGTTAGACATTTATTGACCAACATATGTTCTCTAGGTTGAGATCTACGGTTATTTGGTAATACGAGTTTCAGTCACATTTTGATGAACAACTTTATATGCTGCTAAGGTGAGTTTCATTTGCTCCCCTTTTAAATGCTTTTGCAATATATATTTTTGAGCTGAGAATACATGCACTTTATTTTAAACAATGGACATAAGTACGTACTAAATTCTATACTGAGTTTGAACCGAAAATCCCTTAGCTTTGGTAACTAGTAACTGCCGGTTATAAAAACTGGTGGGCGCGAGTAGTAGTATATGGATCCATAGGGCTTGATATTCCCGTCCGAGCTAGAGCACTAGCCTTTTAACGGACGTATGCTATTTGAGAAGCGTACACGTTGGTTTGCGTGTATTATTAAGATGATTATACAAAGGGTACAAATTATATATACGTTAAGTTTAGTTACCAGGGTGCTCAATTTCGTAGAATATTTTGATAAACGTTTCTGGATGAAACAACTGAAATCTTGTGATCCACCTTTACATACAGATTATATGAAACAATAAAACTATGAACTCACCAACCTTTGTGTTGACACTTGTTAGCATGTTTATTCTCAGGTTTCCTAGAAGTCTTCCGCTGTTTGCTTATATGTTAGACAAGCTATGTGCATGGAGTCATACATGGCATATTTTTCAAGGAAACGTTGCATTCACCAAATCATCACCATGTATCTTATTTTGACTGCACTGTCAACGGAAGTACTATTGTAAACTATTATTTACGGTGATTGTCTATATGTAGAAATCATCAGATGTCGAAAACCTTTGATTTGAATATTCATTTATGGTGTGCCTTTTCAAAAGAATGCAATGTTTACAAAACGTATCATATAGAGGTCAAATACCTCGCAATGAAATCAATGAATGACGTATTGTCCATTTGGATTTGGAGCGATCGTCACACTATATGCCCTAGCAGGTTGTCTTAAAATACCCCAACGACCTTGCAAAATTCCAAATGTCCTCTCAACGTCTTTACGAGCTACATATTATTTCTTTGTAAAGTATTTCCTTCTTGCATCAACAACACTTGAAAATCCCTTAACGAAAGAAGCCCACGAAGGGTAAATCCCATCAGCAAGATAGTAGCCTCGATCAAAATCAATGTCTCCAACTTCGTATGAAACTTGAGGAGCCTTGTCAGTTAGTAAACTATCAAACAATGGAGATGCATTAAGGACATTCAAGTCATTGTTCGAACCTGTCATTCCAAAATATGCATGCCAAATTCAATTGTCATACGAATATACGATGCAACGGCTTCCAACATGATTGTCGGGTAATCGTGATCGCCTCGTGTGAAATGCCCTTTCCAGGCATTTGGACATTTTCCCCAAGCCCAATGCATACAATCAATGCTTCCAAGCATTCCAGGAAAGCCGTGAAGTTCTTCATGTATATGATACAACCAACGTATACCGTCCTCGGTTGGTTCTCTCATGTATACATTAGCATACAAGTCTATAATACATCTTGTAAAATTTTGTAAAGACTCACGTGATGTTCTCTCTGGTGCATCGGGACGAGTAGAGTAAGAAAATATACCTTCAATGTTTTTTTCAAAAAGACTTTGTGACATTCGATAACGCCGTTTGAAATATTCAGGGGGATACTTCGGATCTTGAACAAAATAATCTTTCATCAAACGATTGTGTGCTTCTACACGATCACGACGAATGTAGCGACGTTTTCGTCTTGAGCTTTGAGCCTCATTTTGTTCCTCGACCTCTCTACGCATTACCACGTTATTTCGATAAGCAAAAATACTTTTCATTGCGTTCACCAAACTTTCTTCGTCGGAACTACTCATTTTTAAAGAAACATTTTTATTTTGATGAGAGAATTTGGATTTGATTGTGTGATATGTTGAGTAAAATGGATGTATATATAGAATTTTTTTTTTAAAAAGATTTTTTTTTTTGTAACGGTCGATTGTTGCGTCTCGGGGGCGACTGACCCGTAACCGACGAGCCAGGGTGACGGGGTACGGGAGTGGGGGGACACGCGACGAGCAACCCGACGACCTCCACCACTCCCGGGTGCTCTTATGGGTGAACTATAAAGTAAATAAAAAGTTTATAAGGGTGTAATTTTTTATTTTTTTTATTTTTATTTTTTTTTATTTTTTTTATTTTTTTTGGAGATTAACAGTTAGATTCGTGTAAAGTGAAACTCCTAATTTGGGATCGGTCGGAGGTTGAAGCTAGCTGGTTGTTGACAAAATCACAACTGCCTTCTCCCAATCCCATACTTTTCGTTCATTTCTTTCATCTCCGCCATAACTCAAAACCAACCTACAATTCTTCAAGTCTTCTTCAATTCAACGATCCGTCAAACCCACAATTCTTCAAAGTAAGTTTCTTTTCTTCTTTTTATTCATTTATTAACCCTCAATTTCAAATTTAGGGCTTCTTTTTAACCCAGTTTTATTCCAATTCCACCGAGGGTTTTGCTTATAATTCAATTATTATTTGACCCAGATCAATCGCTCATGTTATAGATTTAATTCGTCTATTCTAATTTGTATTTATTTATTTATTGACCTGATTGATATAGGGTTTTGATTTAAAGATCGTATTTTGATACAGGGTTTTGATTAATGTGTCAATTAAGATCTGGTATTCTGTAATTTGATAATTGAAGTGATCTTTTTTACAATGCACATGCCTGATCATCTGAATTTTGGTGAAAATATTAGTTGTTATAAATACCTTCAAATTAATCATAGTTACAATAGTCTCAAGTAGTTCACTTCTAATTATAATCCAACTGTTGAATATACATACATGCAATAATAACTACTCCGTATAATGCAGCCTGAAAAACTAAGTAGGGGATTTAAAAATTACGTTTATGATGCCTTATTAAATTAAATTCTCAAGAAAATGCAATACACCAGTTGGCCCCTGTCTGATAATCGCAGTTAAAATGACTTGCTATTAGTTACGCTGAATGTCACTGAAAAGATTGTGTTTTGCATCACCATTAAGAAAATTTTGTCACGATCACATGTTTTTTTTTTAAACCGGTGATCAAGATACTAGGAAGCATTATCTGAAATTTGTATGCTTTGTATAAAGAGTTGTGCAACTATTGTTTGTGTGTCTCATTGTGTTATAAAGACCTTTAACTGTTTTTTGTTCTTGCAAATTTTGGCCATTGGGATTTTGTAACTGTGTTGGATGAAAATGGAACTGTGTACCCTAAATCTGAATGACTACTATCTGAGCAATCACCCAATCAATCAATTAGAGTTACCCAGTTTTTATTAAACTACTAAAAATTGCTTCAATTTTAAAGTTATGTTGTGATAATATTATTCAACATCTTATAAATCATTTGTTATTGAATGCTTTAGATGGTTAAAAAGATCAATAATTTGTTATAATGTTGATTTACCAAACAAATATACTATCGAGTGTTTAATTCATTCATATCTGTCTTCTATTAAACACAATCGGTTTTTTGTTATCAAGCAGGTCATAAGTTTCACCAGTTCAAGAATTTTTTTCGTGAGGCCTAGGTTCACATATGAGCTTTAATGGCCGACCAACCTAAGTTTTCAGCCGGATACTCTGTTGGAATCACCCCATCCACCCCTGAGGCACAATCAAGTAGACCCGATAATAAAGTAAGTCCTCCTCCTCCTCCTTTTACAACTACCGCGGGCCCCAGATTTACACCGCCCACTATACAACCCAACCGGATACCTTCCCTTTCACCTTCTACAAAAGGTTCACAATCGCCGTTATCTGCAAATGGTGTTAGAACGGGAAGCCCTCATTTGAGCACACCACCAGGTCCGCCTGTTTTTTCTTCGCCGGTAAAACCTGCTGCCGTGCCGTTTAGAACGTCTCCATCGACTCCTCAGCCAGTTGTGTTCTCGGCAGTTCCATCTTCGTCCGCTTCACCCCCATCAAGTTTTTCAGAAGGCGCAAATGAGTTTCAGCGCCAGGTTTCGAATGATGCAGATGACATTGCTTCTCTTACTGATGCACCAAATGTTCTACTTTCTGCACGTAAGGTATTCCTTTCTTTTAATCATACACATTAACATATTTTCTCTTGCAGAAAATTGCGAACAGTAGAAGTGTACTTTACATTCATTTTTTGTTACCAAAACTAGTTGCATTTTGAGAGCCTATATAAAAAAAAATCAATTTCGACAGCATGCTCGGTTTTTTTGTCGTAATTTCCCTAAAAATTCATTTTTGAGCAGTAAAAGTTAGAAATGATTTGAAAGTATGTATTTTGTTTAATATAACTATCGTTGAACGGTACCCATCATTTATGGCACAAATTAGAGGTAAAGTTTTGACCTTTTCCATTTATTAATGGATCAATTGGTTATACTTGATCTCTAATGGGTCAAGTGTGTAATTCCAAGATATTACCTAAAACAAGAGCAACCTAATGTGTTGGAAGTTGCCTAACATATAGTTAGAAGCATACGATATAAGCTGTTTTTTTAACAATTAGATATATATCACAATAATGTATCTGTAATTATATCTAACACATGGATTATTTGATAAAAAAGACTTAAGATCCTGATCTAAATCCCTTGTGATTAGCATTGAAAGTAGCTCTTTTTTGACCCGTTACTCAACCTGCCCGTTTGCCACCTTTAGCATAAAGAAAGATTATAAACATGAACCACTTTTGTTTGTGTATATGTAGGTACTGAAACAAAAGAAACTGATGAATGTACCGAGCTTGGGTTTCGGGGCATTGGTTTCTCCAGGACGTGAAGTTCTGCAAGGTCCACAAATAATTCACCGGGACCCGCATCGCTGCCAAAATTGTGGAGCTTATGCAAGTCTTTATTGCAACATATTACTCGGATCAGGCCAGTGGCAGTGTGTAATATGCCGAAATCTGAATGGTAGTGAAGGCGAATACATATCTTCCAACAAAGAAGAACTTCTTAATCTACCAGAATTAGCATTTCCAATGGTCGATTATGTTCAAACAGGGAATAGAAGACCCGGTTTTGTTCCTGTTACCGATTCTAGAATGTCGACACCAATCGTTCTCGTTGTAGATGATTGTTTAGACGAACCACATCTCCAACATCTACAAAGCTCTTTACATGCATTTCTAGACTCCCTTTCCCCCACAACAAGGATTGGCATCATATTATACGGACGTGCGGTTTCGGTTTACGATTTTTCTGAAGCATCGACTGCTTCGGCGGATGTTTTACCGGGCGATGTTTCTCCAAGTCAAGAGTCGTTGAAACAACTTGTTTATGGAACCGGTCTTTATTTGTCTCCGATTCATGCTTCGTTACCTGTGGCGCATTCCATATTTTCATCTTTGAGTCCGTATAAATTGAATCTTCCAGAAGCTTCTAGAGACCGTTGCATGGGTGTTGCAATAGAGGTTGCTTTAGCGATTATTCAAGGACCATCAGGCGAAATGTCACAAGGGGTTGTGAAAAAACCTGGAGGTAGTAGTAGAATAATTGTTTGTGCCAGTGGACCTAATACACGTGGCCCCGGATCCGTCCCGCATTCGTTTAGTCATCCAAACTATCCCCACTTGGAGAAAACCGCGTTAAAATGGATGGATCATTTGGGTCGTGAAGCTCATAAGCATAATACCTTAATTGACATCTTATGTGCCGGAACATGTCCTGTAAGAGTTCCTGTTTTACAGCCTCTTGCAAAAGCATCTGGTGGGATCTTGATTCTGCATGACGATTTTGGTGAGGCTTTCGGTGTGAACCTTCAGCGAGCGGCTAACCGTGCAGCAGGTTCTCACGGTTTGATGGAGATACGTTGTTCGGATGACATAAACGTATCTCAAGTTATAGGCCCAGGAGAAGAGGCACGTACGGATAATCATGAAGCTTTTAAGAATGATAATTCAGTATCAATACAAATGTTAAGTGTGGAAGAAACACAGTGTTTTGCAGTGTCAATGGAGACACGTGGAAACATTATAAGCGATTACGTGTATCTTCAATTCAGTATTCTGTTTTCGAATTTGTACCAAGCGGATATCACAAGGGTTATTACGGTTAGATTGCCGACAGTCGATAGTGTTTCAGCTTATCTTGATAGTGTTGAGGATGAAGTGGCAGCAGTTCTTATTGCTAAGAGGAGTCTTTTACGGGCTAAAAATTTCTCAGATGCAATTGATATGCGGAAAACAGTAGATGAAAGAATTAAAGATATAACAAGTAGATTTGGATCCCAAATGCCAAAATCAAAGCTTTACCAGTTTCCAAAAGAGTTGTCTGGTTTACCTGAGCTATTATTTCATCTTAGGAGGGGTCCACTTTTGGGTAGCATACTTGGACATGAGGACGAGAGGTCGGTTTTGCGAGATATATTTTTGAATGCATCGTTTGATCTGTCTCTTCGAATGGTGGCTCCTAGATGTCTTATGCATCGTGAAGAAGGCACTTTTGAGGAGCTGCCAGCTCACGATCTTGTAATGCAATCTGATGCGGCTGTTGTTCTTGACCATGGGACTGATGTCTTCATATGGTTGGTATGTTATCTGGCTAATTAAAACTCTCATAAATTGTTTTCTTAAGAAAGGTTTGGTTATCATGATCGCATTTTACATATTATGTGGATACTTGAGAAAATAATAATATTCTGTTATACTGATTTTCAATGATATATATAATATATTTGTTTTAATCTTTTAGAAATCACATTCTTATCTTGTTTAAAAATGGTCTGAGTATTAATTGTTGGTGAGTTGTATTCAGGGTGCGGAACTTGCTGCTCAAGACGGAAGAAGTGCGGCAGCCTTAGCAGCCTGCAGAACGTTGGCGGAGGAACTTACCGAGACGAGGTTCCCGGCTCCTAGAATTCTTGCATTCAAGGTAATATTTGTTATCTTTTTTTTTCTTTTCTTCAAATCATATTAGATATATATTCTTAAACGTTTAATGGGATTGTTTTTTTAACAGGAGGGCAGCTCTCAGGCGAGGTATTTCGTGTCTCGGCTAATACCTGCACACAAGGACCCTCCTTATGAGCAAGTGAGTTGACTATAATACGAAGAGCTAACACTTTTGATTTATGTACCTTTAAATGTGTTGATGTGGGTGATTTTATAATCTGAAACCTGCCATATGTAAACAACAGTTTAAAATGGTAAAAAATGGGTAATGGTTAAATGGGATGAACAGGTCACATTTGATAAAAGTCCCCCTTAGTTTATTTTTAAAGCATACCACCTCTTAAGTTGTTTTCAAAGGTTAAAATTAAGTAATAAATACCCTTTTTGTAATGATTTTTATTTCATCAATTATTTATTCAAAATAAAGAAGACAATGAAATGTGTTTCAAGCCAACCCGACCCGTTTTTGACCAGTTCCCCAACCAATCCAACCCTCCCATCTGGTCATCTAGTTTTCTCGTGGGTATGGATCCCCATCACTCTTTTCTAGATTCTTCTTTTGTGAAGTTGTAACCGAACTTTCATGGGAATTTAAATACACATTAGTCAAAAAGAGGCAAATTGGGTTCACTAATACTGCGTACAGGTCGAATGGTAATTACTATGTTTATGGTAAAGTTAAAGAATAAGAAACAAATAAATTAACTTGTTGTGTCTACTTGATTTGCCTTCTAAGTATACATATTTGGCATTAACAAAAATGGGCGAACCACCAAGTTTTGTCTCGTATGAAATAAATTAACGGGTGACTGGAACCTTTTTGTTGACAGGAAGCAAGATTTCCACAGCTTCGAACATTGAGTGCAGAACAAAGGACGAAACTGAAAAGTAGTTTTATTCACTTTGAAGAACCAAGCTTTAGCGAATGGATGCACAGTCTCAAAGTATTAGCACCTGAACCAAGCTAATCGTTCTGTTTTTGGTTAAACAGATGTAGCTGTCTGGCTGGCTGGCTGGCTTCAAATCCAGTTGTCAACAAACTTACTACTTTGTTTTTTTCCATTTCCTTTTCTTCCCTTTTTTTTTTTTTTTTTTTTTTTTTTTTCTTTACATTGGATTTGGTTGCTGATATTCAACAATCGAGTTAATAAGGTTGAAGGGAAAAAAAGATATTTTTTGTTGGTTCAGATTGTGGCTTCTTATTACCATAAATAACATAGTAAAAGCATTTCGCCAGCTATTTATGTTTTTATTATGCACATATTTAGCAGCTTCATTGTCCACAAGAATACCTTTAAAATCTTAGAAACTAGTTTCCTACCTATTCCTTCTAATCGAACGCCCACTGTACAGCGCATTCCGCACTATAGATTTAAGATCGATTGTGAAGAGTTCTACACTTGAAAACTTTAACACCAAAATTGGTATGAAGAATGAGAAGGATATTCCATAACAAAAATTTAGATACCAATTTTATCATTTACGTGATGAACTTTGGCATTAATTTTGATAAATGCCCCAAAAATATGCATGCCTACGTATGTATACAATACAATACACGTTTATATTGGATGGTTATGATCAAATCAACTATGAAAATATCACCGTCTTTCAGTTATGTTGATGGAGTTGCACTTTAACTTTTAAGATAATTTTCTGTTTTAATATTCATTCATGCGTTAAAATATCGATGGTACTGTTAGCTTATTTGGCTATACAATGTCGTTACGAATGATGCCTATATATCAGGGATCAGGGATATGAATTAAAAATATGCTCTGTCAATTGCTAGTTATACTTTGAGCTATTATGGTTGTACGTTGGTATTAATTATCGATTTCCAGTCCACATGAATCTGAATTAAGGGTTTCTTTAAGCCGTGATGTGATGTGCTTTCAGTACCTGGTAGCCTGGTACTCTTCTATAACGTTAATGTTAGGGTTTTTTTTTTTTTTTTTTTTTTTGCATGCTATTATATAATTATAATGTATATATAATATGTATATAGTATTTCAATGTTATTAGTCGAAATTGAGGCTTCATATGCATGTAATTGTATGTCGTAATACTGCCGTTTTCATTGTTTACTATTCATTTGATTCTTATGATACGATCTGAACACCTGCTATTGGCTTAACTGTTCTGTTACTATATATGTTGAAGTTGTTTGCAATCATCATGTTGGATGAATTGTCTAGAATAATTTATGAAAAAACTGAATGATATCCTAAATCCTTATTTGTTGATAATATGTAGTGCTGTTAGTTTTTTATCTTCTTTTTTTTTTCTTTGTGTGTGTGTAACATGTTAATGTTTGATTTTCTGAAGTTGAGGTGTTTGATATGAGGACTCAACTATATCTGATCAAAATGCAGATAACTGAACCTGTAGAACAATATTGCATTCGAGAATGTCTGCGGCATCAGGGCAAAACACAAGTTTGAGTAACGGTGATTTGGATAATGATTTCGATTTCTTTAAACTTCAAGATAAGCCCAAACTCTTGAATTTGGAAAGACATAAATCTTTGGATGAGAGATCGTTTGCTGAGGTATCGCCACATGGAAGATCATCACGGGTGGAAAATGGCCAAAGACAGAAATCTTTTGATGAGTGCATTTCTTCACCTAGTAAAATGACATCATCTAATACCCCTAGGTCTCAAAATGGGTTGGAACCACATCCGATGTTTATCGAGGCTTGGGAGTCTTTGAGGAAGACGATGGTGTACTTTCGTAGTCAACCAGTTGGGACTATTGCAGCACTTGACAATTCTGACGAGAAACTAAATTACGATCAGGTAAACCCTGTTTCATACTAGTAGTTTATCGCAAGCGTGCACCTGTTATAGCCAAAACACCAGCTAAAACTGAGGATTTCGAGTTTATAATTGAAGCGTGCATGTTGACCAAAACATTTATGAGTTGTATTTGTATACTTTACAGTTATGTCTGTTACACCATTTTTTTTTTTTTTTTTTTGTCTGTAGGTTTTTGTTAGAGATTTTGTTCCCAGTGCTTTAGCATTCCTAATGAATGGAGAACCTGAAATAGTCAAGAATTTTCTTCTCAAGACTCTGCGGCTCCAATCATGGGAGAAGAAAATTGATCGTTTCCAATTAGGGGAGGGTGTGATGCCAGCTAGTTTTAAAGTACTTCATGATCCGGTTCGTAATACCGAGACCATAATGGCGGACTTCGGTGAGAGTGCCATAGGACGAGTTGCACCTGTCGATTCAGGATTTTGGTGGATCATATTGCTTCGAGCTTATACGAAATCGACTGGAGACGCTTCGTTGGCCGAAATGCCTGAATGCCAGAAAGGTATGCGGTTGATACTTGCGCTATGTCTTTCTGAGGGATTTGACACTTTCCCAACGCTTCTTTGTGCTGATGGATGCTCTATGATTGATAGAAGAATGGTGAGTTTTCTACCATAAAATTCATTTTTTCTGGATTTTTTAGATAGACATGGATAGTTAAAACACAATGAAATTAAAAGCATTTTCAAAACTTTTTTTTTTTTTTTTTTTTGAAAGGCTAAGCATATAGATGGAAATTTGGGCAGTGGGGCTGTATAGATGGTGTTTCCAAATAGGTTTGGGTCGTAATATGTCAATATTATATGGGTGGGGTTGGCCCGAAACCCATTTTATGCCAAGTTCTATTTCTTTTATAAATAATCAGGGTCTCAAATCTGATCATAGAACTTGCAAAATAACAGCAGTAATATACTCTTTTGATGAAAAGGATTTAGGAGGGGTTTTTTTGGAACGGCAGGATTTAGGATGTTTTATTTATTAAGATCTATTTGGGCGTCTTTAGATGTACACATACAAAGTTTATAAGTATATTTTGTTCCTTAGAGATTACACATAATCCGGATTGACACATTTGTAAGTAAATGGGTCGCAATTGCCACGTGTTATTTGAGTTACTAGATAGTACCATATTTTTATTGCCTGGTTCTAGACTTGCATATACATACAGATACATGTCAAATGTGCATTTGTATGCAGGGTGTGTATGGATATCCAATAGAGATACAAGCGCTTTTCTTCATGGCATTAAGATGTGCTTTACTTTTACTCAAGCAAGATGTTCAAGGGAAAGAACTTATTAACCGAATTGTGAAGCGACTTCATGCTTTAAGCTTTCACATGAGAAGTTACTTTTGGTTAGATATGAAGCATCTGAATGACATTTATCGTTACAAAACGGAAGAGTATTCTCATACTGCAGTTAACAAGTTTAATGTGATGCCGGACTCCCTCCCAGAATGGGTTTTTGACTTTATGCCAACTCAGGGGGGATACTTTCTTGGAAATGTGGGGCCCTCGAATATGGACTTCCGTTGGTTTTGCTTGGGAAACTGTGTTGCCATTCTTTCTTCTTTGGCAACCCCTGAACAGTCAACAGCAATTATGGATCTTATAGAATCTCGTTGGGACGAGTTGGTGGGGAATATGCCGGTCAAGGTTTGTTATCCAGCTATCGAAAGCCATGATTGGAGGATTATTACTGGATGTGATCCGAAGAACACTAGATGGAGTTACCACAATGGAGGATCCTGGCCAGGTACAATATTTTATGCATTGTTTTTTTGGTTAAATTTGGTCCCTACTGCACTATGATGATCAAACTCTGATATAACTATACTCTCAGAGGTGGCAGTTTTGACCCATTCACTTCATAATGGGTAAAGTCAGGGTATGCTTTATTTCTAACGATCAAACAGGAACTATTATAAAGTTGAGATTCCTCTAGAAGCCCTAATATAAATCATATATTAGATACTAAAACTAGTTTCCTAATTATAAATATCGTGAAAAAATAATAGTGATAAAATTTATATTTTCTAACAATAGTTGAAACGTATCACATTGGATAAAATTTATATTTTCTAACAATAGTTGAAACGTATCGTTGTTGGGGGCGTAAGGAGGAGGGGTAGACCAAACGTAGGATGGAGGATAGATTGAAGCTTGACATGAAAGAGCTTCTACTGACGGAGGACATGACTTCTGATAGGAACTTGTGGAGGAGTAGAATTAGTATAATCGAGTAAGTTTCTTTTATTTTTAGGCATATTAGAACTAAAATATAGGTGCATGAACCCTTTTTTTTTTTTTTTTTTCGACGAAGCGTAGTATAAATTTATTTTACAACGCATTTATAACTACAACTATACTTTCTATAGCTACACTCTATATATCCATCTACATGATAATTGGTTTTACCTGCATAGTTGTACGCAATAGTTTTTATATTTCTCCGTCATATCCACATGTTATTCGATGGTCTGTATATGTATCTGCGTATAGGTTCCTGTACATATGTATATAGGTATACGTGTATATGCCGCGGTAGCTATGTATATGTTTTTAGGTTATATACATATGTATATATTTGTTTCTATATATGTATGTGTGTATGTATCTAAGTGCATGTATTTAGGTGTATGTATGCATGCCTGTATCTGTACCTATGTATATGTTTGTACCTATATATATATATGGATGTATCTAAGTGAATGTAATTAGGTTATATCTACGAATGTATCTATACGTATATGTGTTTAGGTATGGGTATTTTATATGCTTATGTGTATGTATCTATGTGCATGTATCTTGGCGTATGTATGTATGTATGTATGTATGTATGTATGTATGTATGTATGTATGTATGTATGTATCTTTACTTAGGTATATATATCTATGAAAATACCTTTATGTATATTTGTTTATGTATTGGGATTTATACCGGCCTATGTGTGTGTGGGGGTATATATATGTGTGTGTATGTGTATATGTGTGTCTGGGTGTGTGGGTGTGCGGGCGGGAGGGTGGGTGTTTATTCTGCTTGTTTGTAGGCCTACTTGAAATTACATGGCTCTGCGCACTATATTATCCATGCTATTTGCCCTATTGTTATGCTTTACTTGCTATATGTGTCCTCTTTTTATGGCCACTTTGTATGGTTGCATCTTCCTAGGCGCACTTAACTCTTACAGGTACGTATCATTTGCCCTCACTTTTTTGTTTGTATGAGCATTTCTGGCCGAAGGTCCTTTAGAAAGCAATCTCTTTTGCTTCTAGAGTAGAGGGAGGGAAGACCTGATCTAGTCGCGGGTTCTATACCCGAGGGTGGAGTAGTGACTTCCTTCTAATCTAGGGTACGAGGAATGATTGTCTACACCCTACCTTCCCCATACCCTACTTCTGTGGGATTGGGTATTGTTGTTGTTGTTGTTGTGTTGTATCACATTGGAGAAACTATCAGACTTTTTGAACTAAGTGCGCAACTCAATTTCGGCCTAGGTGGCTTATAATATGATACTCCCTCAAATTTCCATGTTTTCCATGTATCCGAGTTTTTGGCAATCAACCTTTTTCTACTTGGGTACATGTTATGTAGGTGATAATTTAAACCCATATACGGAAAAGGCGTTAATTTGTGATGTATGTCATTTCAATTAAGCTAAACGTAGAGTTTGACGGGAATGGATGAAATGGTTAAAAGTTTCCAACAGAGTTTTCCTATAACTTTTTTAAAACATTAGTTACTTATCAAACTTAAACTTAAAAGGGTTGGTGGTGTTGGCTTGACCCATTACCCAATCTTTCTGGGCCTATGTGTTTTTACTTATTAAAATTGCACGCATGTATGACGGACATTGTATAAATTGACAAGTAGCCGTATTGACTCTGGAAAGTCAAAACATGCTATATATGGAAGAGTGTCTTTTAGCAACTCTGTTTGGTCTACGTCCTTAACATAGTTTCCTTCTATAACGAACAATATGTAAGTATTATTTGTTAAGTCTGAGGAGTAGTGAGTAGTCTGTCTGACTTTCAAAAGTTGAAATAAATTCATAGGTAACTTTGTTGATAAAAATGTGTTGATAAAATTTTGTTGATAATGGGTGCAGTGCTCTTATGGCTGGTGACAGCTGCATGTATAAAGGTGGGACGCCCCCAGATTGCAAGACGTGCGATTGAGGTAGCGGAACTTAGGCTGGCAAAGGATGGGTGGCCGGAATATTATGATGGAAAGAATGGGAGGTACATTGGAAAACAGGCTCGAAAGCATCAAACTTGGTCTATTGCTGGTTATTTGGTGGCAAAAATGATGTTGGAGGATCCATCTCATTTAGGTATGATATCACTTGAAGAAGACAAACAAATGAAAACCATTATCAAAAGATCATCTTCCTGGACTTGTTGATCTTCATTCTTTCCCTATTTTTAACATTCCAAATATTTTCATTAGGGTTTCTATAGACATTGCATTTCAATTTTTTATATTTTTCCGGGCACAACTGATGCTGATTTGTAAAAAGAGATGCAAATGTGAGGTTTCTTTGAAGATATGCTTCCGAAATAATTTCTGTGGTATCTTTATCGTGTTTTAACTATCTTTACGGTCTGAGCTTTTTCTCGATTTCTTCCGATTATGCAATAAATTATTACAATTTCGATGATCAGTCCGTGTAAATAAGTGAAGGTTAACTCGAAAAAACATATACCATAGAGATTATTATGTCATTGTTAGTCATTACAAGTTATACATAAAACCATATGATAACAGAAACATTCATAATTGTTCATTGACATAGGTAAGATGTTATTTCTAAATGAAAGTAATAATAATACAATAAACATATATATAGATATAGATTAACTATATAAATTAGACCATTACATGGAAGATGGCTGCAACAGTGTGGAAGCAGAGGTTAGTGGTTCGTGAACAACTGAGTTTGTTGAAACTGAAATCGGGTTTCCTTCTAACTGTAGCATCATACTTCCAAGTAGTTCCATCAGCATCTTCTTGAATTCATCTTCTTTAACAAGTTTTCCATCGTCCACATTGAACATCTTGCACGATTCACTTATAACCTGGTCCATCTGCAGTGACTCATTGTGGAAACCATACATATTACTCCAAACTTTCATTGTATATGTGTGTCAAACTTTATAAGCGTCTATTTTGGTATTATTAAGTAACAAACTTTCAGTTATTGCTAATGTTTGTATATGATGAGTTTACTTATTCATCATGCATCTGACTTTTTGCTGATGTGTCAACCATCTAAATTGCCACATCATCAAACTTAGTGCCATGTCACCAATTTACAAATTGTAAGACATCACTCGAACCTTTATTATATAATTAATCGAAACGATGAATATGGTGGTTTAATGATTGAATAGCACCTACCTGATAAACAGCACCAAATGGTGGCAAACCAGCTGAAGAAGCAATAAGATCGAGGCCCAGGCGAATACAGTCCTTGGAGATTCTCCCATGCTGATCTTTAGGCATTTGCTTCACTGCTGTATCTAAAGTCTATATTCCAGTTTTATGTTATAAGAATAAGAATACGAGTTAAAGTAGCTATAATATACTATAACCTGTACCATTCAAATCCACTTGAATGACATATAAGATTTTCGATTGGTTCTAACCGCGAGATAGAATAAATGATTTGAAATAAAGCATGTCACAAATTGTTGTACTGATGACAGTGACAACTTAGATCATTTACCTATGAATAGGTAAGTTCAGGTTTGTCGGGTATGCTCAATTTCTGATGGGTCAAATGACTAAAATAAATAACATAGTTCACTAAATTTTTTGTAATCATATTTTACAAAAAAAGTCCCATTTTTTTGATAAAAAGTGATTTAACAACAACGTTAAGTTACCCTATCCAGCCAGGTCTGTTTTGACACGTCCATACCAAAGTGGCCAGACCCGTCCATCTTGACACCAACCAACGTATAAACTTAGTTCCATATAAGTTATTTTATGTGTGGACTTGGCGGATACAGATTATTATAATTTTGATTTCTAACCTTTTCCAGCTCAAACTTGTTAGATACAAGTCTCCTGATGCCAGTTCCATCAAAAGTGTTTTCACTGTGAGCAACGATAACAGGCTGCTCTTTGAGACGGTGAGCCACTGTCTCAGCTACTTTTTTAAACTCAAATAAAAACATCTCCTGAGAAACAGGCTGCTCTTGAGTAACACCACACGCCTCGAGTGCCGGTACGATAATGTTGCTACTAACCTGAACCAATATAATATCTCTGTATGTAAAAATTTGTGCACCAGAGTTGACAATTGCGACATTTACTTACGAATAGTTCAACATGGGTTATATACTTATATATATTTATTTTTGATTGTGGGCCAAGTGAAAGGGATTTAGCTCAACAGAAACTAGGTCTACTAAGCCAAACACATAAACCTCCTAAATCTTTTTTTAACCAAAACAAAAAGTATATTTGTGTAGACATAATATAACCTCAACATTAGTATTTGATACACTAACTAACATCTATAAAAAGTTTAGCATCTTATTTTTTTGACTGAATTTTTTTTATGTTTAACCCAATATGAACCCTGCCAAATATTACATGTTTTGACCAACCTGTTACTTCCCGACCCACCTATTTTGCCATCTAGAATCGACAAATAACCCTGAAAAGGTTCGATTATGAATAACAAGTTAAATTACCCAAGAGTCTAAAACCGGAGGCATCCCTTTATCTACTGTAAGTTTCTCGAAAGCCTTGTTAATGTAGTCAGTAAGAGACCCATTCGATAAATCAATCTCTGAGAATATGGACATCATTTCTGGTTCAAAAACTGGGCTGTGAATGAACTCTAGTAGATCTTCTCCGTCTATACGTAGAATAACAATAGGATCTCGCTTTAATCCAGCAGCCATCCCTATCAGAAAATCTGAAAGTACTTTTTTAAATTCCGTCTTGCTTACTTTTCGGTCATTACCATGAGTAAACTCACTAAGAACCTGCATCACACATTTTATATCTCAATATATGTCAATTAGAAAAACATGCAAGTGAAAAGCTAAAGTTTACATAAAAACACATGCTATCTTTGTGGGATCATTAGTGCCTACTATATTAAAAGTTTTACTGCATAAACACATTAGCCTTTTTAACCCATCAGCGACTTGTTCTTTCATTACCTAAAGTTAAGACTAACGATTTCACACTGAGAAATTAAGTACGAGTTACGTGACGAGTATATAATGATCCTGAGATGTGTCAACTTGCAGCCAATTGGTATTTAATTTGTTAATAGTCTCCCACATATTGGCATTAATAGAAGAAGCAGTTGTTATTTTCTTGCTTATTTAATTATTGCATACCCTTATGATGTCCTTATATAGTTGGATCTTGTTATCAATTAAATTAAACTTGCTTGTCTTTTTACATTTTAAAACTCATGATATCACATCTGGTAGGACCAAAACATTCTTCATCTGTCTTAAAGCATTTAACTTTTAGCCATGGTTTACTGATCCTATCATTCTAATAATGTGCAAGACAATTTGCAATTTGGGATATAAACTAAGGAACTACGCATGTCATCAACTTCTACATGATCACTATACGGCGTTTTTTGGTACATATATAATATTTGGTTTACCTAATAAGGACACACCGTGACATGTCCTTAAAAAAAAAAGAATTCTACATAATTGTTCCTACTACATTCATTGCTCTATTTATATAAGAGCAAGAAAAAGGAAAACAGCAGCCATAGGAAGCTCGTATTATACTGTAACAAAATTAAAAAAAACAACAACACTGATATTACTGCAGCAATAAAAAAATGATCCAACAGCCTTAACGAAGCGTTAATTTAGTTTTATTTAATTTCCGATCAATGTTGCTTAACAATATGATCCAACAGCTGTATATGGAAAGGCCCGAAAGGTGCAAAGGCCTCCACGCATATATCATTTAACAATTCAGAATTTAAAGCTTTAGGTGAGCAAACAGACCACCTCAATCTCAGTGCTTAAGTCATGTGTCAGTAGTCAACAAAATGATGTTATAAAAAATAATAATAAAAAAAAAACAGTATCATATAACTGTAGCATATTGAGAAGCCAAGTTTGACAATGCCATTTCAAGTCAAATACATGATCTCAGGGCGATAAGGTATGTTTTCATCCACACGTTAAAAATATGTAAGTGATATATTACAAAATGATTATACACGCATGTTAATATCGTAGTCAATATACTACTGTAATATTTTGTAAAATGAAAATTTACCTTTGATAAAGTTAATAGTATTAATGTTATTCAACAGTTTGACCGTCTGACTGTTTGATATTAATGCGGTGCGGTGCGGTGCGGTGAGAAAGTTACAAATTTAGGTCTATGAGGTGGTATGCCAAGATATCTACATGTTGGAGTACTATTTAGTACTACCAGTAATTGGTGACTACACAAGATTTTTGAAACATCACTTGCAGGCTAATATGATCTTATTCATCTATTCAATTTGAATGGTAATAATAATATCAATAAATATCATCATCATCATCATCATCAATTTTAATAAATAAAAAGTGCGTTGCACATGGTAAGTTATTTATATTTGACCAAAACAACTTATTATTCTTTTTGATAACAGACCACACATTCTGGGTAACTTGATCATCATGCATTTTTTCGGATGCTTTTACACCTCACATTTTGTGATGTGACCGCCCAATTACCACCATCTTTTACCTTTAATAATTAATTACGTTTACTTTATTTATTAATTATTAATCAAAAACAATAAAAATACACTTCAACTTCCCAATTAACATAGAATTCAACAAGCTAGTTAACATGATTTGTATGTAAACCCGTTAGCCTATTACCATAATAAAAACACTGCAATACATCATGCCGGTTCTAAAAGTGTGTTACATCTGCAATCATATACTAGTACAGAACCTTCAAAATTTCTCTATTACTCCTACTATCATTATGCTACACGAGAAATTGCTAATATGATACCGTGATTAACGTTTAAAATAGGTCCTTAACATATATTTTCTAGACCATTTTCTTATACAAAGGAACTATGCATTTTTTTTTCTTTAAAAGTTAATTAGTATGAGTATCGGAAAAACTAAATAATACTCCAGTGAGTAACAAATTAATAAAGATACAAGTGATATATAAATTGAATAAGATTGAAATGCTAAATTAAGAGGAGTTAAAAAGTAAAAAAGAAAGAAAGAAAGAAAGAAAGAAACCTGAGCATAAATATGATCAGAATCAGCAGAAGTTCCTTGAGCAGGTAAACCAAGAGCAGCACCAATATCAGCAACTGCAGGTTGTAACTCTTTAACAGAAAGTTGTCCATCACAATCAACATCAAGATCATGAAACTTATGATCAATAAAGTTATTGAATACTTTTTCATTCTCAACTAACTCCATTATATCTGAACCATCCATCAATTCACTTTTTGTCACAGATTTCTGCTGCACTCCTCCTTCATCACCTTCCATTATTTTTCTCTCTCTCTTTTTACCCTTTTATTTGGATTTGGATAGATCAATGATCAACCGTGAAGCTTGTGATATATGGTCAGAAAGTGACTATTATATCTATGTGTGAATATGTATATATATGTCTTTGTGTGTTACATGTAGCTAGTATTGTTTTATACTATTGATACTGGTTTTGAGTTTGGTGGCTATAAATGCAACACAAATAACTACACATGTGCATAGTCACAAGGGGACTTGCCTTTTTAAATCATATCATATATCATAACAATACATAGTATAGCCTAATGTGTGTCCATTATAGCTTCATTTAATAACATTGAAGTTTTTTTAATGAATTGTAATTTGGATTTAATACTTATATTATGTAGCAAAAGGTTGATAATCGGAACCTTGATTAGTACACAATTGGCTGTTAATTCCATAACGTAGGGAGCATACCTGACTCACTCAACGATTGTGGCCATTAGGGTGGAAAGGGATCGAACCCCACGCTCTGCTTATTTGTTGCAAAATGCCTTCCCACTTATTACCAACTGAGCTACGTGTCATTAAAATTTAATGTATAATAATTTAAACTAGTATTTACTATTTTTATACAAGTAATAATTACAAATTTTGATATTATAACGCTTTAAATATTGTATATATATGATCATGATGGTGTTTTATCATAGGGTCGTACATAATGTTTTATATATAATATATATTATACATTTAACATATTAATATTTAATTTTAATGACATCATCATGAGGTTTAAAATTTTTCTCTTTCATTTTTTATTTTTTTAAACTTGAATAATCATTATTTATAACATCATCGCTATAAAAATTTATTAAAATTAAATACTATAAATAGATAGATAGACTATTAATAAGTCGGAATATAATGTTTGGAATGTTATCAAACGAACACTCCAAAGAATTTACCAGTCATAACATATAATTTTCATTGCTATATATAATACAAGAAACTTAATAAACAAAAATCCAACATTATATTGTTAAGCACCACCTCTCTCTCTTTAATATATATATATATATATATATATATATATATATATATATATATATATATATATATATATATATATATATATAAGGTTTTGCTAGCTAGCGTATGATCTCGTGACATACATTAAGTTACATTTAACGTACTCATAGTTTTCTTAATCTCCATGACCATATGTACAGTAAGCATTATGTACAACCTTATGATAAAACACCTACATGATCATGTGTACAAATTTAAAACAAATTGTATAATCTTTTAAAAAATTTCCCATGAACACATGTACAAACTTTGAAGTATATTGTACAACCTTCTTATAATAATTATATTTTAATTTTTAAATTAAATTTCAAAAGACATTTGTTATTACTAATAATTACAGTATTATTAAAAATATAAATACTCAATTTTTAAGCAAACTTTAATATTATTATTATATACTATAATAATAATAATAATAATAATAATAATAATAATTATTATTATTATTATTATTATTATTATTCAAATATGTGTTCTTTTTACGGGATTAATTACGTTAATATGCATGCGAAATATATTTCTTAATAAAAGGTTGTAGTGTAAACTATTATGACAAGAAAAAAAATAATTGTGATGAAAATTGGAAGAGGGTAATGGAAGAATAAATGTAGTTTATTTATTCTGACAAAGTTAAGTACATCAATATGTTCGTAAAAACAACGACAAGTTTAATAGTCGGAATCTGTGGTTCCACATGACATTAAACTAAATGACTTTAGCATTTACATTCAATTAATACCTAAACATATCATTAAACTATTTCGTTAGATAAACTCTTGATTTCACGAGTCATTTCACTAATTTATAAAAATAATATAAACAATCAAAATTCATAATTAAGGTAAATTGTTATATAATGTTTCAGAAACAATCTTGATATACGATTAAAAGTTACAAATTGTTATCTTAATAAGCTATAATATGAAAAATGAACAAAAATCGTAAAGATCATAAACCAATGGTGTGACAACTCAGAAATTTCTGACCAAATTTAAACTTTAATCTTTATATGTTTCCGACACGATAAGCAAAGTTTGTTAAGTTAAATCTCAAGAATTTTAAACTGTGTTCATACATTCATTTAACCTTGACCGGATTCCGACGATTCACGAACCATTATTTAATTGAATATGAATATGTATATATTATAACTTGAGAATATTAACAAAGTATTAAACGTATAATACTTTACATGAACGTATTGGTTTCAAAATGTTTATCAGTGGAATTAGAAAGATAATATCAAATGATTGATTTTTCAGATACAATGTATGATTACGAGTCTCTGTTGAGAGGTCCACTTTGATATAGAAAACCTGTCCTTTTTATCAGTATTCGAAATATTGGTAAAATGATTTACAAAAATGTCATTAACAAGTGTTAGTCAAAAGTTAGTAAAGATTCCCATTTAATTTTCAAAAGCGTGCTTTACAATGATTGACTCGTGTCCCTTAGTAAATTAATTATTTAGTTTTCATATTATTTAAAACATTATTTGATATAATAATTTCTTGTATTAAAACGAGTTTAAATTATATAAAACGGACTTGGAAATATTATTAGTTCTGAAAAACTATATATTATTGTTAAATAAATATTTCAAATTTATATTTTGAAATGAATATATATATATTTCTACAATGTAATAAAACTTAATATTAATTTAGTTATAAGACGTTTTGAGTTAAAATAAAACTATTATATATATAACGAGACGTCGGATTATAGAAGCAAATGACCAAAACATTCAAATGCATAAGTTACACTTCGTGTAATATAGTTTACTAATGATTTAAGTCTATATTTTGATAAGGGTACGAATCACTAAACGTAAAGTGGTAGTTTTCTAAGTGTACGAAAATGAGTTCGAGAAACCGAAAATGGGACATAAGTCGAGTGACGACGTACGAGTCATTGGAACTAAAATTACAAATTAACTATGCAAGTAAATATAATATAATATATAATTAATTATATAAATTATATATATATATATATATATATATATATATATATATATATATATATATATATATATATATATATATATATATATATATATATATATAATAAGAGTGTCGGCAGAGTAAAACGAAAACATGTGAACTGGGTTTTGGTCCTATACGATCGCATGGCTCAAACCCATAAACCCCATGCGATCGCATGGGGTGGTTAGGTGGCCAAAGTGTTTATTTAAGCGAACGATTTCTGGTCGAACAAATTCATTCCATCAAACATCCTTTTACATTACTCCGTATTATATTACTTATATTATTAATTATATTATTATTATTATTATTATTATTATTATTATTATTATTATTAAGATTAATATTATTATTATTAATCTTATTATTAATAGTATTAGTGTTAATATCATTAGTATTATTTTACATAAAATACTACGACGGAGTGTTGTCCGAGTTATTTTCAAAACGGATTTTTTCGAGAGGGATAGAGCTAAGGAAATTATGGGATATAGCTATGGAGGTTATGGGTATAGATCGGGAGTATGCTCGTGAGGTCAATCTAGTGTTTATCATCTCCGTTGCGTCTACGTACTTTTCTGCAATATTGAATCTCAATATTGATACGTGAGCACTCATAACTTAATTTTCATATATTAATAGTGTATCCCTGACTAGTGCTCGAGTATATATAATTATGCATGCTTGTATGTTTAATTTTGTCGTTAGATAACTTATGATAAATTATGAATTTGATACTTATGCGATTGAGATAAGGTATATGTTATGCATGTCATTGGAAAGCTGGTGAAAAATTAATAACTTTTCATTTAGATATCGAATGGTTTCGATGAACGGATTAGAAGTTATAATCAACTGAATTTTTGTATTATTGTTAAAATGATTATTATTACTATCATCGTTATTATCGCCGTTATTATTATTATTATTATTATTATTATCTAATTATTATTATTATTATTATTATTATTATTATTATTATTATTATTAATATATGTATCACTATTTAAAAATCGTTATTGTTATTATTATTACTATTGTTATTATCATCAAAAATTATTATTAATATTATCATCATTATTATTATAATTACTAGTATTATTATTAATATTATTATAATACTTATTAGTATCATTATCTTTAAAACTAATATTAGTATTATCTAATTATTATGATTGCGATTATTATCATTATTAAACGAATCGATCAGGAAATAATGAGTATATGCGTCATGATGAAATAAAAATATTGTAAGTTATTGATTTAGAGAAAAATATCGTTTTCATTATTTTTATCATTATTATTAAAAGTATTATTAATATTAAAACTATTATTTTTACAAAAATTATTATTTATAGGAATATCATTGTTAATATAAAATATCATTATTATTATCATTTTAGTATTATTATTAATAAAAATTATCATTTTATCATAATATCATTTTAGTAAATATAAATATTGTTATTATTATTAGTAGAATAATAATAATTATTATTACAAAATAATACAACTTTTACTTATTATTGTTATTATCGATATTATTTTATCAAATAAATATGTGATACAAAGATATTTTATTACGTGTAATATAATTACATTAATAATACCTATCATATTATTTTATGATATTAAATGAACTTTATAAATTTTATTACTTAAGATATATAAAAGTATATTTTTATTATATAAATTTTAATATAAAATTTTATTTATTAATAAATGAATTATATTATTACTCTAATAAAATCTGTTAAAAATATTTAAATATATAAAACGACTATATTTAAACTATATAATAATCATGTATAAATTTTGGAAGTCATTTTGGTCAAGATGACTTTTGTTGACTTTTGCATATTAGTCTCGAGCATTAGGATTGTGGTATACTATGACTTGACCTAAATTGTTAGACATATATTGACCAACATATAAATATATATAATTAATATAGGTTCGTGAATTCGAGGCCAACCTTGCACTTGTTCAATGCCATCATAAGCATAATTACTACGAAATACAGTATTGTGAGTTTCATTTGATTCCCTTTTACTCTTTACATTTTTGGGACTGAGAATATATGCGCTGTTTTTTTATAATTGTTTTATTAAATGCTTTTGAGATATATTTTTGAACTGAGAATACATGAACTGCTTTTATAAATGTTTGACGAAATAGACACAAGTATTCAAAACTACATTCTATGATAGAATTATTTGGATTCAGAGGTTCGATTTGCACTAGCTACTATCGGTGAGAAATTTTTGCATTGCACGATGCATTAGCTACCGTTTAGCTACCCTCGATGAGAAATTTTTGCATTGTACGATGCATTAGCTACCGTAGGTGATTTTATGTAGCATTAGCCACCCTCGGTGAGAAATTTTTGCATTGCACGATGCATTAGCTACCGTTATAAGATTGTTTATCGGTGAGAAATTTTTGCATTGCACAATGCATTAGCTACCGAAATGGTTCAATTTAGTAGTTACTATCGGTGAGAAATTTTTGCATTGCACGATGCATTAGCTACCGTTTTAGCTACCCTCGGTGAGAAATTTTTACATTGCACGATGCATTAGCTACCATTATAAGATTATTTACGGTGAGAAATTTTTGCATTGCACGATGCGTTAGCTACCGTTGTTGTATTTCCCTCGGTGAGAAATTTTTGCATTGCACGATGCATTAGCTACCGTTGGTGAAATAGTATTGTATTAACTACCACGGTGAGAAATTTTAGCATTGCACGACACATTAGCTACCGTTGGTGAGTTTGTTTTGAAAGTTCTGGTGTTCTTCATATGAATGATTTTTACAGCAGTGAGCAGACCTGCACAGATTGTTTTCGAAATATGAATATCTTGTGATCTATTATATTATTGGAAATGATTTATTATGATAAACTAATGAACTTACCAACCTTTTGGTTAATACTTTAAAGCATGTTTATTCTCAGGTATTAAGGAAATCTTCCGCTGTGCATTTGCTCATTTTAGAGATATTACTTGGAGTCATTCATGACATATTTCAAAAGACGTTGCATTCGAGTCGTTGAGTTCATCAAGATTGATAATAAGTATATCATAGTTTGGATATAGTATGGGATAGTGTACATGCCTGTCAACTTTCGCTATAATGAAAGTTTGTCTTTTAAAAATGAATGCAATATTTGTAAAATGTATCATTTAGAGGTCAAATACCTCGCGATGTAATCAACTTTTGTGAATCATTTATAATGTATATGAACGGGTCCTTTCAGTTGGTATCAGAGCGGTGGTCTTAGCGAACCAGGTCTTGCATTAGTGTGTCTAACTGATAGTTGTTTAGATGCATTAGTGAGTCTGGACTTCGAACGTGTCTGTATGTCAAAAGTTTTGTGTGACGATCGCTTCAAATCCATATGGACGAATACGTCAATCATCGATTTCATTGCGAGGTATTTGACCTCTATATGATACGTTTTATAAACATTGCATTCTTTGGAAAAGGTATACCATAATGAATATTTAAATCCAAGGTTTTCGACATCTGATGATTTTTACATATAGACAATCACCGTAAATAATAGTTTACAATAATACTTCCGTTGACAATGCAGTCAAAATAGATACATGATGATGGTTTTGTGAATGCAACGTTTTCTTGAATAAAGCATGTATGACTCCATGCACAAAGCTTGTCTAACATATAAGCAAACAGCGGAAGGCTTATAGGAACCTGAGAATAAACATGCTAACAAGTGTCAACACAAAGGTTGGGTAGTTCATAGTTTTAGTGTTTCGTATAATCTGTATATAAAAGTGGATCACAAGATTTCAGTTGTTTCATCCAGAAACGTTTATCAAAATATTCTACGAAATTGAGCACCATGGTAACTAAACTTTAACGTATATATAATTTGTACCCTTTGTATAATCATCTTAATAATATACGCAAACCAACGTGTACGCTTCTCAAATAGCATACGTCCATTAAAAGGCTAGTGCTCTAGCTCGGATGGGGATATCAAGCCCTATGGATCCATATACAACTATTCGCGCCCACCAGTTTTTATAACTGGCAATTACTAGTTACCAAAGCTAAGGGATTTTCGGTTCAAACTCAGTGTAGAATTTAGTATGTACTTGTATCCATTGCGTTTAAAATAAAGTGCATGTATTCTCAGCCCAAAAATATATATTGCAAAAGCATTTAAAAAGGGAGCAAATGAAACTCACCTTAGCAGTACATAAAGTTGTTCACCAAAACGTGACCGAAACTCGGAATATCAAATAACCGTAGATCTCAACCTAGAGAACATATGTTGGTCAATAAATGTCTATCAAGGTAGGTCAGGTCATTGTGTATCACAATCCTAATGCTCGAGATCGACATACAATAGTTATCAAAAGTTATTTCAAAAAGTCAATTTTGACAATTGTTTAAGAAAACGAGACGTGCCTTATATTAGGATTCATTTACTCGGTTGGTAATATTCAAAAATCTATTTTATCAATCTTGTAAACAAATTGTTTAAATCTTAATTGCAGATTCAAAAGCAATTTCAATTAACGTCAATCATAATTCAGTTGACCATATCTTTTAATCCGTTCATCGAAACTATTCAGTGTCTAAATGAAAAGTTATTGATTTTTCGCCAGCTTTCCAAAAACATGTATATCATATACCTTTTACCAGTAATATATGGATTTAATTTGTGATTCATTATAAACTGTTTAACGACGAAATTTAACATACAAACATGTATAAATATATATACTCGAGCACTAGACATGTATACACTATTAATTTATAAAAGATAAAATATGAGTGCTTACATATCAATATTGAGATTCAATATTGTAGGAAAATACGTAGACGCAACAGAGATGATAAACACTAGATTTGACTTAGAAGCAAAACCCTCGAACAATACCCGTAACCTCATTAGTATAACCCAAAGTTTCCTTAGCTCTATCTCGCTCGAAAACCATTTTTGAAATCTTTTGGACATAACCTCGTCGTAGTATTTTATGTGTAATACTAATAATAATACAAATACTACTAATAATAATAAGATTAATAATAATATTAATCTTAATAATAATAATAATAATAATAATTAATAATAATAATAATAATATAATTAATAAATATAATACGGAGTAGGAATGAAGAATGAGAACCAGAATGCAAAAATGGCTCGATTTATAGATGTGGCCAGATTTCAGACTCCATGCGATCGCATGAGTTTTTAGTGTTTTTGCCATGCGATCGCATGGCCGCCTTATCCGTTTTTGTTTGCTAGTTCGTCGACATCAAACAGTGTTTACTATAGCAATAGTGTTTACTGTAGTAAATAGTGTTTAATGTAGCAAATAGTGTTTACTGTAGCAAATACGGTTTCACTGTAGCAAATAGTATTTTACTGTAGCAAAGTCATTTTTACTGTAGCAAATAGTGATTTTCGAAAACACTGTGGCTTTTCGGGTACTGTAGCAATTCGAAAATGCTGTAGCAAATTAGTATTTTACTGGTTCATCTTAAACGTTTTAGTTAACTTATCTAAATATCAATCGAATCAATAATCGAATGTTACTATCGTTTACTAAATAACTTGAAATCATATATATATATATATATATATATATATATATATATATATATATATATATATATATATATATATGCACATTAAGTTATATATATATATTGTTCGTGAATCTTCGAGAACAGTCAAAGAATAATTGATTACATGAATATAGTTCCAAAACTTTGAGACTCAACATTTCAGACTTTGCTTATCGTGTCGAAAACATTAAATCATTTAAAGATAAAGTTTAAATTTGGTCAGAAATTTTCGGGTCATCACATTTTGCTTATCATTTCTACTCGAAAATCCTCTACTTATCATCTGTAGGAAATTACCTACTTATCATTCTTAGTCTAGACACATTTTACTGCATTGACTGCATGAATAGTGTATAGACAAAATTCATATCTTAGCGTACCTGATAATTCATATCTTAGCGTATCTGTTACTGTATATTTACCTGACATAGTCCGTAAATTCCTCCGTAATCTACGAAATCTTTTGTTCTATATATATAGATATTCTATGTAATTAGAATACCATCCGATAGCCGGAAAATCATTTCATATCGAAAATTCTTTATTCAATCGTACGAAATGGAACTCGCCACTAGTTCAAGTTCCTCGGATTCCGATATGGAGTTTCACTCGAGCTCCAAAAGTAGTGTGACCGGAATGGATCAACCAATTAGCCATCATCTATTCTGGATGAATTGTGGATGGGTTCGTAGTCTACTTAATCATTGGAGACAAGAATAAGGCGATCCCTTTCATCCACCACATTGCCCTCTTGACAATGAACCTGAAGCAATTACTGGCGAACCTATACGAAACACCATTTTCTCTCTCATTTCCAGAGTATCTCGTCAAGAATATATAATATCTCACATTCTAGATCTTATTCACCCACTCGTCCGAACCACCAATCATCCCGGTGTAACAGAAGAAGTCAACGAGCTGCGTGCTCGAGGTAGTGGCTTTGGAGAATATGGTGCAGAGGTTACGAGCACCAGCAGCATCACCGGCATCAACAGTGCCACCATCATCAACACCAACAGTACCATTAACACCAACAACAACAACTGCATCCCACATCTCAACATCACAACCTGTACCCCGAGCATCAACGTCATACGCACCATAGGTAACAAGGAGTACCAACAATAATAATCAATGAAGTATTAATTCATAACTTCATTGGAGAGACATTCTGCGGCGATTATGTAATCTCCAAAGTCTTAGAGATTATCTATTCTAGCCCTAACCATAAATCAGATGAATGAACCAAAATGATAGAAGGAAGAATAGAAACCCTGACAAGAATGGTGCGTGATTTACAAGCTAGACTTGTTTTACCAACAGCATCAACAGCACCGTTAGCATTACCAGCACAGCCAGTGCCGTCAGCATCGTCAGAACCAGCAGCACCTATAACATCACAAGCTCCTCCAGTTCAAGAATCACCGTGGACATCATTACGAATCAACAACGATTATATTGTATCAACAAATTATGAAGTATTAACTCAATTCCTCTGAAAAATTTATACGTATATCTTATATATATATATATAAATTTTGAAACCATCATAAATCTTTCCGTACTAAGCTATAATATGTGAATCTTAACTACTCGGTTAATTCATATTACTAATATGCTATGATGTACATCATTCGTCAGCAACTTAACCATCGATAACTACAATCTCTATTTCAATTCAATGAATTCTATTTCATAATAAATCAAGTGCATTATTCAAATATATGTTTGATTTTTATACTTTCATCATCGATGTACTCGAAACTTTTCAAACAACATCATTCGTACCTTGAGAAGTTCACAAGAATTCCACGAACACCAACATCATGCATCAACAAATAACGAAGTATTGATTCATAATTTCAATTTCATTGAAGAAATACTCCGTAAAAGTTATGTAATTTCTAAAGTTTTTTTAGGGATTATTCAATTCTAGTTTCAACCGTAAATCAAATGAGTTTAATTTAATATTAACTCATTAAATCTATGTTACATCTGAAGAAAATATACACATATATATTTTCATAAAGACTGTAATAAAACTCTTTTGTACAAAATATTAGTTGTGAATTTTTTTTAACGGGTAGGTAATACCCGAAAGATATATATAAATTCACAATTAATATATTACATTCTTTGAATCTGATTCAGCAATCGCCAACTATACTCACTACTTTCACAACAATATTCATTCTTTTATAGAAATCAAAACAACCATTCTCATCCAAATTTGATTACGTATTCTGATTTTGACAAATCAAAATCCAAGTCAAGATTTAACAGAAGACATCACTCTTAGATTCTTACATCTTTCAAATCTATACTTTGACTTCAAAACTATGCTAGAACATCATTTCTATTCATAGAACCCAGAAAAATTGTTGTATCATTCAAAATCCTAGAACTTCATAGGTATATTAACAATTACAAACTGTGTTCAAACCCTTCGAAATCCCTGGAGACACTTTAAATAATGAACAATCGAGATGATGATCCAACCACATGTTACCCACAGTCATGCACCTAAAAAACTCTCGAAACTAAAGTAAAAGTTTAACACATACCTGTGTCAGACCCTTTGGCATTTATTAGCAAAAATAACTTTGCGATTCCTTTCCAAAGTAGTCAATTTTGTCATAGCTCCAGCAAGTCAACCTCAAATTTTCAGTTGAAACAGTCTTATTATAACCTCTATATATACGTTGCCCTTTCGCCATCGTTACCGGGGAGCCGTTTATGTTCCACCACATTAGCAATAAACTTACCAACAACTTCATTGATCTTTGACGTTCTGAAAAATCATTATATTTATCGAAACCCCATCATTTACTCAAGAATTATCATGCCAATTACTGAGAATCAACAATCAGTATTTTTAAAACTCGAAAACTCGCAGCATGTCTACGCCGACAATTATATGTGTACATATAACGTCTATCTTCTAGACTTACATACTTTGAATGTGAAGTTTCTGAAAAACACCCTGAACTGCGAACTAGTTCTCGAAATGCTGATGAAGTAGCAAAAACTGTAAACGACCTTAACAGTAAAAAGTTTGATGATAAAGAATAGTGTGTTGGCAAAGCTCAGAAAAAGAGAAGATTTGGTACTGAAAAATGGATTGAGCAAACTATGAAGGAGGCTGTGGACAAATTACAAAGATGAAATCTACCTTCAAAGAATCCAAATGATTCAGTGTCTGCTGAAATCCTTAGCAAATACCTTGCTCCTTACTCTAAAACCTTTGCGGACAATATTCTTCATCATCATCTTATCTTAAATATTCCAAGATATCATCGTATCTCCCATTATAAATATCCTCCATATTTCTAAAGATATTTTCATAACCATTCTTATCCAGAAATCATTACCTCTTCGCGCTATCTGTGTTACATCATAAAAGAAACTATTTTAGTTTCTAAATTCTGAAACCTTCGAGTTTAAAATAGGAATGTTTTGAAGTAGTGTTGGGAACTGAAGCATGAGTTAGTATAATATAATGACACTTGATTAACGTGATTATATTACAGTAAGTCATGCTGAGTTTCTAAATGGAACGTAATGATTCACAGATAATAACGTCATCATGTGCCATGTTACATGACTATTGTATTCTATTTAATCTATAAAAATATCAAGAAAATATTTTCTTGATGATTCGGTCTTTTCCGAGGTATTCTGGTAATTTGACAAATCAAGATCGCGCCATTACAATTTTCTTCTTAGAAGATTAACTATGTTCATTTCAAAATCTATACCTATAAATACTGGACCATTAATCGCTTGACTGGAAGTAGGGAAGAGGAGACAAAAGTATGGAACTCTTGAATATAAAAGAAAATATAAAGCTCGAAAACAACACATAAATTACAAATCGTGGATATCAATACGTATTACCACGTAAAGGCACGGGAGAATTAAAATTGCTATAACCCCAAGGTAATAGTAAAAATAGATAAAATCCTCCGGTGGTAGATGAAAAAGAAGAATGACAGATATGAAAGTTAGGAGTATATCAAGAATCAGTACTGGATGGAGCATATTAACGAATGCTTTAAAGTATGAATTGAGAAAGAAAGAATAGAAAATGTGAGTTGTGGAAATAAGAAAACAAAGGGGGTGGATTTATAGTGAAATATCCGACCGAGAAATTGAGGCAGATTATCGCATTAAATCGAAGAGGATCATAATTTCCTTAATCACCGAAGAATCGAATCTTATATAGATTACAAAGATTTTCTTTAATCCGGAAATCAACCGTGATGACGTCAAAAGATAAGACGAATCTCTATTTTCTCCTTTCATTATTTTACGATAGCTTCACTTATACGCTTCGAGTAATCGAATTATTTTATCCATATTTCTTAATCATAATAAAACCCTAGCTATCAACTTATATTCGTCATAATAACATTTTTACTGTTAGCCATGACGACCTCGATCAAATTTTGGGGACGAAATTTCTTTAACGGGTAGGTACTGTGACAACCCGGAAATTTCCGACCAAATTTAAACTTTAATTTTTATATGTTTCCGACACGATAAGCAAAGTTTGTTAAGTTAAATCTCAAGAATTTTAAACTGTGTTCATACATTCATTTAACCTTGACCGGATTCCGACGATTCACGAACCATTATTTAATTGAATATGAATATGTATATGTATTTATTATAACTTGAGAATATTAACAAAGTATTAAACGTATAATACTTTACATGAACGTATTGGTTTCAAAATGTTTATCAGTGGAATTAGAAAGATAATATCAAATGATTGATTTATCAGATACAATGTATGATTACGAGTCTCTGTTGAGAGGTCCACTTTGATCTAGGAAACCTGTCCTTTTTATCAGTATTCGGAATATTGGTAAAATGATTTACAAAAATGTCATTAACAAGTGTTAGCCAAAAGTTAGTAAAGATTCCCGTTTAATTTTCAAAAGCGTGCTTTACAATGATTGACTCGTGTCCCTTAGTAAATTAATTATTTAGTTTTCATATTATTTAAAACATTATTTGATATAATAATTTCTTGTATTAAAACGAGTTTAAATTATATAAAACGGACTTGGAAATATTATTAGTTTTGAAAAACTATATATTATTGTTAAATAAATATTTCAAATTTATATTTTGAAATGAATATATATATATATATATATATATATATATATATATATATATATATTTACAATGTAATAAAACTTAATATTAATTTAGTTATAAGATGTTTTGAGTTAAAATAAAACTATTATTTATATAACGAGACGTCGGATTATAGAAGCAAATGACCAAAACACTCAAATGCATAAGTTACACTTCGTGTAATATAGTTTACTAATGATTTACGTCTATATTTTGATAAGGGTATGAATCACTAAACGTAAAGTGCTAGTTTTCTAAGCGTACGAAAATGAGTTCGAGAAACCGGAAATGGGACATAAGTTGAGTGACGACATACGAGTCATTGAAACTTAAATTACAAATTAACTATGCACGTAAATATAATATAATATATAATTAATTATATAAATTAAATATAATATATATATAATAATAATAAGAGTGTCGGCAGAGTAAAACGAAAACATGTGAGCTGGGTTTTGGTCCCATGCGATCGCATGGCTCAAACCCATAAACCCCATGCGATCGCATGGGGTGGTTAGGTGGCCAAAGTGTTTATTTAAGCGAACGATTTCTGGTCGAACAAATTCATTCCAACAAACATCCTTCTACATTATTCCGTATTATATTACTTATATTATTATTATTATTATTATTATTAATTTTATTATTATTATTATTATTATTATTATTATTATTATTATTATTATTATTAAGATTAATATTATTATTATTAATCTTATTATTAATAGTATTAGTGTTACTATCATTAGTATTGTTATACATAAAATACTACGACGGAGTGTTGTCCGAGTTATTTTCAAAACGGATTTTTTTTCGAGAGGGATAAAGCTAAGGAAATTATGGGTTATAGCTATGGAGGTTATGGGTATGGATCGGGAGTATGCTCGTGAGGTCAATCTAGTGTTTATCATCTCCGTTGCGTCTATGTACTTTTCTGCAATATTGAATCTCAATATTGATACGTGAGCACTCATAACTTAATTTTCATATATTAATAGTGTATCCCTGACTAGTGCTCGAGTATATATAATTATGCATGCTTGTATGTTTAATTTTGTCGTTAGATAGCTTATGATAAATTATGAATTTGATACTTATGCGATTGAGATAAGGTATATGTTATGCATGTCGTTCGAAAGCTGGTGAAAAATTAGTAACTTTTCATTTAGATATCGAATGGTTTCGATGAACAGATTAGAAGTTATAGTCAACTGAATTTTTGTATTATTGTTAAAATGATTATTATTACTATCATCGTTATTATCGCCGTTATTATTATTATTATTATCTAATTATTATTATTATTATTATTATTATTATTATTATTATTATTATTATTATTATTATTATTATTATTTTTATTATTATTATTATCATTATTAATATATGTATCACTATTTAAAAATCGTTATTGTTATTATTATTACTATTGTTATTATTATTATCATCAAAAATTATTATTAATATTATCATCATTATTATTATAATTACTAGTATTATTATTAATATTATTATAATACTTATTAGTATCATTATCTTTAAAACTAATATTAGTATTATCTAATTATTATGATTGCGATTATTATCATTATTAAATGAATTGATTAGGAAACAATGAGTATATGCGTCATGATGAAATAAAAATATTGTAAGTTATTGATTTAGAGAAAAATATCGTTTTCATTATTTTTATCATTATTAATATTAAAAGTATTATTAATATTAAAACTATCATTTTACAAAAATTATTATTTATAGGAATATCATTGTTAATATAAAATATCATTATTATTATCATTTTAGTATTATTATTAATAAAAATTATCATTTTATCATAATATCATTTTAGTAAATATAAGTATTGTTATTATTATTAGTAGAATAATAATTATTATTATTACAAAATAATACAATTTTTACTTACTATTGATATTATCGATATTATTTTATCAAATAAATATGTGATACAAAGATATTTTATTACGTGTAATATAATTACATTAATAATACCTATCATATTATTTTATGATATTAAATGAACTTTATAAATTTTATTACTTAAGATATATAAAAGTATATTTTTATTATATAAATTTTAATATAAAATTTTATTTATTAATAAATGAATTATATTATTACTCTAATAATATCTGTTAAAAATATTTAAATATATAAAACGACTATATTTAAACTATATAATAATCATGTATAAATTTTGGAAGTCATTTTGGTCAAGATGACTTTTGTTGACTTTTGCATATTAGTCTCGAGCATTAGGATTGTGGTACACTATGACTTGACCTAAATTGTGAGACATATATTGACCAACATATAAATATATATAATTAATATAGGTTCGTGAATCCGAGGCCAACCTTGCACTTGTTCAATGCCATCATAAGCATAATTACTACGAAATACAGTTTTGTGAGTTTCATTTGATTCTCTTTTACTCTTTACATTTTTGGGACTGAGAATACATGCGCTGTTTTTTTATAACTGTTTTATTAAATGCTTTTGAGATATATTTTTGAACTGAGAATACATGAACTGCTTTTATAAATGTTTGACGAAATAGACACAAGTATTCAAAACTACATTCTATGATAGAATTATTTGGATTCAGAGGTTTGATTTGCACTAGCTACTATCGGTGAGAAAATTTTGCATTGCACGATGCATTAGCTACCGTTTAGCTATCCTCGGTGAGAAATTTTTGCATTGCACGATGCATTAGCTACCGTAGGTGATTTTATGTAGCATTAGCTACCCTCGGTGAGAAATTTTTGCATTGCACGATGCATTAGCTACCATTGTAAGATTGTTTATCAGTGAGAAATTTTTGCATTGCACAATGCATTAGCTACCGAAATGGTTCGATTTAGTAGTTACTATCAGTGAGAAATTTTAGCATTGCACAATGCATTAGCTACCCTGAGAAATTTTTGCATTGCACGATGCATTAGCTACCGTTGTAAGATTGTTTACGGTAAGAAATTTTTGCATTGCACGATGCATTAGCTACCGTTGTTGTATTTCCCTCGGTGAGAAATTTTTGCATTGCATGATGCATTAGCTACCGTTGGTGAAATAGTATTGTATTAACTACCACGGTGAGAAATTTTTGCATTGCACGACGCATTAGCTACCGTTGGTAAGTTTGTTTTGAAAGGTTCCGGTGTTCTTCGTATGAATGATTTTTACAGCAGTGAGCAGACCTGCACAGATTGTTTTCGAAATATGAGTGATAATGCTAAAAACGAACATATATTTCATAGCATTATTCCTCAAGAAAGACAAGCTTTTAGTTGCAATTGTTCTATTTACAAGTGATATTCGTTTAAATAATAAAAGGTGAAGACAAAAGACAGATTCGATGAATTGAAGACGCAAACGACCAAAAAGCTCAAAAGTACAAAAGACAATCAAAGAGGTTCCAATTATTGATAAGAAACGTCTCGAAATTACAAAAGTACAAGATTCAAAACGCAAAGTACAAGATATTAAATTGTACGCGAGGACGTTCGAAAATCCGGAACCGGGACCAGAGTCAACTCTTAACGCTCGACGCAACGGACTAAAAATTACAAGTTAACTATGTATATAAATATAATATAATATATAATTAATTATATTAATTATATATATATTATATTTATAAATAAAAAAACCGTCGGCAGAGAAAACTCCAAGGACTGAGCTGTAATTTCATTCTCCGCGACTCGCGGAGTTTGAAGAGGCTTTTGCCGCGAGTCGCGGAGCCCCAAATTTCAACTCTGGCTATAAAGCAAACCGAATTCTGATCAAAATTTCATATTCTATTTTCTCTCTTCTCTATCTATACGATATATATATATATATATATAATTTATATTTTAATTTTAATTTTAATTATAATTCTAATAATAAGGGTATGTTAGCGAATGTTGTAAGGGTGTAAGTCGAAATTCTGTCCGTGTAACGCTACGCTATTTTTAATCATTGTAAGTTATGTTCAACCTTTTTATATTAATGTCTCGTAGCTAAGTTATTATTATGCTTATTTAAAACGAAGTAATCATGATGTTGGGCTAATTACTAAAATTGGGTAATTGGGCTTTGTACCATAATTGGGGTTTGGACAAAAGAACGACACTTGTGGAAATTAGACTATGGGCTATTAATGGGCTCTATATTTGTTTAACTAAATGAAAGTTTGTTAATGTTAATATAAAGATTTACAATTGGGCGTCCCTATAAATTACCATATACACTCGATCGGACACGATGGGCGGGGTATTTATATGTACGAATAATCGTTCATTTAACCGGACACGGGAATGGATTAATAGCCACTAGAATAATTAAAACAGGGGTGAAATTACATTCAAGGGTAATTGGTATAATTGTTAACAAAGTAGTAAAACCTTGGTTTACACGCAGTCGATAACCTGGTGTATTCATTAAACAAAGTATTAAAACCTTGTTACAATTCGAATCCCCAATTAGTTGGAATATTTAACTTCGGGTATAAGAATAATTTGATGAGGACACTCGCACTTTATATTTATGACTGATGGACTGTTATGGACAAAAACCAGACGGACATATTAAATAATCCAGGACAAAGGACAATTAACCCATGGGCATAAAACTAAAATCAACACGTCAAACATCATGATTACGGAAGTTTAAATAAGCATAATTCTTTTATTTCATATTTAATTTCCTTTATTTTATATTTAATTGCACTTCTAATTATCGCACTTTTATTTATTGTTATTTAATCGCACTTTTAATTATCGTACTTTTTAATTATCGCAATTTTATTTTATCGCACTTTTATTATTCGCAATTTCACTATCGTTATTTACTTTACGCTTTAATTTAAGTCTTTTATTTATTTTATATTTTACATTAGGTTTTAACTGCGACTAAAATCTTAAAATCGACAAACCGGTCATTAAACGGTAAAAACCCCCTTTATAATAATAATATTACTTATACATATATTTGTATGTTTATAAAAGTAAACTAATATAGCGTTGAGCTTTGTTTAAAGATTTCCCTGTGGAACGAACCGGACTTACTAAAAACTACACTACTGTACGATTAGGTACACTGCCTATAAGTGTTGTAGCAAGGTTTAAGTATATCCATTCTATAAATAAATAAATATCTTGTGTAAAATTGTATCGTATTTAATAGTTTTTCCTAGTAAAATATAAACTATTTTATATACACCTCGCATAACATCAAGTATTTTTGGCGCCGCTGCCGGGGAATTATCTTAAAAGCCGGAAGCGCAACGCTAATATAAAAAAAAGAAAAAAAAAAGATTTTAGCTTACTTTTATTAAAATTCGTTTTTGTAAAAATACGTTTTAAAAATTCGAAAATATAAAAAGAAAAACAAAAATATAAGTATTTTTAAGATTTTGTTAAATATTTAAGTTTTATAAGTTTCTTTATTTTTATTTTAGTTTATAAAAATATAAGTTTTATTTTAAAATCTTTTATTTATTTAAAAACAGAAAACAGAAAATAAAAAAAAAATAAATAAAGAAAAACGCGTAAAAATTAAAACCTGTCAGCTGAATTCTGGAACCCCGCGACTCGCGGGGTTTGGTGCAATAAATGCCGCGACTCGCGGAGCTTCTCTGACACGCGAACAGATGCCCTAATTCAGCATTTATTACGGATTTTTAATTATTATTATTATTATTAACCCTAATTAATATTATAATTAAGTTTTATTTTAATTTAAGTTTTATTTAATTTATATTTTAGTTTAATTAAATTATAAAATTAGTAGTTTTATTAAATAAAAAATATAAAAATAATATTTTTATAAAAAATTGTACTTTTTACAACTTTTTGTAAATTTTTATATTTTGTCCCTTTTTAAATCGTTGTAGCATAACTTTTGTATTTTTAGCTCATATTTAATTTTAAACTTAGTTTTTGCTATAGTTATTTTTACTCCTAGATTTTTAGGCTTTGCCGTAGAATTCCTTAAGTGCTTTTTCTTTAGACTAAGATTTAGGTGCTTTAGAATTTTGCGACGCCTTTTACTATGTACCAATTGTCATTCCAATTAGTAATATCAATTTGCGATTATAATTTTAAGTTAGTTGTAGTAATAAGGTTAGGTTAGTTAAGTATTTTTAAGTTTTTATAAGTTTTTTTTTTTTTTTTTTTCCGTCACCTTTTATTTTTTTTCAACCATTTTTCTTTTTCTACCTTTTGCGACGAACTCTTTTTCTCTCTTATTTCTCGCCATTCTAATTTTTAGGACTTAGAATTTTTTCTACTTCTTCTCTAAATTTCTTAAAATTACGAAAATTTATTTTGAGTGGTTAAATTGATAGACATCAAAATTTTCTGGTTCGTAGTAATAGTTGGATTTGTACGTGGACCGGGTTATTGGAGCCAAACAGTCCTCAATTATATTGAGACCAAACGAATCCTGCCCCTCTGCTGCATCTTTTGGCTATTCGAAACGTGGGCAAAATCAGAAAAGTCTATTAATTGGATAACTTATTATAATTTTTCTTTCCTTTTAAAAACTAATAGGATATTCTGTGAATGCACCGAGCAAGACGTTCATCACCTTTTGTACGTTCACCACCTGTAACTAGATCAAGACATTTAACAAATATAACCGCCGTTGATTTTTCTTTAGAATCGTCATCTAGTCAACCAAGTACTTCAGTTCAAATTTTCGATAATCCATTTTTTGAACCCAACCTCACAATTGAGAATCCGGAAAATATTCAGGAACGGTTCGTAGATCCTGAACCATTAAACTTTCCTCCGGAACCACCAATCATTCAAACAGAGATTGTTGAGGAACGAACCATTAAATCAGAATCATCTAGTGATACCGATTCAACAAATTCAATTATGGAGAATCTGGAACCTTTAAGTATGGAAGACCGAATGAGAGCTAAACGCACTGGCCAAGGTCACGCAATTACTCATCCAGACATTAATGCGCCAGATTATGAAATCAAAGGACAAATTCTACATATGGTGACTAATCAATGCCAATTTAGTGGTGCGCCGAAGGAAGATCCTAATGAACATCTACGTACCTTTAATAGGATCTGCACACTATTTAAAATACGAGAAGTGGAGGATGAACAGATATATCTCATGTTATTTCCCTGGACTTTAAAGGGAGAAGCCAAAGATTGGTTGGAATCGTTACCTGAAGGGGCGATTGATACATGGGACGTTTTAATTGACAAATTTCTTAAACAATTCTTTCCTGCATCTAAAGCCGTAAGACTTCAAGCAGAAATTGTTACGTTCACACAGAAACCAAATGAAACTCTATATGAGGCGTGGACAAGATATGGAAAGTTGTTAAGAGGATGTCCGCAACATGGTTTAGACACCTGTCAAATAGTACAAATATTCTACCGAGGATGCGACATCACTACAAGAAAAGACATAGATATAGCAGCTGGTGGTTCTATTATGAAGAAAACCGAAACTGATGCTTACAAAATTATTGATAACACTGCTTCCCACTCGCATGAGTGGCACCAAGAAAAAGACATCGTTAGATCATCTAAAGCAGCTAGAGCCGATTCTAGCCATGACTTAGATTCCATTTCCGCAAAGATAGATGCTGTGGAGAGACGAATGGAAAAGATGACTAAGGATATTCACTCAATACGAATTAGTTGTGAGCAGTGTGGAGGACCACATTTGACAAAAGATTGTCTCAGTATTGAATTAACAATGGAACAAAGAGAGAATATTTCATACATAAACCAAAGGCCTGGAAATAATTATCAGAATAATTATCAACCGCCAAGACCGATTTACAATCAGAACCAGAATTATAACCGAAATATTCCATACAACAACCAACAAGGTCCTAGCAATCAACAAGTATCCAATAATACTTACAATCAGTAAAGACCGAATTTTCAAAACAAACCACCACAACAAACCGATGATAAAAAGCCGAATTTAGAAGATATGATGACGAAGCTAGTTGAAACTCAAACATAGTTTTTCACATCTCAGAAACAAACCAATGAACAAAATGCTCAAGCATTTAGAAATCAACAAGCTTCTATTCAAAATCTGGAACAAGAAGTAAGTAACCTAGCAAGGTTAATAGGTGAAAGAAAACCGGGAAGTCTACCTAGCGATACAAATGCTAACTCCCGGAATGAAACAGCTAAAGCTATTACCACAAGAAGTGGTACAACACTTAAACCACCTGAAATACCTGTAACTTCTGATGAAACCATTCCTACTCCACAAGAACCACAACCTGATCAAGATAAGGAAAAAGAACCGGTAGTTGAAAAGGTTAATGAAGATAACACAGTTAAGGATAAACCTTATGTTAAACCATACCAACCACCACTTCCTTACCCGAGTAAAATGAAGAAAGAAAAACTTGAAGCCGAGCAATCCAAATTTTTGGATATCTTTAAACAGATAAATGTAAATCTTCCTTTCATTGATGTGATTTCAGGAATGCCTAGATATGCTAAATTCTTGAAAGATCTAATCTCAAATAGAAAGAAAATGGAAGAACTCTCGGCTGTTACTATGAATGCTAATTGTTCAGCAGTGCTGTTGAATAAGATACCAGAAAAACTATCTGATCCAGGAAGTTTCACAATTCCATGTTTCCTGGGTAGTCTTAGTTCAATAGAAGCATTGGCTGATTTAGGTGCTAGTATAAATCTAATGCCGTATTCACTATACGCTAAACTAGACCTTGGAGAATTGAAACCAACCAGAATAAGCATACAACTAGCCGATAGATCAATAAAATATCCTAGAGGGATAATGGAGAACATGCTAGTTAAAGTTGGTACTTTAGTATTCCCAGTAGATTTTGTTGTTCTGGACATGGAAGAAGATTCTCAAGTTCCTCTCATATTAGGAAGACCATTCTTAAACACGGCTAAAGCAATGATAGACGTGTTCGGTAAGAAACTGACCCTAAGTATAGAGGATGAGAGTGTTACCTTTTCAGTTGATAGAGCAATGCAACAACCACAATCTACAGATGATACATGTTATTATATTCAAACTATAGATGCACATGCAGAATTATTAGAAGAATTTCCAGAATTACAAGGAACAGGAGAATGTTCTTTAGGAGAAGGTAATGAACCAATTGATGAAGCTAAAATGTTAGCTACACTTATAGCTAATGGATATGAACCAACAACAGAAGAAATTCAAATGCTAAAAGAAGAAGACAGATATCGATATAAATCATCGATAGAAGAACCTCCGAAATTAGAGTTAAAGCCACTTCCAAACCATTTGAAATACGCTTATTTACATGGTGAATCTGAATTACCTGTAATAATATCGTCTTCTCTTACTGAAAATGAAAAATCACAACTCATTTCTGTGTTGAAAGCTCATAAACCAGCCATTGCATGGAAGATTCATGATATTAAAGGAATAAGTCCTTCGTATTGCACACATAAAATCCTTATGGAAGAAGGTCATAAAACGTATGTGCAACGCCAACGAAGACTAAATCCTAATATGCAAGATGTAGTTAAGAAAGAGATTATTAAACTGCTAGATGCAGGTTTAATTTATCCAATCTCTGATAGTCCATGGGTAAGCCCAGTTCAATGCGTGCCTAAGAAGGGTGGCATGACTGTCATTACAAATGAGAAAAATGAGCTTATTCCTACTAGGACTGTAACAGGATGGCGTGTATGTATTGATTATAGAAAATTAAATGACGCCACCAGAAAAGATCACTTTCCCTTACCTTTCATAGATCAAATGCTGGAAAGATTAGCCGGAAATAGTTACTATTGTTTTCTAGATGGATTTTCCGGATATTTTCAAATTCCAATAGCACCCGAGGACCAAGAGAAAACCACATTCACGTGCCCTTATGGTACTTTTGCTTACAAACGCATGCCATTTGGACTTTGTAACGCCCCTGCAACCTTTCAAAGGTGTATGATGGCGATTTTTCAAGACATGATAGAAGAATGCATGGAAGTATTCATGGATGACTTTTCAGTCTTCGGTGATACATTTAAATCATGTCTAGTTAATCTGGAACGAATGCTAATTAGATGCGAAAAATCAAATCTAGTACTTAATTGGGAGAAATGCCATTTCATGGTTAAAGAAGGCATCGTTCTTGGACATAAAATTTCAAAAGAAGGAATTGAAGTGGATAGAGCTAAAGTAGATGTAATTGCTAAACTTCCACATCCCACAAATGTTAGAGGAGTTAGGAGTTTTCTAGGGCATGCCGGTTTTTACCGACGTTTCATAAAAGATTTTTCTAAAATTGCCACTCCTATGAATAAACTCCTAGAAAAGGATGCGCCATTCATCTTTTCAGATGAATGTATCAAATCTTTTAATATTCTTAAAGAGAAACTCACTAATGCACCAATCATGATAACACCAAATTGGAACCTACCATTTGAACTAATGTGTGATGCAAGTGATTTTGCAATGGGAGCCGTTTTAGGACAAAGGATTGAAAAATGATTTCAACCTATATATTATGCTAGTAAGACGTTACAAGGAGCACAAACAAACTATACAACTACTGAAAAAGAACTCCTTGCTATTGTCTTTGCTTTTGATAAATTTCGATCATATCTCGTTCTAGCAAAAACGGTGGTCTATACCGACCATTCTGCTCTTAGATACCTATTTTCAAAACAAGATGCTAAACCAAGATTAATCCGTTGGATCTTACTCTTACAAGAGTTTGATATTGAAATCCGAGATAAAAGAGGAGCAGAAAATCTCGCCGCTGATCATCTTTCTCGTCTTGAAAATCCTGAGTTAGAAGTTCTAAATGAATCGGCCATACAAGACAACTTTCCTGATGAATATCTATTGAAGATAGATTATAAAGAAATCCCATGGTTTGCAGACTATGCAAACTACTTAGTTTGTGGATTCCTTGAAAAAGGATTATCGTACCAAAGACGAAAGAAATTCTTCAGTGATATAAAACACTATTTCTGGGAAGATCCACATCTGTTTAAAAGTTGTCCCGATGGAATAATACGCCGATGTGTATTTGGAGATGAAGCTAGTAAAATTTTAAACCATTGTCACACAGGACCAACAGGAGGGCATTATGGGCCTCAACTAACAGCAAGAAAAGTTTATGAAGCTGGATTCTATTGGCCTACAATTTACAAAGACGCACACCTTCTTTGCAAATCCTGTGATGCATGTCAAAGGGCCGGAAAAATAAGTCAACGTGATGAAATGCCACAAAATGTCATCCAAGTATGTGAAGTATTTGACATTTGGGGTATTGACTTTATGGGTCCATTTCCAAAATCTCATAATAATCTATATATACTCGTAGCCATTGATTATGTATCTAAATGGGCGGAAGCACAAGCTCTCCCAACTAACGATGCACGAGTTGTAGTCAACTTTTTAAAACGTCTTTTTGCAAGGTTTGGAACACCGAAAGCTTTAATAAGTGATCGGGGTACTCATTTCTGTAATAATCAACTTGAGAAAGTTCTTAAAAGATATGGAGTAACTCATAAAATCTCCACCGCATATCATCCACAAACAAGTGGACAAGTTGAAAATACCAACCGAGCTTTAAAACGTATTCTAGAGAAAACTGTAGGATCAAATCCGAAGGAATGGTCCATTAAATTGGAGGATGCACTCTGGGCTTTTAGAACAGCCTACAAAACTCCAATTGGAACCACACCTTTTAGACTTGTTTATGGAAAAGCATGTCATCTTCCAGTAGAAATTGAACACAAAGCATTTTGGGCTTTGAAGACATGTAATCTTGATTTACATGAAGCCGGACGTCTACGATTAAGTCAACTAAATGAATTAGAAGAATTAAGACATGAAGCATACGAAAATTCGTTAATCTATAAAGAAAGAACGAAGAAATGGCATGATAAAAGAATCAGAAGTTCAAAAGAATTTAAAGAAGGAGACAGAGTTCTTCTTTTCAATTCACGATTCAAGCTATTTCCTGGAAAATTGAAATCAAGATGGTCTGGACCATTCATAGTCAAAAGAGTTTTCCCATACGGAACGATAGAATTAATAAATTCAAATGGGATTGAATTTAAAGTTAATGGTCACAGAGTTAAACATTACATACATGGTCCGATGGAAGTCGACAACGAAGTTAATCACAATTTCGACACCACAGCTAACTAAGTGTGGGGAGAATCAAGTCTTTAAAGGATAATATGTATTTCTGTTAGAGTTAGATTGTCTGTTTTTGTGTAGTTCTCGAAAATGGAACACGTATGGTCTTTCCCTAGCAGACCCTAAAGAACTAGTCTTCTCCCCCCATTCTGAATTTTTATTTTTTTTAGGTTTTTACGAAATGAAGACTGCCTGTGAACTAAACCATGGTCTAATGCTACACGCTTTGATCACTAAACGTAATAATGACATACTACCGAGCGAATTAGTATCAGTAATCAGAGAAAGAATGGACGGAGTTAGAAAAGAATCCAGATGCGAAGATAATAAGTTACAATTTGGTAAAGGAAAATCAAAATCCGCAGCGAAAAGAAGAGCACGACACCTAGAAAGATGTCACAAATGCGGAAAATGGTCACATGGAGGTAAATGTTCAAATAATCAAACCTATTCAAATACCGAATTTGTTACTTTATGCAGAGACGGACCGTTCATATGTTTAGAAGAAAAGACACTGAATGCTCGAGGTTACGCCTATGTAGCCATGGAAAACCAATTAAACTGACTATCTTATGAATGGAATAGATCATATAACTAAGAAATCTATTTCACAGGTATGTCTGTACAGTTTTTATTTTTATTTTTATTTTTAACCTTTTGATAATAAACGCTAATTTGTTCGCTAAAAAGTATTAAATTGGTATTGAATAAAATTAGGTTTGGCGACCGAAATTATTGATATCATTCAAAAATTTATTACATCACTGCGAAATTTAACGTTTATTCTTAAGGTATAAATATCTTTAATCAATCAACCCAAAATATTTCAAAAATTCGTCATGAGTTAAATTAGGTCTTGGAACCGAAATTACTTTACCGAAAAGAGGGGCGCATATTTTTGATAATATTTGATTGATTAAAGTGGTATAAAAAGACAAAAAGATTTTTAATTTTATTTTTACCATGTTTTTAAAATAAATATTTAAATCTTAAATTATTAGTGTAAACTTTGTAAAAACAATATTTTTTAAAAATTGTAAATATTTGAATTTTTAAATTAAGTCTGGTGTGAATTTTTAATTTTTAAAATATGAATTTTTAATTTTATGCATTTCAAATTTTAAGTTTGGTGTGATTTTTTTTATTATTAATTTTGAATTTTATATTTATGTTGTGTGAATTTAAAAACAAAAATTTACTTTATCTCATTAAGTTAAGAATATGATTTTTAAAATTCGTCGTAAGTTGAAGACTAGGTCTTTGAACCGAAATTGCTTTACCCGAGGGAGGGACGGGAACTTTTATTATCATTATTTTTAATCTTATTGATTTAAAGTATGCCAAAAACATTAAAAAACCCAAAAATCTTAGCTTTTAAAACAATCGCTACAAAAAGACAAATTTTAAAATTTTGTCGAAGGACGGACTAGGACATCGATCCGAAACGACCTCGTCCTAAATAACAAGGGAAACAAAATTTTAAAATTAAGTACTTAATTGTTTCAAAAGTTAATGATTATATAAAAAAAAAAAAAAAAAAAAAATATATACCAAACTCCGCGACTCGCGGAGTTTGGAGGGTATTTTGCCGCGACTCGCGGAGAGACTAAAAACCGGAAAAAAAAATATAACTGCAGAACAGATCAGTCCCCAACCCCCAACTCAAAAATAACTGCGAAAAAAGAACCCGAAAAACCCGAAAAACACCCCCAAAAATCCCAATTTTTAACCGTTAATCACCAAATTTTTTGCTAAAATCATGTTGAGAAGGATGCTATCTAAGAATTACTCAAGAAAAAAGGTAAATTTCTACACCTAAACACCATTTAATCCGAAATTTGGTGTTCTTGAGTCATTTTTTCCCCAATTTGATTTTGATGCTTTTTAGTGTAATTAGACTTAAATTGTTTATGTATTATGCTTGTATAACCTAGATTGATGCTGTTTAACATGATTAGAAGCCTTAAACTTCAAATTTTGAATAATCTAGGGTTTGTGTTCTTGAGCAATTTGGGGCTTTTTGATATAAACAGGTTATGGCCGATTTTTGTCATGAATTGTTGCTAAATTAAGTAGTGTAACATGTCTAGGTAGTTAAATGATCCAAACTTTGAGCCTAAACATGATTTTGAGAATTAAAGTGGACTTTTTCAAGTCTAAAATTCATGAACTTGATTTTGAAAGATAATGCCATTTGAGACTTGTTTAATTGCTAGTAATGATTATTTTGACATGTTATTTGAGTTGAATGTTTATGAACTTGGCGAACATTTTCGTATATGCTTATTTGAAAAAGTGTAGATTTGATAAAAATGTGAAAATAAGCTTAAGTTTGATATAAATTGATAATGTCATTGTAATTATTTTGATTGATGATTTTGCTGACACTAATGCATATTTGGATGCACAAAAATTGTGTTTGATGTGTTTTGCAGAATGAAAGGGGTGAATCTTCATCCCAAGCCCGCAATGCTCCTGCTGAGAATTTGGAACAACAGGAGGTGGATAACTACTACAAGCAGGATGTACCTCATCCAGTTATGACCTTTTCCGATATGCACTTGGAAGAGTTGCACCCGAACCTGAGATTTGACAGACTTTGGATAGATTATCCAAAATATCAACGGGGTTTGCATACTCTTCACTCTAAGGTTGTTGAGGTACCGAGGGTCATAGAATGGGGACCCTTAGAAGCTGTAGAATTGGCCGGGCCAATTAGGGAATTACTTGTACAGAGGTATGGTAATTCTTCTTTTAATGACTGGATATGTTTATTCACCATACGTAGACCTGTATATAAAGTATGGTGTGAAGAGTTGTTATGTAGTATAGAGTTGAATGATCGGGTAGCTAGTTTAACCGATCGTTCTTTTATTAGATTTTTGTTAGGCGGTTCGATGCGCCACATGTCTTTACTGGACATGGCTCAGGCTTTACGTATATATACGCCTGAGGAGTTAGCGTCTGCCGATTGTAGAGGATTGATACTAAACGGTAGAAAGATAGATGAGAATTTTGATACACACGGTGTGTGGAGTCAAATGACAAGCCATCACCGTTTCAAAGGGGGAAATTACTCTTATTTGGATATAGATAGAGCCGAATTAAGAGTGATACATAGGTTTTTAGCTAATTCGATTACACAAAGGGGTAAAAACAAAGAAAAGGTAAATGAACAAGATTTGTTTTACCATATGTGTATTCGAGACCCACAAAGCGCTGTAAGTATACCATATTGTGTGGGTTATTATTTATCAGCTATGGTTCGGGGGATGCGACCACATAGCATAATAGGAGGTGGTATTTTTATTACTTTGATTGGTGAATATCTCGGTGTGGATATAAGTCGGGGGGGATTATTAGTAGAAGAACCAGAACCCCGCGATACTATAGGTTTAAATGTATACCATGGTGCAAAAGTTTTGAAGAGGCGAAATAACGTCGCAGTACGATACCATGGTAGACATCCACAGGTGGAGAGAAACCAGCAACAAGGTAATGTAGGAGGGGGGAATGAGATGCAAGAAATGCATAGGTTTATAGCTTCTCAGGAATACGAAAATGCTAGACAGAGAGCATTTGAAGATTGGCAAGTTCATCAGATCCAGATCATAGCTCATTGCCAACATATAGGTAGAAACTATATTCCTACACCGAAACCCATCTTCCCTCCTTGGTCGATAGAGATGCAGCCACCATATCCTACGTATGACCCTGCCGAAGCATTCTATAGCACTTATGGTTATGCCTGGAACCCCTATTGGTACCAATATCATCCTTAGTTTACTTATTATTTTTTTTATTATTTTGTAATTTGTAATTATTGATACGTTTAATACTTTTGTTAATATTGTAATCATTTTTATAATTATCTAACTTTTATTCTTAGACTTTAATAATTTTTGAATGTGGGGTAATATACCAAACTTCAAAAATATGTATATATGTTTGCAGTTTATCTTATGTACACAACAGGGTAAAACAACGCATTTTCAAAGACTGGCATTAAGTTCAGCAAAAGCAACTAATTTTGACGACAAGATGCAAAATATATGTGAAATAACAACAAGACGGAATGAACAAATGATGTGCACCATTTATCATTCAGCAAACAAACGCCAATATATTTGGAAACTTTGGTAAAATTTAATCATTTTCACACAAATCACCCTCAATAATTTAAATTGTTACTGATTTCTTGCAAATGAGGGCATTGCAAGATCTTAAGTGTGGGAAGGGGTTAAATTCTTTCGGATTTTAAAATTTTTATATTAAACACTTGGTTACCATTAAAAATACTAGTAAAGCAGTAGTTGTATTAGAATCTAGTGCTCTCTGATAAAAAAGAACAGCCCTAGTCTTATATACTGACTACCCAATTCTAGTAAAATTTTTCAAAATTTTCAATTAAATGAATTCAAAATCATGTTTATACATATTTATGAACGATAAAACTAGGTTTTAACACCGAAATTATTGTTATCTCAGAAAGAACATAAATTAAGAAACAAACTAAAATGTCAAAATTCATTTAAAATGGAATAGAGGACGATAAAAAGGAAAATAAAAGCCAAGTGTGGGAAAATTTACCAAGTTATTTTAAACATATGTCACATATATCTGTAACAAATAACTGAAAATACTTTTGCTTTGGACTAAACTAAACTGTTTTACCCGATGAAAGAAAAGAAGAGATGGATCTACACGATGAATCAATTCCATCACTAAAAGGAAGTAAAGTCTTCCGAAAAAGACACGCGCTTCTTGATTTAGGTCATGAAGTTGTCGTCCAGACCAGCTGTAGGTTGACGAAAAATCTAGAAAAGTCATCACTAAAATCAGCAGGAAATCCACGGACCTCAGCATTAAACAGGGTCGCCAAGTGGTCAGATTTATCCTAACCATGAGAAGGATTTATCTCGTACAATGGGGGGGCACCGTGCAAATTAGCTGGATAAGACTAATGAATCAGATCCCCAGAAAGGATAATCTCCTTAAAGATTAAAAATCAGCTTTTAAGACTGATATTACTCAATCCTAGAGATTGACCTTAAAGATTGAGAATTCAAACTCATGGAATTCAATGATATCTAAACTCGAGCTTGAACGAGAAAATATTTTGATCAAAAATTACAAACCGATTTGTTTTCTGAAAACCCTATTTTCAATGCGTTCATTACCATTGAACGTAAAATCCTAGGAATTCACCTGGAATTCATTAGGTCACCTGAACTAAATCGGGTGTCAACCGTAAGAACGGTGGTTGCATAGTGGTCAAAGACAGGACCTTGTGCCAGACCGAAAAAAATTATAAGGGTGAGCTTTACTATTGCTCCTACCAAGGATAGTAATTGCGTCCGACACGTTATAGACCATAATCAAAAGCATGTCACGGGACATTGCCTTAACAGTTGCTTGTTCAACGCTTTTCTTTCAACCGGACGGTAGTTTACCGAAAGGTAATATACGGGACAAGTAAACTGAACGTGTTGCTTTCCAAATACAAGGTTAGCAAGTGGGTGACACAAAACCGCAAGTTTTGAGCTAAAATTTTCAAATCTGAAACCCACCAAACCCACAAAAATATTTTGCAAACACCGGTAAAGGGTTATTCCGGAAAACTTATCTAGGGTAAAAACTAGATTTCAAAAGATCAAATGTTTTCATAAAGATCCAATTTCCTTAATGGATCTAAATTTTTATAGTCATGTGGGACTGTAAACCATATCGTTACTACCATTGTTTATACCGCCGTATAGAAATCACTGATGTACAAAGTGTGAAGAATAAAGAAGTGATTCTAGTATTTCAAGACAATATTGCTTGAGGACAAGCAACGCTCAAGTGTGGGAATATTTGATAATGCTAAAAACGAACATATATTTCATAGCATTATTCCTCAAGAAAGACAAGCTTTTAGTTGCAATTGTTCTATTTACAAGTGATATTCGTTTAAATAATAAAAGGTGAAGACAAAAGACAGATTCGACGAATTGAAGACGCAAACGACCAAAAAGCTCAAAAGTACAAAAGACAATCAAAGAGGTTCCAATTATTGATAAGAAACGTCTCGAAATTACAAAAGTACAAGATTCAAAACGTAAAGTGCAAGATATTAAATTGTACGCGAGGACGTTCGAAAATCCGGAACCGGGACCAGAGTCAACTCTTAACGCTCGACGCAACGGACTAAAAATTACAAGTTAACTATGTATATAAATATAATATAATATATAATTAATTATATTAATTATATATATATTATATTTATAAATAAAAAAACCGTCGGCAGAGAAAACTCCAAGGACTGAGCTGTAATTTCATTCTCCGCGACTCGCGGAGTTTGAAGAGGCTTTTGCCGCGAGTCGCGGAGCCCCAAATTTCAACTCTGGCTATAAAGCAAACCGAATTCTGATCAAAATTTCATATTCTATTTTCTCTCTTCTCTATCTATACGATATATATATATATATAATTTATATTTTAATTTTAATTTTAATTATAATTCTAATAATAAGGGTATGTTAGCGAATGTTGTAAGGGTGTAAGTCGAAATTCTGTCCGTGTAACGCTACGCTATTTTTAATCATTGTAAGTTATGTTCAACCTTTTTATATTAATGTCTCGTAGCTAAGTTATTATTATGCTTATTTAAAACGAAGTAATCATGATGTTGGGCTAATTACTAAAATTGGGTAATTGGGCTTTGTACCATAATTGGGGTTTGGACAAAAGAACGACACTTGTGGAAATTAGACTATGGGCTATTAATGGGCTCTATATTTGTTTAACTAAATGAAAGTTTGTTAATGTTAATATAAAGATTTACAATTGGGCGTCCCTATAAATTACCATATACACTCGATCGGACACGATGGGCGGGGTATTTATATGTACGAATAATCGTTCATTTAACCGGACACGGGAATGGATTAATAGCCACTAGAATAATTAAAACAGGGGTGAAATTACATTCAAGGGTAATTGGTGTAATTGTTAACAAAGTAGTAAAATCTTGGTTTACACGCAGTCGATAACCTGGTGTATTCATTAAACAAAGTATTAAAACCTTGTTACAATTCGAATCCCCAATTAGTTGGAATATTTAACTTCGGGTATAAGAATAATTTGATGAGGACACTCGCACTTTATATTTATGACTGATGGACTGTTATGGACAAAAACCAGACGGACATATTAAATAATCCAGGACAAAGGACAATTAACCCTTGGGCATAAAACTAAAATCAACACGTCAAACATCATGATTACGGAAGTTTAAATAAGCATAATTCTTTTATTTCATATTTAATTTCCTTTATTTTATATTTAATTGCACTTCTAATTATCGCACTTTTATTTATTGTTATTTAATCGCACTTTTAATTATCGTACTTTTTAATTATCGCAATTTTATTTTATCGCACTTTTATTATTCGCAATTTCACTATCGTTATTTACTTTACGCTTTAATTTAAGTCTTTTATTTATTTTATATTTTACATTAGGTTTTAACTGCGACTAAAATCTTAAAATCGACAAACCGGTCATTAAACGGTAAAAACCCCCTTTATAATAATAATATTACTTATATATATATTTGTATGTTTATAAAAGTAAACTAATATAGCGTTGAGCTTTGTTTAAAGATTTCCCTGTGGAACGAACCGGACTTACTAAAAACTACACTACTGTACGATTAGGTACACTGCCTATAAGTGTTGTAGCAAGGTTTAAGTATATCCATTCTATAAATAAATAAATATCTTGTGTAAAATTGTATCGTATTTAATAGTTTTTCCTAGTAAAATATAAACTATTTTATATACACCTCGCATAACATCAATGAGTATCTTGTGGTCTATTATATTATTGGAAATGATTTATTATGATAAACTAATGAACTCACCAACCTTTTGGTTGACACTTTAAAGCATGTTTATTCTTAGGTATTAAGAAAATCTTTCGCTGTGCATTTGCTCATTTTAAAGATATTACTTGGAGTCATTCATGACATATTTCAAAAGACCTTGCATTCGAATCGTTGAGTTCATCAAGATTGATAATAAGTAATTCATAGTTTGGATATAGTATGGATAGTGTGCATGTCTGTCAACTTTCGTTATAATGAAAGTTTGTCTTTTAAAAACGATTGCAATGTTTGTAAAATATATCATTTAGAGGTCAAATACCTCGCGATGTAACCAACTTTTGTGAATCGTTTATAATTTATATGAACAGGTCCTTTCAAATGGCAATTTGCTGGGTGTTCGAGATGTCTCGAGTTCAAGCTTCAATTAAAGATTTTCATAGTCCAGTTTACTTTGCAATTAGTTCTCTGGAGGTTTCATGCAATTATGCAAATGGTGAGTTCTGGCCATAGATAGTAAGGTTCCTTTAATTCTGCAATATTTTGAGGTTTCCTCCTAACATGTTTAAGAAATGAGTATGATGTGTGACTACTGAATATGATCGGGTGCTTAACTCTAGACCTTAATACCGCGGTCAATAAAAAAACTTAAAGATCATAACTTCAATAAGGGAGTGAAAAGTTTAAATTACGTAGGTATAGAATAATATAACGTTACCTATAATGTTAGAATACAATTTCTAAAATCTTGAAAAGCATGGACAATATATTTGTAATATATTTAATATTTAATCCAAGTTATTTCTGTAAATGTTGAAACTGAAAAATTTATAAAATATGATATTGATGAAATAAAATAATCAATATTTAAGTTTATATCCGTCCACATTTAACTTTCATATATGGATATTTAATGTAGGGAAAAAATGTTTGATCAAACATTTCTCTTTACCTAAATACAGTATTGTAAATCTCCCCGAGATCTCCCCCGAGATCTCGTTTTTAGAAGGCAACCGAGACGAGATGTTCATCTCTCGAGATTTCTCGGTCAATGGGGTCAAACATAGTCAAAGCCACGATTTCTCGGATTTTCTTGCTAATTTGTAAGATTTTCTTGTAAAATTCGTAATTTCTAAGATTTTCACGCTCATTTCTCTGATATTTTTGTAAAATCTCGTAAAAACGTATATAAATATACATATATTTATGTTTTTATGTAAATTTTTATTAAAAAAACTATAAAGTCAACGTAAGTCAATGTCCGAGATCTCCCCGAGATTATTCCGAGATGCCGAGATCTCCCTAAAATAGTCCAAACGAGATCTCTCCGAGATCCGAATTCTTCAACCTTGCCTAAATCTATAGAAATATATGCATACATACAACATATAATATACGGAGTATATGTTTTTTTTTTAGAACGACAGAGTATATGTTTTGTAATCAAGCTTATTTGTTTGTTGTTGCATTTCTTTCCATATGTTACCATCATCATTTTTAAAGTGTATTCACGTTTACTTTGACATTGAGCATTACATTGTTATTTTGAAGTATCATATAGTTAGTTTCATCAACTTGCCGATAGATAGCCTTCAGACGCTTTGGTTATAGGTTTGGTTGCCTTTTAGTTGCGAGACTTATTGGGGTCAATGTTTGTTTCGTACGGAGTATATTCTTGGGTTAGGTTCTTTCATTTTTTGAAAGTTCCGTGGTTTATATAATTTTTATTTTTTTCGGAAAAAATAGAAAAAATAGTTTCATTAATTTGTGTTGCAACTCCTCCGATATAGATGTCTGTTAACCTTATCTAATCGAATGCGAACGAATTTAAGTCTCGCTTAAATTTAATTGAAAACGACTTAATTTTAATTTCTATGTTATGAACACCATTTAAAACTTGAAAAAAGAAACGTATTTATTAAATAAAATACGATTTGACATATAACGTACTAGCATTTCTCCCGCAAAATGTTTTTCTTCAAATCTAAGGTGCGCAAGCCCGTCGTTTACTACAAATCTGCTAATGGTTTCGTTTCTAAGCCGGTTACCAGGCAGGTTTTTAAAACCGGATGGGTAAATCCGTGGATGAGTAGTTTGGTCCCGGTTTGTCATTCTGTTTTGCTCGGTTGTGTTATTGTATGTTTGTTTTATAGCTTTTAATTTCATTTTTGTTTGTCTGTGGTTAGGTTTTGATTTATTTATTTTGGTTGTTTTCTTGTGCGTTGTAGCTTTGTGTTTTGTCTTGTTTTTTTTTCTTTTCGAGAAAAGTGATATGATAGATAGTTATCGTTTTTTCTTTTCTTTAAAAGCAAACAAGAGATTTTATTAGATAAGAAATAACCATATTACAGGATAGAGATCCAAAAAATAAACATGGTAGGAAAACGAGAAGATAAGAAGCTATAAGTTAAACAAAAGAGTATAATGTAACGACCCAAACCATTAAAACAACGCAAAACCTTTTTTTTTTTTTTTAAGAAAAAGGACAGGCCAAGCCTGTCAGGCTTAACCCGCGGCGCGGGCAAGCTAGCCCCGGTGCGGCTTAAGAAAGACCCAGATGGTCTGGAACCATCATGACCCTCGACCTCTCAAATCCCTTTTAGCCCGCGGCACGCCCTTTAGGACCGCGGCGCGGCTTAACCCACGAGCTGATGATGACTTCAATTTACATACATAAGTTCCCAAATTTCCGCGATAATCAACAAACATCAATTCAAAGGCTTCCCGCCACACATCTAAATAAAGTTTACAAGTTTTAAGGACTCCAAACAAGTATCTGATTCATCCGCCCATTTACAACCCAAAATATAAGTTTCGACCGACAAGTTTAAATACCAAACAAAACACGAGCATGGTGTTTGGGGTTAAACTACCCAAACCTAGGTCGAACTTCAAAAGAAACTTTCTAGCATAAACATAAGGGAGCCAGCTAGTCCAAACGAATACCCTTACCTTTATTCACGCCGGAGCCTAAAAAGGTAAACAGCGAGAGGGTAAGCAAAACGCTTAGTGAATGCAATAATTATACATATACATATATAACCTACGTACTTGCAATCACTTACGCAATTACCGCATACACGCTAGCAACAAAATTAGCATACCATCGCAAAGTATAATGCTAAAACTCTGATATCACAAGCTAGCACAATAATAGCATATAACACAAACAATATAATATGCTACACTACAACCCCCAACCATGGTTAACCAATCGTACAAGGGAATGTCGCTCGCGAAAGGCCATCGGAGTTCGCAACATCCGTTAGTGTACTTAAAACCGCGTATCACTAACCCCCGGGTGGCATCTTAACACATTGATACTTCACCCCGGGTGGCGTCTTAACACCTCAACACTTCACCCTTCATATTTCTTAGAGTGGCATCTTAACACCTCGATGCTTCACCCCTTCATACATCCCGGAGTGGTGTCTTAGCACATCGACACTTCACTCGTCAAGCGAAACGTGGTGTCTTAGCACTTTGACACTTCACATCTCATGCTACACAAATAAATACATTATACATACACATATAATTATTCCACTCACCTTGTATCCAAAACGAAGGTAAGCCAACAAGCTCTTCAACTGTCAATGAAATCACCTATTACATTAACATAAATCAACACTTATCCAAATAGAGCTTTCGACCCGCCCAATTAGACACCTAGTGCAAATGTTCACCACTTGCACTCACAACGTTAATCGTAGGCCTAAATCTCCAATAATCACTAAAGTTAGTGACCATGGCATTAACTCACCCAACTACACACCACTAGGTCATTAAATTTGTGCTAGTGCACTTTTTGACCCAAAAACCCATTTTGACCTAATAATGGGTCAAACCCTAAACTTGTAAGTCTCATTCTTCAAATCACTAGTAAATCAAGTTCATTAGTGAACTTTAACCAAGATTTACTCATATAATTAACAATTTCCTCAACTAACTCAAAATCACCAATTTTTAGGTTACTTACACTTTCACCCAACCCATAAACCCCCAATTTCACAACCACTTAGGGTTTTGTTACTAGCAAGAACCAAATATGAATATTAACACAATTAACTTACAAAATTCAGTTTAGAGACTTACCACAACACTCAATAAGATGCTAAGAGGTAGAAACACGAAGAATTTGACCCGATCTAGCAAAAACCCACTTCAAAGCTTCACAAACCCACTTTCTCTCACTACTCTATCTACTTTATGGAGAAGATGATAAGGTTGGTGAATGAGATTAATGAGCCTCATCAACCCTTTTGATAGCCTTAAAACCGGCCTTAAGTGAAAAGTCCACAATACCCTTCCTCAAAATTAAATAAAACCAAGGAAACTTCACCAGGTCGTAGCCGCGCCGCGGGCCCTTTGGCCGCACCGCGGCCCAAAATTGAAAAGGAAGCCCGCCAGCAATATATACATATATACAAATGTACATTTTGAACTTGGCTCTTACAACTCTCCCCCACTTGATTCAGATTGCGTCCTCGCAATCCAAGCCGCATGATAAGCAGGAAGATACACCAAAACAAACTCTTCGGATTCCCATGTGAACTCGGAACCCTTTCGATGACACCATTGGACTTTAAAAGTCCTCACATATTTTTTACGCAACATTTTAACCTTCTCATCAAGAATGGAAATCGGTTCCTCAACATACTCTAACTTGTTGTTCAAGGAAATCTCATCCAACGGCACCCACGTCGAGTCATCCACAAGACACTTACGGGGATGGGAAACATGGAATGTGTTATAAATTCCCGCAAGCTCTTCGGGAAACTCTAGTCTATAAGAAACTTCACCGACACGATTCAAGATTTTGAGGGGACCAATAAATCGAGGAGCTAACGTTCCCCGCTTTCGAAACTGCATAATACCCTTCCATGGCGAAACCTTAAGCACCACCATGTCACCTTCTTGGAACTCAATAGGTCGCCTCCGCTTATCGGCATAAGATTTCTATCTATCTTGCGCCGCCTTTAATCGAGCCCGAATCATCTCAATCTTACTATTCGTCTCTAAAACCAAATCGGTACTCATGATTTCCTTTTGTCCCACTTCCCCCAACAAATCGGGGTTCGAAACCTTCGCCCATAAAGCATCTCGTAAGTTGGCATCCCAATACTAGTGTGGTAACTATTGTTGTACGAGAATTCCACCAGGGGTAAGTGCTCATCCCAACTACCACCGAAATCAATAACACACGCCCGTAACATATCCTACAACGTTTGATTCGTACGTTCAGTTTGACCGTCCGTTTGAGGATGATACGCCGTGCTCACCTTCAATTGTGTACCCATATCTTCATAAAACTTATTCCAAAATCGAGATGTGAAACGAGTATCCCGATCCAAAACAATAGGTATAGGAACCCCATGTCTCGATATCACCTCCTTGATAAACAACTTAGACAAAGTCTCCGACGATATCGTTTCTCGAATGGGAAGAAACAATGCACTTTTCATCAACCGATCAACTATCACCCAAATTGTATCAAATTGAGTTCTCGCCGTCTTTGGTAACTTCGTAATGAAATCCATGGTAATGTGCTCCCATTTCCATTTAGGAATTTCTAAAGGTTGTAACATACCATACGGCTTTTAGTGTTCAGCCATAACTTGCAAGCACGTAACGCATTGTTCAACATACTTAACCACGTCACGTTTCATTCCGGGCCACCAATACTCTTTCTTCAAATCAAGGTACATCTTCATCGCACCCGGATGAATAGAATACTTCGACTTATGTGCTTCATCAAGTAACACTTGTCGGTATTCGCCCATCTTAGGCACCCACACTCATCCTTGAAAGGACAACAAACCATGCGGGCCTAAGGTAATAGACTCCATATGCCCCATGATTCGTTCTTCATGCTTGTTGTTAACAAAAGCTTCAATTTGTATCTCACCAAGCTTTACAAGAAAATCGTTAGTAATAGTCATGCGTAACGATCCTACTCGTATCGCCGGATGTTGACTCTTTCGACTCAACGCATCCGCGACCACATTCTCCTTATCCGGATGGTAAAGTATCTCACAATCATAATCCTTCACCACATCGATCCATCTACGTTAACGATAATTCAAATATCGTTGGTCAAAGAGACGTTTCAAACTCTTGTGGTCCGAATAAATCGTACACTTGACACCATACAAGTAATGGCGCCAAATCTTTAACGCAAGAACTACCGCCGCAATTCAAGATCATGAGTCGGATACCTCTTTTCGTGTTCTTTCAATTGTCGAGAAGCATAAGCGATGACTTTACATTATTGCATTAGAACACATCCGAGCCTATTTAATGAGGCATCACAATAAACCGTCATATCTTCTATACCTTCCGGCAACACTAACACCGAAGCTTGACACAATTTCTCTTTCAACAATTGGAAAGCAATCTCTTGCTCATTTTTCCAATTAAATCTCGCGTTCTTCCTCGTCAACTTCGTCAATGGAGAGGCTATTTTAGAAAAGTCTTGGATAAACCTACGATAATAACCGGCCAATTCGAGGAAACTTCAGATTTTCGTAGGTGTAGTCGGTTGTCCCCAACTCTTTACCGTCTCTATCTTCCCTGGATCCACTTGAATACCTTCTTTGTTCACAATATGGCCAAGAAATTGCACTCCCCTTAGCCAAAATTCACACTTGGAATACTTAGCATACAACTTCTCCTTCCGCAACATCTTCAACACTTCACGCAAATGATGTTCATGTTCCTTCATACTCTTAGAATAGACAAGTATGTCGTCAATGAATACAATTACCGAATTGTCTAACATAGGTTGGCACACTCGGTTCATAAGATCCATGAATGCCGCCGGTGCATTCGTAAGACCGAAAGGCATAACTACAAATTCAAAATGCCCGTAACGAGTTCGAAAGGTCATTTTCTCAATATCTTCCTCACGGACCCGCATTTGGTGATAGCCGGACCGTAAGTCAATTTTAGAAAAATATGTCGCGCCTTGGAGTTGGTAAAACAAATCATCAATCCGAGGTAATGGATAATGATTCTTGATCGTCACTTTGTTCAACTCCCGGTAGTCAATGCACATCCGTATACTACCATCCTTCTTCTTCACGAATAAAACCGAAGCGCCCCATGGCGTAGCACTCGGTTGGATAAAACCCTTTTCAAGCAACTCTTGAGTTTGATTCAATAACTCTTTTATTTCCGTCGGCGCTAAACGATAAGGAGTTTTAGCAATGGGGGTGGCCCCCAGAATCAACTCAATGCGAAATTCAACTTGTCTTTCCACCGGAGCACCCGGTAACTCATCCGGAAAAATATCTTCGAATTCATTAGCCACAAGAATTTCACAAATGGATGGTGGCTCTTCGCGAGTATCAACTACATGGGCAAGAAAAGCCATGCCACCACTACTAAGGAAACGACGTGCCCGTGCATAAGTGCATAATGGCACAAGTCTTCTCCGCTTCTCGCCATGAATAATTAACTCTCCCCCACTTGGGGTCTTTACCCGAATGAACTTTTCATGGCATGCAATGTCGGCTATATAATGATCGAGCCAATCCATACCAACCACGATACCAAACTCTTCCAAAGTCATCGGGATAAGATCGATTTTAAAGGTTTCCGCACCAAACACAACATTACAATCTTTACACACATCAACTCCTAACACCGTCTTACCATCCGCTATTTCAACTTCTACCGGATGACTCAACTTAGCTAGCAGTTTATTAAGCTTAGGCACAAATCTTGGAGACACAAATGATAAATTAGCACCGCTATCAAATAGTATCCTTACCAGATTAGAATTAACCATGAAAGTACCTGAAACAACTTCATTAGATTGTTCGGCTTCATCATTGGTTATCAAGTAGTTGCAACCCCTAGCCGTGTCCGCCGCTTTCTCTAGCTTCTTAACTTGATTACCTCGTAAATCGGGACACTCTGACTTTCGGTGTCCTTGCTTTTGACAATTGAAACATATGAGTTTGTTTGTGGAAGATGGGTTCGGGCAATCACGAGCCATATGATCCTTTTGTCCACAATTGTAGCATGTATAGGAAAAACCCCCGAAAGTACCCTTCTTCACGCTACCGACACTCTCGGTCGCACCCTTACTCTTCTTGTTGGAATGACTAGTAGCTTCAAACTTTCTTTTGCTAAAAGAGAAATCACTTCTTTTCAGGACCTCCGGCTCGAAACCTCGAGCCAACTCAAACAACTCTTCAAAAGACTTAGCCATTCCCCGACTAATCTTACCTTTCAACTCATCGCTTAAAGTACGATAGAAATCTTGCATCAGCATTTGATCATCACTAAATTACTCTGAACAAAAACAAGTCTTTGACAGGTAGGTAGACTTGAGAGTGACCAAGTCCATCGAACCTTGTCGCAAATTGCGCAACTCGTCCCGGATTCTATTAAGGTCGGCTTGAGTTCGGTATTCCTTAAAGAATTTCTTTCTAAACTCTTCCCACGACAAGCTCATACATTGGTCTTCACCGTACACTTGAATTTTAGCATCCCACCACAACTTAGCCTCCTCACGCAATATACTAGAACCATATCTCGTTTTCTTCTCGGGAGGGCATTCACCGGTACGGAAAGCCCCCTCGATGTCGGAGATCCAACATGTGCTTTTCAACGGATCTCTCACCCCATTAAACATAGGAGGTTGAGCATCCTTGAAGTTCTTATAATGGAAGTCGCGCCTTCCAACATTATCGCCTTGAATGATAGCATTAACTTGTTCCTTGATTAGATTGGTTACTTGCTTATCAACCGACTCTAGAAACATCTTCTTAACGTCCTCTAGAAAGGACGCATGATGCTTTTGTAAAATGGCCTTGACCTTGGCCGTGAACTCGGAGTCTTCACTCGTACCTCCGTTATCGGTATCGTGTCCGTTTCTCACCTTCATTCTATAAAACGGAATAGGTTAAACAACGAAACAAACAGAAACGACATACGCACACCACCTTATCTTGCTCAACACTCTTCGTGCATTCCTTGTTTGACACGATTTGCACCTGTAACAATGGTAGCTAGTCATTGTTACACGAGCACTTCGTATTAACTTGCTAGTACAACGTCTATCTCGCTCGATGATCGAAAACACAAAACAAAACAATCAATACAAGGTTAGTTAACCTAAGCCTAGGCACTAACCCAACCCGGTCCGACCCGTCTCCTATAAGTCCCGCATAAAACGCATACACAATAAAGTCTAAGTCTAGGCACCTATCTCAAGTCGCCTAAATCCATTAGACCATGCTCTGATACCACTTGTAATGAGCCAAACCGTTAAAACAGCGCAAAACTTTTTTTTTTAAGAAAAAGGACAGGCCAAGCCTGTAAGGCTTTACCCGTGGCGCGGGTAAGCTAGCGGCACAGCTTAACAAAAACCCAGATGCTCTGGAACCATCATGACCCTCGACCTCTCAAATCCCTTTTATCCCGAGGCGCGCCCCTTAGGGCCGCGGCGTGGCTTAACCCACGAGCTGATGATGACTTCAATTTTCATACATACGTTCCCAAATTTCTGCGATAATCAACAAACATCAAATCAAAGGCTTCCCGCCACACATCTAAATAAAGTTTACAAGTTTTAAGGACTCCAAACAAGTATTTGACCACCGGGCTTCATTCGCCCATTTACAATCCAAAATATAAGTTTCGACCGACAAGTTTCAATACAAAGCAAAACACGAGCATGGTGTTTGGGGTTAAACTACCAAAACCTAGTTCGAACTTCAAAAGCAAATTTCTAGCATAAACATAAGGGAGCCTGCTAGTCTAAACAAATACCCTTGCCTTTATCCACCCCGGAGCCTAAAAAAAGGTAAACAACGAAAGGGTAAGAAAAACGCTTATTGAATGCAATAATTATACATATACATATATAACCTACTTACTTGCAATCACTTACGCAATTACCGCATACACGCTAGCAATAAAATTAGCATACCATCGCAAAGTATAATCCTAAAACTCCGATATCACAAGCTAGCACAACAATAGCATATAACACGAACAATATAATGTGCTACACTACAACCCCCAACCATGGTTAACCAATCGTAAAAGGGAATGACGCTCGCAAAAGGCCATCGGAATTCGCAACATCCGTTAGTGTACTTAACACCGCGTATCACTAACCCTCGGGTGGCATCTTAACACCTCGATACTTCACCCCGGGTGGCGTCTTAACACCTCGACACTTCACCCGTCATATTTCTTAGAGTGGCATTGTCACACCCCCAAATTAGGGCCTAGGGTATTTGTGACTAATTATATCAAATCACAGTTGTATAAACGAGAACGACTCTATATGAGACGTTTTGAATAAAACATTTATTAATAAAACAGCGGAAGCATTAAAAGTTTTACATCAAATTTAAACTGAAATAATAATAATAGTCTTAATGCAAAGTAAATGTAATGAAATGAAGACTCCATGTAGCAGCATTCAATTCATCAGGTAGCAATCATGGCAATCATCTTATTCGTCACCTGAGACAAAACATGCTTAAAGTGTCAACCAAAAAGGTTGGTGAGTTCATTAGTTTATCAAAATCAATCATTTCCGTTATAATAATAGGCCACAAGATTTCAGTTTCATAAATATCCGTACACTAGCAAGTGTATAAAAGCATTCTATAAGTTGTAGGCACCCGGTAACAAGCCTTAACGTTCATGTTTTACCCTCTGAAGTACACCAGATCAGGTGTGTTTAAAATAACCTCGAAGTACTAAAGCATCCCATAGTCAGGATGGGGTTTGTCAGACCCAATAGATCTATCTTTAGGATTCGCGCCTACCGTACATAGACAAGTAGTTTAATGTTACCAAGCTAAGGGTATATTTCTGGTTTAAACCCACATAGAATTAGTTTTAGTACTTGTGCCTATTTCGTAAAACATTTATAAATCAGCGCATGTATTCTCAGCCCAAAAATATATATAAAAAGGGAGCAAATGAAACTCACCTTAAATAGCAGTTGAAGTATTCCACGCAAGAAAGGAAAGTAAAGCAAGTAAGTGACCGAGATATCAACTAGAAGTAGTTCTTTAAGAGAGAAATGAGAGATTAAGGTGTAAGTTTGAAATGAGAAATGTATGTGGTATTTATAGTTGAAAATGTTAGGTAAAAAAAATTAAAATAAAATAAGTAAATCTTAAAAGTTAAAATAAGAAAAATTATTTTGTATTTTTATTAAAAGTAAATCTTAAAAGTTAAAATAAGAAAAAGTAGTTTGTATTTTTATTAAAAGTAAAATATTAAAAGTTAAAATAAGAAAAAGTATTTTGTATTTTAATTAAAAGTAAATTTTAAAAGTTAAAATAAGAAAAAGTAGTTTGTATTTTTATTAAAAGTAAAATCTTAAAAGTTAAAATAAGAAAAAGTAGTTTGTATTTTTATTAAAAGTAAAATCTTAAAAGTTAAAATAAGAAAAAGTATTTTGTATTTTTATTAAAAGTAAATCTTAAAAGTTAAAATAAGAAAAAGTAGTTTGTATTTTTATTAAAAGTAAAATCATAAAAGTTAAAATAAGAAAAAGTAGTTTGTATTTTTATTAAAAGTAAAATCTTAAAAGTTAAAATAAGAAAAAGTATTTTGTATTTTTATTAAAAGTAAATCTTAAAAGTTAAAATAAGAAAAAGTAGTTTGTATTTTTATTAAAAGTAAAATCTTAAAAGTTAAAATAAGAAAAAGTAGTTTGTATTTTTATTAAAAGTAAAATCTTAAAAGTTAAAATAAGAAAAAGTATTTTGTATTTTTATTAAAAGTAAATTTTAAAAGTTAAAATAAAAAAAAGTAGTTTGTATTTTTATTAAAAGTAAAATCTTAAAAGTTAAAATAAGAAAAAGTAGTTTGTATTTTTATTAAAAGTAAATCTTAAAATAAAAGTAGTTTGTATTTTTATTAAAAGTAAATCTTAAAAGAAAAAGTAGTTTGTATTTTTGTATTTATTTATTAAAAGTAGATATAGTTTTGATTTTTTTTTGTATAAAATTCTAAAAAAAAAATTTGTTTAATATATTTCTAAGAACATTTAACATTTTATTTCTATATTTGTTTAATTATTAAATACGAATTTTATATAAAAATTATTATTATATTTAGTTTTTATAAAAATTAAAATTTATGATTATTAATTTATAGTTTTTATTAGTTTTATAAATGTTATAATATTATGTATTATTTAGTTAATTATATATTCTATTAACTAAATAACAAAAGTAATATAAATATTATATATATATTCATTGATGTAATTATGTTATATTATATATCATAATCTTATTTATAATATTTATAATTATATTATTTATTTTAAGCGTACGTTTATTCGGTCAACGTTAAATTTATTCGTATATAACAACTCTAGGTATTTTAGTAAAATCGAAAGTCGAAAAGTGAGGGTTGTTATAGTACCTACCCGTTAAAAGAAATTTCGTCCCGAAATTTAGTTTTTGCCATCAATCAGCGTTGTTCGTACCTAAACGAGGATATTTACGTTTTATCTGGTCTTCACGTTCCCAGGTAGATTCGGGGCCTTTCGTGAATTCCAACGGATAGAATATTGTTCTGTTTCATGCATTTAAATAATACGAACCCTAATTTCTTACAGGTTCTTCTATAAAGTGCATTTTATCATTAATGCGGAGGTTATCTAAAGGATTAATAAGAGTGTCATTTGACTAGGTTATCCTCAAAAGGGATGATGGTGTTATACGAGCATTTTAGTAAACTGAACACATGAAATGTGTTATGAATAGTATTGAGCTTATTTAAAACTTTGAGTGTTTATGTCACAATATTAGGGTAGACAAAATAGAGAGTAGTTCATGAAAATTATAGTCATGAAGTTTGATAGAGATCATCATTGTTTACAACAAGAATATTGTAATGATGAATATAAGTTGAAAAAATAAAGTTTTATCACTACTGAATAATATGGATAAAACGATTTGATTATAGGAAGCGTATAAACGAAGCTATTGTAAAAGAGTGAATGAGAAATTAAATGTTCGCCTTAACTTTTGACGTAGTCACGATTGATTTTTGGAATTCAAGGGATTAAAGGAAATCTTCATAATCCATAAGATTTGATTCTCCGGTAATTAAGGAATTTGAAATTTTCTTTGATTAAATGAGGTGAATTGCTTCAATTGCTGTGTTTGGAATTTTGCTATAAATTAGCTTCTTCCGTTTCATTATCTTCACCACTTCTATACTTTCTTCCTCAATTCATACTTCCAAAGATTGTGAGAATGCTCCATCCAGTTCTTATCCTGGATATTTTTCTGACTATCATTTCAGTCATTCTTCTTTTTCATTTACCACTAGAGGAATTTGTTTTCTTCTACTATTACCTTGGGGTTATAGTGTTTTTAATTCTCCCATGTCTTTACGTTGCAATAGGTATTGATATACACGGTTTGTAATTTCGGTATCGTTATCGGGCTACATATTTTCCCTTATATGTCGGAGCTCTTTGCCTTTTTATTCTCCTCTCGACTCTAAGTAAAGCGAGTAATGGTCCAGAATTTGTAGGTATGAAGTTTCGAATGGACCTACTGTTCTAAGCGTAATATCACGATTTGATTTGGTAAATTACCAGAATTACTGAGGATAGAACTATCAAGAATATATTTTCTTGATATGTTCAGAGATTAAGTAGAATGTAAGAGTCGTGTAACATGGCAAATGATGATTATAAAGTCTATGAATCATCATCTTCCATTAAAAATTTAGCATGACTTACTGTAATATAATCATGTTGGCCTGACGTCATTATATTATACTAACTCATGCTTCAATTCTCAACACTACTTCAAATCATTCAAAATTTGAATTTAAATTTTACGAAATATAGAAACTTAAATAGTTTTCCTTTATGATGTAAAAAAGATATTGCAAAGAGATAATTAATTGCGGACAAGAATCGTTATGAAGATATTTTTGGAAAATTTCGAGGATATTTATAACGAAAGATATGATGATATTTTAGAATTTCTAAAATCGATGGATAATGAAGAAATTCTTCTGTAAGGATTTAGAATGCGTAAAAAGATCTTCTGTGATTTCCTTCAGAAATCGAATCATCTAGATTCTTTGGTTATAGGTTTAGTCCTTGGGATTTGTCCTTGGTCTCCTTCATGTTTTGCTCAATCCGTCTTTCAATACCAGATATTCTTTTGAGCTTTTCCAACACACAATTCTTTATTATCAAGCTTCTGGTCATTAAGGCCATCTACAGCTTTTGCTGCTTCATCAGCATTCTCAAGGTTAACTGATCTGAATCATTGATTATCAATCTGATATGTTTTCAAGGATTTTGAAGAATGTACAATGTAATATATTAATGTGAATGTTAGATATTTCTTGGGTATTACCTACCCGTTAAAATATTTTCACAATTAACAGTTTGTACAAAAGAATTTTTAAATACAATCTTTATGAAAATATACATACATATATATTTTCTTCAGATGTAATTATGGATTTAATAAGTTAATATAATATTAAACTCATTTGATTTACGGTTGAAACGAGAATAAATAATCTCCAAAACTTTAGAGATTACATAATCGTCGCGGAATATTTCTTTAATGAAGTTATGAATCAATACTTCATCGTTCATTGTTATTAATATACCTCAGTAAATGATGTTGATGCTCGTGGATTTCTTGTGGAATTCATAAGGCACAAATGATGTTTTCGAGAAATTTTCGAGTACATCGAAAAATAGGAGTGTAAAATCACACATGCATTTGAATAATACACTTAGTTTATTATGAAATGGAGTTTATTGTACTGAAGCAGTGATTAATGATTGTTAAGTCATTAACGAAGGATGTACATCATAGCGTATTAGTGATATGAATTAACCAAGTAGTACATACTAGTTAAGATTCACACGTAATAGTTTAGTACGAAAAGATTTATTATTGTTCCAAACCATATATATATAAAGTATACATATATAATTCTTTAGGAAGAATGAGTCAATACATCTTAACTCATTATTACTAATATTTCTTAGTATCTATGGGCGTATGATGTTGATGTTTGAGGTACCGATTATGATGTTGAGACGTGGGATGCTGATGTTGTTGTTGGTGAAGCTGATGCTGTTGGTGGTGATGCTGATAGTACTGGTGGTGCTGGTGCTGGTGCTGCTGTTGGTGCTGCTTGTGGTACTTGGTTAGTAAGTGTGAGCCTAGCTACCAAATCGCGCACTATTTCCTCCAGGGTTTCTACTTTCGCTCGAGTCTATGGATTTGTTCTACCCATTCCTCTGTAAGGTTTGTCAATTCTTGATATTTAGTTCGAAGTCTTCTAACTTCTTCTAATAACCCTTTCTGGTTAGAATTCGAGAGTAGAGGACGAATATTGTCGTTGGTTACATCGAGTCGACCTTCGAGGCAGAAAATCCTTGCGAAAAGAGTGAAAACGGTATTGAGAACAGGTTCGCCAGTAAGAGGATCGAGTACTCCAACGTTTGGTGGTAAGTTTGGCTCGTGATAAGGAGTACCTTCTTCATTTCTCCATAGGGTGAGTATTTCGCGAACCCATCCCCATTTTCTAAAGAAATCACGGTAATTGATCGGTGGGTGTGCTCCTGTCACGCTATCTTTGGAGCTAGAAGAACTTGAGGAATTAGGTGAGAAATCCATATTATGTGTTTGGAATAGGGTTTGATATGAAATGGGTGTTGAATATTGAATGATATATTCATCTCCTTGAATACGTATATATAGCAGAAAGATTTCCGTAATTTATGGAGGAAATTTAGGAAAAGTGTTAGACAAGGTCTATTGGGAATAGATATGCTAAGATATGATTTGTCTATACTCTAATAATGGCAGTATGACGTGTCGAGATTATAAAATGATAAGTATGTAATCTAATAATCTTTCAATTAAAGACTTTCAATTCGTATACTGTGATAACCCAATGACATTTCCCGGTTCGCAAACCGATGCATAAAGGCATAAGGCATATAGGTTCGTGATATAACAGGGAGTTATATACGTTTGAGTATGAATTATAGGAGTTTCAAAAATCTTGGATAATATTTCATGTAATACATATGTAATACACAAAACCAGGATAGATGACTAGGTGAGTTGTTCTTAATAAGTTCACCACTTATTAAGTGCGTAAGTGACTAAGTGTTGTATGATCACTATAGTCAGGTTTGATATTGTGCACCATACCCAAACATCTATGCCACCGCCGAGTCACTTGAATGATCAATTGTTACCGGTTGGCCCAGGAATTCTCGACCAAAATCTAAGTTTGGCATTCGAAATCCACAAGCGTCCCATAGTGGTACCAAGGATCACCCTAGGCCTTAAGTAGCGTTGACGTTCGAGTAATTTCACATTATCGTGTATGTTATAATCTTAAGATTTAAGTATAGTTTCTAAGGTATAGTGTAGCATTTATCAATTAAAGGCAACAATTAAAGGCACTATGGTCAAGGAAAGTTGTAGTCCTACATTGCTAAGGTAGCTAATTGTATAAGGCACACATAAAATGCAATCCTGGTTCTCTACAACAACCTGCTCTGATACCAATCTGTCACACCCCCAAATTAGGGCCTAGGGTATTTGTGACTAATTATATCAAATCACAGTTGTATAAACGAGAACGACTCTATATGAGACGTTTTGAATAAAACATTTATTAATAAAACAGCGGAAGCATTAAAAGTTTTACATCAAATTTAAACTGAAATAATAATAATAGTCTTAATGCAAAGTAAATGTAATGAAATGAAGACTCCATGTAGCAGCATTCAATTCATCAGGTAGCAATCATGGCAATCATCTTATTCGTCACCTGAGACAAAACATGCTTAAAGTGTCAACCAAAAAGGTTGGTGAGTTCATTAGTTTATCAAAATCAATCATTTCCGTTATAATAATAGGCCACAAGATTTCAGTTTCATAAATATCCGTACACTAGCAAGTGTATAAAAGCATTCTATAAGTTGTAGGCACCCGGTAACAAGCCTTAACGTTCATGTTTTACCCTCTGAAGTACACCAGATCAGGTGTGTTTAAAATAACCTCGAAGTACTAAAGCATCCCATAGTCAGGATGGGGTTTGTCAGACCCAATAGATCTATCTTTAGGATTCGCGCCTACCGTACATAGACAAGTAGTTTAATGTTACCAAGCTAAGGGTATATTTCTGGTTTAAACCCACATAGAATTAGTTTTAGTACTTGTGCCTATTTCGTAAAACATTTATAAATCAGCGCATGTATTCTCAGCCCAAAAATATATATAAAAAGGGAGCAAATGAAACTCACCTTAAATAGCAGTTGAAGTATTCCACGCAAGAAAGGAAAGTAAAGCAAGTAAGTGACCGAGATATCAACTAGAAGTAGTTCTTTAAGAGAGAAATGAGAGATTAAGGTGTAAGTTTGAAATGAGAAATGTATGTGGTATTTATAGTTGAAAATGTTAGGTAAAAAAAATTAAAATAAAATAAGTAAATCTTAAAAGTTAAAATAAGAAAAATTATTTTGTATTTTTATTAAAAGTAAATCTTAAAAGTTAAAATAAGAAAAAGTAGTTTGTATTTTTATTAAAAGTAAAATCTTAAAAGTTAAAATAAGAAAAAGTATTTTGTATTTTAATTAAAAGTAAATTTTAAAAGTTAAAATAAGAAAAAGTAGTTTGTATTTTTATTAAAAGTAAAATCTTAAAAGTTAAAATAAGAAAAAGTATTTTGTATTTTTATTAAAAGTAAATCTTAAAAGTTAAAATAAGAAAAAGTAGTTTGTATTTTTATTAAAAGTAAAATCATAAAAGTTAAAATAAGAAAAAGTAGTTTGTATTTTTATTAAAAGTAAAATCTTAAAAGTTAAAATAAGAAAAAGTATTTTGTATTTTTATTAAAAGTAAATCTTAAAAGTTAAAATAAGAAAAAGTAGTTTGTATTTTTATTAAAAGTAAAATCTTAAAAGTTAAAATAAGAAAAAGTAGTTTGTATTTTTATTAAAAGTAAAATCTTAAAAGTTAAAATAAAAAAAAGTATTTTGTATTTTTATTAAAAGTAAATTTTAAAAGTTAAAATAAAAAAAAAGTAGTTTGTATTTTTATTAAAAGTAAAATCTTAAAAGTTAAAATAAGAAAAAGTAGTTTGTATTTTTATCAAAAGTAAATCTTAAAATAAAAGTAGTTTGTATTTTTATTAAAAGTAAATCTTAAAAGAAAAAGTTGTTTGTATTTTTGTATTTATTTATTAAAAGTAGATATAGTTTTGATTTTTTTTTTGTATAAAATTCTAAAAAAAAAATTGTTTAATATATTTCTAAGAACATTTAACATTTTATTTCTATATTTGTTTAATTATTAAATACGAATTTTATATAAAAATTATTATTATATTTAGTTTTTTATAAAAATTAAAATTTATGATTATTAATTTATAGTTTTTATTAGTTTTATAAATGTTATAATATTATGTATTATTTAGTTAATTATATATTTTATTAACTAAATAACAAAAGTAATATAAATATTATATATATATTCATTGATGTAATTATGTTATATTATATATCATAATCTTATTTATAATATTTATAATTATATTATTTATTTTAAGCGTACGTTTATTCGGTCAACGTTAAATTTATTCGTATATAACAACTCTAGGTATTTTAGTAAAATCGGAAGTCGAAAAGTGAGGGTTGTTATAGGCATCTTAACACCTCGATGCTTCACCCCTTCATACATCCCGGAATGGTGTCTTAGCATATCGACACTTCACTCGTCACGTGAAACTTGGTGTCTTAGCACCTCGACACTTTACATCTCAAGCTACACAAATAAATACATTATATACATACACATATAATTATTCCACTCACCTTGTATCCAAAACGAAGGTAAGCCAACAAGCTCTTCAACCGTCAATGAAATCATCTATTACATTAACATAAATCAACACTTATCCAAATAGAGCTTCCGACCCGCCCAATCAGACACCTAGTGCAAATGTTCACCACTTGCACTCACAACGTCAATCGTAGGCCTAAATCACCAATAATCACTAAAGCTAGTGACCATGGCATTAACTCACCCAACTACACACCACCAAGTCATTAAATTTGTGCTAGTGCACTTTTTGACCCAAAAACCCATTTTGACCTAATAATGGGTCAAACCCTAAACTTGTAAGTGTCATTCTTCAAATCACTAGTAAATCAAGTTCATTAGTGAACCTTAACCAAGATTTACTCATATAATTAACAATTTCCTCAACTAACTCAAAATCACCAATTTTTAGGTTACTTACATTTTCACCCAACCCATAAACCCCCAATTTCACAACCACTTAAGGTTTGGTTACTAGCAAGAACCAAATATGAATACTAACACAATTAACTTACAAAATTTGATTTAGAGACTTACCACAACACTCAATAAGATGTTAGGAGGTAGAAACACAAAGAATTTGACCAGATCTTGCAAAAAACCCACTTCAAAGCTTCACAAACCTACTTTCTCTCACTACTCTCTCTACTTTATGGAGAAGATGATAAGGTTGGTGAATGAGGTTAATGAGCCTCATCCACCCTTTTGATAGCCTTAAAACCGGCCTTAAGTGAAAAGTCCACAATACCCTTCCTCAAAATTAAATAAAACCAAGGAAACTTCACAAGGCCGCAGTCGCGCCGCGGGCTCTTTGGCCGCGTCGCGGCCCAAAACTGAAAAGGAAGCCCGCCAGCAATATATACATATATACAAATGTACATTTTGAACTTGGGTCTTACAATTAAGGTAATTTTTGTGTATCTTAGAAACTATTATACACAACATCCTGACCGCATCATATAGGAACTTTTTAGCTGATTCCTTCTTTATTGGGGGGGACTAGCATCGAAGAATTTTGGATTTGAAATCCACTTGAGGCATTCGAGATTGCCTTTTTTCCACCGACACGATATCCATTCAAAGGCTTTAGAAGGAATTTCGAAGATTAAATTTGGAATACTTGCTCGATCTTTCCCGAAAACAAAGTTGTTCCGATTTTTTCAAATGGTGTATCCCGTAACCCACACTACTACTTGCCAAACTGAAGAGCCCGTATAGGTATTTAAGCTCCGATTTGATGTTGTGAAGGTACTTAGAAGATTATCAGTATTTAAGCTCCAATTTTGTATCTGAAGAAATTTATTCAACAACAATCAGATCAAAGTAATTTGATCAACACCAACAAATCATCAAAAATACTTCATTAAACTGAAGAATAAAAGTGACCGAGCAAAGCCCAAACAAATACAAAAAAAATAAGAACACTAGCTTCCAATTACACAGAAAAATCACTCAATGAATTATCACCAACAGATGATAATCATTCACACACCAAATATGACAAACCCTAGATGATAATCGGGTGCCAGAGAATAAAAAGAAAAGATAAAAAACCCTAAATGACTACTGTTACAATATATAGAGAAAACTTTGGCTTAATGTCATATTTGGTCCCTCACAAATAAAACACTCAAACTTCTGCCCCAATTCTTCATGTATTTACCTGCAAACACATCAAATACAAAACAAGCACAAATAATATTCCAAGTTAGATTGAAATTTATATCTTACTTTTTGAACATGCCCCCTCAATTTGATCTTGGAATAAATCTACAAGTCCAAGCTTGTCACAAAAATAGTTATGAACTTTAGAGCTTAATCCTTTAGTAAAGATATCCGCTGTTTGAATACATGAATCAATCTTAATAGTTTTCACAACACCAGCAGCAACCTTTGTGATGACCCGGGAATTTCCGACCAAATTTAAACTTAACCTTTATATGAAATTCGACACGATAAGCAAAATCTGTAATGGTAAGTCTCGAAAATTTTAGAACTATGTTCATATAACCAATTACCTCTGACCATGTCCGACGATTCACGAACAGCTAATTACAAATAATTATATATAGAAATAAGTGTCTATATATATAGGTATATATATCTATATATATAAATATAAACAAAATTATATATATATATATATATATATATATATATATATATATATATATATATATATATATATATATATATATATATATATATATATATATATATATATATATATATATATATATATATATGATAATTCAAAATAATAACATTTAATCATTTGAATTAAGAAGTATTATTATTGAGTATTGTCATTATATATATATATATATCATATAATGAATAACATGTAATGTTAATAACTGATATAATAAATTTAATTATAAGTTAAACTATAAATTGTTATAATAACGATATTATTACTTTCAAATATTAACATCTACATTAGTATTATGAAAATGAATATAAATATAAATTGTATTATTATGACTAATATTATTGTAATTAGTATTATTATTAGTATAATTAATAATATTATTATTGTCATCATTATTATTATAGTTATCAACATTATAATACAATTTAAAATGGTTATCATTAATAATATTATTATCATTTTTATAATTACTTTTAATCTTATAAATATTAGTATAATTTTGATAAAGTTATTATTAATATTATAATTTCTAATATTATTATTACTAATATTCTTATTAACAGAATTATATTATTAATTAATATCACATAATTTAATATAAGAGATATATAAATAACTAAACATAATCACAAATATATAAAGATATATATATATACAGATCGATATAGATTTAGTTCCTTGTCATGATCTTTATTATATATTATCATTATTAATATAATATCAATAATACATTTAATAATATTTGTAATTTATTTTATAAACTATAAGTTAAAGCAGGAACGTACAATCTGTTTCTAGTTGCTTTTAAACTATTTCTGATTTACAAACTCGTACAATCAAGGTCCAATAACATCCAAAATATGTTAGAAGTAGTACAAATCAGATGCATTTTTTTTCTAATATGTAATATTTTTTTTATTTATTCCGCTGATTTAAATTCTTGTCTAGAGTTTGTTACCCGTCCAAATCCATCTTCAATACAAACAAATCATCTTTACAGCTTCAATTATTTCACTTATTATCCATATATAATGATTCATCTATCTGTAACTCGAAATATAAAAACAGAAAGCTTCAGTATATGAAAGTCACCCTCTGTTCCTGTTTTTATTTTCAAATAAATTGATTTCGAATCAATTTTCAAAAATTATAAATGCAATGGTGTTTTAAATCTTCTACTCAAGCATTCTGCAAAGTTTCAAAAACCAATTCTTTATATCGAGTTCGAATTCTCGAGTCAAAGTTGAAGTTTTAAAAGTCAACTATTTTGTTCTTGGGTAAAATTCGAATTTGTTTTGAGGTTTTAGTTCAAATGGACGAATCAGATAGTTTCCATGAACGATTCCAAACACAATTCATGTTACAATCTTTGTCTCAAATGCTTTAAAAATCGAAATAGGTGTTTGAGTTGTTTCCTCCCACTCGTCGAACAGCATTTTGCTGTTTTTTTAATTTTTTTTGATTAACCTAATTTAATCATTTGGGATGTTTCTGAGTCCATTTGAAATCTTAAAACTAGTAAACAACTTAATTAAGATGATTATGGTATACTTTGGTCGAATGAATTTAAAGAAGAAGGAGATGAAGAGAATGGAAACAGAAATGGGTTAAATTAGTTTGAGTTTAGAAATAAAACAGAAAAGCAAGCCGGTTCAGGTGGCTGGGTGATGTGTTGTGTAACCTAGAGGTCTCGGGTTCGAGTCCCCAATGGGACTGTATGAATTTTTTTTTGAGGCAATTTCCTTTGAGGTAGTTTTCCATTTTTCCATTTTTCATTACTATTATTATTGTTATTATCATTATTTAGATTATTATTATTATTATTATTAGTATTATAATTACTAGTAGTATAAATTAATACTTACTATTATTATTAGGATTTAAGAAAGTGAATTATTATTAATGTTATGATAACTAATATTGTTGTCATTACAAAGTATTAACATTTAGTATAATTATTATTATTATTATTATTATTATTGTTATTATGATTATTGTTATTATTAATTAGTGTTATTATTATATGTATTATGTATTATAATTACAATTGTTATTGTCAAGTATTATGAATATCATTATGGTTATTATTATTAATATTATGATTATTAGGAGTATTATTATTATTATTATAGGTATTGATCTTAAGTAGTATAATTATTAATAGTATCATTTTTAATAAGAATCCTATTATTATTAGTATAAGTGTTATTATTGTTATCATTAAGGATTATCATTATTATTAGGGAATATATTACAAGTTATCATTTTTCTCATTAATATTAGTACTAGTATCACTTTTGTAACAATTAGTATGATTATTATTATTATTATTATTAAACAAAGGTATTGTTATTAACAATACCTTTATTAATATTATCATTTTTAATAATGTAATTATTATAAGTAAATCATTAATATCATATCTACCAAAAACAATAAAATTTATATTGTTGCAAGTGCTATTATTAAAATCATTGTTATTATCATTATATATTTTTCACTAATATTAACTTAGTATATTAGAACTACTGTTTTGATAGACAAATTATATATATATATATATATATATATATATATATATATATATATATATATATATATATATTTAACACATACAACATAACAAAACTTAAAATCATTATATATATATATATATATATATATATATATATATATATATATATACAAAATGAACATATAAAACATATATATATTAAGAACATAAAAATGATATAACTAATACTTTTATATATATATACATATATACGTGTTCAATTATAAATATGAATATTAATAAATATACAAATGTTTTAGGTTCGTGAATTCGAGGCCAACCCTGCATTGTTCGGTTGTTTAATGTCGATATATGTATTTTTACTACAAAATACATTAGGTGAGTTTCATTTAATCCCTTTTTACTCAATTCATTTTTGGGCTGAGAATACATGCAAATGCTTTATTAAATGTTTTACGATATTATATGTGTGAGTTTCATTTACTCCCTTTTTACTCATTACATTTTTGGGCTGAGAATACATGCTGTAACGACCCGGAAATTTCCGACCAAATTTAAACCTTAACCTTTATAGGTTTCCGACACGATAAGCAAAATCTGTAATGTTGAGTCTAGAAAGTTTGAAATCTATGTTATGTAATCAATTACCCTTTGACCATGCCCGACGATTCACGAACCATTGTGTGTATGTAAATGTATAATTAAATATATAAATATAAAAGTGTATATATGATTTTTTTTTTGTTAATAAAATAAACTTTAATCAATTGAAATTAAACATATAAAATAAATAGATAGGAATTATAATACATGTATATTATTATTAATATTATTTTTATATATAATACATAAATATGATATTTATTACAATTGATTTGTTATATAATTAGTATTATTATTATTAGTATTAAAATTATCATATTATTATCTCTATCAGTATTATTATTGTCAATATTAATATTAATATCTGTATTGTTAATTGTATTATATCTAAAATAATTATGTATATATATATTATATATATAATTTGATATGAAAAAGTAATTGTATTATTATTGATATTATAATCATTAATAATATTAACATAACTAATAAGATTAGTATTATGATCATTTTATTATCATTATTAGTAACTAAAATTTAAGTTTATCATTATTAGTAATAAATATTTTATTTATTATTAATAGTCTCTTTAATAATAATATTATTATTAGTATTAGTAACAACACTAATCAAATTTAAGAGTTAGTTATAAATATATATATATATATGTATATATATAAGGTAAATAAATACTGTTTTAAAAATATAAATACATATACAAATATTGATATATAAATATAATTATGGATATTTATATAAAAAAAAAATAAAAAAATAAATAAATACAAATGCCAGCAGATGTCACGCAATATTTTATCAGATATTTTTTTTCTTCTCCTCACTGTGTCCTCGTGAATACTTGTCCGTAATATCAGTATATATCGGATCCTCTATTGTTAAAAGAAATCAGTCGAGTTCACCATCATTTAGCCGCTATAAATCGTAATTGCAGATATCTGAAAAAAAAAAATAAAAACAAACGAGCTTTATCCTCTCTGTACGGTTACATTTTTTTTACCCAAACCCTGAATTTGAACGTTTATGAAAAATCTATATATGTAGTTGTGTTAGGAATATTTTATGTAATGTTTCTACAAGGTTTCAAAATTCAATTCCATTTATCAAGCTTTAATTTGTGAATTAAAGGTATTTTTCTAAAAAAAAATCAATTTTGTGTTCATAATCAAAATTCGAATTTGATTTAATGTTTCTATTAAAAGTAACGATCCAAACAGTTTATATGTACCAATTAAAACATGTTTCATATTATATGTTTGATCTAAAACTTCATTAAAATCAAAAAGCAAATTTTTTTTTAAAAGGTAACAGCGACGAACAGATATGTTTGGTTTTTTTTATTTATTTTTTTTTTCAAAAGGTATAGGGTCAGATTATACTCGAATTGAGAGTCCTAAAAACGTTTAGATGTCTGAATATCAAGTTGGTGTGATGCTGGGTCGATTTGAATTTTTGATATTGATGAAGAAGATGATGACACTTGAAAACGGTTTAAAAGATATTAAGTTCAATAATATATCAGATAAGTAGAAACAGAAGAGTGGTAAGGGTGTTGGTTTATGAGCGAGTGGTCGCGGGTTCGAGTCCAAGGGAGGATCTTTTCTTTTTGGAATTCTTTTTATGTGAGGTAGACTTCTTTTACATTATTATTATTATTCTTATCATTAGTTTTGTAAATATTATTATTAGGAGTATTATTATCATTATTATTATTAATTTTATTAATATTATTATTATCATTATTATTATTATTATTATAAATGAATTGTTATAAAAAAAAAAATCTTTATTTCTAACAAAGAATTAATATTTAGGATTACTATTATTATTATTATTATTATTATTATTAAAAGTATTATTAATAAGATTGTTATAATTATTATTATGTATTAAGTACCAATATCAAAAATTATTATTTTCACAACCATTATTATTAAATTATTTATTTTATCAAAAATCACTAATATTATCATTTTCATTAATATAATTATCATAACCGGTATTATATTATTAAAGATTAACATAACTATTATTAAAAATATCACAACTAATAATGTATATAATTGTTCGATTACAATTACGTGTGTTAATATATATACGAATGATATAGGTTCGTGAATCCAAGGCCAACCCTGCACCTGTTAAATGATGTTATATGTATTTTTACTACAAAATACTGTATGGTGAGTATATAGTCCCTTTTAAACTTTAAATATTTTTGGGATGAGAATACATGCGCTGTTTTTATAAATGATTTACGTTATGGACACAAGTGATTAAAAATGATATTCTGCGGATTGATGTGCTAGGTAATTTAGTTATATGTTATAATAGCATGTAAGCGCGAATCCTAAAGATAGATCTATCGGGTTTAACACCCCCATCCAGTAGGCTGCACTAGACATAAGAACTAGTGGGCGGATGTTTAGTACTTCGAGGATTATTTATACACTTGCGAGTGTACATATCCATCTTTGCGAAGATGACTTATTATATTATTGTTAAGGTTGGTTACTGAGGCCTCAACATAAGCAGAATGGTTTTATACACTTGCGGGTGAATTATGTTTATAAATATGAAATCTTGTGGTCCATAGTTATAACGCTGCTAGCATCAAACCTATATATCTCACCAACTTTATGTTGACATTTTAAAGCATGTTATTCTCAGGTACGAATAAAGTCTTCCGCTGTGCATTTGCTCGTGTTAAGAACATTACTTGGAGTCGATCATCGCAATGGAACCAGATGTTGTTGATTTCGTCCAGGGGGATAAGGACAGGTCATCACACATGCGCTACTTTATAAATGTTTTACGAAATAGACACAAGTACGTGAAACTACATTCTATGGTTGAATGATCGAAATCGAATATGCCCCTTTTTATTAAGTCTGGTAATCTAAGAATTAGGGAACAGACACCCTAATTGACGCGAATCCTAAAGATAGATCTATCGGGCCCAACAAGCCCCATCCAAAGTACCGGATGCTTTAGTACTTCGAAATTTATATCATGTCCGATGGAGGATCCCGGAATGATGGGGATATTCTTATATGTATATTGTGAATGTCGATTACCAGGTGTTCAATCCATATGAATGATATTTTGTCTCTATGCATGGGACATACATTTATGAGAACTGAATATGAAATCTTGTGGTCTATTAAAATTATGAAATAATTATTTATGTTAAACTAATGAACTCACCAACCTTTTGGTTGACACTTTAAAGCATGTTTATTCTCAGGTATGAAAGAAATCTTCCGCTGTGCATTTGCTCATTTTAAGGATATTATTTGGAGTCGTTCATGACATATTTCAAAAGACGTTGCATTAGAGTCATTGAAGTTCATCAAGATTATTACTAAGTCATTTATAGTTTAGATATATTATGAAATGGTATGCATGCCTGTCAACTTACGATGAAATGAAAGTTTGTCTTTTAAAAACGAATGCAATGTTTGTAAAATGTATCATATAGAGGTCAAGTACCTCGTGATGTAATCAACTGTTGTGAATCGTTTATAATCGATGTGGACTTCGTCCGGATGGAATAGAACGGGTCCTTTCAACCTTCTCTCTGATAAAATGAACATCAACTTCCAAATGCTTAGTTTTCTCATGAAAAACTAGATTAGCAGCAAGTTGAATTGCAGATTTATTATCACAGTACAAATAAACAGGTAAATCAGTTTTAATTTGCAGATCTTTTAAAAGTTTCAAAATCCACATAATTTCACAAGTAGCATTACTCATTCCTCTATATTCAGATTCTGCAGAGGATCTAGAAACAACATCCCGTTTTTTACTTTTCCATGAAACAAGAGAATTACCCAGAAAGATACAATATCCATTCACAGACTTTCTAAGAAAAGCAGATTTAGCCCAGTCAGCATCAACAAATGCAGTCAAATTCAAATCAAGTGACTTAACAATAGAAACACCTTTTCCAGGTGAGAGCTTAAGATATCTTAAGACATGAAAAGCAAGTTTTAAATGACTTTCTAAAGGAGAATGTATGAATTGACTCAAGCAATGTACAGCATATGCAATATCAGGTCTGGTCATTGTTAAGTAAATTAACTTTCCCACAAGTTTTTGATAATATGTAATATTCTTAATCCTTTTATCTTTGACACTGCACTCATTATTCAAAGCAATATTTGCTTCAATGGGTGTAGACAAAGGTTTACATCCAAGCATTCCAAATTCTTGAAGTAATTCAAGACAATGCTTTCTCTGATTAAGACATACACCATCTTTTGTTTGAAGAACTTCAATTCCTAGAAAGTATTTAAGATTTCCCAAGTCTTTTATTTTGAAATTAGAACTTAAGTATGATTTAAACTGTGCAATTTCAAGTTCACTATTTCCAGTGATGATAATATCATCAACATACACTAAAATTGCTAAAAATAAACCATTTCCAGATTTAGTGTATAATGAATAATCATTAGTGCTTTGCCTAAAACCATTATCAATTAGAACAACAGTCAACTTCTCATTCCATTTTCTAGGGGCTTGTTTCAAGCCATAGAGAGATTTTATTAATTTGCATACTTTGTTTGGATCATCATTAAAGTAACCTTCAGGAGGTTTCATGTAAACATCCTCAATGATTTCACCATACAAAAAAGCATTGTTTACATCAAGTTGATGTAACACCCAACATTTGTCAATTGCAAGAGCAATTAAACATCTAACTGTTACCATCTTAGAAACAGGAGAGAAACAGGAGAGAAGGTTTCTTCATAATCTAAGGCTAAACCCTTTAGCCACAAGCCTTACTTTATATCTTTCAATCTCTCCATTTGACTTGTATTTAATTTTATAAACCCATTTAGAACCAATTGGTTTTCTACCAGGGGGTAGATCAACCATAATCCAAGTGTTATTTCTGTTAAGAGCACAGATTTCCTCATTCATAGCATTAACCCAATTTTCATCTTTTACAGCTTCAGAATAAGTATTAGGTTCAATACTTTTATTCAGATTGGAAACAAAACAATAGTTGTCAGAATTTAGCAAAGAGTAATTTACAACTCTATTAATCCCATACTTAACTTTATCATCAAGCACATAATCATTAAATCTTTTAGGAAGCATTGCTGTTCTATCAGACCTTCTAACAGTTGAAGTCTCACCCACTTGAGTATGATTTAGATTTTGATTTGTACCCTCAGGGATATCACTAGTGTCATCAAGTGTTGCACTTTGATCACTCTCAGTTCCAATACTTGAAGTATTATCATGAGAATTATATGTGTCATCACTTACTTCAGTGTCTCTCCCTTCATCATTAGGACTTTTAGAGTCTTGATTTTTAAAAACAACATCTTTTTTAGAATAAAGATCAAAAAAGTTTAAGTGAGTTACATCAGAAAGCTGATCAGTAGTTTTAGAAGCATTATCTTTTTTAAATGGAAAAATTGTTTCATAAAATTTCACATCCCTTGAAAACATGACTAATTTTGTATCAAGATTATAAAGTTTATAACCTTTTTTAACAGAAGAATATCCAATCATAACACATTTTTCAGCTCTACTACTAAACTTATCATGAATGTTTAAAACAATAGCATAACACAAACAAACAAAAACTCTAATGTGAGAGAGACTAGGCTTATAGCCAAAAACACACTCAAATGGGGACTTTCCAGCTAGAACAGCAGTTGGCAACCTATTAATCAAATACACAGCATTCAATACACATTCAGACCAAAAAGTAAGAGGTAACCCCCCTTGAAACATAAGACTTCTTGCAACATTTAAAATATGTCTATGTTTCCTTTCTACAATCCCATTTTGTTGTGGTGTATAAGAACAAGATGTTTGATGAACAATTCCTTTTGAATCACAGAAACTTTAAACATTTGAATTAACTCAGTTCCATTATCAGACCTTATGATCTTAATTGAAACATTAAACTGATTTTTAAGTAAATTATAAAACTGCACAAGATTATCAAATACTTGATCTTTAGATTTTAAAAGATAAACCCAAACAGCTCTTGAAAAATCATCAACAATAGTGAGGAAAAATTTAAAACCTTCTCTACTTTGAACTTTGTAGGGGCCTTACAAGTCAAGATGAATTAATTCTCCTAATGATTTTGATTTATGTTCACTCAAAGGAAAGGGTTCCCTTGTTTATTTAGCTTTATGACAAATATCACAAGGATTATTATTAACAGTTTCTCTTATATTAAGATTTGATTTCAAAACTTCTAAAACTTGACTTGCAGGGTGACCCAATCTGTGATGCCATAATCTTAATGACACGGCATTTGAAACAACATTTGAATTTTTAACAATATATTCACCTTTTTTAAACAAATATAGACCATTGATTTCATCACCAATCCCCGATGTCATGTTTCCCTTCAAATCCTGAAGATAACATCTATCTTTATCAAAACCCACAAATATATCATTGTCTTTTGTAAGTCTGTTAACAGACAGTAGATTGACACAATATTCAGGAACCAGTAACACATTATTAAGAACAATTGAATTATTAAGTTGATATTTTCCAACCTTTTGAATTTTGGCCTTTGTACTATTGGGATGACCAATAGTGATATTAAATTTTGAAACATCAACTTTTTCAATTAAGTTATGTTCAGAGCAAACCATATGTTGATTTGCACCAGAGTCAACAATCTAGTTATTAATATGTGTTAAAGGTTTATTTATTAGATTTGAACAAAAGAACTTAGTAATATTCTCATTAAAGTAGGTATTGAAGTTATAAAACCCACCAGCCATAGCAGTGTTTACTTCATTTGCAGGTTCTTTGTCATTACTAATTAAGCTCATAATCTTTTGAATTTGTTCTTCAGAAAAAGGAAAACTGGAGCTTTCACTGTTACTAACACACTTATTTGAAACAGAATTGTTAGTATTAGCAACAAACTTTGGAGCAAATTGGTTAAAAGGCTTTCTCTTATACCCAGGAGGGTATCCTATGATTTCAAAACATCTCTCAATAGTATGCCCCATCATACCACATTTTGTACAATGCAAATTAGTGTTAGGACCTCTTGGTCCTTTTTTAAAACCAGAATTATTATTTGTCTTAGCCATTAAAGTTGAAGATTGAACAGAATTATTGTTATTACTGGCCTTAGCCATGAAATTTGAGGTTTGAACAACTTTTGACACATCATTGGTAACAATTCCTCTATGAGATTCTTCCATAGATAAGATTGCATAAGCAGTCTTAACATTAGGAAGAGGATCTCTTGTCAGAATGTTACTTCTAATTGGTTGATACACATCATTTAGACCCATTAGAAATTGCATTAGTTTCATTAATTGATTATGATCTTGAAACTCTTTGTTTGCTTTACATGTACATGTTGGTAGTTTGATGAGGGCATCAAACTGTTTCCATAAACAATTTAACTTGTGATAATATTCAGACAAACTACTTTGTCCTTGAGTAAGTGAATTGATTTTATGATGAAGATTAAATGTAATAGAGCCATCTATCTTATCATATGTTACCTTTAACTCTTGCCACACAACAGCTGCATTATCAGAAAAGATTTGTCCTAAATATAACTCATCAGAAATAGAAGTTAAAATCCATGTTAAAACTACAGCATTGCACCTATCCCATTGTTGAGCAAGAATATCATCTTCCTCATATGTAGCTCTTTCACAAGTTCCATCAGCAAAACCTTTTTTATTTTTAGTATTTAAAGCCAAAATCAAAGCTCTACTCCAAAGATTATAATTTTCTGTTCCTTTAAGTTTAATTGAAATCAATGAAGTACCAGAAGTATCACTGGCATGAAGATAAAGTGGATCTCCAAAATCAAGTTTATTTATCAAAGTTACAGAATCTTCTATATCAGCCATTTTAAAAAATTGATAAAACTTGCCAAAGACTAATAACAGAAAACAAATACAAAGCAGATATGCAAAGAATACACAAATATGTAGTACCAAATAAGCAGATAAGCAAGCAGATATACAAATATGCAGAACAATCAATAAACAAATAAGTAGATATGCTGAACAAATAAGCAAATATGCAAAGAAATATCTAAAAGAATACCAGTGCTTGATCAGGTTTCCATTGATTTCAAGAATCAAGGTCAAGAGTTGGGCACTGGATTCTTATACTACACAAATCAGATATGAAAAAAAAATGCAGAAAAACAAAATAAACACAATTATAAAGAAAGAGAGGTCTTGGCTATGGTCCAAGTGTGAACACAGAGGGCATTTTATTCTTCTTAAGCAAGAAGAACTCTCTGGTCAAGTACTTGCCACAACACAAGTAGGTTTAGATTATACCAACACAATCCACACTCCAGATATCAAGAGCCACCAACAGAAACCAGCGGAAGCATGAACAAGATCCAATAACACCAGATCTTAACAATCTGAAGCAAAACCCTAACCCTAATTTCCTTGAATCAGAAAACTAGAGTAAAACACCAGATCTTATTGATCGAAGAACTTAAATCACCCACAGTCTTTGTCGAACCCAATAGAACACCAATCAACCAGAATATTGAATCGAAACCCTAGAACAATTGAAATACGAAGAACGACACAATAACACTAGATCAGAGACGCCTACGCTCTGATACCATGAAGAAATTTATTCAACAACAATCAGATCAAAGTAATTTGATCAACACCAACAAATCATCAAAAATACTTCATTAAACTGAAGAATAAAAGTGACCGAGCAAAGCCCAAACAAATACAGAAAAATAAGAACACTAGCTTCCAATTACACAGAAAAATCACTCAATGAATTATCACCAACAGATGATAATCATTCACACACCAAATATGACAAACCCTGGATGATAGTCGGGTGCCAGAGAATAAAAAGAAAAGATAAAAAAAACCCTAAATGACTACTGTTACAATATATAGAGAAAACTTTGGCTTAATGTCACATTTGGTCCCTCACAAATAAAACACTCAAACTTCTGCCACAATTCTTCATGTGTTTACCTGCAAACACATCAAATACAAAACAAGCACAAATAATATTCCAAGTTAGATTGAAATTTATATCTTACTTTTTGAACAGTATCCTTTCCCAAATTTTTAAAGCAACCTTACACGATAGAAGTACATGTGCTAAGGTCTCTATTTCGCCGTCGCAGACATGACATCTTACTGAATGTAGATCGATGCCTCTTCTATCGAGTTCCTTTCTTACGAATAGCTTATTTTGGACCGCTCTCCATACAAAAATACCAATCTTTTGCGGAATTTTCTTGTTAATTAAAGTCGGAGAGCATGAAGTGAGGTTGACACTAGCGTTTGTTTCTATTATATCAATCAGTTATTTAGTGGTGAAAATACCGTTGTTGCAGAACTTCCATGTCCAATAATCGTTGTTCTTGCCCGAAGGTGTATAATTTTTTATTTTTTCGGAGAGATTAGAGAGTTCCACTGCTGCTCTCCATCTTGGTTGTACACTCCAATTCCAGTTGAATGATGTGTCTGCCTTGTTCCAAGTAACTCGTTCAACAACTACAGATTCCTTCTCGGCTTCCAAATGAAAGAGTCTTGGATATAAATCTTTGAGCACTTCGTCGTCGCACCATTTGTCACTCCAAAATTTAGTATCGTTTCTTTTTTCTACAACTTTAACAAAGGAGTTAGATAAATCAGTTAGGGTGTTTTCAACTTTAGGAATGTTAAACCAAGTTCTATCTCTTAGATTTTTTAAAACATTTTCGCTATTTTGAGAGAAACAACCCAAAACACCATTTTGAACGTAGGTGCTTTTGATTATTCGAGACCAAAAGGTGTTATCATTATAATATTAGTGAGGATTTTCCACCATCATTTAGCTAAAAGAGCTATGTTTTTAAATTTTAAAGAGACGATATTTAGACTACCCGATTCATAAGGAAGTAGAATTTGGTCCCATTTGACCCATGCCATATTTTTTTGGTCTAAAGAACCGCCCAAAAAAAATCACGACGCATACCTTCGAGTATTTTGATGACGATCTCGGGGACTTGAAAAGTGAGAAGTAGTATAGTGGAACACTACTTAATACCGACCTTATTAAGGTTACCCTTTCGCCATGACGCCATATGAAATTGACTTAGCTTTCCAATCGGCTAGACGGTTTTTAAACTTTTAGAAAATTGGTGACCAAATTTTTTTTTTTTTTTTGAGATTTAGATTCACACCTATCGGAAGACCAAAGTAATTAAACGGAACATCCCTTCTTTGCACCCGGACCATGATTCATGGTCATTTAGTTTTTTTTTAGAAGTTCCAATACCTATACAAAACTTTTGTTCAGGTTGATTTTAAGTCCCGAAAGATCTTCAAAACATTTAAGTATTTTTGTAACATCCCAGAATTTTAAAGTTATGTGTTTTGTTAAAAATGACTACCTTAGATATGTTTTGGTGGGGAGGGACCTAAGTTGCCAACTAGTGAAAGGTAATTTATATATTAGTTGGTTAGTGAAGTTTCTAGTTCATTGTAGAAAAAAAAAAAAAAAAAAAAAGAATGAAAGAAAGAAAGAACGGGAGAAAAAGGGATGAGAAAAATTAGGGTTTTCAATTAGTGATCTAACCCTATAACAATCAAGTAATTCTACAATCAAGGATGCTAGTAGCACAAAGAAGTAAGAAGATCATCATCAATATCTTTTCTTCTTCTTTCCAAGTTAAGCTTTTAAGGAAGAAGTTGAGGTAAGGCTTGTACCTTTGAAATTGGTTAAGATTCATGCTTAATATGTGTTAATACATAGTTTTATGCATGATTTATGTTCACTACTTGTTCAAATACGGATTTGAATGCTAAGGTACAAGTTTATGTTATTTTTAGTAGCATATGAAAGTGGGTAGTGAGTTTAGTGATGTTTATGAATTGTTTATACTAGATAAGCTATTGAATGATGTGTTTATGTAAAAACTTGTTGAAAGAACATGTATGATGAGAAAAGATGGGTGTTTTGATGTGTTAGTGGTTAAAACTAGTTTTGTGCACATAAGGTGTTTGTTGAAATGCTTGAATGAAATCAAGTTATGATTTTGATCAAGAAATGATATGGATAAAGAGTTTATGATGTGTAATGGATTAATATGGTATTTGTTAATGGTAAAAGGGGGTTAAGAAGGGTAAAGATTAGTAAGTCATGTTATGCATGAAAAGAGGTTAATTAGTTGAGATTAACCTAGTTATGATTGTGTAATATGAGAAGTTTATGAGATAACAAAGATGAATACGAATGATAAAGCATGTGGTAAGTGATAGTATAAGAATGTATGATGTTAACTAATTAAGTTAACTTTGTAAAGATTAAAGAAAAAGTATGTTTAATGCGAAATGACAAGATTAACATTTGGTGTATTAGGTGCTAATCAAGGAAAGGAAACAAGCTTGGATGCAAATCGACAAGTGGCAAAGGTGAGTTATGGGGGTAATATGGGCGAGTCAAGGGTGATCATGGAGTTCCATGATCACGATTTATGTAAAAGCGATGTCTATGAATTATTTCATGTTTTTTTTAGGCTTAAAGATGAAAGTGTACTTATGGTATTTTATGAATATGAAATATGATGATATGAGTGGCTTGATGCTCCCGGATTGCATCCGTGCAAGAGGGTGTCGATCAAGTTCACTGGGTGAAAAGCTTAGACTTTATGTATGTGTTAAGGTGAAAACCTTAGATTTTGTGTCTATGTCAAGCTTAGACTTTATGTCTATGTCAAGGTGAAAAGCTTAGATTTTGTGTTTATGTCAAGCTTAGACTTTACGTCTATGTCCATGTCACGTGATAAGCTTGGATTTATATCCATGTTAAGCTTGGACGATGTCCATGTCATGTGAAAAGCTTGGATTTATATCCATGATTAAAGTGTTAAGCTTGAACGATGTCCATGTCATGTGAAAAGCTTGGATTTATATCCATGTTAATGTGATTAAGCTTGGACTAAGTCCATGTCAAGAAATAAGCTTAGATGGGTGTTTATGAAGTGAGATGGTAAAGTCCGAAACACGAAAGCAACCTTCGGGTTGGAAGGTTATGTTTACGTTTATGATTATGTTTATGTTTTAAGTTTAAGCCATTTATTTACCATTAACTCACTAAGCGTATTGCTTACCCCGTTATGTTGTTAATGTTTGATAAGTTCTTATGCATCGAGAAGGTATGGGACGACAAGGTTTTAGAGGAGCATTCGGCACTTAGCAAGTGGTATGCAAGTCTCTTAATTGAACCTAGCTTTATGATAGCCGCGTATTAATGCCAAGGGTCAAAAGTGTATTAAAGATAAAAGATGTTTAAGTTATGTTTTGGAACCAAGTGCTAAATTCGGTATTTTGGGTTAAAAAGACACGTTTAAATTTTATAACGGGTCGTGCGCGACCAAGGGATATTTAGTGTGTTGTATGAGGATGTATGGAAGTGTGTCATTATGTAAAGGATAAGTTTAACGAGGTATGTTTAGAAAAAAAAAGTTGATGGGTAATGTTTCGAGATGTTTGAAGTGCATTTTTAAGCAAAGCAAAATTTAGCATCAGCATCAGCACAGGGCCGCGCCGCGGTAGCAAAATTTAGCATCAGCATCAGCACAGGGCCGCGCCGCGGGCCCCTTAGCCGCGTCGCGCCGCGCCTTTTAGGGTATTTTAGAAACAGACGTTTGAGAAAACTGACCTGCAGTTCCATGTCAGGCCGCGCCGCGCCCAGACTAGCCGCGCCGCGACTTAGGCCCGGGACTGGTGGTGAGCTTTTTTTTTAAAAAGAATTTTTTTTTTTTCGTTTTCTAGCAAGAGTTTAAGGGCGTTATAATTTTAATGGTATTTCTCACTTCAAATTTATTCCATTTTCCGAATAGGATTGTGTCATCGACATATTGTAGATGAGAAACAATTACTTTGTCATTTCCCACTTCTACCCCTCTAATAAGATTTTTCTTTGTAGCCGATTTAAGAGGTGATTTAGGCCTTCGTTTGCTATGATGAAAAGGAACGGAGAAAGCGGATCACCTTTCCTAACTCCCCTTACGGGGGTGAATTGATCGGAAGGTGATCCATTTATTAATATGGATATCGATGTAGAAGATAGACACGAATGTATCCATTTGATCCATATTTTCTAGAATCCCATAAGTTCTATTGTGCTAAGTAGGAACTCCTGATCAACGCAATCAAAGATCTTTTTCAAAATATGCTTTAAAAATATAGCTAGAAAGAGGAGGAAAAAAAAAAAAAGCTTTATCCACGATACTCTTGATTGATACTAACACGTTGTACTTTTTTAGTTTTTAATTAATCTAAACCAATGATGAACACTTAATTGTGAAAATAAAAAAATGAAAAACTGAATTATTTATTGGAAAGTTTGCTTCTTTTTACATCATTTGATTGATGACTTATTAGTAATTAGTTTAATATTTAATATATAAATTAAAATTTTTAATTAAATTAGTAATATTAGTCGATTTATAATTAAGTTCCACTTCCTAGTTAATTTCATGGTAATTATTGTATAATTGTGTCACGATTGATTCGAGAGTAAAACATGAAATGCTTTAGTACCTACCACCTTATACGAAATAGTGGAGTAGCTAACTTCGTGAATTTATGCTTCCTGTTATTTTTTAAAAATAGACATATGTCATCAACCTTATCCTACTAATTATCCTTGTAATTTATATATCTAAAAGACCGACTTACAATTTATTTAAGAACTCGATTTGGCATGGTAATTATTCATCTACAAAACGTGATATTTATCTACACTTTTTATGATAAACTTTGGTGTTTTTGGAGGTGTCCAAAACAAGTCATCAAACATAGCTTAATATTTGGGTTAAAACTATGTATACTTTTCCTTTTATTTCGGTGTACGAAAGATAAGATATATACTCAAAAACATTAGTATAGATCACATACTTTTAAAAAGTGTGCTAATACGAACGCACTGAACTTAAACCGGATAAATAAAAAACGAGCCGACATGACATCTTTGTAAAAAATGAAGTTAGTCATACATTTGAACAAATTATTTTTTATATAACTTGTATTGGAAGAAAAATGAAAGTATATAACCTATTTGTAGTCATATAAAATTAAAAAAATGCTAAATAATTGATTTTACTGGTCAATCAGCTAACCGGTCACAAATAGCCTACATTAGGATATTTTTTGAAAGTATGTAACCTACACTGGTATTTTATTGGGTATCTAGCCTATATTGAAATAAAAGTGAAAGTATAAAACTTATTTATAGCTTTAACGCTTAGTGTTTTGGGAAGGTTCATAATTTTAATACGGAGTGAACACTTGACATAATTAATGAAATAGTCCATATGGTTTATCAAATTGTTGATATAGTCCCTAAACTTTTATCTTGATCGAGATAGTCAATATGATATGCAAAAGTTGTTGAGATAGTCGTCAAATCATAACATGTGCCATACACGTGGGGTAAATTTGTCTTTTACATCTCATCTCTACTTCATCTTTTCCCCCAATTTATACTTCATCTTCTTTCTCAAATTCTCTTATTTTTTTCAAAAATCAAACATAAATTAAGTTCAAATCAAAACCAACACTAACATCTCTATTACCAAGTAATATTCTTAATTGTACTATCTTCAAAGGAATCTGACTTATTTAAAGGACTTTTCTATTAAACTCATACTTCTACATCCATCACCACTGCCACAATTGAGCACCAAACCATATAGATCTCGTTCATCAACATGAATGTTAGCAAAGATTCGACGTTAAATTCATCATCTTTGGCCGGAATTAACCACCATCGTTATCCATTAAACACCATCGTTATCCATTAAATCAGATCCACCTCTGATAGCCTGAAGTTTTCTATGAAAAATAAAGGCATGAAAAACATTCGTCGAAGATTGTTAACTTAATGTTTATAAATCGTTACCTGTAATCGGAGATCTGTAAATGCATCGTCAACGTGTCTGAATGGACGAATTTGAGCTAAATCGCATATCTAGGTTGATTAATATCTTAGTTAAACCGCTAACTATTGATTCACTTTTTCTGATTATGATTGAGTTTTAAATATATACCAAAACTAGGTTTTGCTAGTTGCAAATATGTTGGTCGATCCATTGTTGTTGCTATCATTAGTATTTTATTTTGTGTGACTCTATGAATTTACTAATTTATGTTTGTGTGTATGCTGTAGTGACCCGAACTTTTCCATGTTTATATATATTAAATGAGATTGATATTTACATGACTAAATGTTTCCAACGTGTTAAGCAATCAAACTTGTTAAGACTTGATTAAATGAAATAAGTTTCATATAGTCAATTGATCACCCAAGTTGACCGGCGATTCACGAACGTTACAAAATTGTAAAAACTACATGTTGTGGTATATATAGACATATATATATGGTTGACATAAGATTATGATGAGTAAGTATCTCACTAAATATATTAACAATGTGTGATATACATAAGAAATGAGATTACTAAGTTAAGAAACTCGAAATGATATATATAACGATTATCGTTATGATAACGTCTACTAAATACATATGTATCATATTAAGATATTGATACACTATATTTAACATGATAAAATGATATTTAAATATATCATTAAGTGTGTTAATAATGAACTACATATGTAAAAACAAGACTACTAACTCAAGAATTACGAAACGAGACTTATATGTAACGATTATCGTTGTAACGATATTTTAATGTATATATCATATTAAAAGATATTCATACATCATAATATCATGATAATATAATAATTTAACATCTCATTTGATATAATAAATATTGGGTTAACAACATTAATTGAGATCGTTAAATTAAAGGTTTCAAAACAACACTTACATGTAACGACTAACGAAGACTTAACGACTCCATTAGAATGTATATACATGTTGTGTTTTGATATGTATTCTTACACTTTTGAAAGACTTCAAGACACATATCAAAATACTTCTACTTAACAAAAATACTTACAATTACATCCTCGTTCAGTTTCATCAACAATTCTACTCGTATGCACCCGTATTCGTACTCGTACAATACACAGCTTTTAGATGTATGTACTATTGGTATATACACTCAATGATCAGCTCTTAGCAGCCCATGTGAGTTACCTAACACATTTGGGAACTATCATTTGGCAACTAGCATGAAATATCTCATAAAATTACAAAAATAGTAGTAATCATTCATGACTTATTTACATGAAAACAAAATTACATATCCTTTATATCTAATCCATATACCAACGACCAAAAACACCTACAAACACTTTCATTCTTTAATTTTCTTCATCTAATTGATCTCTCTCAAGTTCCATCTTCAAGTTCTAAGTGTTCTTCAAAAATTCCATAAGTATAGTTTCATAAAAATCAAGAATACTTTCAAGTTTACAAGTCTACTTCCAAGCTTTCTAATCCATTCCAAGTAATCATCTAAGATCAAGGAACCTTTGTTATTTACAGTAGGTTATATTTCTAATTCAAGGTAATATTCATATTCAAACTTTGATTCAATTTCTACAACTATAACAATCTTATTTCGAGTGAAAATCTTGCTTGAACTGTTTTCGTGTCATGATTCTGCTTCAAGAACTTTCAAGCCATCCAAGGATCCTTTGAAGCTAGATCTATTTTTCTCATTTCCAGTAGTTTTATTCAGAAAACTTGATGTAGTAATGATGTTCATAACATCATTCGATTCATACATATAAAACTATCTTATTCGAAGGTTTAAACTTGTAATCACTAGAACATAGTTTAGTTAATTCTAAAATTGTTCGCAAACAAAAGTTAATCCTTCTAACTTGACTTTTAAAATCAACTAAACACATGTTCTATATCTATATGATATGCTAACTCAATGATTTAAAACCTGAAAACACGAAAAACACCGTAAAACCGGATATACGCTGTCGTAGTAACACCGCGGGCTGTTTTGGGTTAGTTAATTAAAAACTATGTTAAACTTTGATTTAAAAGTTGTTCTTCTGGGAAAATTATTTTTCTTATGAACATGAAACTATATCCAAAAATCATGGTTAAACTCAAAGTGGAAATATGTTTTCTAAAATGGTCATCTAGACGTCGTTTTTTCGACTGAAATGACTACCTTTACAAAAACGACTTGTAACTTAAATTTCCGACTATAAACCTATACTTTTTCTGTTTAGATTCATAAAATAGAGTTCAATATGAAACCATAGCAATTTTTTTCACTCAAAACGGACTTAAAATGAAGAAGTTATGGGTAAAACAATATTGGATATTTTTGATCTTTTTAGCTACGAGAAATGTTTAACAAATCTATACAAATCATATCCTAGCTAACTTATATTGTATTATACATGTATTCTAATATATTATGTAATCTTGGGATACCATAGACACGTATGCAAATGTTTTCACATATCATATCGACCCATGTATATATATTATTTGGAACAACCATAGACACTCTATATGCAGTAATGTTAGAGTTAGCTATACAGGGTTGAGGTTGATTCCAAAAATATATATACTTTGAGTTGTGATCTAGCCTAAGACGTGTATATACTGGGTCGTGGATTGATTCAAGATAATATATATCGATTTATTTCTGTACATCTAACTGTGGATAACTAGTTGTAGGTTACTAACGAGGACAGCTAACTTAATACACTCAAATCTTTAAAACATAATAAAAATGGTTGTAATTATATTTTGATCATACTTTGATATATATGTACATATTTGTATAGGTTCGTGAATCGATCCGTGGCCAAGTCTTATTTTCGAGGAAGGAAATATCTGTGAAAGTGAGTTATAGTCCCACTTTTAAAATCTAATATTTTTGGGATGAGAATACATGCAGGTTTTATAAATGATTTACAAAATAGACACAAGTATGTGAAACTACATTCTATGGTTGAATTATCGAAATCGAATATGCCCCTTTTTATTAAGTCTGGTAATCTAAGAATTAGGGAACAGACACCCTAATTAACGCGAATCCTAAAGATAGATCTATTGGGCCTAACAAACCCCATCCAAAGTACCGGATGCTTTAGTACTTCGAAATTTATATCATATCCGAAGGGTGCCCCGGAATGATGGGGATATTCTTATATATGCATCTTGTTAATGTCGGTTACCAGGTGTTCACCATATGAATGATTTTATCTCTATGTATGGGATGTGTATTGAAATATGAAATCTTGTGGTCTATTGTTACGATTTGATATATATAGGTTAAACCTATAACTCACCAACATTTTTGTTGACGTTTAAAGCATGTTTATTCTGAGGTGAATACTAAGAGCTTCCGCTGTTGCATACTAAAATAAGGACAAGATTTGGAGTCCATGTTTGTATAATATTGTGTAAAAACTGCATTCAAGAAACATATGTCGATGTAATATATTTTTATTGTAAACCATTATGTAATAGTCGTGTGTAAACGGTATATTTTAGATTATCATTATTTGATAATCTACGTAATGTTTTTAAAACCTTTATTGATAAAATAAAGGTTATGGTTGTTTTAAAAATGAATGCAGTCTTTGAAAAACGTCTCATATAGAGGTCAAAACCTCGCAACGAAATCAATTAATATGGAACGTTTATAATCAATATGAACGGGACATTTCATATGCATAGGGAGATGAAAGTGGATTGCTGATTTTTATTGTACTTAGTATTTAATAGAAATTTAGATTGTTAAATATTTGTTGTTAATTAGATGCTTTGATTGTTAGGGTTTTATTTGAGTTGGAAAAAGAAACTGTGTTGGAGGTGACAAAAAAAAAGAATAAAGGAATAAGAAATGATAAAATGATAAGGTTTGGTTTGGTTTGGTTTGTTTGTTGATTAAAGTGTTTAAAGAAAATAAAACACTTAGGGTTTGTTCATCTTTTTGGGAATAAAGATAAAGATGTTGAAAGAGACAATATAAAACTTTATCCTCACATGCTTTGCATAAGACTGGATTTAACAAAGCTTTTTAACGTCCGTTGGTCAAAATGACTTTTCAATTACTATTAAAAACCACACAAACAATCTCTATGAACAAACCATATGAACTATTTCAGCAATTTAGCTGAAATCACCAAGGACTATCTCGGTGCTAATAACTAAACACTTTATATATTTATTTTACTAGGGGTCTAAATATGACAAAAAAGCTTACATATGAGGGGAAAAAAAACTCTTTGTTCGACACAAAATTTTTAAAGTTAAAAAATTATTTTAATTGAAAAATCTCGAAAATAATAATAACATGTTCCTATTTATATCGATAATCTTTACTATTGTTATTTCTTATCTTATATTATATATGGATTGAAAATGCAAATTTTAACGTTTATGAAGACTCCCTTTTATATCTCGATAATCAACATATAAATTAATGAGAAGATGCTATGTACGATTATACTTTTAAACAACACTTAGAGCACTATTATCGGCCCGTGATTAACCCGTCGTTGGAGGTCGCCGTTCAACAGCGCCGATATTAGCAACCCGTCTGTGAACCGCCACTCAACGACCGCCGTTTGATTTTTCATGCGATGATTTGGAGAAGCACGGATGTTTTGAAGTTAACGACTAAATTTGGATATTATTTTTTTTTTTTTGCCAAACTAGCCGTTTGGCTTTTTTTTTTCCTTTTTTTTTTTTCACCTCCCACCTCATTATATACACTCAATTTCATAAAACTTCAACACTCAATTTCTTCAAACTTCACACTCTCAATTTCATCAAACATGTCTTCAAGCAAAAAAACTCAAAACCGAAAACCAAAACAACCAAAACAAAAACAACCGGTACTACAAGAGTACACGAAAGATGAATGGAATTCGGTACTTCAAAAAACGCTTCATCAAATTCAACAAAGCCTCCATCAACAATATGATAGTCCTAGTCCAATGGGAGGCCCGTCTTCTACTCCAATAAGAGGACCCCCGTATTTGCCGAATCAGTATCATCAACTCAACAATTGGGCCGTGTGTAACGACCCGTCAAAATCGCTATTGACGCGGTACATTATTCATTGATTCCATAGTGAGATTTTGACCTCTACATGATACGTTTTAATAAAAATATTGCATTCATTAAAATAAGTGACTTTCTAAACATAGAAAGTTATAACCATGTGGGCGATTACTTAAGTATAAGTAAATCCCCGAAAATACATAAGTCTTTATCTTACAGGTTGACATCACAGTCAAATTATTTATTACACAACGTAGTTTTATTTCGAATGCAATAAACTTTATACAAAGCATGAGAGACTCCATGCAGGCAACAAGCACATCACAGCGGAAGCAGTCTAAGGACCTGAGAATAAAACATGCTAAAAAGGTCAACACGAATGTTGGTGAGTTATAGGTTTAATTGCTCGAGTCATAAGTATATAAAAATGGACCACAAGATTTCATCAAAAGTCTATCAATAGATTCTACATAAACAGAGCACCCTGGTAACTAAACTTAACGCTATAATAACAATTACCCTATTCATTTTAATACACGCAAACCAACGTGTCGTAAACTCAAGTAACATACGTCCGTTAAAAGGCTAGCGCTCTAGCTCGGACGGGGATGTCAAGCCCTATGGATCCATATACAATTACTCGCGTCCACCAGTCCACATCCTATGTACCGGCAGTTACTAGTTACCAAAGCTAAGGAATTTTCGGTTTAAACTCAGTGTAGAATTAAGTATGTACTTGTGTCCATTGCGTATAAAATAAAGTGCATGTATTCTCAGCTAAAAAATAATTAAAGCTTTTAAAAAGGAATCTATAAACTCACGGTTCAATATTGAGATTCAATATTGTAGGCAAATTGCGTAGACGTAATGATAGTGGATGATTATATGGTTGGCCTTGGATTCACGAACAATACCCAATATTTTCTTAGCTATAATCCGTTTGAAAATCCGTTTTGAAAATCACCCGAGCATAACCCCGTTGTAGTATTTTATGTATAATATAATACTAATAATAATAATAAGAGTAATAATAACTACGGAGTATATATATCGATATAGATATGTTGTGTGTTTAATAATAATACGGAGTAATATAACATGAATTTTGTTGTGTGCGGTTGTTCCTTAACTGAACGGGAGTACTTTAGATTGATATATAGATATGTGTTTTGATTAGTGATTTGGTAATGTCCAATGTGATAGTGTGTGTATATATATATATATACATACATGTATATATATATATACATGTATATATATATACATGTATATATATATATATATATATATATATATATATATATATATATATAATAGATTTGATTCAATGTATGAAATAAACAAACAAAGCACAGTTGATGTCAATAGTAACTGAATAGTAATTTAATCAATTATTCGATGAAATGAAACAGATAGATGGATTCAGTTGACTGGTACATTACGTAGATATACATACAAACACAGTAAACAAATAGTAATAATAATATAATCCAGAACGTGCACAATCAATAGTATAGCAGCCTAATATTTGTTTCTTTCTAACGACAGTTTAATTGGGATAGTATTTCGTACTCCGTTGTTAATTAGTGGCGGACAAAAGTATTCGAAAAATTCCCAAATTTTTGTATTAATTATATTTATTTATTTTAGTCATTATTGTAAAAATAGATCGGTCATTAACTGTTTAAAATTATTAAATTAAATTTAAATCACATTTCGCGCTCGATCCCAGGTAAAATATAAAAAGTTTTTAAAATTTAACAAATAGCTCCTAAATACATTTTTTTAATAAGACATAACACTCCAAATGCGCCTTATTTACTTTTGGCTTACTTGAATTAAAATCCCTACTTAGAAACAATGTCCCATATGTAATCATGTATGTGCCAATATATATATATATATATATATATATATATATATATATATATATATATATATATATATATATATATATATATATATATATACTTTTGGCTTACTTGAATTAAAATCCCTACTTAGAAACAATGTCCCATATGTAATCATGTATGTGCCAATATATATATATATATATATATATATATATATATATATATATATATATATATATATATATACATATATATATATATAGTGGTAGGATCAAGAGGGAAGTAACCATTCGGGGGGAAGCAAAATTTTTTTTTTTCGTTTTTTGAAAAAACTTTGTTCACGAACATTATAGATGATATGAAAATATGAACATTTAGTAGAGACACTTTGTGATAAATGTTTTTATTTTGGCGAGAAAACGCTCGAAGAAGTAATATATAACAATTATCGTGTTTTTCGAGCGTATTTTGAGATTTTAGCTATTGGGGTTTAGATATTAGGGTTTAGATATTAGGGTTTATAGGGTTTAGATATTAGGGTTTAGAAATTTAGGGTTTAGGGTTTAGATTTAGGGTTTAGATTTAGGATTTAGATTGAGTTTTTAACACGAACGGTTTAGAGTTTAGGGTTTAGGGTTTAGGGTTTGGTGTTTTGGGTTTATTCCATAAACCCAAAACACCAAACCCTAAACCCTAAACCCTAAACCCTAAACTCTAAATCGGGCTAAATTTTACTTCACAAAACATAAAAAAAAACGTTCACATTCTTCACGAACAATATGATCTTGAATGTTATTTTTGTCGATCGTTTTCCCGCCTAAATAATAACATTCATCACGAAGTGTCTCTTCTAAATGTTCATATTTTTGTGTGATCTTGATGCCGGAAAAAAAAATTTAAAAAAAAACGAAAAAAAAAAATTTTGCTTCCCCCCGCTTCCCCCCGATTGGTTACTTCCCCATTGATCCTGCCCCTATATATATATATATATATATATATATATATATATATATATATATATATATATATATGCCTATCTCTTTTACATGTGTGAAATAAAAATCTCATTTTAGTCCAAGTTAAAATTACAAATTCATTAGCCCGTGAGCTGTTGTTTGTCAAGTTGCCGACATAACTTTAATCACGTATGTCCCTCATCACTTTGACAATCGAAAGATCAATCATAACATTAATGATATTATAATATCTACTCCAATGAATTGGTATATGATATTTAAATACTATAGTTTAAAGGGTGTAAGTGATGTAGATTTCCATTAACGTATCATGTTTCATATTAATATTTATATAAAAATAAAAATTAAATTTGGGAAGTGATATATATATATATATATATATATATATATATATATATATATATATATATATATATATATATATATATATATATATATATATATAACTTCCCAAATTTAATTTTTATTTTTATATATATACTGTTGTTCGTGAATCGTCGGAAATGATCAAAGGGTACATGAGCGTGTAAACTAGTTCAAAAAGTTTTAAGACTCAACATAATAGGTTCGCTTATCATGTCGGAAACATTTTATCCTGTAATTAATTTATTAATGCGAAATTTTCTGAGTCATCACACCGTGAATCCTTATTCCATACCACATTACCTTAGTAATCCCCACTACCAAAGTCAACAATATAACGCACCTCAAACGCCTCAATATAACTCACCTCAAAAGCCATAGTTTAACCAACCTCAAAGCCCTTACATACCATAGTTTGACTCACCCGAACTAGAAGATCTCGAACGTGTTCAACAAAGTCAACAAGATTCTGAACATGTTGAAGAAACACATGATTTGCCCGCGACTAGAACAGGAAAAAGGGCGAAGGTTTTGTGGTCCGGCGAGGAATGTAGGATCTTAGCCGAGTGTTGGGTGCATGCTACTCTCAACAGTGAGGTCGGAAATTCCCTAACGCATCACTCTTTCTCGGGTGGTGTCCGAGAAGAGTACAACGCTCAAGTGGCGGAAAAAAGACGCATGGATCAAATTACGGGAAAGTGGAGCAAAATGGCCAAAGATATCAAGCTTTTTATCGGTATTCACGACAAACTCTCGAAACATTGGCCTAGTGGTAACAACGATGCCAATATAATTACGACATGCAAGAAGGCATTTCGTGAACAACAAAAGAAACCCTTCCCGTACGAAGAAGCGTGGAAGGTTGTTAGAGACCAACCTCAATTCATGACTTACGAAACTGTGGTGACCGCCAAACGTCGTGCAGCTGACCCTGAGCCTGTGAATTTGGGAGATGTCGAACAACCTTCGACTGATACCCCGACAGTCAATTTGGAGAATTTATTTCGAGGTCCACCACTCCGCCGTCCACCAGCTCGATCAAAGAGTCAAAGGAGTTCTACATCGTCGGATGCGGCATCTCGTTGTTCAACAGATGATGCTAGGGATGCGGTTTATAATTCCACAACCGTGACGCAAGAGACGATGAGGTCGATAAGAGAGGAGGCTGAGAAAAGGACTTGAAAGTTGGAAGAGCAAGTCGACACTACTGTAATGTTGGAAAGTTTGAAGCTTCTTTCGCAACCGGTATTTTCCGACATTCCACCCGAGCAGTACGAGTTGTTGATGCGAGCTAGGAGTGACATAGCGAGAAAGTACTCGAGCAAGTTCCCGCATCGTGATTAGTGTTTATTGTTTTAATTTCAATGTATTGTACTCTGTGTGTTATTTAATAAAATAAATTGTTGTTTTTATTTTACGTATTTATTTGTTTTAAATTGTTGTAATTTTATATTTCGTATTTTTATTTGTATTTGTTTTTATAATAATGTAATGTTTAATTAATAAAAAAATTAATTTTTTTCCCCATAAAATTGCGTTATGGATGTTAGCGTTTAGTCTTTGGTATGTCATGGGATGAAGGAGGAGAGAAGGTGCTGATGTGATACTGATGTGACACTAATGTGACAGTCAATTTATCAATGACGGACCGTCATGGATGAGAGTGCTCTTAGGATATATAGTTTAAAAATATATGTTAAGCTACATAATTTTTGATCAAGAAGATTCTAAAGGTATGTAGCGTAGCTTTTTTTCTTTTTTTCTCCCCACTTTTTCTCTTTTTCTTTGAAGTATTACGGAAGTAATCGTTTTAATGAGAATGAGAGGAAATAAGGGCCACAAATCACCAGACAAGAGGGACACGTGTCAAAAAGATAGAAGAGGTTGAATATAATACTAAAATAAGGAACCGACCGGATAGGTGTGTACTCCGTTCAATGGTATGGTCAGCCGCTAAGATAGTGACACGTTTATTGTAAGCGAATCTTGTTGTTTCAAGTCAAGATTATCATGCGTGCCAAATCTGATGCATGCGATGATGGCATCGATCAAAAAACGTTATCATGGAAGGTTTAACTTTTAACTACTCCATCGATATTATTATATCGATATGACGATATGAATTATTCACGATAATTGAAATCCGAGTAGGTCTTAAAATCTTTAAACTACAGAACATTTACAATCAAGGGTATATTTTTGAATCAATAGATTAGTTATGTTAACTTGACTTAAGAAAATGCTCTAAAACCAATAATATCCCGTGGAATATGTTTTGTAATCTATTCTCATTTCTCATTTGTACTAGTACTAGCGTAATAGTGCATTATCAAGTTATTTTTATGACGAATGAGTAAAGATACTGAACGATGAAAAATGATGATGTATTCTCGAGTAGTTTTAAGAGAGAAATGAATGTAAATAAAATGATATGAATGGAAAATGTTGAAGAGTGGTTATTGCGAGTACTTTTCGCTTAAAATTAGACTAGTAGAAATAGAAAACCATCTATCAATCTGTATGTGACTAATTATCCATATCATATGAAATATGTGATAGTGCTCCAAATAAACATATATTTAGGCACAATATCCTTCCAATATGTAAAGCTTTTAGTTGAAACTGTTCTATTTTTATGTAATATTCGTTTAAATAAATAAGTGCGAAGACAAAAGAAGAAAACGACGATTTGAAGACGCAAATGACCAAAAAGCTCAAATGTACAAAGTACAATCCAAGTGGTTCGAAATATTGATGAGAAACGTCTCAAAATTACAAAAGTACAAGTCGCAAAACGCAAAGTACAAAATATTAAATAGTACGCAAGGACGTTCGAAAATCCAGAACCGGGACATGAACCAACTCTCAACGCGCGACGCAACGGAGCTAAAATTACGAGTCAACTATGCACATAAATATAATATAATATATAAATAATTCTTAAAATTATATATATATATATATATATATATATATATATATATATATATATATATATATATATATATATATATATATATATATATTATATTATATTTATTTATTAAAACGTCGGCAAAACTAGAAAACAAAATGATGTGTGCTGGCCAGCCTGTCCATGCGATCGCATGGAAATAACAAAGGGAACCCATGCGATCGCTTGGCTCCCAAATTCAGCTCACATCTATAAAAGGCAGCGAATTGAACGAGTAATATATACCTTTTTCTTCTTCTTCCTCTGTAATCATAATTATATATATTTATAATTTTAATTTTAATTTTAAGTTAATAATAATAAGGTTATTTTAAGAATGTTTTACGGGTTTTGAGTCGAAATTCTGTCCATGCAACGCTACGCGATTAATTACCAATGTAAGCTATGTTCTTCCATTTTAAATTAATGTCTCGTAACTAAGTTATTATTATGCTTATTTAAGCCAAAGTAATTGTGACGTTGGACTAAAAATTAAGATTGGGTTATTAGATTTTGTACCATAATTAAGGTTTGGACAAAAGACCGACACTTGTGGACATTGGACTATGACTATTAATATATAAGGGGTATTGTCTAATTGAGCGACAACTCATTGGAACCTGTCGAACCTATCTTCAAATTAGTTAATCTAATAATTATTAAAATGATTATGTATGTCCTATTTAGTGACGTTTATACGACATCTTTTACGATCATTTAACTAATTATTCGGGTTGGGTAATTGATTATTCATTCTGATCAAGTGGGTAAATTAATATTCATATCTCATTAAAAGAGGGTGGATTACATACAAGGATAATTGGTGTAATTGTTAACAAAGTATTAAAACCTTGGATTACGCGCAGTCGATAACCTGGTGTAATCATTAAACAAAGTATTAAAACCTTGTTACGGTTCGAATCCCTAATTAGTTGGAATATTTGACTTCGGGAATAAGGTTAATTTGACGAGCATTTTATAATTATGACCGATGGACTATTATGGACAAAAACCAAATAGGTATCAAATAATCCAGGACAAAGGACAATTAACTCAGGGTAATAAATTAAAATCAAAACGTCAAACATCATGATTACGGAAGTTTAAATAAGCATAATACTTTTATTTCATATTTCATCGTACCTTTATTTACTGCAATTAACTTTATCGCAATTTATTTATTTTTACGCTTTATTTGTATTTTTGTACGCACTTTAATTATTGTCATTTATTTTTACGTTTAAAATATAAAATCGACAAACCGGTCATTAAACGGTAAAAACTCCCCTTTTATAATAATATTACTATATATAATTATATATATTTTATATAAAAATAGTTAATAAAAATATAGCGTTAAACTCAGCTAGCTCCCTGTGGAACGAACCGGACTTACTAAAAACTGCACTACTCTACGATTAGGTACACTGCCTATAAGTGTTGTAGCAAGGTTTAAGTATATTCCATAAATAAATAAATAAAACTTGTGTTATTTGTATCGTATTTTGTAGTATTTCGTAGTAAAAATAATAAGTATTTTGTATACACCTCGCACTACATCAATATGTTATAATAATATTTTGTTCACAAAAGTTCAAAATATACAATATCAATTTGACCAATGTGAATTTAGCATAACTTATGAATATTTACTAAAACGTACGAAGTATGGATTTTAACCTAAGCCTTTTATTTTACTTTAGTTTTCTTTCATATCCAACACAAAAATTTGAAATAAGTAACTACTCTTTTTAACTAATTAGTTTATTTATTTTTCTATACTTTTCCAAAGTCAATAATACAAACAAAACATCTTTTATTATTATTATTTTTTTTCTATCGTTTATTTTCCTCATTTCTTTTTTTGCCCTTCTTTCGTAGTATGAAAAAAACCTGGTGAAAAAACCATGACATGTTTCTTTAAAAGAACTGACTGCCACATTAGCATGATATCAACACTTCGTTAAAAATACTGAAAAGAACTGAGTGCTATCAACCATAAAATAATTCTTCAAAAAGACTGAACCCACCGATTATTTAATTTAAAAATAGTACATTAAATAAAATAATGAATGCGGTCCAGGTTTTCGCCTAAAACTGCGTGCGTGCGTGACATATGATGGCAAAATTGATTAAGTCCTCTCTAAGTGATATCGACAATTTAACTTTCAAAAAAGAAGAAAATAATAATGAACACATTAAATAAAATAAAAATATTACATCATTCAAAGAATAAACATTATACTCCGTATTGGTATGGCCTTTGGTGTTAGGTTAAAAACTAAAACTAAAAATTGGTTTAATTATGTGCTGTCCAAAAAGAATGAAATAAAAAAGAACCCACTCTACAAATACCACACCTAAACACATTCCTTATTTCGATTATTGCATTGGATCGTAACTTATCGGATCATTGCCCATTGATTCTTAGGGATAGAGTTATTGACTATGGTCCGAAGCCATTCAAAGCTTTTGATGAGTGGTTTAATTGTCTTGATGTGGATGTCATAATTCGAGAAGCTTGGGAACAACCTATTCGGGGGACTAGGAAAGATTGTGCGCGTTTAAGGATAGATTAAAGAATGTGAAGTTGGCCTTAAAATCTTGTAGTTATACAAAATTTGGTAGTGTTGATAATGAAATAATTGAGCTTTAAAAGGAGGCAATGGAGTGGGAATTAAAAGCAGAATATCACCCGCTTAGTGATTCAAATCGTGCATCATGGTTAGGTTGTAGACGGCGTTGGGGAGAAAAATAAAATGTCAAAGCGGGTATGTTGAAACAAAAGGCGAGAGTTAAATGGATTCTTAATGGGGATGAAAATTCAAAATTCTTTCACGCTTCAATTCGTAGGAAATACAATAAAGGAAATTTTCGTGGTATTATGGTTGATGGTGTATGGGTTGAAGATCCGGGGGTTGCAAAAGACAATGTTTTTAATCATTTTCAGAAATTATTCTCTAAAAATTCGGCTTGTAAGCCTCGACTATTGGGTGGATTTGTACCACTCGGGCCAGAAGACACGATTGGGCCAGCAGACTCTACTGTTGGGCCTGTTGGTTTTTGGCAAACTCGATAGCCAACTTCTGATCAGCATGGCATTCGCTATTCTGACATTGGGATAGGATTTCGACTAACAGAGGAAGAATCTAGCGTTCTGGAGGTGATGTTTTCGGAAGAGGAAATTTAGGGAGCTATAAATGAATGCGCAAGTAATAAAGCGCCCGGTCTGGATGGATTTAATATGCGTTTTTTCAAAATATTTTGGCCCATAATTCGAGAAGACCTAGTGGCGGCTGTTAATTAGTTTTGGTCAACGGGCGAAATTTCGGAAGGTTGCAATGCATCATTTATTACACTTGTTCCCAAGAAGACGGATCCAGTGAGTTTACATGAGTATAGACCTATTATCTTGATTGGAAGTTATTACAAATCATCGCGAAGTTGCTTTCATTGAGGATTAGGAAAGTAATACCAAACCTTGTAGGTTTTGAACAAAGCGCGTTTATTAGAGGTAGGAATATAATGGATGGTGCACTTATTGCAAACGAATCTTTTGAGTTTTTAAAAAATAATCGCGTAAAAAGTATGTTGTTCAAAGTTGATTTTGAAAAGGCATTCGATAGCCTTAGTTGGGAATTTTTAGATGATATGATGGAATTTATGGGGTTTGGTGTTAAATGGAGAGGTTGGATTGCACCATGTTTAAAAACGGTTTCTATTTCGGTTCTTGTTAATGGTTCCCCAACAAAAGAATTCAAACTCGGGAGGGGTGTGAGACAAGGCGATCCTCTTTCGCCTTTCCTTCTCATTATTGTGACGGAGGGTCTTAATTGGTTAACAAAGTCGGCGGTGTCGAATAATCTTTATTGTGGGGTAGAAATTGGTAATGACAAAGTTCCAATTTCTCACCCACAATACGCGGACGACACTATATTTTTTGGTTCTTGGACCTTGGATAATATTGAGAATTGAATGAAGCTTTTAAAATGTTTTGAGTTGTGTTTCGGGTTAAAGGTTAACTACAACAAAAGTAACCTTTCTGGTGTGGGGGTTGATAAGAATGAGGTCGAGTTCATGGCTAATCTTTTTGGTTGTAAGGTTGGCTCTTTCCCATTTATCACGGTTTGCCTATTGGTGCCAAAATGAACAAATTCGCAAGTTGGAAACCGGTTATAGATAAGTTCGAGAAAAGGTTATTGGATTGGAAAGCACGTGCGATGTCGTTCGGTGGACGTTTAACACTCGTGAATTCGGTTCTAAATAGTTTGCCTTTGTACTACTTTTCGCTCTTCCGTGCCCCGCTTTGCGTGCTTAAAAAGCTCGAGTGTGTGAGAAGAAGTTTTTTTTTGGTGGGTCGGGAGACGAGTCAAAAATCTCGTTGGTTAAATGGGATGATGTTATTCGTCCTTGGGCGGATGACGGACTTAATGTGGGTTCTCTTAATTGTAAAAACTTATCTTTAATCGGCAAGTGGTGGTGGAGGTTTCTTACCGAACCCACTTCCTTGTGGGTTAAAGTTATCAAAAGTATTCATGGGGCTTCGGGGTTATTTTTTTCGGGTGGGGCCAATTCATTTACATGTTCTAATCCTAATTCTACTTGGAGTAAAATTGTGAAAACAAGATTCTAGATAGATAGCTTCGGTGTTGACTTTTTTAAGTCATTTTCAAGGGTGCTCGGTAATGGAAACAATACAAAATTTTGGGAAGACGTGTGGGTCAAAGATAAACCTTTAAAAGATATTTTGTAACAACCCAACCCGTTAACCAACCAAAAACGCAGCATAAAAAAAATTAAAACTGAGCTGACCAGATGAGGTGCGCGGCGCGCACAGGGCCTGGCAGCCCGCTGTCCACTTTTTCCAATTTTCGTAAAAAGATCTCTTGCTTCCCGACACTTCTAGACCAAACGCTTTTTACAACATTTTATATTAGTTAAAACTAACACGTTCCAATAATAAAATGAGTTTTACGAGACCGGGCCCACATCGGCCGTTTTACGACTTTCGTACAAAATACAAGTTTTCAACCACATGATTTTTAACACAAAATAAAGACCGAGCATGGTGATTGGGGATACGCTACGCAATCCTAACCAATCCAAAAACACGTCTTCTAAAGCAAACTACGCAAGTCCACTAGCTCCCACGCTGTGATGACCCGGAAATTTCGACTAAATTTAAACTTAATCTTAAATGATTAATGACTTCGACACGATAAGCAAAGCCTATGAAGTTGAATCTCAAAATTTTGAACTATTCAATTACCCTTCGGTTGTTCTCAATGATTCGCAAACCATTATATGTAAACAGATACATATATATACTATAACTTGAAAACGTAACAAAGTTTTAATTGCATGATACCGTACATTAAACTTATTGGTTTATATATCTATTTGAATATATATGATTTCAAGTTATTTAGTAAACGATAGTAACATTCGATTATTGATTCGATTGATATTTAGATAAGTTAACTAAAACGTTTAAGATGAACAAGTAAAATACTAATTTGCTACAGTATTTTCAAATTGCTACAGTACCCAAAATGCTACAGTGTTTTCAAAAATCACTATTTGCTACAGTGAAATTGACTTTGCTACAGTGAATTGCTACAGTGAATCACTATTTGCTACATTGAAATTGACTTTGCTACAGTGAATTGCTACAGTGAATCACTATTTGCTACAGTGAAATTGACTTTGCTACAGTGAATTGCTACAATGAATTGCTACAGTGAAATTGACTTGCTACAGTGAATTGCTACAGTAACACTAGAATTTTAGCAACGATTATATGATAACTAGAATTTTAAACTTTATTCATCCTCTCGTACCAACCGCCAATCATCCCGGAATAATAGAAGAAGTTAACGAGCTTCGCGCTCGAGTTGTGGCTTTGGAGAATATGATGCACAATTTGCAGGCATCACAGGCAGCACCGGTAGCACCACCAGAACCAACAGCACAACCAACAACGGTACCAGTACCGACAACAACAACATCCGCAACGTAAACCTTAACCTCACAATCTGTCTCACGAGTATCAACCTCATACGCACCGTAGACACCGAAGAATACTAATAACCATAAACGATGAAGTATTAATTCATAACTTCATTGGAGAAATATCCTGCGACGATTATGTAATCTTTAATATAGAAGAGATTATTCGTTTCTAGTTCCAACCGAAAATCAAATGAGTTTAATAACTCATTAAATCTATATTACATCCGAAGGAAATATACATACATATATTTTCATAAAGATTGTAATTGAAAATCCTTTTGTACAAACTGTTAATGATGAGAATATTTTAACGGGTAGGTAATACCCTAGAAATATATAAATTCCACATTAATATGTTACACTATACATTCTTCAATTCTGATTCAGCAATCATTAACTATACTGCTCAAACCTATAGATATACGTATCTGTTCATCGCAGAATAACCATTTTCATTCAATTTCATATTCTGATTTCGATAGATCAGAATCCAAGTCAAGATTAAACGAAAAACATCACTCTTAGATTCCTACATCTTTCAAAACCATGCTTCGAAAACCATGCTTTGAATTCAGAACAGTAGTAGAACATCATATGATTACATTTTGCGTTCAAACCCATCGAAATTATTGGAAACACTTCAACTAATGAACAAACGAGAAGACAAACCAACTACACGATATCTACGAGAAGAAAGATTTGTACTTATAATCATACATCTGGAAAGCTCTCGAAACCTAAGTAAAACTTTAACACGTATCTGTGATAAATCCTTCGGCATTATTATTACTGAAAATAATCTTACAATTCCTTTTCAAGTATCCAGTTTTGTCACAACTTCAGCAAGTCAACTTCATTTGGATAAGCCTTAATTAAACCTTGACATATAGGATTACCCTTTCTATTGTTGTTACCGGGGAACCTTTTATATCCCATCATATTAGCAGTAAATGTACCAGCGACTCCGTCACTCTGCTATTTAAATCTCTCCGGAAATCACTATATATACCTTGAAATCTGATCATGTACTCATCCACATCTTGTAACGGTAATTGCCATACCAACCACCGGGAATTAACAATCAGTATTTTGAATCTCGCAGCGTTTTCTACGACAACAGTTATATATAAACATATAACATCTATCTTCTAGACTTAGATACTTCGAATGTGAGGTTTCTGAAAAACACCCCAAACTGTGAAACTAGTCCTCCTAATTTTGGAAAAATGCTGATAAAGTAGCAAAAACGGTAAACGACTTTAACAGTCAAAAGTTTGATGATAAAGAATAGTATGGTGGTAAAGCTGAGAAAAAGAGAAGGTTTGGAATTGAAAAACGGATTGAGCAAACCATAAAGGAGACTGTGGACAAGTCACAGGGACTAAACTTATACATAAAGAATCTAGATGATTCTGTTTTTGATGAAATATTTAGCAAATATCTTGCTCCTTACTTATTTCAAATTCTTGCGGAACATATTCTTCATCATCCTTCGATATTAGAAATTCTAAGATATTATCATATCTTTCATTATAAATATCTTCGATATTTCTGAAGATATCTTCATAACTATTATCATCCGAAATTATTTATCTCTTCACGCTATCTGTGTTACATCATAAAAGAAACTATTTTAGTTTCTAAAATCTGAAAAATTCAAAAAAAAAAATGGATGTTTTGAAGTAGTGTTGGGAACTGAAGCATGAGTTAATATAATATAATGACACTTGATCAACGTGATTATATTACAGTAAGTCATGCTGAGTTTCTAATGGAACGTGATAAAGGTTCACAGATCCCACCCTCATCATGAACCATGTTACATAACTCTTTTAACCTCTAAACATATCAAGAAAATATTTTTCTTGATGATTCGGTCTTTTCCGGATAATTTGGTAATTTGACAAATCAAGATCGTGCCATTATGATTACCTTCTCAGAACAATAACTATGTTCATCCAAAACTCTATACCTACGAATTCTGGACCATTACAAGAGATGCCTAATCGCAAGAAGAAGAAACGAAGGGACAAAGCTCCGAAATAGAAATTGGAGTATAAATCGCAGCAAATAGGAGGGAGTATTAACTGTAAATGACAATGATTATAGAAGACAGGAGTAGGGACATTAAAATATAAGGGGATATATAAAGCCCGATAACAAACCTGAAATTACAAACCGTGTATATCAATGCGTATAACAATATAAAGACACGGGAGAATGATAAATACAACAATCCCTAGAGCATAATAGAAATAAACAGATTCTTCTGGTGGGAGCTGGAAAAGAAGGATGATTGTGGCAAACGTCAATATTAGGTCAAGAACCAGAACTGGATTGAGCATTTTCACAATTTTTTTTAATGTATTAATTGGGGAAGAAAGTTTTAAGGGTGGTGAATATTATGAAACGGAAGAAGTCAATTTATAATGGAAATACTGGACAAAGTAGCCAGGGCAGGTTACCACATTTAATTAAAGTGGATCCTAATTTCCTTAAATCCCGGTGAATCAAATCCTGTATATATTTCAAAGATTTTCTTTTAATTTCCTTGAATTCCGGAAATCAAACGTTACTACGTCAAGAGATAAGACGAATCTCTATTCTCCATTTCACTCTATTACGATAACTTCTCTCATACGCTTCGAGTAATTGGATTGTTTTATCCATATTATTCAACGGTGATAAAAATTCTATTTATCAACACATATTCGTCATGAAAACATTTTTATTGTTAGCCATGACGACCTCACTCAAATTTCGGGACGAAATTTCTTTAACGGGTAGGTACTGTGATGACCCGGAAATTTCGACTAAATTTAAACTTAATCTTAAATGATTAATGACTTCGACACGATAAGCAAAGCCTATGAAGTTGAATCTCAAAATTTTAAACTATTCAATTACCCTTCGGTTGTTCTCAACGATTCGTGAACCATTATATGTAAACAGATACATATATATACTATAACTTGAAAACGTAACAAAGTTTTAATTGCATGATACCGTACATTAAACTTATTGGTTTATATATCTATTTGAATATATATGATTTCAAGTTATTTAGTAAACGATAGTTAACATTCGATTATTGATTCGATTGATATTTAGATAAGTTAACTAAAACGTTTAAGATGAACAAGTAAAATACTAATTTGCTACAGTATTTTCAAATTGCTACAGTACCCAAAATGCTACAGTGTTTTCAAAAATCACTATTTGCTACAGTGAAATTGACTTTGCTACAGTGAATTGCTACAGTGAATTGCTACAGTAACTTTGCTACAGTAACACTATTTCAAAATGAAAATGTATATATTAACAAATAGCGAGACGATGATTTATAGAAGTAAATGACCAAAACATTTGAAAGTTTAAGATATACTATGAGTGGTATAGTTTATGGATAATTTAAGACTATATTTTGACAAAGGTACGTGACACGAAACGTAAAATGCAAGTTTTCTAAAGGTACGAAAGGACATTCGAAAAACTGGAACCGGGACATAAGTCGAGTGATGACGTACGACTTATCGGAACAAAAATTACAAGTCAACTATGCACGTGAATTTAATATAATATATAATTAATTATTTAAATTATATATATTATATTAATATTTTATCATGTCGACAAACAAATGGACAAATGATTCTGAGCTGGAAATTGAGGCCATGCGATCGCATGGCCATCATGCCCAAAATCCATGCGATCGCATGAGGCAAAATTTCAGGCCAAGTGCTATAAATTCTCGAGTTTTGGCCAGATAAATCACACACACATATATATTATTTTTACTCCGTATTTATTTATTTTATTATTATTATTATTATTATTATTATTATTATTATTATTATTATTAATAATAAGATTATTATTAATCTTATTATTTTTATTATTAGTGTTATTATTTTTGCGATACAAAAATAATAATGTACATAAAATATTACGACGGAGTGCTGTCCAAGTAATTTTTCAAAACGAGTTTCCGAGAAAGCTAGAGCTAAGGAAAATATGGGTTATTGCCAAGGAGGTTATGGGTAATATTCGGGGGTATTTTTGTGAATCAAACCTCGTGCTTATTATCTCCAATGCGTCTACGTGCTTTCCTGCAATATTGTATATCAATATTAAACTGTGAGTTTCATATGATCCCTTTTACTCTCTACATTTTTGGGCTGAGAATACATGCAAATGCTTTATTAACTGATTTACAATATATATATATACGTGAGTTTCATATGATCCCTTTTACTCTCTACATTTTTGGGCTGAGAATACATGCAAATGCTTTATTAACTGATTTACAATATATATATACGTGAGTTCATTGATCCCTTTTTATACATATTTTTGGGCTGAGAATACATGCGCTGTTTTATAAAATGAATACAAAAACTAAAACTGATATGCGTGAGTTTCATATGATCCCTTTTACTCTATATTTTTGGGCTGAGAATACATGCACTTTATTTTAAACGCAATGGATACAAGTACATACTAAATTCTACACTAAGTTTGAACCGAAAATCCCTTAGCTTTGGTAACTAGTAACTGCCAGTTATAAGAACTGGTGGGCGCGAGTAGTAGTATATGGATCCATAGGGCTTGACATCCCCGTCCGAGCTAGAGCGCTAGCCTTTTAACGGACGTATGCTATTTGATTAGCGTACACGTTGGTTTGCGTGTATTATTAAGATGATTATACAAAGGGTACAAATTATATATACGTTAAAGTTTAGTTACCAGGGTGCTCAACTTTGTAGAACCGATTGATAAACGTTTCGGATGAAACAACTGAAATCTTGTGATCCCCCCTTTTATGTAAAACCTATTGATAAACGTTTTGAATAAAACAACTGAACTTTTGTAATCCACATTGATATACGGATTATGTGTAATATTAAAACTATGAACTCACCAACCTTTGTGTTGACACTTGAAGCATGTTTATTCTCAGGTTTCCTAGAAGTCTTCTGCTGTTTGCTTATATGTTAGACAAGCTATGTGCATGGAGTCATACATGGCATATTTTTCAAGGAAACGTTGCATTCACCAAATCATCACCATGTATCTTATTTTGACTGTACTGTCAACGGAAGTACTATTGTAAACTATTATTTACAGTGATTGTCTATATGTAGAAATCATCAGATGTTGAAAACCTTTGATTTAAATATTCATTTATGGTGTGCCTTTTCAAAAGAATGCAATGTTTACAAAACGTATCATATAGAGGTCAAATACCTCTCAATGAAATCAATGAATGACGTATTGTCCATATGGATTTGGAGCGATCGTCACACACGCTTACCCGAGCCACCGTCTCCATGCAAATCTATAAAAATGTAAATAACGAGAGGGTAAGCTAACGCTTAGTGAGTGAGAATATACTACATACATATATATTCATAAAATGGACACGCCACACAATAATAATCAAATAGCACATACCGGAGCATCCAAGCATAAAGGCAAGCTAATCTAAGCATACCATACGACCGCTATACAACAAGCTAAAAATATCAACAACGTAAGTTCACCTACGAAGATATGAACAACACCATCAAGCTACACCCGGGGGTTAGCTACATCACAACAATACGACAAACATCGATGTTCACAACATCCACTAGTATTCAAGATCTCAAGGCTAGCCCAACGAATGGTATCGTCAACTTCGAACTTAATTCCCATCCGTCCTAATAAATGTGGTATCGTCAACATCGAACTTAAACCCACATATGAGGTATCGTCAACATCGAACTTAAACCCTCATCGAATGAATTAATGTGGTATCGTCAACATCGAACTTAAACCCACATATGAGGTATCGTCAACATCGAACTTAAACCCTTATCGAATGTCACTACAATAGTGGTATGGCTTCGTCAACATCGAACTTTAAATCCATACATGAGGCATCGTCAACATCGAACTTAAACCCTCATCAAAACGAACCAATAATATACTCTAGGTTATGGTATCGTCAACATCAAAATTTAACCCATACCCCACAAATAAATAAATCATATACATACATATATAATTTTTCCACTCACAAGCCTATGTGATAACGTACACACGAAGTGTGCACCTCGCCAAAGATGGTCAACCCAAACGCACAACCGTGCCAATTGGACATGTACACAAGTCCATCAAATCCACCTATATGTGAAGTGAGCTCTATAGCCGAGAATCACTTCACCCGACCCGCACCCATCCTACACATACATATGCACATAGGATATTAACACTCACCTTGAAGTCTTGATGGATGCCAAACCAAAATCCGCAATCGCCGATGGAATATACCTATTCCATTCATCACATAACAAGTAACACAATTAGGGTTGACTTACAAACCAACCCAATTGACACTTAGTGCAATTTCGACCCAAATGCACTTCCAAGTACAAACCGTTCCCAAAATTAACCAATAATCACTAACACAAGTGAGAATGGTCCTAATACGCCAATTAAACCCAATCATAGGTTTTAAACACCTATCTTGCCCAAAATGACAAACCCTAATTTTGACTCAATTCAAAATTAGTCATTCGAATACACTAAAATGGGTTCCAACACTTCCATAATCACCAAACCTAGTGATTAAACCCAATTCCAAGTCCTAAATCATGGCCAAGTCGGTTTCTAACCCAAAACCCACCAACAACAACAATAAACCCGATTACTAACATCAATAAACTCACTTCAAGAGTTTAAATGGGTTTCTCTACAAATCAAGTTCAAACCCTAACTTTGGATATCAAATCAAACATTGAAATTCGGAGTTAGAACTTACCACAACAACCAAAACGAAGCTAGGAACGAGGTGAACAACTTTAAAACCCGAGCTTTGGTGAGAATCCAACTCTTTCTTCTCCAAATGAAGCTCCCTCTCTCTAAAACTCTTATCTCTCTAGGGTTTGAAGATGAGAGTGATGAATGGATGTGAAAATGATCCAAAGTTGGATCCAAACCAACTGATAAAGCCCACAGATCCCGCATCAAGTGAAATGACCAAATTGCCCTTCATTAAACTCAAAATAGAAAAAGGTTGAAATCTGTCGCTGGCAAGGTGCGCGGCGCGCACCCATAACTGTGTGCGGCGCGCACAACAGTCTGGGCAGATTCTGACCTTCCACAATACTTCCTGCATTCAACGTAGCATAATTACACTTCCGTTCAATAAATATTAGAGTCTTACAACTCTCCCCCACTTAGAATCGATCACGTCCTCGTGATCCTCGTCACTTAACCAAACGGACCACGCTCCATGGTCCTTAAACGTAAGTCCCAAACCGACTTTTCTAGGCAATTCTTCCCAATGAATCGCTTTTAACAACCAAAATCGTCACACGCAATTTATCAAGTCACAATCCGTGCACTAAACCTTACTCAATCCCTCACATCGGGAAAACTCAGCAAATCTCGAACCGAGATATCAACCCTCTAGCGTACCATTACCAAGTACAATGCTAAAGTAACCACACATCAAAATAAAGTCAACCATCTAAACCGACCAAGACCGAATAGAAGCGAATCCTTACAGATAGCGCTCACCACTTAACATACTTTGTAGTGCGCAATACGACCAATACGCAACTACCGTAACATCATAATCCAACGGCTAAAACCGATTGCGCCCAACGACTATGGCAACGCAGATCCCAAGGTGTACAAAATCGACTATCGTCACACCCGTAACATCATGTGAGCGAAACACGGCTATCGCATCACTAATCATACAACATGGTCCTCACGACCCCACCATCGGTGTATGAAACAACCGATAGATCAAACATCACGAGGACTGGCCGAAAACTACACGTGATCCACTTCCTAAATCTCAACACATGAATGGTACTCCCATTCCCTATCGGTACTTGCATTTCCCGATAACGTTATACCATACCGATATAACACTACTCCCATGGTAAGTTAGTGGACCGAGCCGACGGCCATAACCCACCAATCACATACGCTCTTTTGGCCTCATACAACGAGTAGTGCAACATTGCGCACTGCTACACTATAGTGAACCCTAGCGGGATACACTAACCATCCATCTCGAACGAAGTATATACGCATACTTAAAATCATTCCACCCCGCTTGGAATTTCCGCACACGAATCAAACGCACACGCGAACATCGCCATCGCAATCGAGCAAGAACCACCTATAACGAACATAGGCACAAAACAATAATTCCCTAGAAGAGAATCTGATACGCATATCCCTTAACCGAGGGACTTCACCTCGATCGTCAAACACGTCTATTACCTCTTAACGAGGTTTACCACATTACCACTCCGGTGATAATTCAAATCCAAAATCATAAGTACAATTTAACCAAAATCGTACTCTACCACAATCGACCAAAACTAGGTCCCAACACAATTTCCGGATCTACTAAGAGCATCATTCGAAATCTCATACTAAAACCTTCTAGTGCGGGAGTGTAACTCCCCCACTTGAAACTACGTTCCCTAATCGCCTCGCCGTGGTAACATCACCCACGATAGTTACCACTATCCGCCATACGTGACCAATTTCTCCATCGGTCATAACACTCGAATTCCCACGAATTCATTTCGCACACTAGAAATTGACGTCCACCGTCACCCGTTGGTTTTACTTAAACAATGACACAAAACCAACACAACACGCACATTGTACAACCGTACAATGCTACCGGAAAGTAGACTTTACTAACAATTGCTTTTACACGACCCATCACCACATATTGCTCCATCCTTGAGCACGCGAAGGATTTTAACCTATCCTTAAACAATTCGAACGAAGAGTTCACCACAATTTACACAAACTTTACTCTCGCAATCATCCAATTGCTATAGCTTGTCAAATTCTACCTATGTACCTAAGGGTTTCACTTTGGTACCCTAAGTACAATGTAATCGCAACACCATCGGAGTCGAACACCACGCTAGTAGGTATAAAAGAGGCACCTAACGTCGCATCATGTAGACTCCATTACCAACATACATCGAGATCCAAGACGCTCGATCTTAAGGGTTCCAACCACCCGACGAACCTCACGGTTCATCAACTTTAACGCGAGAGCGGACACGCTCTAACGTCCGAACGCCAAAGCCCACACACATGGCTTGGTAGAAACATTTTCCAATACTAAGGAATGCTTGGTTGCACCAAGTCTTACGCCCTTCGCCCATAAATCAAAACGTCACCATAGGGTACTTCCATTAGGAACGTCACCCATATCAATAACATGTACAACACCATGCATTTAACCAACTCAAACTCAACGGCACATAATAAATAATCAAAAGGACATATTTATTAAAACGAAACGCACCTTAACGTCTCCTTGTCGCACCCGTCCCTGCTAACTTGGGACATTCCGACTTACGATGTCCTTCCCCTTGGCAAACGAAGCATACCATGCCATCACCCTTTGGAACCGAACATTCCCAAGACTTGTGACCCCTCAAGCCACAATTGTAACACTTAGGCCCACTAGAGTTTGATATACCCGTCCGTGTACCACCCGTGCTCGCACTCGGACCCTTAGTCCTCTTACTTGGAGCACTATACGAATCAACCATTCTCTTACTTGAAAGCTCCCTAACCTTCGATCGCGAATAAGATTCGAAACCCCTAGCCATGTTAAATAACTCCGCAAACGAGTTCACTTGGCCAACGCTAATTTTGCCCTGCAACTCATCATTCAAAGTCCGATAGAAATCTTCCATCAACATCCGATCATTACCAATATACTCCGGGCAAAAACGAGCCTTCGACATAAAGGTCGTCTTTAGAGTATTCAAGTCCATCGATCCTTGTTGCAAATTCCGCAACTCATTTCGCATTTCCGACAAATCGGCTGAAGTCCGAAACTCCTCGAAGAATTCCTTCTTAAACTCGTCCCACGATAACGCCATAAACGGTTTACCACCGACAAGATCAATCTTACCATCCAACCAATCCTTCGCCCTACCCCGCAACAAACTAGTAGCGAGTCTTGTCTTTTTCTCAGGAGGGCATTCAATAGTACGAAAACACCCTTCGACATCCGAGATCCAAGTTGTGCTTATCAAAGGATCCAGTTTTTCGTCGTACATCGGGGGTTTAGTCCTCATGAAGCTCTTAAGACAATGCTCCATTTCACCACTACTCCGAGATTCGGAATACTTCCTAACCATTTCTTCTCGAAACGCACTCATTTGCTCCGCAACGGCGGCCGCAACTCTAGCGTTAAACTCTAGATCGTTCGTCTCGATCCCGTTTCCCGTCGCCATTCTAAGGAATGCAAAAGCGATTAGATCACGAACGTATAAAACAACACGCATAACACCGCCCCATCTTGCTCAACACTCGTCGTACATCGCTTGTTAGACACGATTTGCACCCGTAATAAGGTTTGCAAGTCCTTATTACGCACACACGTCGTCTCAACTCGTTAGTACAACGACCGCCTCGCTCGATGATATAACCAACACAATGACAATTCTACGCGATATAAACACACGCGAGAATTATTGTCACAACACAATAATATATTAATAATATCCGCATTACTAATATAAACGTTAGTCCACCTACAAACAAGGCACTAACTATAACCTATTCCGTCCCGTACTCCTACAAGTCCCGCAACAAATTAAGCACACACAAAAGTCTAAGTCTAGGCACCTATCTCCAGTCACCTAAATCCCTTAGACCATGCTCTGATACCACTTGTAACAACCCAACCCGTTAACCAACCAAAAACGCAGCATAAAAAAAATTAAAACTGAGCTGACCAGATGAGGTGCGCGGCGCGCACAGGGCCTGGCAGCCCGCTGTCCACTTTTTCCAATTTTCGTAAACAGATCTCTTGCTTCCCGACACTTTTAGACCAAACGCTTTTCACAACATTTTATATAAGTTAAAACTAACACGTTCCAATAATAAAATGAGTTTTACGAGACCGGGCCCACATCAGCCGTTTTACGACTTTCGTACAAAATACAAGTTTTCAACCACATGATTTTTAACACAAAATAAAGACCGAGCATGGTGATTGGGGATACGCTACGCAATCCTAACCAATCCAAAAGCACGTCTTCTAAAGCAAACTACGCAAGTCCACTAGCTCCCACGCTTACCCGAGCCACCGTCTCCATGCAAATCTATAAAAATGTAAACAACGAGAGGGTAAGCTAACGCTTAGTGAGTGAGAATATACTACATACATATATATATGCATAAAATGGACACGCCACACAATAATAATCAAATAGCACATACCGGAGCATCCAAGCATAAAGGCAAGCTAATCTAAGCATACCATACGACCGCTATACAACAAGCTAAAAATATCAACAACGTAAGTTCACCTACGAAGATATGAACAACGCCATCAAGCTACACCCGGGGGTTAGCTACATCACAACAATACGACAAACATCGATGTTCACAACATCCACTAGTATTCAAGATCTCAAGGCTAGCCCAACGAATGGTATCGTCAACTTCGAACTTAATTCCCATCCGTCCTAATAAATGTGGTATCGTCAACATCGAACTTAAACCCACATATGAGGTATCGTCAACATCGAACTTAAACCCTCATCGAATGAATTAATGTGGTATCGTTAACATCGAACTTAAACCCACATATGAGGTATCGTCAACATCGAACTTAAACCCTCATCGAATGTCACTACAATAGTGGTATGACTTCGTCAACATCGAACTTTAAATCCATACATGAGGCATCGTCAACATCGAACTTAAACCCTCATCAAAACGAACCAACAATATACTCTAGGTTATGGTATCGTCAACATCGAACTTTAACCCATACCCCACAAATAAATAAATCATATACATACATATATAATTTTTCCACTCACAAGCCCATGTGATAACGTACACACGAAGTGTGCACCTCGCCAAAGATGGTCAACCCAAACGCACAACCGTGCCAATTGGACATGTACACAAGTCCATCAAATCCACCTATATGTGAAGTGAGCTCTATAGCCGAGAATCACTTCACCCGACCCGCACCCATCCTACACATACATATGCACATAGGATATTAACACTCACCTTGAAGTCTTGATGGATGCCAAACCAAAATACGCAATCGCCGATGGAATATACCTATTCCATTCATCACATAACAAGTAACACAATTAGGGTTGACTTACAAACCAACCCAATTGACACTTAGTGCAATTTCGACCCAAATGCACTTCCAAGTACAAACCGTTCCCAAAATTAACCAATAATCACTAACACAAGTGAGAATGGTCCTAATACGCCAATTAAACCCAATCATAGGTGTTAAACACCTATCTTGCCCAAAATGACAAACCCTAATTTTGAATCAATTCAAAATTAGTCATTCGAATACACTAAAATGGGTTCCAACACTTCCATAATCACCAAACCTAGTGATTAAACCCAATTCCAAGTCCTAAATCATGGCCAAGTCGGTTTCCAACCCAAAACCCACCAACAACAACAATAAACCCGATTACTAACATCAATAAACTCACTTCAAGAGTTTAAATGGGTTTCTCTACAAATCAAGTTCAAACCCTAACTTTGGATATCAAATCAAACATTGAAATTTGGAGTTAGAACTTACCACAACAACCAAAACGAAGCTAGGAACGAGGTGAACAACTTTAAAACCCGAGCTTTGGTGAGAATCCAACTCTTTCTTCTCCAAATGAAGCTCCCTCTATCTAAAACTCTTCTCTCTCTAGGGTTTGAAGATGAGAGTGATGAATGGATGTGAAAATGATCCAAAGTTGGATCCAAACCAACTGATAAAGCCCACAGATCCGGCATCAAGTGAAATGACCAAATTGCCCTTCATTAAACTCAAAATAGAAAAAGGCTGAAATCTGTCGCTGGCAAGGTGCGCGGCGCGCACCCATAACTGTGTGCGACGCGCACAACAGTCTGGGCAGATTCTGACCTTCCACAATACTTCCTGCATTCAACGTAGCATAATTACACTTCCGTACAATAAATATTAGAGTCTTACAACTCTCCCCCACTTAGAATCGATCACGTCCTCGTGATCCTGGTCACTTAACCAAACGGACCACGCTCCATGGTCCTTAAACGTAAGTCCCAAACCGACTTTCCTAGGCAATTCTTCCCAATGAATCGCTTTTAACAACCAAAATCGTCACACGCAATTTATCAAGTCATAATCCGTGCACTAAACCTTACTCAATCCCTCACATCGGGAAAACTCAGCAAATCTCGAACCGAGATATCAACCCTCTAGCGTACCATTACCAAGTACAATGCTAAAGTAACCACACATCAAAATAAAGTCAACCATCTAAACCGACGAAGACCGAATAGAAGCGAATCCTTACAGATAGCGCTCACCACTTAACATACTTTGTAGTGCGCAATACGACCAATACGCAACTACCGTAACATCATAATCCAACGGCTAAAACCTATTGCGCCCAACGACTATGGCAACGCAAATCCCAAGGTGTACAAAATCGACTATCGTCACACCCGTAACATCATGTGAGCGAAACATGGCTATCGCATCACTAATCATACAACATGGTCCTCACGACCCCACCATCGGTGTATGAAACAACCGATAGATCAAACATCACGAAGACTGGCCGAAAACTACACGTGATCCACTTCCTAAATCTCAACACATGAATGGTACTCCCATTCCCCATCGGTACTTGCATTTCCCGATAACGTTATACCATACCGATATAACACTACTCCCATGGTAAGTTAGTGGACCGAGCCGACGGCCATAACCCATCGGTCATAACACTCGAATTCCCACGAATTCATTTCGCACACTAGAAATTGACGTCCACCGTCACCCGTTGGCTTTACTTAAACAATGACACAAAACCAACACAACACGCACATTGTACAACCGTACAATGCTACCGGAAAGTAGACTTTACTAACAATTAGGTTTACACGACCCATCACCACATCTTGCTCCATCCTTGAGCACGCGAAGGATTTTAACCTATCCTTAAACAATTCGAACGAAGAGTTCACCACAATTTACACAAACTTTACTCTCGCAATCATCCAATTGCTATAGCTTGTCAAATTCTACCTAGTTACTCATGTACCTAAGGGTTTCACTTCGGTACCCTAAGTACAATGTAATCGCAACACCATCGGAGTCGAACACCACGCTAGCAGGTATAAAAGAGGCACCTAACGTCGCGTCATGTAGACTCCATTACCAACATACATCGAGATCCAAGACGCTCAATCTCAAGGGTTCCAACCACCCGACGAACCTCACGGTTCATCAACTTTAACGCGAAAGCGGACACGCTTTAACGTCCGAACGCCAAAGCCTACACACATGGCTTGGTAGAAACATTTTCCAATACTAAGGAATGCTTGGTTGTACCAAGTCTTACGCCCTTCGCCCATAAATCAAAACGTCACCATAGGGTACTTCCATTAGGAACGTCACCCATATCACTAACATGTACAACACCATGCATTTAACCAACTCAAACTCAACGGCACATAATAAATAATCAAAAGGACATATTTATTAAAACGAAACGTACCTTAACGTCTCCTTGTCGCACCTGTCCCCGCTAACTTGGGACATTCCAACTTACGATGTCCTTCCCCTTGGCAAACGAAGCACACCATGCCATCACCCTTTGGCACCGAACATTCCCAAGACTTGTGACCCCTCACGCCACAATTGTAACACTTAGGCGCACTAGAGTCCGATATACCCGTCCGTGTACCACCCGTGCTCGCACTCGGACCCTTAGTCCTCTTACTTGGAGCACTATACGAATCTTGATGAACTAGATAGATAAACTTGTAACATCCCGCGTTTTTCCGTTAAATTTATTTTTAACACCGTCTTTTTCTTTTAAATAATACCTTTCGTTATTTAAATTCGTAGTTTCCGTTGACTAACGTTCATAATAATTCCGTCATTTAATTATAACATCTCTCGTTAACTTGCGTTTTAAAAATAGTCGTTTGGTTATTTCCCGCACCCGACAACAAACTTGAGGGACTAATCTCGCCACTCGGGTAAACTTGGCTAACTAGTGACTCCTCACCACCACACACTTCATTTCACCATCTTCTTCCTCTTTTTCTTTCTTCCTTTTCTCTCAAGAACACAAACACAAATTCATCATCTAATTTTGATCTTGGAAGCTCACAACAAATCCGACTACATATTCTTGATCCTCTCATCATCCTCTTCGATTTGATGCTAACCACTTCGATTTTGGGTAACATTTCTAAAACTCTAGATTTCTCAAATTCGTGATTTTGACTTGATATGTTGTTAGTTAGTGTCTATGGCTCGTGTATAACATGAATATATGATTTGTATGCTCGATCTTGATGTTTAGGTGTAACTAGCTTGATAATGAAAAGTGTATGCTTAATCTTTGATTTTGGATGATGAAATGTGTTTAGATGTTAATGTTTGTGTGTTCAAAGTGTTAGTTACTTCAATAGCTTCGTTTTGGTGTGTTGATTGACATGAAAACCTTACATTAACATGATTAGTGATTTTGAGGTTTGGTTAGGGTTTGACAACTCTTAAAAACGAACTTTTGATGCGTTGAATGCTTGTTAATGTTATTGATAAGTGTTTAGTTGTATTACACATTTCATTACCTTCAAAACGGCATATCATATGTATAAATTGGATTCCCGAAACTTGAATTGCAATTGATAAACTTAAAACTTGAAAATAAACCTCTATTGATCGCTTGACGGGATTTCGGTTATAGTATATGATGTTTTTGCTTGATGAAAAGTGCTTAGTTGCGTTCCTTGTCGAAAGAGCTTTCCGATGATATAAAATACATGTTCTAATTGTTTGCGGTTTGTAAAATGTGTTGGTTTGTGTTTTGGTTCGTGTAATTGAGAAATTCAGCAAACAGGGCCTGGAAGGCATTTGGGACGCCGTCCAGAAACTCAAGACGCCGTCCCACTCTTCAATTTGGGACGCCGTCTAGCCCATTAGGACGCCGTCCCACTCTTCAATTTGGGACGCCGTCTAGCTATTTGGGACGCCGTCCCATTGTGCTAAAACTGGCTGTTCACTTGGTCATTTGACATGAAAATGTTTGCTATGCTACGGACCTCCGATTAACATGAAACTTGGCCAACATGCTCATATATGATTATATAACTTAGAAAAATTGTCGGATATCCAACCCGACCCCGTTGACTTTTCTGTTGACTTTGACCCGACCAAGTTGACTTTTAATCAAACTTAACCAAATAATTGTGCAATCGTTCTAACATGTTTTTATACTTGTACCTTGCATGAAACATGACAACTTGACTCACATGCTACATTATTGAGTCGTAACGAGCCATAGGACTAATTGAACATCTTTGACCTATCGTGTTTACCGTTATTGATACAAACCTATTGTTTAGGTCAAGACTAGCTTTGTCTTTGCACGCGTTTACTTGTTGAAGTACTTTATTAACACTCGCGCTCAAGGTGAGATCATAGTCCCACCTTTTTCAACAACTTTTATACTTTTAAATCGTGGGCTGAGAAAACATCTACTTTGTTACATCTTGTACTACTTACTATTATGTTTTGAACACAAGTGTGAAAACAAACATTCCACGTGCGAGTTAGAACAAAAATGCCTCAATTCGATTATCATTAGTTACACTTGCAGGGTGTAAGCGAGAACTTATATTGTGTGGCCATACGGGTTTAACAAACCCTCATTCGGACGGTTCGCTACCGTTATGCGGATGAAATATATTTTTGTGTCTTAGTGCGGGTTCTAGCACTGTGTGATGGGGTAACGTTGGTTAAGTTTTGATAATTGAGTGCTCGCGTATAACAACACTTTTGGAATGCAAATGATTTGGATAATCTACGTTATGGATATACAAAAATCTTGTGGTTCAAAGACAACGTTTAATACTTACTAAACCTATGATTTCACCAACGTTTTCGTTGACAGATTCTTCTATGTTTTTCTCAGGTCTTGCACGATATGTGATACATGCTTCCGCTCACTATTTGATACTTGCATCCGATGTCGAGTATACATGCATTTCATGGAGCGTCTTTTGACTTTACTTTAAACCGTGTCGCCTAGATTTCAATCGTACTTATAACGTTGTAACTTAACTTTTGGTTGAACAATTCTTGTAAACTTTGAAACAATCTTATTTTGAAATGAAGGCGACATATTTTGGTCAAACGTTATCTTAAAGACTTATAATCAGGTAATGGGACCCACGTAGCCGACGCCGTCACTTGACGATTTGTCAGGGTCGCTACAGTTGGTATCAGAGCCTTGGTTGTAGGGATTTAGAGTTCATTTGTGTCCACCCCGAGTCATAGGGTACATAGGTGAATCTAGACTACAACCGGCATATAGACTGCAGTAGGAATTACTTGACTATTTGTGCATTTATACTCGAACTCTTCTATCATATCTAACTCGTATTCGATCTTGATCTTACGTTGATAAATTTTGTTGACGCGCCACCTTGACTTTATGAAGTAATGTTAAATGCACATGAGAATCAGGGTAACATAATTTCCGGGATTATATTACGGTGATTCACATGGACGTTCCGACATTATGACATAAAGAATTTAGGGCGAGTCAAGGAAAATTTTCTCTCTATGCTTATTCCATACTCCGGTTAGTATTGTTGAAAATACTAACCAACGATATTCTTGTGTCATGAAGGAACAATGGCTCGTCGACGCGCTCCTCCCGAAACTCCCGAACAAGCCCTCCAACGTATGATAGCCACTGCCGTGGATGCGGCCATGGCCGGTCACTCCTCCAACAACAACAATAACAACAATCATCACAACAACAGCAATGGAGCCGGAAATTCCAACGAGGGTTGCTCCTACAAAATTTTCATGGGGTGCAAACCTCACACCTTCGATGGGACCGGAGGACCGGTTGTGCTCACCCGATGGTTTGAGCAAACAGAAGCCGTTTTTAGCATAAGCGGTTGTCGGGACCGAGACAAAGTCAAATATTCCACCCACACTTTCGCCGGTATCGCCCTCACATGGTGGAATACGTATGTGCTGTCGGTGGGTATCGATGAAGCTCACACTCTCTCATGGGCCGACTTAAAGAAAAAGATGATCACCGAATACTTCCCGCGCGAAGAGACCCGTAAGCTCGAACACGAACTAAGAACTTTAAAAGCGGTCGGGAATGACCTAAAGGCATATAATCAACGATTTTCTGAGCTATCCTTGATGTGCCCAAACCTCGTGACCCCCGAACCTCTAAGGGTTGAACTTTACATGGATGGTCTTCCCAAGAGCATCAAACAAGGAGTAATGTCATCCAAACCCGCTAACCACCAAGAGGCTTTGAATATGGCCCGCCAATTGATTGAAACAGTGGACGAGATTGAAGTGCAGGCACCTAGAGCCGAGGATGAGTCGGGTGACAACAAAAGAAAATGGGAAGCCCCCCAATCGAGTAACTACAACAACAACTTTTCCAAGGAACCTCTCACCCCTGTCGGCAAGAAAAGTTATGCCGGGACACGACCTTTTTGCAACAAATGCCACAAGCATCATTTTGGTGAATGTGGCAAGCTAATTTGCCATCGGTGCCAAGGTAGTGGTCATATTGCCAAGTATTGTGGAAGTACTGCTCCCGTCACTCAAAAGGGGCCCGGCGCACCAAAGCCGAGTATTTGCTACAAATGTGGCCAATCGGGTCATTTTAGGAATGAATGCCCAAAGAATAAAGCAAAAACCAACGCGCGCCGTTGAACTTACAACATCGACACCTAGGATGCCCGAGACGATGATGGACTAGTCACGGGTACGTTTCTTCACAACAAACCGTATATTTCATACTTATTCGATTAGAGTACCGTTAGACGTTTTATAACTAAGGATTTGACTCGTGCTCTTTATATTCCACCTCTTTTCCCCTAGATACTATTTAGGCGATTTAAGCGACCAACGAAAAAAAAAAAAAAAAAAAAAAAAAAAAAAAAAAAAAAAAAAAATTTGTGTGCCTATAAATATTTTCGGAGGATATACGTTAAGAAATTGAACTCGACACCAATAGAACTAAGGAACCCAAAACCTATTCATTAAGGAGAAACTGTTGCCCTACATTTATGTATAGATTATTGTGAACTAAGAAATTTTCGGTTGGAAACCGATACCCTCTCCCTCGCATCCATGACCTCATGATTTTTGCACGAATCCCGTATGTTCCAAATCGACCTCCGTTCCGGTTATCACCAATTGGGGGTTAAGGGAGACGATGTCTCCTAAGCCACTTTCCGAACTCGCCACGTTAGTTGTAAATCTCTCTTAGTACCGTTTGATTTATTTAGGGCTCGCCCGTATCCTTAAACCTCTTGAACCGCGTATGCAAATTCATATAGACTAATCTGTATTCATAGATGACATCTTAACTTATTCAAGTAAAGAAGGAAAACGAACAACACCACCATCTTAAGCTCGAACATTTGAGAAAAGAGCAACTTTATACCAAATTCTCCGAGTGAGAATTTCTGTTAAACGAAGTCAAATTTTTTTTTCTAGACCATGATGTTAATGGTCAAGGAATTACAATCAATCTCGAAATCAAGCCACACGTAATCATTAAACTCTGACTTGTATTCGTAAAATCTTAGATCTCGTCTATTTTTACCGAAGATTCATTTCTGACTTTTCTCGTGTTACACGACTTTTAAACTCGTTAACTCACTAAGGAAAACTCTAAACCTCCCCGTGTTCGAACCTTGAGCGTGATTCTTCACACCAACATTTCTAGTTAAAATCGTATAGCAACAGATGGAACTCAAACATGGAAATATTTCTACTTGAACGCCGAAAGGCATACTCTCTCGACTCAAAAATCAACATAACTAAAATTCATTATTTTACACGAAGAATTCGAATACTAAATTGTGGATCCGATCAAACTTCTCATCATCACGTACCACACTACATACCTCTGTTATTTCACCGTCACCGTCTGATATTACTGGAATTTAAGATAATACACAATCCAACGATACTTCACTCTTCTTTGACTTAACGCCCTTGTGTTTCTGATAATCGGTCAACTATTATTCAACCCCGAACTATACAACTATGTGTACTACCTCGTTTCTCTTTCAGACTTCAACTTTTGACAACTAGAGGCACGTTATGGCAACCTCGAGATGCAAGCTCATCCTATTCTAAGTCCTCATTTCACTACTATCTCTACCGTTCGCATTTCCGTTTAGAGAAACTCCTTGTAACATTTCTCCATGGATGGAGAAATTCATCATGTTACATTAGTATTCGCCACGAGGGTGAATAGTCCTAACGAACATTTTTCGAACCCTAACTAACTTGTTCAAATGTATCTTAAGAGATTCTATTCCAACACGGCGTATCTTTGTCAATTATTCCGTATCGAAATACTCGTTTCACTTCTAGTTTTACAAGAAACCTTGGAGACCCGTTTAGACATGAGTACCGCGTACCACCCACAAACCGACGAACCGAGCAAACGAACGATTTACGTCTTGGAAAGACATGTCACAAACTCGTATTGTCACTTTTAGTAGATCACTCTTACGACAGTAGTTACCACTCGTGTGTTCACGCGCACTTTCCGAAACCCTATATGACCGCTAATGTCATACCCCTGTTCATTTAACCAAAGCATCAACCACCGAAATCTGAACTCCATCAAGAAACAACAATCGAAATCATTCAAATCCGAGGAGGGCTCGAGACGATCCGTAGTCGCCAGAAGCGTTATACTAAACTTAGATGAAAACCTCACAAATCCCAGTGTGTAACCGCGTAACATTGAGAAACCGCACCTTGGAAAGGTGTAATCCATTTTGGGAAATCGAGAAAGGTTATATCCGCAATATTGAACCTTTTGAAACCTTGGGGCGTATTAGAGCCGCTTCCTACCATTTAGAACGGCCGACTCAATTAAGTTTTCGTTTACCCTACATTTCGTGTAACAAACTTAGAAACGTGTCCTGCGGAACAGGAACGTGCAATCCTGCTGGATACATCAACTATCGATGACAAACTTCTCTTCATAGGAAAACCAGTTGAAACTGGGGATCGTAAAAACCGAACCTTAATGCAACGTAAAACCCTGACTATCCAAATTCATGAGAACCCTCAAGAACGTACTTCCACTTACTCATAGCATTGACAACGTAAAGTCTCGAGTAAGAGATATCGACTACTACTTCCAACTAAATTTCGGGACGAAATTTCTTTTGAGTTGTGGATAATGTAACATCCCGCGTTTTTCCGTTAAATTTATTTTTAACACCGTCTTTTTCTTTTAAATAATACCTTTCGTTATTTAAATTCGTAGTTTCCGTTGACTAACGTTCATAATAATTCCGTCATTTAATTATAACATCTCTCGTTAACTTGCGTTTTAAAAATAGTCGTTTGGTTATTTCCCGCACCCGACAACAAACTTGAGGGACTAATCTCGCCACTCGGGTAAACTTGGCTAACTAGTGACTCCTCACCACCACACACTTCATTTCACCATCTTCTTCCTCTTTTTCTTTCTTCCTTTTCTCTCAAGAACACAAACACAAATTCATCATCTAATTTTGATCTTGGAAGCTCACAACAAATCCGACTACATATTCTTGATCCTCTCATCATCCTCTTCGATTTGATGCTAACCACTTCGATTTTGGGTAACATTTCTAAAACTCTAGATTTCTCAAATTCGTGATTTTGACTTGATATGTTGTTAGTTAGTGTCTATGGCTCGTGTATAACATGAATATATGATTTGTATGCTCGATCTTGATGTTTAGGTGTAACTAGCTTGATAATGAAAAGTGTATACTTAATCTTTGATTTTGGATGATGAAATGTGTTTAGATGTTAATGTTTGTGTGTTCAAAGTGTTAGTTACTTCAATAGCTTCGTTTTGGTGTGTTGATTGACATGAAAACCTTACATTAACATGATTAGTGATTTTGAGGTTTGGTTAGGGTTTGACAACTCTTAAAAACGAACTTTTGATGCGTTGAATGCTTGTTAATGTTATTGATAAGTGTTTAGTTGTATTACACATTTCATTACCTTCAAAACGGCATATCATATGTATAAATTGGATTCCCGAAACTTGAATTGCAATTGATAAACTTAAAACTTGAAAATAAACCTCTATTGATCGCTTGACGGGATTTCGGTTATAGTATATGATGTTTTTGCTTGATGAAAAGTGCTTAGTTGCGTTCCTTGTCGAAAGAGCTTTCCGATGATATAAAATACATGTTCTAATTGTTTGCGGTTTGTAAAATGTGTTGGTTTGTGTTTTGGTTCGTGTAATTGAGAAATTCAGCAAACAGGGCCTGGAAGGCATTTGGGACGCCGTCCAGAAACTCAAGACGCCGTCCCACTCTTCAATTTGGGACGCCGTCTAGCCCATTAGGACGCCGTCCCACTCTTCAATTTGGGACGCCGTCTAGCTATTTGGGACGCCGTCCCATTGTGCTAAAACTGGCTGTTCACTTGGTCATTTGACATGAAAATGTTTGCTATGCTACGGACCTCCGATTAACATGAAACTTGGCCAACATGCTCATATATGATTATATAACTTAGAAAAATTGTCGGATATCCAACCCGACCCCGTTGACTTTTCTGTTGACTTTGACCCGACCAAGTTGACTTTTAATCAAACTTAACCAAATAATTGTGCAATCGTTCTAACATGTTTTTATACTTGTACCTTGCATGAAACATGACAACTTGACTCACATGCTACATTATTGAGTCGTAACGAGCCATAGGACTAATTGAACATCTTTGACCTATCGTGTTTACCGTTATTGATACAAACCTATTGTTTAGGTCAAGACTAGCTTTGTCTTTGCACGCGTTTACTTGTTGAAGTACTTTATTAACACTCGCGCTCAAGGTGAGATCATAGTCCCACCTTTTTCAACAACTTTTATACTTTTAAATCGTGGGCTGAGAAAACATCTACTTTGTTACATCTTGTACTACTTACTATTATGTTTTGAACACAAGTGTGAAAACAAACATTCCACGTGCGAGTTAGAACAAAAATGCCTCAATTCGATTATCATTAGTTACACTTGCAGGGTGTAAGCGAGAACTTATATTGTGTGGCCATACGGGTTTAACAAACCCTCATTCGGACGGTTCGCTACCGTTATGCGGATGAAATATATTTTTGTGTCTTAGTGCGGGTTCTAGCACTGTGTGATGGGGTAACGTTGGTTAAGTTTTGATAATTGAGTGCTCGCGTATAACAACACTTTTGGAATGCAAATGATTTGGATAATCTACGTTATGGATATACAAAAATCTTGTGGTTCAAAGACAACGTTTAATACTTACTAAACCTATGATTTCACCAACGTTTTCGTTGACAGATTCTTCTATGTTTTTCTCAGGTCTTGCACGATATGTGATACATGCTTCCGCTCACTATTTGATACTTGCATCCGATGTCGAGTATACATGCATTTCATGGAGCGTCTTTTGACTTTACTTTAAACCGTGTCGCCTAGATTTCAATCGTACTTATAACGTTGTAACTTAACTTTTGGTTGAACAATTCTTGTAAACTTTGAAACAATCTTATTTTGAAATGAAGGCGACATATTTTGGTCAAACGTTATCTTAAAGACTTATAATCAGGTAATGGGACCCACGTAGCCGACGCCGTCACTTGACGATTTGTCAGGGTCGCTACAAAACTTCCATTACATCGAAATTTGACTGATATGCATATCCTTTCATAATATATTTAAACTATGAATGATATTAATCTTGATGAACTCAACGACTCAAATGCAACGTCTTTTGAAATATGTCATGAATGACTCCAAGTAATATCTCTAAAATGAGCAAATGCACAGCGAAATATTTCTTTCATACATGAGAATAAACATGCTTAAAAGTGTCAACTAAAAGGTTGGTGAGTTCATTAGTTTATCGTAACCAATCATTCCATAGTTTTAATATACCACAAGATTTCATTTTCATATTACACATAACCTGTGTAATAAAATAGTACGCATAACCTGCGAATTAAAATTCATTCATATGGTGAACACCTGGTAACCGACATTAACAAGTGCATCTAGAATATCCCCAAATATACATGTACACTCATCTGTATATAAAATCGAAGTACTAAAGCATCCATAACCTGGATGAGGTTTGTTAGGCCCAATAGATCTATCTTTAGGATTCGCGTCAATTTGGGGGTCTGTTTCCAAATTCTTAGGCTACCAAGCTAACAAGGGTGATATCCGGTATATTAATTCAACCATAGAATGTAGTTTCAAATACTTGTGTCTATTTTGTAAAACAGTTATAAAAGCAGCGCATGTATTCTCAGTCCCAAAATATATATTGCAAAAGCATTTAAAAAGGGAACAAATGAAACTCACAATACAATATTTTGTAGTAAAAATATTCATATGACGATACTGAACAATGTAGGGTTGGCATTGGATTCACGAACCTATATCATTTATATATATATTAACACATAAAATTGAAATCGAACAAATTTATTTATTTATTCTTAGTGATATAATTATTATATTTAATAATTTATAGGTTTCATTAATAATTTAGTTAGATATATTTACTTTATTTACTTTAGATAATTAATTATTATTTATTATAAAAATATTAATATAGTTATGTTATATGTATTAAATATATTTTTATATATTTAATATTTATTTGTTATAGTATTAATAATAGGAATAATATTAATAATAATGATACTTATAATAATAATAATAATAATAATAATTATAATAATAATAATAATAATAATACTAATAATACTAATATTAATATTGATAATAGTAATAAAATATTTAAAAATTTTAATAATGATAGTAATAATAATAAAATAAAAAGGTTGTATTATCTTTACAATAAAAACATTAATTTTGATAAAAATTCTTATTAATAATAATACTTAATAATGATACTTGTTAATAAATATATTAATGTTAATAATAGTAATAAAAATAATGATAATGATAGTTTTAATAATAAATAAATGATAGTGTTAATAATACTAATAATAATAATAGAAATATTAATTTTTAATAAAAAAGATTATTTTAAATAAAAAAATGATAAAAATAGTTATTAGTAATGATAATATTAATAATGATAGTTTTTAGTAATAATAATAATACTTACATTAATAATAAAATTAATAAAGTTAATAATAATAATAATAATAATAATAATAATAATAATAATAATAATAATAATAATAATAATAATAATAATAATAATAAATTTAGAATACAACCTTTGAAGAAACAAGCATTTAAAAAGAAACGCCACTGCCCGGGCTCGAACCCGTGACCTCTCGCTTAACACACAACCCACTTAACCATTGTACCATCACACTATTCTGGTAAATCTCACGTGAATAAATATTTAATATGTACCCAACTGTTTAACATCTTCATAATAAACTCATCATCATAACCGTATCATTATAACCTAATCCTAATCACCAACATAATATTATTTTCGCTATCAATCATACTCATAACCCTAATATAATCATCCGTCATTAACATCATCATTCCTGTGATCATCAATGCCATCATAACTATCACCTTATTCATCATAATCATCACCTCGTCATGCACCTCATCATCACTCTAATATCATTATGACCACCACAGTAGCAGGTAATGTTCGTTGGTTATGAGGTGGGACTCGATTGAAGAAAACAGACGCAACAGTAGGGATTAGTTTTTGTGGTTTCATTTTTAGGGCGGACATCAGAAACATAATGTGATAGTAATTAGTCCATAGTTAAATGGGTTTTTGTTAGAGGCCCAAATAAGTAGTCCATATTGTGATTTATTTATAACATGAATGGCCCAACAGCATTTCACAAGTCCAACCAGGAAGTCCAAAAAAATATAGTTCGGCTCAAATAAAGGGAAAAGAAAATGGTGGCTCAAGATGATCCTCTAACAATCGTTTTCATTCTTTAAAATAAAAAACACAAGTGGGGTTAAATAATTTGGTAAATGTCGGCCAATAAGAGAAATGAGCGAATTAGCTGTAACTTGTATTGTCATTGTTTATCGTATATCAACATCACATCATTATTCCATTACTTATCATGATTAACTTCTTCCTGCTTCATCAAATCAGAATCTTAATCATTATCTAAACATAATCATAATCATCCTTGTTACCTTCGTATATACTCTTCCTTATCCTATTGTGTTCATCTTGATTGTCCACACATAAAAAGGAAAGACACAGCAGCAGTTAGCTACAAACATAGCAGCTGAACAGCAGATTCAGAAGTATGTAGCAGTAGCATGACGGTTTATGTGATTTTGTTGGTGGTTTTGGATGGCTTCATGGTGGTTTTGTAGTTGTAACAGAAAGAAAAGAAAGAAAGAACAGAAATTGAGGTATAGCTACAGTAGTATCAGTTTGTAGTTATGGTGGTGAAGGTTGAATAGTGGGGGCTGTTATGGTGATGCATTCACAAATGGGACAGAAACTAGCGGGTAGCTGTGATGGTAGTGTTTACAGCGAGCAGCAGTAGCAGTCATTGAAGCTGCAATTTAGGCGGGTTTTGTTGGGTTGTTGAAACAAAAATAATACGCACAACAGTAGCAGGTTGTGTTGGGTTTTGATGGTCGATAGCAGTTCTCGATGGAGTTGGTGTCGAAGGGAATCAAGAACAGAAATAGTAAACAATCAGATGGTTGTTGGTGAGGGTGGTGTTCTTCTTCGTGGGTTTGGATTCTCGGATAAAAGTACCAACAACAGCGGTTGCAGGTTATAGTAAGGGAGTTGTGGTGGTGTTTTGGGTTGGTTAGCGAGCAAGTGCAGAAGTAAATGGTTTAGGGTCTCGGTTAGTACCAGTAAAAGAAAAGAGGATTATAGAAGATGATATAAGTGTTGTATATAGGTGTTAGTCCCAAATGAAGCTTGGATCTACGGTTTTGATGGATGTTTAGTGGGTTGGAAGTATTAGTTATCAAGAACACTAGAGAGAAAATGTAAGATGTATAATATGCAAAATGGATAACTAGAACATTAACAAGTGAGGAGGTTGTTTATATATGACAACCTCCTAAGTTACAAGAGTTACAAGTTACCATGGAAAACACAGTAAATACATTACAAAATAATAATAACACCGTGCGCCACAAATCTATTACATAAACATATGTCAACAATCTCCCCCTTGGCGTGCGGTTTTCAAAAAATATCATCACCGAATCATCAGCTTTGACTGGCACCTTCTGTGGCCTTTTTCTTTGCTTCTTCCTCAGCTTTCATCGCCTTGATCACGTCACTTCCCGGTGTGTAATTCCTTTCATAGTGTTTGGGAATGATGAACTCTTTGAGGCTGGTGATTTTGTATTCGAACCTTGGAACATATTGTGAGCCTGTGAAGTAGTTTTTCTTTCTGTTGATTCCCAGCGAAGTGTCGAACTGCCTCATGTACAACCTAAATTCAAGAAGTTCATTGATATGATTTGCCATCTCGTTTGTCATCAGCTTTTGGTAGTTCCCAATGTTTTCTGTTCGCTTGCATATGTCAAAAAACTTTAGTGCACGCTTGAGAGTCCCGTCAGAGTATTTTGGTAGCTCTGATTTGCGGAAGAACTTTAGATTTTTGATCTTGTTGCGAAATATGAAGCCTTCTTCAGGGGCGTCTAAGCAATAGCAGATCCTAAAAGAAGACAAATCCAGATCGCCTATGGTTTGATTTGGGGCTGAGAGCAGAATCTTCTTTCGAATAGATTCAACACCTAGCTGCAGATCATATTGAGAAGCCAATTTGATTCTATCTTTCATGAACCTTCTCACCCTTTAGATTGCCGTTTTGATAACCCAAGTCATTCTTATTTTGTTCCTCAGCCAATTGTAAAGAAATAATACATCAAACGGATTGAGTTCAATCAGATCATACTCTGAGAACGTGTATTCATGGTCGTTTGAACGAATTACTCTGAAAAGTGGAGTATACACTCTATTAGATAATGATCTGCAGAACACACTGTTTATGACGATGATCGGATTCTCTTTCTGGTCTTCTATTTCAAACTCATCCCAGTTCTTATAAACCCGCCTTTGGTAACGATACATTATCAACTTTTCTTTGTCATTGAGAAAATCATAGCACCCGATTGGTTTGAACCTTTCAGCTACTGGCACGTTTTTGAGTTTATCTTCACTTACGAAGATCCTATAAGCTTGTTCCTCCAGCCAGCATCCCTGTAATACCTCTTCAGATTGAGGTTCACCAAGTTTGATCGGAAGTGATCTATGTTTGTTGAATTCTCCATGTTGAGGATCAGATGATGTGGACTGACCAGGTGTTGGTTGAGCGGTTGGTTTGGGAAACCTTGGTGCAGGTTCACCGGTGTATTCCTGAGTAACAAACCGATCAAATTTATTTAGCTCATCCTCATCGGAGCTTCTAAGTTTACGTAATTTTCTTTGGTGAATGCTCCTTCAATGACCGTGGTAGGCTGGGGTTTCAAGTTTCTGAAGAACTCTTCCTCTTCTTCTTCGGATTTTGGCATGATAAGCTGTGGAGTGGATGTGATGATAGTTTTAGACTGGGAGGTGATAGGTTCGATGTCTGAACTTGTGTACATCACCATGGCAAGAGAAGTTTCGGCAGAGGTAACCACTTCTTCAAGTATATCGATATCGGTTTCTACTTCCTCTTTGATATCAACAAACATAACTTCATCGAAATCATCTTCATCATCAGAGTTGATTGTGATCACATCATGTCCGTCTGGGGCAGTATCATCTTCTTCTACTGTGTATTCGATCCATCCGACCATTCCTTCAGGTATATCAGGTATATCAGAGTCATCAACAATTTCTTTCCCTTTCCTGGAAGAGCAGGTGTAGATTGTGTTAGACTGATAGTTTGGGTGATGTGCACAGTGGATCTTCCTCCGATATTCTCCCCCTCATGTTGGTCGCCGGAATCGGGGTCATTATGTCGCCGGGAGGAAGATGGTTGATCAACACGACACGGGATCAGTTCAAGAACCGGTGGATAATTCAGGATGAGTTAAAGTGAGTTGAGAAGACCGAGAATAGCTTTTCTGATGTAATCACCCTCAGAAAGGTTAACTGAGAGAAGGTGAGCATGAAATTCGTTTTCCCGTTGAATATACATGAGATTTGGTTGATGAGTAACGGTCGGGGAGATGGGTGATGAAATCATGGTGGGAGGTGATAATGGTGGTGGTGAAGCATTGAGATCAGGTGGTGGTGATGTAAATCGTGGTGGTGGAAGAGCCATTGAGATAATAGGTAAGGATGTGATAGAGCCCTGCAAGGAAGTGTTAGTGAAAATAGCTTGAGATTCTTGATGAAACTCAGTTGTCACCACTGTTGAGCTAGAAAGCTGAGCAGTGAGGCCTGTTGAGACAGGACTTCCAAGCGATCTTAGAGAAGCAATTTCTGGGGATTTGCTAACCTCTACGCTTGTTGTTGCAGTCTGAGCTATAGACACTGATTGTTCGGTATAGGACTGTACCAAATCCCTACGGGCACTAGACACATTATCAAATTGTTTTTGGCGAATCTCATCTAGAGATGCCGATTCTAACTCATATGAAACAGATGTTTGAGCATCTGAGTGGCTTCCTAATGTTTGGGGGCTAACGTTTTCTTTTTGCCCCATCTCACACCCGGTCCGCACATCCTCTCTTGATTTTTCAACCACGCCCTCATTTCCATCCTTATCACTCCGAACAATATCGTGAAGAACCTTCTGAAGTTGTTCAGGGGTTACCTGCTTTGATTCTGCTTTTCTTTTAGACCTAATTTCACCCTCATTTCTTTTCCCTCAAATTTTCTTTTCTGTGACCCTCGCTTACTAGACCCCTCACCAGGTGTCCTATCAGTTCCTGGGGCAGGATCCCCGGGTTGTAGAGGATCCATAGGAGCTCCTATCTGTCTCATATAAGCAGTGATTCTTGGATCATCACGAGGTCCAAGATTTAGTAAATGCACAGGAATAGGTTGAGCTGGCACATTCTGTGATCCTATTCTCTTTTGAATGAACTCTATGAACGGATGCTCTACAAGTGGTTCAACACGATCTCTAGGTATGGGATCTGGAGTCTGGTTGCTGACATCAATTACTGCTCCAAGAATTAAGGAATAGAATCTTGGGAATTGAATGTATGATAGGAGAGGTGCTGAGTGGATTTCTATCATGCGTTCCCAGATGACACGACCAAAGTCAGCAGATGGTAGGAACACAATGCCATAGAAGATTTTTAACAAGAATACTGTGATGTGATCGGTTCCAGTTTGCATTGGATTGAAGCAACGATTGATGAGAGTATATAGGATAGCCCATCGTTGTGCCATTCATTTCTTTTTGAACTCCCTTATCTTTGTCAACTCTCCTTCATATCTAAGTTGATGTACGGCAGCAAGCATTGCATTTTCTGAAGGGAAAATATCGTATTGAGCACGGGCGGGAATTTCCAAGAATCGTCTCATGTCAGCTAGTGTGAAGGTGGCTCTCCGATCAGTGTTCTGAGAGGCTAGAAAAGAAAAATAGTCGGGTGCATCGTTAACTTGAGGGTGGTAGGTCATGGTGTCCCGCATTAGACGAAGTTGTCGTATTGAGACATGGTCGAATTCAGTGAAAAGGTTATGCATTGGGTGATTTAGAAGTATGGGAATCCAGTAGGAGCAAGGGGTGGGAACATCCTCGTTGAAAAAGACATTGTTTGACATTGCTGTGAAATCATGAGCAAGGTTAGTGAAAAACACAGTTCATTTGGTGTTTTGTGAAAAATTGCGACAAGACGTTAGTTGTTTCAGTTTTAAGATTTGTCAAAGTTCATTTGAAACAGTACTAACACTTAACAGTTTTGAACAAAATTGGTTTTCGAGCATTTATCAATTTTGAGCAAGAAAGGTTTTAGAGCATGAAGGTTTTCATGCAAACATATTGAGCATTTTATGCAGCAAAGAATTTCAGTCACAAGGATTTCAGACAATTCTTTTTCGAGCAGTTAAGGGTTTTTCAGTCAAGCAACATTTTCGAGCAGGAAAAGTTTTCCAGACACATTTTTCGAGCAGGAAAAGTTTTTTAGTCACATTGTTCGAGCACACAAGTTTTTCAGTCAAGTTCATTTTTCAGGCACATGAGGGTATTTCACACAACAATTTTCGAGCATGTAAGTTTTCAGTCAAAATTTTGAGCAACTTTTTCGAGCGCTCGAAAATCATGAGATTTTCGAGCACTCTGTCTGTTTGAATACGAGTTTATCACTTTAGCAAAAAGATCAACAAATTAGCCCAAAGATGTTTTAACTAGTAAGATCTATGTCAATCCTAACTTAGTTAACAGCATAATTTAAGGCAAGATATCATAAATTCTCAGATGTAATTAAGAACCCTAAAATTGACCCCTATCCGAACTTTGAGAATACACAAGTATCTTAGCAATGAATTAGAGAAGGAAATATACTAATTTACAGTTAAGAACCCTAAATCAGTTTCTCATAACAGAATTGCTTTATGGATGCAATTAATCAGTTTAAGATCTTAGGGTTCGACACCCCTGTTCACACACAGCAGATATTCAATAAATAAGCATGCAAATCGTGGCAATTTCAAGACTTTAAGTGATTATAGAGACTGAAAATCATCTACAAAACAACAATTTTAACCATAAACACATGGATTTAAAATGAAAATACCAATTAGGTTAAGTGTGAAGATGATGAACAGTGATGATGAACAGGATGTTCCAGAGAGCATGTGGGTCTGACTGAATTTGTTTTTCTAAAGTGATATTTGAAAATGATGGTTTGAAAAGTGAACTTTCAACTTTAAAAAGACACAAGAAGACTAAAAGACTGATTTTTCAGTCGGTTTCTGTTCCGAATCCTTAAGTTAATATGCATTGTATGAGAATTTACACTTTATGCACATTTGCTCGAAAACCTTCAGTTTCAGAATTTTGCTCGAAATAAATTTGGATTTTAAGGAATTTTGGTACACCATGATAACCTTTAAGAATTTTAATAAATTATGTGAAATAATCAAGTTATTGTTGAAACTATAATTATTTTTCAAAATTTAATTTTCTCAGGTTTTAACAATTATTGAGACCAGGAACCATGAGACAGTCATATAGACACATCCTCTTAAGGCAGTCACAAGGACACATCCTTCGTCATTTGTTAACTATGAGTTTGAGGCAGTCATTTAGACACATCCTCTTGAGGCAGTCACAGAGACTCATCCTCCGTCATTTGTTGACTGAGTTTTTAAGGCAGTCATTTAGACACATCCTCTTGAGGTAGTCACAGAGACTCATCCTCCGTCATTTGGTGACTGAGATTTTGAGGCAGTCATTTAGACACATCCTCTTGAGGCAGTCACAGAGACTCATCCTCCGTCATTTGTTGACATTTTGATGTTAACTCCCCCTAGACAGTTGCCGGTTTCAGGAGAGTTAGTTTTGAAAGAGCGAGTTTTACATTGTTATTTGTGTAAAAGTCATTTTAGATTTTGAAAATCAACTTATGAAACCGGGTCTCACACTGTAATTTATGTGAGAGCCATTGTTCTTATCTCCCCCTCAAAATATGAAGTATCAGATTTTGAATAACACAACGCTCTCCCTAGGCAAGTGCATCACTCCCCCTAGACACTTGTCGGGACCCTAAATGGAGTTGAAATCAATCATGCCAATTTTTTCAACTAGATATTTAAATGTGGGTTCATCTAAGGCCTTGGTTAATAGGTCAGCAAGTTGACTTTTGGTGGGTACAAAGTACAATTCAACATTGCCTTTTTCAACATGATCCTTGATAAAGTGGTAACGAATGTCAATGTGTTTGGTTCGAGAGTGGTGCACCGGGTTGCTGGTGATAGCAATGGCACTCTGAGAGTTGCAATAGATCGGGATTTTGTGGAATCTGAATCCATAGTCAAGTAGTTGAGACTGCATCCACAGTACTTGGGAGCAACAGCTTGCAGCTGCAATATACTCAGATTCAGCAGTGGAAAGAGAGATACAATTTTGCTTGCGAGAGGACCAGCTGACTAACTTGTGACCTAGGAATTGGAGACCACCAGAGGTGCTTTTCCGGTTTACTTGGTCACCAGCATGATCAGCATCCGTGAATGCTGTAAGGTTGAAGCCAGTCCCTAAGGGATACCAGAGTCCGAGATCGAGTGTGCCTTTGAGATAGCTAAAGATTCTCATTACAGCCTTGTAGTGAGAATATCTAGGGTTGGCCTGAAAACGGGCACACAGACATACATCAAACATGATGTCGGGTCTACTAGCAGTGAGATACATCAATGAGCCAATGAGGCTCCTATAGAGTGTTTGATCGAAAGATTGACCATCCAGATCAGCATGTAATGAAATGTTGATTGACATTAGAGTGGGGCTGGTTTTCATCTCAAAAAAGTTAAACTTTTTGAACATGTCAGAAATGTATTTTGATTGACCGATGAAAATCCCCATTGGAAGTTGTTTAACTTCTAATCCTAGAAAGAAGTGGAGTTCTTCTAGCATGCTCATTTCAAACTTGTTCTTCATGAGTTCAGAAAACTCATAGCAGAGAGCGGGGGAAGTGGAACCGAAAATGATGTCATCAACATAGACTTGAATTAACAAGATGTGTTCTTTCTGTTTTCTGATGAATAGAGTCGTGTCAATGGTTCCACGTGAGAAGCCGTTCTTGAGAAGAAAAGCAGTTATGGTTTCATACCACGCCCTGGGTGCCTGTTTTAGACCATAAAGAGCCTTGGAAAGGAGATACACGTGATTGGGGCGTTTGGAGTCTATGAAACCTTCAGGTTGACTGACATAGACCTCTTCTTGAAGAATCCCGTTCAGAAAGGCAGTTTTTACGTCCATATGATAAACGGTGAATCGCTTGTGAGCAGCATATGAAAGAAATAGACGGATGACTTCTAATCGAGCCACAGGAGCAAATGTTTCGTCGTAGTCAATTCCTTCTTGTTGTCTATATCCTTTTGCTACAAGACGTGCTTTGTTACGAATGATGATGCCGTGAGGATCCTTCTTATTTTTGAAGATCCATTTGGTATCAATAATGGTTTTTCCAGATGGACGAGGAACAAGTTCCAATACTTCAAGCCGATCAAATTGATGAATTTCTTCTTGCATGGCTATAGATCAGTCGGGATCTTGGAGGGCCTCAAAGGCAGTTTTAGGTTCGATCGTGCTCAGAAAGGCAGCGAAAAAGCATTCATTGTTGGAAGCCTTGCGAGTGCGAACGGGAGCATCTGGATCACCAATGATTTGATGAATTGGATGATCCGCAGTCCATTTCGTGGAATGTGGGAGAGGTGTAGTAGATTCATCATTAAGGGATGAGTCGGTATGCGAGGAAGATGAGGATCCAGAACGTTCAGTGTTGTCAGTGGGGTAGGTGGCATGTTCTTCCCACAGAGGAACAAGGGTATCTGCATTTTGTTCGGTGGAAAGTATGGGAGGGGTTGCAGCATCTAGAGACCTAGTACCTGTTTCATTTGAAGGAGTATCTTCACTAGATTCGAGAGGAGATGATTCAACAGCTGGAGGATGAGGGTTAAAAATGGGAGCGTTGTTTGAGGAAGACACTCCAGTATCAAGGTCATCTAGAAGAAGAAAATCGGAGGAATTACTTTCGTTCGATGGTGATTCGCCCACAACGACTGGAGTAGAGGAACTGATTGTGATTGATTCGGGGAGAGCCGGTTCCGAGGGTACCGTGGGGCTTGATGGCAATGGAGGGATGATGGGTTCAAACAATACATCTAGATCATCAGAGGTGGCCAGTGGAACATGTCGGAAGTGAGGATCAGAATTGAGTCCGGGGCGAGAGCCGTTATGACCAAGAACCATTCCAGACATCTCATCAAACTTGACATTGGTGCTATCTTTAATGATTCGAGTTCGACGATTATAAACATGATATGCCACACGATCTTGAGAGTAGCCAATAAATATTGCTTCATCACCACGAACATCAAACTTTCCAAGGTTGTCCTCGTCGTTTAGAACATAGCACACGCATCCGAATATGCGAAAGTACTTCACGTTGGGTCGACGTTTGAAAAGCAGTTCGTATGGAGTTTTGTCGAACCGACGATTAATAATGGAACGATTTTGGGTGAAGCACGCAGTGTTAACAGCTTCAGCCCAGAGGGACGGGTGTAGCTTGGAATAAACAAGCATTGTTCTTGCTGCTTCAACAAGGGTGCGATTACGTCTTTCAACAACTCCATTTTGTTGTGGAGTACGAGCGACAGAGTTTTGATGGGTGATGCCGGCATGATCGAGATAAGAGTTAAGAACAGAGTTTTGAAATTCCGTGCCGTTATCAGTTCTGAGAGTACGTACAATCATATTGGTGGATAATTGGATTCTTTTCAGAAAATCAATGATTATTTTCGGAGTTTCAGACTTACTTTTCAGAAATCTGACCCATGTGTATCGTGAATAGTCATCAACTATCACCAGGATGTACTTTCTTCCACCAAGACTGGAAACACGCATTGGTCCGCAAAGGTCCATGTGAAGCATTTGAAGTGGACTGGAGGTGTTGAATTCAGTTTTTGATTTATGAGAGGATTTATGAATCTTTCCCATAGCACATGAAGGGCAAACGTGTGAAGTATCGAATGAGATGAGTGGAACACCGTCAACAAGGTTGTTGGAGACAAGTTTGTTGAGGTTCTGAGAGTGTAGATGTGACATCCGGTGATGCCACAACCATGAGGTTTCAGAGGAAGCTTTGAAAACCAGGCAGAGTGGTTGTAAGTTTGAAGACATGTTTTTCATGGTAAGAGAGTAAAGAGTGGATTCATGTTTTCCTTCAAGTAGGTTGTCTCCCTCCATGGTTTGAACACAGCACATAGATCTTTCAAAGATTATGCGAAGATCACTGCCACAGAATTGGCTGACACTGAAGAGACAACACCCAAGACCACGAACATAGGACACACGTTTGATGGTCACACCGTTAAACACATAATCTCCATACCCCTCGATTGTTGCAATTTCGTCATTTCCAAAGCGAACAGTACCTAGAAACTTGTTGACATAGTTTGTCAACATTGATTTATCACCAGTCATGTGTCTGGAACAACCAGAATCCAGATACCAAACACATACTGGGATAACCTGCAAAACAGAGTTAAGCACAAGTTTTAGGGACCCCAGTTATCTCGGGTTCTTTGTAAGCAGATATACTCAGAGAATTTAGAGCGTTAAGATCATTAGATGAAACATTCAACAAGGTCTGAACATTCATTACAACACACGAATCATGGTTTTGATGACCAAAATACAGACGTCTTTTACATCTATTACACATTAATGACCCGGACTGAGAAGCAAGACTTGAGGATGCTTGGACTGTTTCAGTCTTGGGTTTCCATGCTTTCAAAATGCTTTGTTTTGGTTTAGGTCCTGTGAAATTTAAAACACCAAATTTAGACCTAGTTTGAAAATGATTCATGTCTTTAAGTAATGACTGTCTAGCTCTTTGTGCTCTTTTGTGACGGTTTCGCTTTTAAGTCTTGGTTAATCCATCAGATATCCACTTTGCAGCCTGGTTAAGATTTGGTAGTTGCGGATGTTTGATGGATTCGGGGTTGTGTTTCAATGATCTACCACTGTTGCTCTGGAAGGAGTTAGAGTGGTTGATATTTTGGTGAACGTGATGGCTGCTTGAACCACCCCTCTTGTCTAGAATAGACGGTGCAGGATGGTTGTGTGCTTTTCTTGCTGAGTGGTCATACACACCATGTTCTTGGATTATTCTTTGAACAGGGTTGTTTCGCCTTCCTATCAAGGTTGCGAAATGTGGTGGTTTAGGATCAGCACCCCTTTTAGTGACAATCATCTCCAAACGAGAGCCACGAATAGGGTTTTTTAGGATGGTGACAGCTGGGATGACAGGTTTCCTTGAATTCACTACCGTAGTGTAAGGAAAGCCTTGGTGATGTGGGGAGAGAACTCGTTGAGAATAGGTTGGTACCCATGGTACAAATTTCTCGTTCGTTGAATTTGATTCCTTTTGTTGAGAATAGTTTTGTGACAATGTTGGAACAAAATTCTTTGCGGCTTTTTCAAAATCACGATTCATTAAAACTTTTACTTGCAAATCGATGTTGTCCTTTTCAATAAGAGCAACATGTTTCTTATATCTTTTTAGTTCAAGTTTTAAGTCAACGATTTCTTTCCCGAGAGAATCAGCAAGAACATTAGAGGGTTCGATGGGGTGGCAGGGTGACGGTTCCTGAGGGGCTTTGGACTTTGAAATCATTTCACAGAAAGTGGTCGCTTGACTAGCAATCTGTTTTTGAAGTTCATGCACATCATGAGCAAGTTGATCATTTGTTGTTACATGGAGTGAGATTTGGTGTTGCATGTGAAATGTCCCGTTCTTATTGATTAAAAACGTTCCATATTATTTGATTTCGTTGCGAGGTTTTGACCTCTATATGAGACGTTTTTCAAAGACTGCATTCATTTTAAAACAAACCATAACCTTTATTTCATCAATAAAGGTTTAAAAAGCTTTACGTAGATTATCAAATAATGATAATCTAAAATATCCTGTTTACACACGACTATTACATAATGGTTTACAATACAAATATGTTACAACAAAATAAGTTTCTTGAATGCAGTTTTTACACAATATCATACAAGCATGGACTCCAAATCTCGTCCTTATTTAAGTATGCGACAGCGGAAGCTCTTAGTAATTACCTGAGAATAAACATGCTTAAAACGTCAACAAAAATGTTGGTGAGTTATAGGTTTAACCTATATATATCAAATCATAATAATAATAGACCACAAGATTTCATATTTCAATACACATCCCATACATAGAGATAAAAATCATTCATATGGTGAACACCTGGTAACCGACATTAACAAGATGCATATATAAGAATATCCCCATCATTCCGGGACACCCTTCGGATATGATATAAATTTTGAAGTACTAAAGCATCCGGTTCTTTGGATGGGGTTTGTTAGGCCCAATAGATCTATCTTTAGGATTCGCGTCAATTAGGGTGTCTGTTCCCTAATTCTTAGATTACCAGACTTAATAAAAAGGGGCATATTCGATTTCGATAATTCAACCATAGAATGTAGTTTCACGTACTTGTGTCTACTTTGTAAATCATTTATAAAACCTGCATGTATTCTCATCCCAAAAATATTAGATTTTAAAAGTGGGACTATAACTCACTTTCACAGATTTTTACTTCGTCGGGAAGTAAGACTTGTCCACTGGTTGATTCACGAACCTATAACAATATATACATATATATCAAAGTATGTTCAAAATATATTTACAACACTTTTAATATATTTTGATGTTTTAAGTTTATTAAGTCAGCTGTCCTCGTTAGTAACCTACAACTAGTTGTCCACAGTTAGATGTACAGAAATAAATCGATAAATATTATCTTGAATCAATCCACGACCCAGTGTATACGTATCTCAGTATTGATCACAACTCAAACTATATATATTTTGGAATCAACCTCAACCCTGTATAGCTAACTCCAACATTCACATATAGAGTGTCTATGGTTGTTCCGAAATATATATAGATGTGTCGACATGATAGGTCGAAACATTGTATACGTGTCTATGGTATCTCAAGATTACATAATATACAATACAAGTTGATTAAGTTATGGTTGGAATAGATTTGTTACCAATTTTCACGTAGCTAAAATGAGAAAAATTATCCAATCTTGTTTTACCCATAACTTCTTCATTTTAAATCCGTTTTGAGTGAATCAAATTGCTATGGTTTCATATTGAACTCTATTTTATGATTCTAAACAGAAAAAGTATAGGTTTATAGTCGGAAAAATAAGTTACAAGTCGTTTTTGTAAAGGTAGTCATTTCAGTCGAAAGAACGACGTCTAGATGACCATTTTAGAAAACATACTTCCACTTTGAGTTTAACCATAATTTTTGGATATAGTTTCATGTTCATAATAAAAATCATTTTCTCAGAATAACAACTTTTAAATCAAAGTTTATCATAGTTTTTAATTAACTAACCCAAAACAGCCCGCGGTGTTACTACGACGGCGTAAATCCGGTTTTACGGTGTTTTTCGTGTTTCCAGGTTTTAAATCATTAAGTTAGCATATCATATAGATATAGAACATGTGTTTAGTTGATTTTAAAAGTCAAGTTAGAAGGATTAACTTTTGTTTGCGAACAAGTTTAGAATTAACTAAACTATGTTCTAGTGATTACAAGTTTAAACCTTCGAATAAGATAGCTTTATATGTATGAATTGAATGATGTTATGAACATCATTACTACCTTAAGTTCCTTGGATAAACCTACTGGAAAAGAGAAAAATGGATCTAGCTTCAACGGATCCTTGGATGGCTCGAAGTTCTTGAAGCAGAATCATGACACGAAAACAAGTTCAAGTAAGATCATCACTTGAAATAAGATTGTTATAGTTATAGAAATTGAACCAAAGTTTGAATATGATTATTACCTTGTATTAGAATGATAACCTACTGTAAGAAACAAAGATTTCTTGAGGTTGGATGATCACCTTACAAGATTGGAAGTGAGCTAGCAAACTTGAAAGTATTCTTGATTTTATGTAACTAGAACTTGTAAAATATATGAAGAACACTTAGAACTTGAAGATAGAACTTGAGAGAGATCAATTAGATGAAGAAAATTGAAGAATGAAAGTGTTTGTAGTTGGTTTTGGTCGTTGGTGTATGGATTAGATATAAAGGATATGTAATTTTGTTTTCATGTAAATAAGTCATGAATGATTACTCATATTTTTGTAATTTTATGAGATATTTCATGCTAGTTGCCAAATGATGGTTCCCACATGTGTTAGGTGACTCAAATGGGCTGCTAAGAGCTGATCATTGGAGTGTATATACCAATAGTACATACATCTAAAAGCTGTGTATTGTACGAGTACGAATACGGGTGCATACGAGTAGAATTGTTGATGAAACTGAACGAGGATGTAATTGTAAGTATTTTTGTTAAGTAGAAGTATTTTTATAAGTGTCTTGAAGTCTTTCAAAAGTGTATGAATACATATTAAAACACTACATGTATATACATTTTAACTGAGTCGTTAAGTCATCGTTAGTCGTTACATGTAAATGTTGTTTTGAAACCTTTAGGTTAACGATCTTGTTGAATGTTGTTAACCCATTGTTTATTATAACAAATGAGATGTTAAATTGTTATATTATCATGATATTATGATATATAATATATCTCAGTATGATGTATATACAGTTAAATGTCGTTACAACGATAATCGTTACATATATGTCTCGTTTCGAAATCATTAAGTTAGTAGTCTTATTTTTACATATGTATTTAATTGTTAATACACTTAATAATATATTTACTTATCATTTAACATAATTAACCAAGTGTATCAATATCTTAATATGATTCATATGTACCTAGTAAGACGTTGTTATAACGATAATCGTTATATATATCGTTTTCGAGTTTCTTAAATTAATAGTCTCATTTTTATGTATATAACTCATTGTTAAAATACCTAATGAGATACATACTTATAATAAAAACATGTTAACTATATATATAACCATATATATGTCATCGTATAGTTTTTACAAGTTTTAACGTTCGTGAATCACCGGTCAACTTGGGTGGTCAATTGTCTATATGAAACATATTTCAATTAATCAAGTCTTAACAAGTTTGATTGCTTAACATGTTGGAAACATTTAATCATGTAAATATCAATCTCAATTAATATATATAAACATGGAAAAGTTCGGGTCACTACAGTACCTACCCGTTAAATAAATTTCGTCCCGAAATTTTAAGCTGTTGAAGGTGTTGACGAATCTTCTGGAAATAGATGCGGGTATTTCTTCTTCATCTGATCTTCACGCTCCCAGGTGAACTCGGGTCCTCTACGAGCATTCCATCGAACCTTAACAATTGGTATCTTGTTTTGCTTAAGTTTTTTAACCTCACGATCCATTATTTCGACGGGTTCTTCGATGAATTGAAGTTTTTCGTTGATTTGGATTTCATCTAACGGAATAGTGAGATCTTCTTTAGCAAAACATTTCTTCAAATTCGAGACGTGGAAAGTGTTATGTACAGCCGCGAGTTGTTGAGGTAACTCAAGTCGGTAAGCTACTGGTCCGACACGATCAATAATCTTGAATGGTCCAATATACCTTGGATTTAATTTCCCTCGTTTACCAAATCGAACAACGCCTTTCCAAGGTGCAACTTTAAGCATGACCATCTCTCCAATTTCAAATTCTATATCTTTTCTTTTAATGTCAGCGTAGCTCTTTTGTCGACTTTGGGCGGTTTTCAACCGTTGTTGAATTTGGATGATCTTCTCGGTAGTTTCTTGTATAATCTCCGGACCCGTAATCTGTCTATCCCCCACTTCAATCCAACAAATCGGAGACCTGCACTTTCTACCATAAAGTGCTTCAAACGGTGCCATCTCAATGCTTGAATGGTAGCTGTTGTTGTAGGAAAATTCTGCTAACGGTAGATGTCGATCCCAACTGTTTCCGAAATCAATAACACATGCTCGTAGCATGTCTTCAAGCATTTGTATCGTCCTTTCGCTCTGCCCATCAGTTTGTAGATGATAGGCAGTACTCATGTCTAGACGAATTCCTAATGCTTGCTGTAATGTCTGCCAGAATCTTGAAATAAATCTGCCATCCCTATCAGAGATAATAGAGATTGGTATTCCATGTCTGGAGACGACTTCCTTCAAATACAGTCGTGCTAACTTCTCCATCTTGTCATCTTCTCTTATTGGCAGGAAGTGTGCTGATTTGGTGAGACGGTCAACTATTACCCAAATAGTATCAAAACCACTTGCAGTCCTTGGCAATTTAGTGATGAAATCCATGGTAATGTTTTCCCATTTCCATTCCGGGATTTTGGGTTGTTGAAGTAGATCTGATGGTTTCTGATGCTCAGCTTTGACCTTAGAACACGTCAAACATTCTCCTACGTATTTAGCAACATCGGCTTTCATACCCAGCCACCAAAAATGTTTCTTGAGATCCTTGTAAATCTTCCCCGTTCCAGGATGTATTGAGTATCTGGTTTTATGAGCTTCTCTAAGTACCATTTCTCTCGTATCTCCAAATTTTGGTACCCAAATCCTTTCAGCCCTACACCGGGTTCCGTCTTCCCGAATATTAAGATGCTTCTCCGATCCTTTGGGTATTTCATCCTTTAAATTTCCCTCTTTTAAAACTCCTTGTTGCGCCTCCTTTATTTGAGTAGTAAGGTTATTATGAATCATTATATTCATAGATTTTACTCGAATGGGTTCTCTGTCCTTCCTGCTCAAGGCATCGGCTACCACATTTGCCTTCCCCGGGTGGTAACGAATCTCAAAGTCGTAATCATTCAATAATTCAATCCACCTACGCTGCCTCATATTCAGTTGTTTCTGATTAAATATGTGTTGAAGACTTTTGTGGTCGGTATATATAATACTTTTGACCCCATATAAGTAGTGCCTCCAAGTCTTTAATGCAAAAACAACCGCACCTAATTCCAAATCATGCGTCGTATAATTTTGCTCGTGAATCTTCAATTGTCTAGAGGCATAAGCAATCACCTTCATTCGTTGCATTAATACACAACCGAGACCTTGCTTTGATGCGTCACAATAAATCACAAAATCATCATTCCCTTCAGGCAATGACAATATAGGTGCCGTAGTTAGCTTTTTCTTCAATAACTGAAACGCTTTCTCTTGTTCATCCTTCCATTCAAATTTCTTCCCTTTATGCGTTAATGCAGTCAAGGGTTTTGCTATTCTGGAAAAGTCTTGGATGAACCTTCTGTAGTAACCAGCTAGTCCTAAAAACTGGCGTATGTGTTTCGGAGTTTTCGGGGTTTCCCACTTTTCAACAGTTTCTATCTTTGTCGGATCCACCTTAATACCTTCTTTGTTCACTATGTGACCGAGGAATTGAACTTCTTCCAACCAAAATGCACACTTTGAAAACTTAGCGTACAATTCTTCCTTCCTCAATACTTCTAACACCTTTCTCAAATGTTCACCGTGTTCTTGGTCATTCTTTGAGTAAATAAGTATGTCATTAATGAAAACAATGACAAACTTGTCAAGGTATGGTCCACACACTCGGTTCATAAGGTCCATGAACACAGCTGGTGCATTAGTTAAACCAAACGGCATGACCATAAACTCGTAATGACCGTAACGTGTTCTGAAAGCAGTCTTTGGAATATCATCTTCTTTCACCCGCATTTGATGATACCCGGAACGTAAGTCAATCTTTGAATAAACAGACGAGCCTTGTAGTTGATCAAATAAGTTGTCGATTCTCGGTAGTGGGTAGCGATTCTTGATGGTAAGTTTGTTCAACTCTCGGTAGTCGATACACAACCTGAATGTACCATCTTTCTTCTTGACAAACAAAACAGGAGCTCCCCACGGTGATGTGCTTGGTCGAATGAAAACACGCTCTAAAAGTTCTTGTAATTGGCTTTGCAGTTCTTTCATCTCGCTGGGTGCGAGTCTGTAAGGAGCACGAGCTATTGGTGCAGCTCCTGGTACAAGATCTATTTGAAATTCAACGGATCGATGTGGGGGTAATCCCGGTAATTCTTTCGGAAATACATCGGGAAATTCTTTTGCAACGGGAACATCATTGATGCTCTTTTCTTCAGTTTGTACTTTCTCGACGTGTGCTAAAACAGCATAGCAACCTTTTCTTATTAGTTTTTGTGCCTTCAAATTACTAATAAGATGTAGCTTCGTGTTGCCCTTTTCTCCGTACACCATTAAGGGCTTTCCTTTTTCTCGTATAATGCGAATTGCATTTTTGTAACAAACGATCTCTGCTTTCACTTCTTTCAACCAGTCCATACCGATTATCACATCAAAACTCCCTAACTCTACTGGTATCAAATCAATCTTAAATGTTTCGCTAACCAGTTTAATTTCTCGATTCCGACATATATTATCTGCTGAAATTAATTTACCATTTGCTAATTCGAGTAAAAATTTACTATCCAAAGGCGTCAATGGACAACTTAATTTAGCACAAAAATCTCTACTCATATAGCTTCTATCCGCACCCGAATCAAATAAAACGTAAGCAGATTTATTGTCAATAAGAAACGTACCCGTAACAAGCTCCGGGTCTTCCTGTGCCTCTGCCGCATTAATATTGAAAACTCTTCCGCGGCCTTGTCCATTCGTGTTCTCCTGGTTCGGGCAATTTCTAATAATGTGGCCCGGTTTTCCACATTTATAACAAACTACATTGGCATAACTTGCTCCGACACTACTTGCTCCGCCATTACTCATTCCGACACCATTTGTTCCTTTCGTTCTATTAACCCCTGGTCCGTAAACCTCACACTTCGCCGCGCTATGAACATTTCTTTTACACTTGTTGCAAAATTTGGTGCAGAACCCCGAGTGATACTTTTCACACCTTTGGCATAGCTGCTTCTGATTGTTGTTGTTGCGGTTATTATTGTTGTTGGGATGATTGTTGTAGTTGCTGTTGCTGTTGTTGTTGTTGTTATTGTTGGGCCGTTTGTTGTAGTTGCAATTGATGTTGCGATTGTTGGGATAATTGTTGCGATTATTGTTGTAATTGCTGTTGTTGTTGTATTGGTGATTCTTATCACCGTTTTCCTCCCACTTTCTTTTAACTTGCTTCACATTGGCCTCTTCAGCAGTCTGTTCTTTAATTCTTTCTTCAATCTGGTTCACTAGTTTGTGAGCCATTCTACATGCCTGTTGTATAGAGGCCGGCTCGTGTGAACTTATATCTTCTTGGATTCTTTCCGGTAATCCTTTCACAAATGCGTCGATCTTCTCTTCCTCATTTTCGAATGCTCCCGGACACAATAGGCACAATTCTGTGAATCGTCTTTCGTACGTGGTAATATCAAATCCTTGGGTTCGTAACCCTCTAAGTTCTGTCTTGAGCTTATTGACCTCGGTTCTGGGACGGTACTTCTCGTTCATCAAGTGCTTGAATGCTGACCGCGGTAGTGCGTACGCATCGTCTTGTCCCACGTGCTCTAGATAGGTATTCCACCATGTTAACGCAGAACCTGTGAAGGTATGCGTAGCATACTTCACTTTGTCCTCTTCAGTACACTTACTTATGGCAAACACCGATTCGACCTTCTCGGTCCACCGTTTCAATCCGATCGGTCCTTCGGTTCCATCAAATTCCAAAGGTTTGCAGGCAGTGAATTCTTTGTAGGTGCATCCTACACGATTTCCTGTACTGCTAGATCCAAGGTTATTGTTGGTATGTAGCGCAGCCTGTACTGCAGCTATGTTTGAAGCTAGAAAAGTACGGAATTCCTCTTCATTCATATTCACGGTGTGTCGAGTAGTCGGTGCCATTTCCTTCAAAATAGTCAAATGGAACAAGTTAATCATACAGAATATTAAGAGTAGTTAATAGTATATCGTAGCATAATATGAACTCATTTATAAAAACTTTTTCTTCATATTAGCATTTTATAAGTTTAAATTCGGGTAGTACCTACCCGTTAAGTTCATACTTAGTAGCTAATATACAATTCAACTAATACAATTCTATATGAAAAACTGATTATAATAATATTTCGCGTTCAAACTTTTATACAATATTTTACAAACTTACAATACCGCTTATTTTACATAAAGCATGAAATATAGCACACAATAACTTTGATACAAGATAGTTGTGAAGATAATTCTAGCTAGTACACAAGTCGTTCAGCAAAGGCAATAAAGACACGTAATTCATACGTCCAGAAACAAGTCATGCATTCTGGTTTTACTAGGACTACTTCCCATCCTTGGTCTTGTGGAACATAACCGTTATGGCCGTTGATAAGACAGCGTGTTGTAACGTCGTCAAAGGGACGAGGGTTACGTAATGTCCAACAGTCCCGTAACAATCTAAAAACCTCATTTCTTACCCCAATTACCGACTCCGTCACTTGTGGAAACATTTTGTTTAATAGTTGTAGCCCGATGTTCTTGTTCTCACTTTGGTGAGAAGCGAACATTACTAATCCGTAAGCATAACATGCTTCTTTATGTTGCATGTTAGCCGCTTTTTCTAAATCACGAAGTCCAATATTCGGATATATTGAGTCAAAATAATTTCTTAACCCGTTGCGTAAAATAGCATTTGGGTTCCCCGCAATATATGCGTCAAAGTAAACACATCGTAACTTATGGGTTTCCCAATGTGCTATCCCCCATCTTTCAAACGAAAGTCTCTTATAAACCAAGACATTCTTGGAACGTTCTTCGAATGTCTTACAAACTGATCTCACCTTAAATAGTTGTGCCGAGGAATTCTGGCTGACTCTAGACAAGATTTCATCAATCATGTCTCCGGGTAGGTCTCTTAAAATATTGGGTTGTCTATCCATTTTGTGTTTTTAAACTGTAAAATAGACAAGAGTTAGATTCATAAAAAAATACTTATTAATACAAGCAATTTTTACATATATCATAAAGCATAAGAACACTATATTACATATATTACACCACACGAATACAACTATCTTATTCCGACTCGCTCGTTTCTTCTTCTTTGGTTTTGGTTCGTTTTGCCAAGTTTCTAGGGATATATGATGTTCCCCTAATACGAGCCGTCGTTGTCCACATTGGTTTAGAAAAACCTGGTGGTTTAGAGGTTCCCGGGTCATTGTTACAACTTAAGGACTTCGGGGGTTGACGATACATATAAAGTTCATCGGGGTTGGAATTAGATTTCTCTATTTTTATGCCCTTTCCCTTATTATTTTCTTTTGCCTTTTTAAATTCAGTTGGGGTAATTTCTATAACATCATTTGAATTCTCGTCGGAATCCGATTCATCGGAGAATTGGTAATCCTCCCAATATTTTGCTTCCTTGGCGGAAACACCATTGACCATAATTAACCTTGGTCGGTTGGTTGAGGATTCTCTTTTACTTAACCGTTTTATTATTTCCCCCACCGGTTCCGATTCTTCTTCCGGTTCCGATTCTTCTTCCGGTTCCGACTCTTCTTCCGGTTCCTCTTCGGGAACTTGTGAATCAGTCCACGAATCATTCCAATTTACATTTGACTCTTCATTATTATTAGGTGAGTCAATGGGACTTGTTCTAGAGGTAGACATCTATCACATAATATCAAACACGTTAAGAGATTAATATATCACATAATATTCATATGTTAAAAATATATAGTTTCCAACAAAAATGTTAAGCAATCATTTTTAAAGAAAACACGGTCGAAGTCCAGAATCACTAATGCATCCTAACAAACTCGATAAGACACACTAATGCAAATTTTCTGGTTCTCTAAGACCAACGCTCGGATACCAACTGAAATGTCCCGTTCTTATTGATTAAAAACGTTCCATATTATTTGATTTCGTTGCGAGGTTTTGACCTCTATATGAGACGTTTTTCAAAGACTGCATTCATTTTAAAACAAACCATAACCTTTATTTCATCAATAAAGGTTTAAAAAGCTTTACGTAGATTATCAAATAATGATAATCTAAAATATCCTGTTTACACACGACTATTACATAATGGTTTACAATACAAATATGTTACAACAAAATAAGTTTCTTGAATGCAGTTTTTACACAATATCATACAAGCATGGACTCCAAATCTCGTCCTTATTTAAGTATGCGACAGCGGAAGCTCTTAATAATCACCTGAGAATAAACATGCTTAAAACGTCAACAAAAATGTTGGTGAGTTATAGGTTTAACCTATATATATCAAATCATAATAATAATAGACCACAAGATTTCATATTTCAATACACATCCCATACATAGAGATAAAAATCATTCATATGGTGAACACCTGGTAACCGACATTAACAAGATGCATATATAAGAATATCCCCATCATTCCGGGACACCCTTCGGATATGATATAAATTTCGAAGTACTAAAGCATCCGGTTCTTTGGATGGGGTTTGTTAGGCCCAATAGATCTATCTTTAGGATTCGCGTCAATTAGGGTGTCTGTTCCCTAATTCTTAGATTACCAGACTTAATAAAAAGGGGCATATTCGATTTCGATAATTCAACCATAGAATGTAGTTTCACGTACTTGTGTCTACTTTGTAAATCATTTATAAAACCTGCATGTATTCTCATCCCAAAAATATTAGATTTTAAAAGTGGGACTATAACTCATCCCATATATATCAAAGTATGTTCAAAATATATTTACAACACTTTTAATATATTTTGATGTTTTAAGTTTATTAAGTCAGCTGTCCTCGTTAGTAACCTACAACTAGTTGTCCACAGTTAGATGTACAGAAATAAATCGATAAATATTATCTTGAATCAATCCACGACCCAGTGTATACGTATCTCAGTATTGATCACAACTCAAACTATATTTATTTTGGAATCAACCTCAACCCTGTATAGCTAACTCCAACATTCACATATAGAGTGTCTATGGTTGTTCCGAAATATATATAGATGTGTCGACATGATAGGTCGAAACATTGTATACGTGTCTATGGTATCTCAAGATTACATAATATACAATACAAGTTGATTAAGTTATGGTTGGAATAGATTTGTTACCAATTTTCACGTAGCTAAAATGAGAAAAATTATCCAATCTTGTTTTACCCATAACTTCTTCATTTTAAATCCGTTTTGAGTGAATCAAATTGCTATGGTTTCATATTTAACTCTATTTTATGAATCTAAACATAAAAAGTATAGGTTTATAGTCGGAAAAATAAGTTACAAGTCGTTTTTGTAAAGGTAGTCATTTCAGTCGAAAGAACGACGTCTAGATGACCATTTTAGAAAACATACTTCCACTTTGAGTTTAACCATAATTTTTGGATATAGTTTCATGTTCATAATAAAAATCATTTTCTCAGAATAACAACTTTTAAATCAAAGTTTATCATAGTTTTTAATTAACTAACCCAAAACAGCCCGCGGTGTTACTACGACGGCGTAAATCCGGTTTTACGGTGTTTTTCGTGTTTCCAGGTTTTAAATCATTAAGTTAGCATATCATATAGATATAGAACATGTGTTTAGTTGATTTTAAAAGTCAAGTTAGAAGGATTAACTTTTGTTTGCGAACAAGTTTAGAATTAACTAAACTATGTTCTAGTGATTACAAGTTTAAACCTTCGAATAAGATAGCTTTATATGTATGAATTGAATGATGTTATGAACATCATTACTACCTTAAGTTCCTTGGATAAGCCTACTGGAAAAGAGAAAAATGGATCTAGCTTCAACGGATCCTTGGATGGCTCGAAGTTCTTGAAGCAGAATCATGACACGAAAACAAGTTCAAGTAAGATCATCACTTGAAATAAGATTGTTATAGTTATAGAAATTGAACCAAAGTTTGAATATGATTATTACCTTGTATTAGAATGATAACCTACTGTAAGAAACAAAGATTTCTTGAGGTTGGATGATCACCTTACAAGATTGGAAGTGAGCTAGCAAACTTGAAAGTATTCTTGATTTTATGTAACTAGAACTTGTAAAATATATGAAGAACACTTAGAACTTGAAGATAGAACTTGAGAGAGATCAATTAGATGAAGAAAATTGAAGAATAAAAGTGTTTGTAGGTGTTTTTGGTCGTTGGTGTATGGATCGGATATAAAGGATATGTAATTTTGTTTTCATGTAAATAAGTCATGAATGATTACTCATATTTTTGTAATTTTATGAGATATTTCATGCTAGTTGCCAAATGATGGTTCCCACATGTGTTAGGTGACTCACATGGGCTGCTAAGAGCTGATCATTAGAGTGTATATACCAATAGTACATACATCTAAAAGCTGTGTATTGTACGAGTACGAATACGGGTGCATACGAGTAGAATTGTTGATGAAACTGAACGAGGATGTAATTGTAAGCATTTTTGTTAAGTAGAAGTATTTTGATAAGTGTCTTGAAGTCTTTCAAAAGTGTATGAATACATATTAAAACACTACATGTATATACATTTTAACTGAGTCGTTAAGTCATCGTTAGTCGTTACATGTAAATGTTGTTTTGAAACCTTTAGGTTAACGATCTTGTTGAATGTTGTTAACCCATTGTTTATTATAACAAATGAGATGTTAAATTGTTATATTATCATGATATTATGATATATAATATATCTCAGTATGATGTATATACAGTTAAATGTCGTTACAACGATAATCGTTACATATATGTCTCGTTTCGAAATCATTAAGTTAGTAGTCTTATTTTTACATATGTATTTCATTGTTAATACACTTAATAATATATTTACTTATCATTTAAAATAATTAACCAAGTGTATCAATATCTTAATATGATTCATATGTACCTAGTAAGACGTTGTTATAATGATAATCGTTATATATATCGTTTTTGAGTTTCTTAAATTAATAGTCTCATTTTTATGTATATAACTCATTGTTAAAATACCTAATGAGATACATACTTATAATAAAAACATGTTAACTATATATATAACCATATATATGTCATCGTATAGTTTTTACAAGTTTTAACGTTCGTGAATCACCGGTCAACTTGGGTGGTCAATTGTCTATATGAAACATATTTCAATTAATCAAGTCTTAACAAGTTTGATTGCTTAACATGTTGGAAACATTTAATCATGTAAATATCAATCTCAATTAATATATATAAACATGGAAAAGTTCGGGTCACTACAGCATGGCTTTTATGATCATCAGAAATTTTCGTTCATTGTCAAAAGAATTCATTTTATTTTCGAAAAGTTCCTTTTCCAAAGTGATGATGTATTTTTCTAATACCAGAGTTGGTAAATGGACAACACGTTTTTGACCTTCCGAATTCTCACTTTCATTAAACAAATCAGGTAAGCTTTCATATGAAAATGAGTTTTTCTTTTTCAAATAAATAGCGTTGATTTTATCATAGATTAGAGCAATTTCTCGTTTCATTTTAGTTGATCTTTTAGCCAATGCTTCCTCAACCTCATTGTTGGATGCAAATGTGAGTCGTGCAGGTAGACCAATCATCAAGTATTTACTCTCATACAGACAGGGCTTTGCTTTGGCCATTTTGGACAAGGTGAGAGGATTTTCAAAACCTAGGCCTTTGTTCTCACGGAAGGAGTCCTTTGGTCGATTCATGAAAAGGTTTGATTCGAGATGTGCCCTGCTAAAACAACCTTAGACTGTTCGGTCCTGTAGAGCTTTTCTTCAAATTTTCCTAGACGAGTTTGAAGTTCTAGATTATGTGCAGTAAGTTTAGAACATTCAGAGGTTTTCTTAGCAAGATCGAAGAGAGGTTCTCTTATCTTTTCTTCTAAGGTATCTAGGAGAGTTTTCTTAGAAGCAGTGAGTTTCTTAATTTCTTTCTCAGCATTGTCTACTTTCTCACTAAGAACTTCATTTCTTAACCTAAAGTTTGTCCTTTCTATTCGTAACGGTCTCACACTAGATTCTAGCTCCTTCAATTGTGTTACTTTATCAGCTAGGTCCTTCTGAAGTGTTAGGTATGCATTGTTTGACACTTTGATTTTCAATTCAGCTTTTAACCTATGGTTCTCATTTTGTAGTCCACTAATTTGACTAGCAAGTGATCTAAGATCCTTACTCATTTTAGCAAAGTTGTCAATATACATATCAGGTAATTCAGGGAGCATTTTATCATGATTATGAGAGGCAGGTTCATTTCTAATGGGCATATTAATTTGGATAGAAGGGTCATTGGGTCTCTTAGAGGTTGCTTGCAATACATCAGAAACACATTCAGAACTATTATTTACAGAGTTATAATATTCATGAATTATGTCGGTGTAAAGTTGTACCTCTTCCTCATCATCGGAAGAAACACTGTCAGGAGCACGGTTCATATTGGTGAGTTTCACTACGTTGGCACGTTCGGGCTCCTGTTCACTGTCTGACCAGTTTAGCCAAACGTCATCTGAGGCTTTGAGGACCTTCCCCTTTTCGGCATCTTGGGCGAGCAACATCTTTTTCTTGTAGTACTCCGCATCCTTTCGTTTGGGTAGTCTGCATTCTCATGAAAAGTGACATGTTTTACCACAGTTGTAACAAACATTATCGGGGTCCTTGCTGTCAGGGGAACGGTATTGAGTGGTAGATGTTTCGGGTTTTTTGTAGTAAGAAGAGCTGGATGAGGTTCGATTGTTGTTGTTTTTCTTAAAGCCGCCAGATGATCTCCTGAGATTCAGTTGCTTACTGAACATTGCGGCAGCCTTGACGAGATCCCGATGTTCTTCATCAACATCAGAGTATGTGTCCTCATCAGAGGAAATGGTTTGTTTTATTTTGAGTGAGTTGGAGCGGTTGGAAAGGGTTTTGGTGGAGCTTTTGTTAACAAACAAGGCCATTGGATCACTGGTTTTAGTGAGATTGGATTTAGGGTTTTGGGTGGCTAGAACATCAGGTTGATGATTCATTAGTTTCCCTACAACTTCATGGATGTTGTACTTCTTGGTGTTTTTGGAGGCACGAAAGTTGTTTCCATATGGCATTTAGTTTCTTGAGAAATTTCATGTTCAGCTCTTGATTTTCCTTTTTCACTCCAACCTTCTTTAGCTCATTAATGACTTCACAGAAACGTCTGTAGCAGTCTTTTAGAGGTTCATCGGGTTTCTGAAAGTAGTCCTCATACATTGCGAGCGCTATGTCGAGTTTTGTATGATCGGATTGACTGTATCCTTCCTGTTGACGGGTGATTTCCTCTAGAAGTTCTTTTCCGGATTTCAGAGAGCTGACAGATTTGTACATGTCATGAGGAAGGGCTTGCATGATGATGGACCTGGAATCAATATCGGCTTGAGCTCTCTTAGCTTCTTCACCTTGAAGTTCATAGGGTTTTAGGACTTCGCCGGTGTCAGGGTGAAGTGAGATCTTGGGTCCATTGAGAAATGATTCCCAGAGGTATTTGGTTTGTTCTCCTTTTCCGTCGATGAAGTTGTCAAACCTTCCTTTCCATTCGTCAAACAGACCCTCGAACAGCATGGGAGGATGGGTATTCGAGCCCACGACCAAAGCATCACAGTTTGCAGTAGCCATCTTAACTTAGAAGTGTGAACTGAGTGGTGCAAAGGACAGAAGTTTTAACAAGAGATTGCTTAGAGCAGATTTTGAGTGTGAAGGAACACTTGTGTAAGCAGATTGAAATTAGGGTTTTGGTGTAAAACCACCTGTATAATTTGAGTGGTTTTTGAGAAAAGCCAAATTTCAAGTCAAATTATGTTTTCGAGCATCAACAAGGAAGTTGGGAAAGGGAGATTTTCGAGCAGGACAGTTCTGTGATCAAGATCCTAGGTTTTCGAGCAGGCAGTATAACAAAGCACTAGTAAAGTTTTCGGTCAGGCACAGTATTCGAGCAGCTAAGGTATTCGAGCACCTATCTAGTTCTAGAGCACCTAAAGTTTTCGAGCAGATAACTAGGGTTTTAAGCAAAACCAAACCCTCAAAACAGGATGGTTTTCGAGCAAAACCAGGTTATCTGGACACTAAGTTTTCGAGCACAAAAAAACAACAAACTTTTAATATATTCGAGCAACAAGAGATTTTCGTGCAAGTTTTTCGAGCAGTAAAAATTACTGTTTTAAGTCAATCTTTCAAATTTTGAACACAATTTTTCGAGCAAGTAATCAAATTACACTGTTCTCGAGCAAAGATCACCCTTTTTCACAATTTTTCGAGCACTTTGTCTGGAAAAGCAATTGTTTCAGTTTGTTTAAGTTTGAATTATTTGACTTTTAAGAGAGAGAAAACAAAGCACGTGAACTCTTACACACAAGTACAAGCTGATGCACACAAGGACAAATCCTTTGTCCTTTATGACATAAATCAAGGTAGTATGTCAAGGACAAGTCCTTTTCATACAAAAAACTATTGGGTAAAGTAGATTTCGGTGGGTATTAACCGTAAGTCCAAAGTTTGGAGCCAAAATCAACTAAACACGTGTGAAAATAAGTAGGTTTTTCGAGCAGAAACCTTAGGGTTTCACTGTAGTGAAACAACCCTGAGGAGTTTTTCGAGCGATCTCAAACCCAGAAGGGGTTTTCGAGCACATTATCTGGGGAAAACTTAAGCAGAATTCATGTATTTTCAAGCAGATTTAGCAAAGTATAAGGACAAATCAGCAAAAAACCATGTAATTTTAGGGACTTTAATTAATCTTAACACGAATGGAGTGAAAGATTTCAAGTGCTTTTCGATTAAACCATGAAATAAAGTGATAAAGTCATTAGATTTCAAAGCATGGCAGCAGAAACAAGAACACGAGCATGAACAATGAACAAGACACATGAGTTAAACACTAATCGAATTCATACCATTTCAACCTACACGTCATTTTCAAAAGACAGAAGTATGTAAAACATATTTTATCACACTAAAACATGGTATAGAATAGGTTCTGTATAACTTTTTCGAGCATAAATCTTTTAAGTTTGAGACAGAACAAACAAAACTAAGAGCATGATAGAGTATATAAACTGATTTCCAGAAAGCAGATGGATATACTTAGCATACAACATTCAAATTCGTGACTAAAAGGGTTTAAATCGTGATACCTCAACCGAATAGCACCAAACTCTCCAAAACACGACTCAAGAAGCTTCAATCCTTGGATCTACAAGCAAGATAGCAAGTCCCGCTCTGATACCAATTGTTAGTCCCAAATGAAGCTTGGATCTATGGTTTTGATGGATGTTTAGTGGGTTGGAAGTATTAGTTATCAAGAACACTAGAGAGAAAAAGTAAGATGTATAATATGCAAAATGGATAACTAGATCATTAACAAGAGAGGAGGTTGTTTATATATGACAACCTCCTAAGTTACAAGAGTTACAAGTTACCATGGTAAACACAGTAAATACATTACAAAATAATAATAAAACTGTGCGCCACAAATCTATTACATAAACATATGTCAACAATAGGTGTGGATGTTATATGTATGTGTTTGGTATTCAAGAGAAAAAATTTAATAACATATACTCACATGCAAAGAAAACAAAGTCACATCTCCTTTTGTTTTGTCTGTCACGAGTTACACAAACAAAAAATGTAAACATGATACATCTTGGCTTTTGTTAGGTGAGTGCATGATTGATGGTAATGCATGAGTGTTTGATGCATGTATAAGTATATGTATATAAATAATGTGCAAGTGGGTTTTGATGTCACGAGTTTTCTAACAGAATTAGATATCATATAGATATAGCTTAACTGCAGAATAAAATAGTTACTGTACATGATTTCAATTAAGCATAGTAATAATCCACTTCCTATATTATATTATGTTAGAAAACGTGTCATAATTCTTTGATACTTAACGTTGATCAGTTTATGTACAATTGATTTTCAAAGATGAAAGAAAAATAATAATAATGATTATTCGTTCATTTCAAAAATTTCACATTCAGGTTGTTCTGTCCACAAAGAAGTTTTCATTTCCATTTCTCATAAATATACATCCCATACATAGAGATAAAAATTATTTAATATTTATTTTTAATATACTTTATTTATATATAGAGATATATTTTAAATAATAATTATTATAATATCCTATTTTTATTTTATTAAATTTTAATAACAATAACATATAATACTTCAAATTATATTTCGAATTATTATTTATGTATACATACACACATATCTATTTACAATTAATTGTTCGTGAATCGTCGAGAGCAGTCGAAGGTCAATTGAATATAGTTTCAAAATTTTTGAGACTCAACATTACAGACTTTGCTTATTGTATCGGAAACATATAAAGATTAAGTTTAAATTTGGTCAAAAATTTTCGGGTCGTCACAGTACCTACACGATAAAGAAATTTCGTCCCGAAATTTGATTGGGATCGTCATGGCTGACAATAAGTATGTTTTCATGACTCATATGAGTTGAAAATTAGAGTTTTATAGTCATTGAGTAATATAGATAAAACAACTCGATTATGTAATATCGAGTGAAGCTATCGCAAAAGAATGAAATGAGTAAATGTAGATTCGTCATATCTTTTGACATAGACAGAATTGATTTCCAGAGTTCAAGGGATTTGGAGAAAATCTTCGTAATAAGATTTGATTCTTCGGTAATTAAGGAAATTAGGATCCTCTTTGGTTAAATGCGATAATCTATCTCGATTACTCTGTCGGATATTTCACTATAAATCCATTCCCTTCGTTTCCTTCCTTCCATAGCTCACATCTTCTATTCTTTCTATAATCATTGACATCCAAGTTAATACTCTCTCCAATTTACTGTGATTTATACTCCCATTGATATTTTGAAGTTTCATGCTTTTGTTTTCTCTTCCTGACTTTAAGTCAAGCGAATAATGGTCCAGAATTCGTAGGTATGAATTTCGGAATGAACATAATTAATGTTCTAAGAAGAAAATTGTAATGACACGATCTTGATTTGTCAAATTACCAGAATTCAAGGGAACAGATAGAACTATCAAGAAAATATGTTCTTGATGTGTTTATAGATTATATAGAATGTAAGAGTCGTGTAACATGACACATGAAGATGTTATGGTCTGTGAATCATCACGTTCCATTTAGAAACTCAGCATAACTTACTGTAATATAATCACGTTGATCAAGTGTCATTGTATTATACTAATTCATGCTTCAGTTCCCAATACTACTTCAATAACATTCATATTTTAAGTTCGAACTTTTCAGAATTTAGAAACTAAAACAGTTTCCTTTCTGATGTAACATTGATATCGCAAAGAGATAAATGATTTCAGATAAGATTAGTTATGAAAATATCTTCAGAAATATCGAGGATATTTATAATGAAAGATAGAATGATATCTTAGAATTTCTAATATCGATGGATGATGAATAAGATTTGTTCGTAAAGGTTTTAGAGTCAGGGGAAAGATATTCGTTAATGACTTCAGCGGATATTGAATCACTTGGATTCTTTGAAGGCAGATTTAATCTTTGTGATTTGTCCACAGCCTCCTTCATGGTTTGCTCAATCTGTTTTTCAATTCTAAATCTTCTCTTTTTCTGAGCTCTACCAACACATTATTCTTTATCATCAACTTTCAACTGTTAAAGTCATTTACAGTTCTTGCTGCTTTATCAGCATTTTTCAAAATTTCAGAGAACTAATTCATATCCTGGGGTGCTTTTCAAAAGTTCACAATTGAAGTACGTTAGTCTAGGAGATAGACGTTATATGTGTGTGTATTACTGTTGATGTAGAAATGCTGCGAAATTCGAAATACTGATTGCTGATTCTCGGTAATTGGTATGTCAATTCTCGTTACAAGATGCGAATGGGTATATGATAGGATTTTAATGAACAAATATAATGATTTTTCGGAGAGACTTAAATCAATGAGTAATGAAGTTGCTGGTAAGTTTACTGCTAATGTGGTGGAATATAAACGATTTTACGGTACGATGACGAAAGGCAAACTCATATCATAGTTATAATAAGGCTTATTCGAATGAAAGTCGAAGTTAATTTGCTGGAGCTGTGACAAAATTGGCTAATTTGAAAAAAAAAAGAATTGCAATGTTATTTTTGGTAATAGCAATGCCAAAGAAGATAGCACAGATACGTGTTAAACGTTTACTCAGGTTCCAAGTGTTTTCAGGTGCATAACTATGTGCATCAATATTTTCTTTCGTAGATGAAGTGCAGTTGGTTCATCCTCTCGATTGAGGTGTTTTCAATAATCATGAAAGGTTTGAACGCAGATTGTAATCGTCAATATACAAACGATGTTTAAGATGAAATCAAGTGGCAAACTTGAAGAATTGTTTAGTTTCATATGTTATAATCAATATTTTAATTCATTTTTAATTGTCCAATGTTGGTAGTCCACAATTAGTAGTCCAAAGTTAGTAATTCAATAATTCATATATAATATTCGAATTAATTAATACGTATCGTGACCCATTGTATACATGTCTCAGACTCGATCACAACTCAAAGTATATATATTATTATAGAATCAATCTACCCTGTATAGCTAACGTAAGCATTACCGCATATAGAGTGTCTATGGTTATTCCAAATAATATATATAGATGCGTCGATATGATATGTCAAAACCTTGTATACGTGTCCCGATATTTAAAGTGCGTAAAATAAATACAGAAATTAAATGACGATAAATAAAATTGCGAGAATAAAAGTTGCGATAAATAAATTGCGATAATTAAATTTGCAATAATTAAACTGTAATAGGGAATTAGCAGTTAACTAGGAATAGTTAGCTAGGATTTTGTTAGCGTGATTTCTTAACAAAATTTCTCATAGTTAATTTGTTTGTTTCTAACAAATTTTATTTTGTCCAATATTTTCTTCATTATGCCACTTGTTGGATTCTGATAGGTCAAAATCCAAATATGAAATTGAATGAAAATGGTTATTCTGCAGTGAACGGATACGTGAACGGATACGTATATCTGTGAATGTAAGTAGGATAGTAAATGACTGTTAAATCAGATTCGAAGAATGTACAGTGTAACTTATTAATGTGAAATCTAAATATTCCTCGGGTATTACCTACCCGTTAAAATATTTTCACCATTAATAGTTTGTACAAAAGAATTTTTAATTACAATCTTTATGAAAATATACTTACATATATATTTTCTTCAGATGTAATCATGGATTTAATGAGTTAATATGATATTAAACTCATCTGATTTACGGTTAGAACTAGAGTACATAATCTCTAAAATATTAGAGATTGCATAATCATCATGTCGAACGAAGATAAATGATGTAGAAGGTCATGTAGAACGATGATTATGCTCGAGGTACCGATTGTGAGGTTGAGATGTGTAGTGTTGAGGCTTGTGATGCGGATGTTGTTGTTGGTGGTACTGTTGGTGCCGGTAATGCTAAGTTGTGCACCATATTTTCCAAAGCTATTACTCGGACGCGAAGCTCGTTGACTTCTTCTATTACTCCAGGATGATTGGCGGTTGGAACGACGAGATGAATAAGATTCAGAATTTTAGATAGTATATAATCGTGATGAGATGCTCTGGAAATGAGCGAGAAAATGGTATTACGAACAGGTTCTCCGGTAAGTGCTTCAGGTTATTCGCCAAGAGGGAAATGTGGTGGATGGAAGGGATCACCTTCTTCTTATCTCCAATGATTAAGTAGACTACGAACCCATCCCCAATTCATCCAGAATTGGTGATGACTAATTGGTTGATTCATTCCGGTGATGCTGCTTCGGAGCTTATGTGAACATCCATGTCGGAATAGCTGTCGGATTCCGAAGAACTTGAACTAGTGGCGAGTTCCATTTCGTACGATTGAGTAAAGGGTTTTTCGGTATGAAATGATTTTCGGATATTGGATGATATTCTAATTACATAGAATATCTATATATATAGAACAAAAGATTTCGTAGATTACGGAGGAATTTACAGAATATGTCAGGCAAAGTTTATAGTAACAGATATGCTAAGATATGAATTAGCAGATACGCTAAGATATGAATTTTTTCTATACACTATTCATGCAATCAATGCAGTAAGATGTGTCTAGACTAAGAATGATAAGTATGTAATTTCCGACAAAAATGATAAGCAAAACTTTTGACATGCAGACACGGTCGAAGTCCAAACTCATTAATGCATCTTATCAACTATCAGTTAGACACACTAATGCAAGACCTGGTTCGCTAAGACCACCGCTCTGATACCACATGAGACGACCCGTCCTAATCCATAAGGATGAATACAATAACATATGGTTACATTGCGAGGTATTTTACCTCTATATGATACATTTTACAAACATTGCATTCGTTTTTAAAAGATAAACTTCCATTACATTGAAAGTTGACAGATATGCATATCCTTTCATAATATATTTAAACTATGAATGACTTAATATTAATCTTGATGAACTCAATGACTCGAATGCAACGTCTTTTGAAGTATGTCATGAATGACTCCAAGTAATATCTCTAAAATGAGCAAAGGCACAGCGGAAGATTTCTTTCATACCTGAGAATAAACATGCTTAAAAGTATCAACCAAAAGGTTGGTGAGTTCATTAGTTTATCGTAACCAATCATTCCATAGTTTTAATAGACCACAAGATTTCATTTTCATATTACACATAACCTGTGTAATAAAATAGTACGCATAACCGACATTAACAAATGCATCTAGAATATCCCCAAATATACAGGTACACTCATCTGTATATAAAATCAAAGTACTAAAGCATCCATAACCTGGATGGGGTTTGTTAGGCCCAATAGATCTATCTTTAGGATTCGCTTCAATTTGGGGGTCTGTTCCCAAATTCTTAGGCTACCAAGCTAACAAGGGTGATATCCGGTATAATAATTCAACCATAGAATGTAGTTTCAAGTACTTGTGTCTATTTCGTAAAACAGTTATAAAAGTAGCGCATGTATTCTCAGTCCCAAAATATATATTGCAAAAGCATTTAAAAAGGGAGCAAATGAAACTCACAATATAATATTTTGTAGTAAATATATTAATACGACGATACTGAACAACGCATGGTTGGCCACGGATTCACGAACCTATATCAGTTATATATATATTAACACATAAAATTGAAATCGAACAAATTTAGTTAGATATATTTACTTTATTTACTTTAGATAATTAATTATTATTTATTATAAAAATATTAATATAGTTATGTTATATGTATTAAATATATTTTTATATATTTAATATTTATTTGTTATAGTATTAATAATAGGAATAATATTAATAATAATGATACTTATAATAATAATAATAATAATAATAATAATAATAATAATAATAATAATAATAATAATAATAATACTAATAATAATAATATTAATATTGATAATAGTAATAATATATAAATTTTTTTTAATAATGATAGTAATAATAATAAAATAAAAAGGTTGTATTATCTTTACAATAAAAATACTAATTTTGATAAAAATTCTTAATACTAATAATACTTAATAATAATACTTGTTAATAAATATATTAATGTTAATAATAGTAATAAAAATAATGACAATTCTAATAATGATAATGATAGTTTTAATGATAAATAAATGATAGTGTTAATAATACTAATAATAATGATAGAAATATTAATTTTTAATAAAAAGATAATTTTAAATAAAAAATGATAAAAATAGTTATTAGTAATGATAATATTAATAATGATAGTTTTTAGTAATAATAATAATAATACTTACATTAATAATAAAATTAATAAAGTTAATAATAATAATAATAAATTTAGAATACAACCTTTGAAAAAATAAGCATTTAAAAAGAAACGCCACTGCCCGGGCTCGAACCCGTGACCTCTCGCTTAACACATAACCCACTTAACCATTGTACCATCACTCTATTCTGGTAAATCTCACATGAATAAATATTTAATATGTACCCAACTGTTTAACATCTTCATAATAAACTCAACATCATAACCGTATCATTATAACCTAATCCTAATCACCAACATTATCTTATTTTCGCTATCAATCATACTCATAACCCTAATATAATCATCCGTCATTAACATCATCATTCATGTGATCATCAATGCCATCATAACTATCACCTTATTCATCATAATCATCACCTCGTCATGCACCTCATCATCACTCTAATATCATTATGATCACCACAGTAGCAGGTAATGTTCGTTAGTTATGAGTTGGGACTCGATTGAAGAAAACAGGCGCAGCAGTAGGGATTAGTTTTTGTGGTTTCATTTTTGGGGCGGACATCAGAAACATAATGTGATAGTAATCGGTCCATAGTCAAATGGGTTTTTGTTAGAGGCCCAAATAAGCAGTCCATATTGTGATTTATTTATAACATGAATGGCCCATCAGCATTTCACAAGTCCAACCATGAAGTCCAAAAAAATATAGGTCGGCTCAAATAAAGGGAAAAGAAAATGGTGGCTCAAGATGATCCTATAACAATCGTTTTCATTCTTTAAAATAAAAAACACAAGTGGGGTTAAATAATTTGGTAAATGTCGGCCAATAAGAGAAAGGAGCGAATTAGCTGTAACTTGTATTATCATTGTTTATCGTATATCAACATCACATCATTATTCCATTTCTTATCATGATTAACTTCTTCCTGCTTCATCAAATAAGAATCTTAATCATTATCTAAACATAATCATAATCATCCTTGTTACCTTCGTATATACTCTTCCTTATCCTATTGTGTTCATCTTGATTGTCCACACATAAAAAGGAAAGACACAGCAGCAGTTAGCTGCAAACATAGCAGCTGAACAGCAGATTCAGACGTATGTAGCAGTAGCATGACGGTTTATGTGATTTTGTTGGTGGTTTTGGATGGCTTCATGGTGGTTTTGTAGTTGTAACAGAAAGAAAAGAAAGAAAGGACAGAAATTGAGGTATAGCTACAGTAGTATCAGTTTGCAGTTGTGGTGGTGACGGTTGAATAGTGAGGCTGTTATGGTGATGCGTTCACAAAGGGGATAGAAACTAGCGGGTAGCTGTGATGGTGGTGTTTACAGCGAGCAGCAGTAGCAGTCATTGAAGCTGCAATTTAGGCGGGTTTTGTTGGGTTGTTGAAACAAAAATAATACGCACAACAGTAGCAGGTTGTGTTGGGTTTTGATGGTCGATAGCAGTTCTCGACGGAGTTGGTGTCGAAGGGAATCAGGAACATAAACAGTAAACAATCAGATGGTTGTTGGTGAGGGTGGTGTTCTTCTTCGTGGGTTTGGATTCTCGGACAAAAGTACCAACAACAGCGGTTGCAGGTTATAGTAAGGGAGTTGTGGTGGTGTTTTGGGTTGGTTAGCGAGCAAGTGCAGAAGTAAATGGTTTAGGGTCTCGATTAGTACCAGTAAAAGAAAAGAGGATTATAGAAGATGATATAAGTGTTGTATATAGGTGTGGATGTTATATGTATGTGTTTGGTATTCAAGAGGAAAAATTTAATAACATATACTCACATGCAAAGAAAACAAAGTCACATCTCCTTTTGTTTTGTCTGTCACGAGTTACACAAACAAAAAATGTAAACATGATACATATTGGCTTTTGTTAGGTGAGTGCATGATTGATGGTAATGCATGAGTGTTTGATGCATGTATAAGTATATGTATATAAATAATGTGCAAGTGGGATTTGATGTCACGGGTTTTCTAACAGAATTAGATATCATATAGATATAGCTTAACTGCAGAACAAAATAGTTACTGTACATGATTTCAATTAAGTATAGTAATAATCCACTTCCTATATTATATTATGTTAGAAAACGTGTCATAATTCTTTGATACTTAACGTTGATCAGTTTATGTACAATTGATTTTCAAAGATGAAAGAAAAATAATAATAATGATTATTCGTTCATTTCAAAAAATTCACATTCAGGTTGTTCTGTCCACAAAGAAATTTTCATTTCCATTTCTCATAAATATACATCCCATACATAGAGATAAAAATCATTTAATATTTATTTTTAATATACTTTATTTATATATAGAGATATATTTTAAATAATAATTATTATAATATCTTATTTTTATTTTATTAAATTTTAATAGCAATAACATATAATACTTCAAATTATATTTCGAATTATTATTTATGTATACATACACACATATCTATTTACAATTAATTGTTCGTGAATCGTCGAGAGCAGTCGAAGGTCAATTGAATATAGTTTCAAAAAATTTGAGACTCAACATTACAGACTTTGCTTATCGTATCGGAAACATATAAAGATTAAGTTTAAATTTGGTCGGAAATTTCTGGGTCGTCACACCAATTAAAGTGGGTGTTTTCATGTGGAAGGCAAGGCGGAATAAATTGCCTGTTTTAGTCGAACTTGACAAACGGGGGATTGATCTCCATTTCGTTCTTTGTCCTTTATGCGATGAGGTGGTGGAGACGGTTGATAATGCATTATTCTCGTGTGATAAGGTTTGTGAAATTTGGGTTGAAGTTTTAAATTGGTGGGGTATCGTCTCGTCACAACACTATATCGACAATATTCTAAGTGGAAGTCCTCCTTTACAATGCTCGAAATTGGGTGAGAAGATTTGGCAAGCAATGATGTGGACTAGCGTTTATCTCATTTGAAAAAATAGGAACCAAATGGTGTTCAAAAAATTGTGTTGGTCTCCTCTGGTTGCCTTAAATGACATTCAAGTAAAGAGCTACGAATGGGTCGTGACGAGATATAAATCAAAAAATATCGAGTGGCTCGATTGGTTGCAAAATCCACAAGTTTTTGTTTTGTAATTATTATTTCGAGATATTATTGTGAGTAATGTAAATGTTAGCATAAGATTCTAGCTCGGTATCGTTATGTTTAGCATCTTGCGCTAACTTTCGTATCGTTATATTTATCCATGGAAATATCTAGTTTCTAGAATGTTCCATGGAGTAGTATAAATATAGGTGGGTGTTTCATTTGTGTAATGTGTGAAGTTGTGAGAGTGAAATAAGAAGTGAGTTGTGAAGAAGAGAAGAAGAGTGTGAGTTAGCGAAAGTAGAGAAGAGAAAGTAATATTGTAATTGTAATTTAATATAAGTGTTTTTATTAAGTTTCCCGATCAAGCCTTAGTTTGTGTTTAAGTTCTTAGTGCACTTTTGTTGTTCTTATTATATGGTCGGCTCTGCCGCCTAAGTAATACATGGTCGGTTATACCGCCTAAAGATATATGGTCGACACTGTCGCCTAAGTACATTGTGCACTAAGGATTTATAAAATTAAAGGCTAACCAACGTCAAAGTGTTGGTGTAGTGAGTCTAGTATAGTCTAGGTCCTCTATAGTGGGTGTGTTGGGCTCGTCGAAGCTTCCAACAATGCTCATTCATATTAATGTAGTTCTAAGTAATTAGTGGTCTCTATTTAGATTTGTGATCTTGTTACCATATCCAGGCTTCTCAATACTAGTATGGTCATCCCAGAGCTCCATGAAATTACAAATTCGAAAGGCATCGGGTATATATATATATATGCATGTTCTGCAACAAATTAAAAAATGACGTGCAGCAGTGTTGTATCTGTTAGGATATTAGGACCCAAACAACGCTAGTAATTCTACAAGATTACTAGCCGAGTAGTGATACTATCAAGATCACTCAACCCACTTAATGAACGAAAGATAATAAATGCGAAAAAGTAAATCGACACAAGATATAACGTGGTTATATGCAATCGTTGTGATTGCTTTAGTCCACGGACCAACTAGAGATCATTTATTTACTGAATATTTGAGAGTGGTGTGTTACAATGACTATGAATGAGCTCTATATATAGAGCAAACAAGAAACCAACCAAACTACAACTTGATCTTCAAGTGTGCTAGTAATCATGAAAGATAAACCAATTAGCCGCGCACAATCAATTTGCTCTGTTTTTGATCTGTTTTTCTCTGTTTCACGCTTACCGAAATCTGCAAAATCCGTGCAAGTGTTGAAACAGTTTTTTTTTTCTCTCTCGTTTTGTATAAATGTCTCCATACTCTAACAAATCTCCCACTTGGAGACTTTGAACAAAACTCCAATCATATCAATGAATTAACCAAGAACATTAAACCACCTTCGATTACCGCCAAATACCATTTGGGACACGCACGCTCAACACATACTTCGGATGAGTAGACTTTCGATAAAAGGTCTTCAATACTACTTGTTAAACTTGTAACACCATTCACATCTCTAGTTGGGGTCTTCTCTCATCAATTCATGAGAAGACCAATTGAGGTAATGCAAAACCTCAATTTCTCCGTTGTAACCACCTTAGTAAACATATCGGCAGGATTCTTCGTACCAAGGATTTTCTCCAAGAATAAAGTGCCATCATTTATATGTTGTCGAATAAAATGATACCTTATCTTGATGTGTTTCGTTCGACTATGAAACACCGGATTCTTCCCAAGATGAACCGCACTTTGATTATCACAATACAAGACGCAATAGTCTTGTCTTTTACCCAACTCGCCTAAGAAGTTCTTCAACCACACTAGCTCTTTAGAAGCTTCAGCAATAGCCATGTATTTGGCTTCGGTGGTTGACAAAGCAACACTCTTTTGCAATCGAGATAACCAACTAATCGCCATCTTCCCCATTGTGAAAACATAACCCGTAGTGCTTTTCCCCGAATCATCACATCCACCCAAATTAGCATCCGCATAACCTCTAAGTATGAGATTGTTTTTGGAGAAACACAATCCCATATTAGAAGTACCTTTCAAATAACGAAGCAACCATTTGACCACTTCCCAATGCTCTTTTCCCGGATTAGACATATAACGACTTACAACTCCCACTGCTTGAGCAATATCGGGTCTTGTACAAACCATGGCATACATAATACTACCCACGGCTGATGCATATGGAACCTTTTCCATATCCTTCTTGTCTCTTTCCGTCTTTGGTGATTGACTTTTCGATAACTTTAAGGTGCTTCCCAAAGGCATAGAACGAGCCTTTGAATCTTCCATGTTGAACCTCTCTATTACTTTCTCAATATATTTTGATTGAGACAAGTATAGAGTACCCTTCACATGATCACGCACAATACTCATGCCAAGTATTTGCTTAGCACCGCCAAGATCTTTCATCTCAAATTCTCGGGAAAGTAATCCCTTCAACTTGTTAATTTCGGACATGTTTGAACCTGCAAGTAACATGTCATCAACATACAACAATAAGATTATATAAGAAGACTTGGATTTCTTCAAGTAGCAACAGTGATCCGCTTCACATCTTAAGAAACCAATCTTCTTCATAAAATCATCAAACTTCAAGTACCATTGCCGAGGTGCTTGATTCAATCCATACAAACTTTTCTTTAGCTTACAAACCCACTTCTCTTTACCCTTTACCTCAAAGCCCTCGGGTTGCCTCATGTAGATCTCTTCAACAAGATCACCATGCAAGAATGCAGTCTTCACATCTAGTTGCTCTAGATGTAAGTCTTCGGATGCAACCATAGAAAGTACCAAACGGATAGTAATCATTTTAACTACCGGTGAAAATATCTCTTTGTAGTCAACCCCTTCCTTTTGTTGAAAGCCTTTGACTACCAAACGAGCCTTGTACCTTTTCTTGCCATCCATCTCATTCTTGATTCTATATACCCATTTGCTTTGCAATGCCCTTTTATCATGAGGTAACTTCACTAGTGACCAAGTCTTGTTCTTCTCAAGTGATCCCATCTCTTCTTTCATGGCAAGTTCCCATTGTATGGATTCTTTTGTTTTTCTTGCCTCAAAGTAACTTTCGGGTTCACCATTCTCGGTATAGAGCAAGTAGTTTGCTGATGGAGAATACCTAGGATTAGGTTTGGGCACTCTAGTCGAGCGTCTTAGTGTAGGATTAACCGAAATGGTTGGACCGGTTTCATTTGTAACCTCCTCATCACTAGAACTCGCACTATGTTCGGAATCATCACCGCTTTCCGAATCATCCCCATCATTAGCATTTCCCGACACCTCACCGTCATTCGGCAAATCATTGTTTCCCGTACTCCCACTAGAACCTGCAAGATCATCAATAGAAACTTCGTCAAAAGTAACTTGACTCAGTTTAGGACTCCCCGTTTCCGGTTTGCCATAGACCGAATCTTCATCAAAAGTAACATCTCGCGAACGAATTACTTTTCTAGCTTCGTTGTCCCAACAACGATAGCCCATTTCATCCGACCCGTACCCTATGAAAATACACTTCTTTGACTTAGCTTCAAGCTTGTCTTTATCCGCATCTTTGGTCTTCACATATGCATTACACCCAAAGATCCTAAGGTGACCATAACTCACCTTCTTGCCTTGCCATTCTTCCTCGGGAATTCGGAAACCCAACGGTGTTGAGGGTCCCCTATTTATCAAATAAGCCGCCGTGTTAACCGCATCCGCCCAAAACATTTTAGGCAAACCGGCATGTAGTCTCATACTCTTAGCCCTTTCATTTAACGTACGATTCATACGTTCGGCGACCCCATTGTGTTGCGGTGTCTCCGGTACCGTTTTCAACATTCTAATACCGAGCTTTGCACAATGGTCTTTAAACTCAAGACTACCATATTCTCCTCCATTATCCGACTTTAAGCACTTAACCTTCAAGTTAGTCTCATTTTCTACCATAGCTTTCCACTTCACAAAAGTATTAAATACATCGGATTTAGATTTAAGAAAATAAACCCATACCTTCCGAGTGGAGTCGTCAATGAAGGTGACATAATAACGAGAACCTCCATGTGATTCTACATTAGTTGGACCAAACACATCCGTATGAACGAGCTCCAATTTCTCTAACTTAGGTGCATTCCCTGATTTCCCAAAAGTCACCTTCTTTTGCTTCCCATAAACACATGGTTCGCAAAACCCAAGTTCTACCTTCTTCAAATCCGGAATTCTCCCACTCGAAACAAGCATCTTCATACCCTTCTCACTCATATGCCCGAGTCTTCGGTGCCATAGAGTTGATTCGGACTCAACATTAACCGTAGCAACCACCGTGTCTTCATCAAACACTTCAACCATATAAAGTGTTCCCCTTTTATGTCCACGAGCCACAATACTACTACCCTTAACCACCTTCCATTGGCGGTTTTCAAAAGTAACCGCGTTACCTTCATCATCTAATTGACCAACCGAAATAAGTTTCCTTTTCAATTTAGGAATGTACCTTACGTTCTTCAAAGTCCAATTAGAACCAAGAGTAGTCTTCAAAACAACATCTCCAATGCCCTCTATGTTGAGTTGCTTGTTGTCCGCCAATCTCACCTTGCCTTGATATGAACGAAAATTCTTCATCATGCTTTTGATATGAGTAGCATGAAACGAAGCTCCCGAATCCAAGATCCAAGACTCCATAGAATTTTCAACACTACACAAAAGTGCATCATCACTTTCCCCTTCGGCCAAGTTTACACCTTTCGTGGAACCATTTTTGCAATTCCTTTGAAAGTACCCTTTTTGATTGCAACCCCAACAAGTAACTTCACTTCTATCTTTCGATGGATGCCTCTTCTTAGACTTCTTCCTACCCTTCTTCTCACTGCGTTCAAATTTTCTACCACGGTTGTCGGTACTTAACAAAGAACCGGATGTCGATTCTCCCGAGTTTCTTCTACGAGTATCTTCACCAAGAATCAAATCCCTTATAGCTTCAAACGCTAGCTTAGTAGTTCCCGTAGAGCTACTAACCGCGGTAACCGTACCCGACCAACTTTCCGGTAATGATGAAAGCAAGATAAGTGCTTTTAGTTCATCATCAAACTTAATCTCTACCGATTCAAGTCTTGAAACGATATTATCAAATTCATTGATATGATCCGTTGCACTCGTACCTTCCTTCATTTTAGTATTAAACAATTGACGCATGAGAAATACCTTATTTGCAGCTGTAGGTTTCTCATACATGTTAGAGAGTGCTTTCAAGCAAGCAAACGTCGTCTTCTCATTCACAACGTTGTATGCAACGTTCTTAGCAAGTGAAAGACGAATAACACCCAAAGCTTGGCGATCCAAAAGCGTCCAATCGGCATCATCCATGCTTTCGGGCTTGGTCTCTAACAAGGGTTGGTGTAGCTTCTTTTGATACAAGTAATCTTCAATTTGCATCTTCCAAAAGCCAAAGTCTCTTCCATCGAATCGGTCGATTCTAAACTTCCCATCTTCCGCCATCGTTCCCTTAACGAAACCTTGTGCTCTAGATACCAGTTGTTAGGATATTAGGACCCAAACAACGCTAGTAATTCTACAAGATTACTAGCCGAGTAGTGATACTATCAAGATCACTCAACCCACTTAATGAACGAAAGATAATAAATGCGAAAAAGTAAATCGACACAAGATATAACGTGGTTATATGCAATCGTTGTGATTGCTTTAGTCCACGGACCAACTAGAGATCGTTTATTTACTGAATATTTGAGAGTGGTGTGTTACAATGACTATGAATGAGCTCTGTATATAGAGCAAACAAGAAACCAACCAAACTACAACTTGATCTTCAAGTGTGCTAGTAATCATGAAAGATAAACCAACTAGCCATGCTTTACACCCACTAATGACATGATCACAGCCACAATTAGTGGTGTAAAGCAACCCACTAAGCACCTAAAGTGAAAGGAGAATCAATCAAGATCGGATCCCATGTGTGCAAGTTGCCCACTTGCTGCCAGACATCGTGCGCGCCGTGCACACTTAAACGTGCGCGCCGTGCACACTCCCAAACTTCGAGCAAGCCTTCTGATCAAAACTTCTCTAGTGCGCGCAGGGAGCGCGCCGCGCACCATCACCGCGCACAATCAATTTGCTCTGTTTTTGATCTGTTTTTCTCTGTTTCACGCTTACCGAAATCTGCAAAATCCGTGCAAGTGTTGAAACAGTTTTTTTTTTTCTCTCTCGTTTTGTATAAATGTCTTCATACTCTAACAAATCTCCCACTTGGAGACTTTGAACAAAACTCCAATCATATCAATGAATTAACCAAGAACATTAAACCACCTTCGATTACCGCCAAATACCATTTGGGACACGCACGCTCAACACATACTTCGGATGAGTAGACTTTCGATAAAAGGTCTTCAATAATACTTGTTAAACTTGTAACACCATTCACATCTCTAGTTGGGGTCTTCTCTCATCAATTCATGAGAAGACCAATTGAGGTAATGCAAAACCTCAATTTCTCCGTTGTAACCACCTTAGTAAACATATCGGCAGGATTCTTCGTACCAAGGATTTTCTCCAAGAATAAAGTGCCATCATTTATATGTTGTCGAATAAAATGATACCTTATCTTGATGTGTTTCGTTCGACTATGAAACACCGGATTCTTCCCAAGATGAACCGCACTTTGATTATCACAATACAAGACGCAATAGTCTTGTCTTTTACCCAACTCGCCTAAGAAGTTCTTCAACCACACTAGCTCTTTAGAAGCTTCAGCAATAGCCATGTATTCGGCTTCGGTGGTTGACAAAGCAACACTCTTTTGCAATCGAGATAACCAACTAATCGCCGTCTTCCCCATTGTGAAAACATAACCCGTAGTGCTTTTCCCCGAATCATCACATCCACCCAAATTAGCATCCGCATAACCTCTAAGTATGAGATTGTTTTTGGAGAAACACAATCCCATATTAGAAGTACCTTTCAAATAACGAAGCAACCATTTGACCGCTTCCCAATGCTCTTTTCCCGGATTAGACATATAACGACTTACAACTCCCACTGCTTGAGCAATATCGGGTCTTGTACAAACCATGGCATACATAATACTACCCACGGCTGATGCATATGGAACCTTTTCCATATCCTTCTTGTCTCTTTCCGTCTTTGGTGATTGACTTTTCGATAACTTTAAGGTGCTTCCCAAAGGCATAGAACGAGCCTTTGAATCTTCCATGTTGAACCTCTCTATTACTTTCTCAATATATTTTGATTGAGACAAGTATAGAGTACCCTTCACACGATCACGCACAATACTCATGCCAAGTATTTGCTTAGCACCGCCAAGATCTTTCATCTCGAATTCTCGGGAAAGTAATCCCTTCAACTTGTTAATTTCGGACATGTTTGAACCTGCAAGTAACATGTCATCAACATACAACAATAAGATTATATAAGAAGACTTGGATTTCTTCAAGTAGCAACAGTGATCCGCTTCACATCTTAAGAAACCAATCTTCTTCATAAAATCATCAAACTTCAAGTACCATTGCCGAGGTGCTTGCTTCAATCCATACAAACTTTTCTTTAGCTTACAAACCCACTTCTCTTTACCCTTTACCTCAAAGCCCTCGGGTTGCCTCATGTAGATCTCTTCAACAAGATCACCATGCAAGAATGCAGTCTTCACATCTAGTTGCTCTAGATGTAAGTGTTGAAACAGTTTTTTTTTTTTTTTCTCTCTCGTTTTGTATAAATGTCTCCATACTCTAACAGTATCTTATATTCTTACCCCTAGGAGATTATCATGATTTCAAGTAGTTCTGAGTTTAGAAGCTTCTCATACCTTTATAATGAATATAACAATTTATACTTTCTCTTAGAAGTGATGTAATCGTTGTGAAGGACTTGCTTCCAAAGTTGAAGGAGGCAAGGAAACGTAAAGAATGTTCTTTTCCTTAATCAGAGGCTCAGATGTAGGGTAGCATTTCGCGCACTTGATTTTCGTCCTGAAGTTGTAGCACTGGCACAAAAAATGGTGAAAAAGGTCTGTCAATCTTACTTATATCTTGGCTTTGTTCAACTATATAGAGAGACAAAATACCAGGGGCAACATACTACCCCTATTGTTTACCTGAGAGAAACATGGAGTACATTTCATATATTTGTCTGCAGGATGTCCATATCGAACCTATCCGGTACAGGCGGACACAAATAATTAAACAGAAAGTTGTGCGTGATGAACCAAGTGTTGATTCTTTTATTCAGAAAGTAAATGGATTGTTTCCCTTCATGCCTGAAGAGGTACATAAATTCTTTTTTGAAATAAAGAAAATTATAAAAATCTCAAATTCCAAATTAGCTTGGATCAGACCCCTTTTTTGTGAACATCTATCATTTATTCATTTATCTCTACGTACCATTGATTTTTTAGGTAGGACTCCTCTGGGCTATGTGCTATCCACCGACAACAAGAATTTACCTTGCAGGTTCTGAAAGATTTGGTGGTCAACGTGTGATGATCCCAATATGTGCGATGTATACCAACTTAGTGGACCGTTCTAATTTGTGCAGTAATTAAGTATGAGCTAAACAAGTTATTGGGTACTGAAATGCCTTTTCTATCAGATCCAGTGAACTACACTCGTGTTAAAACTGTCGAAGAGTTGAAGAAATAATGGAACGAAGCAGGCCCTCGTCCTCAGCCTCTACCTCCTCCTCCGGGAACACCCATTTATGTACATGAAAAAACAAGGACGGTATGGTTGGATTGCTGAGAAAGATTCTGAGCCCGATCTTTCATCCATTGATCTGAGGGACAAAGCTCATAGGCTGCTGTGTGATGCCCTTTATTACGTTGTATCAGTTGAAGCCGATGCATTCTTTCCAGGGTTTAACAATGATGGTTCTTGTTGGCCCAATAATTCAAGCTTGGCCATGGGACATCGGCTCTATGAGATGGCATCTTCACTAACTCATCGACCTGACAGGTGAATATAATTCTTGATACTTTTGTTTATAACATAGTTTTTACTATTATAGAATCGACATTGTTTCTTCTATGAATGTTGAACTATACGATTAAATCTTAGTAATTATTTATCAGCAGCTAACAGTACTTATCCAAAAAAATTCTTTAAAGTCTGTAGCATTTCTGCGTTAATCTAATTATCAAAATAAACCTTTTTAGAAAGTCTAATGCATTAAAAATACAATTTTTGGGACTTACGACCTATTTCCTTTCAAGGCACTTTCTCTATTTCGTTTACTCATCTGACCCATCAGAGATGCACACAACTTAGATCAACCCATTAATATGTAAATGGGTGAAGTTGCCACCTTTAGCTTGTAGAGTTATCAACAAAAGCTTGGCGTATGCAAAACATTCTCTCTTTTATATATTCTATTGTAAATATAAATTATTCTTGCTCGGTTAACATTTTGTTTGTTAAGTTTCTAAAAATCATCTTGTCGAAACTGTCTTTTTCTGGACAGGAAGTTTCTTGCTAGTCTGATCAACAGCTCCCAAGACGATCTTTATTACCCAAACAGAAATTGGATCCTGGCAGTAAGTCAGCATCTAAGCGATAGCCTTAGAGAGGAGAGGAGGGACTAAAGAGACAGTTTCTTAAATCAAAGCCACTCTCATTCCTTTTACATCCAATCCCCGAATGCTCTTGTACGATCATTTTTAAATCAAATACTGACAACGAGTGTCCCAAATGGCTTAAAGATAGTTTCTTAAAATCCAGATCATAAAAAACCCGATGATGAAAACGATCAAGGGAAATTGGGTTCAGAAGATTAAAGATCAATCGAACAAGATTAGGAATTGGATCTTAATGAGTAGAGGCTTAAGAATAGATATATGCAGGGTTTTTTTTTTTTGTTCTTCTTTTACTCTTTTTCATTACTTGCATGATATTCTTTTGGATACTGAGCATGTGTTGTCAATTACTATGACCAACACGAGTACAGAATCGGACTGAAGCGGAAACGAAAAACACTTCACATACTTTAGATTGATAGGTTCATTCATTTCTACAGCTTGACTTGTGTATAATAATATTAAAGAGGCTTTTTGAGATTACAAAAATGAGAACAATTATGTTATAGATGCTTTTTGTTGACAAAATAACTGATAGCCTGTGGTAATTTTTCATTAATATTAATACAACAACAACAACAAACCCCGTGTATGGGAATGTGAGATGTAGACAATTATTCCCCTACTCGAGAATAAAAACAAGTCATTTCTCCACCCAGAGTGAAAAGACTCTCAAAAATAGAGAAAGTCATCCCTCTCTTTATTCGGCGGATAAAGAGATTGCTTCTGAGTGGACCTCTGGCCAAAAGGTAGGAATTTTTTTTTTAAATAAAAAATAAAAATAGTAAAAGAATAAAAAATAGTAAAATAAAATTAAGACGCCATGAAAATGGTAAAATCAGATTTTCATGGGTTTAAAAACCTGCCTGAAAATCAATTTAGGCTCTAAGCGCCACGTAATCGACGTTTGGTGTTGCCTCAATAAATGGAGCCAAGGGACCTTGAAAACGGAACTCGAAAGGCATGCCAGGTGGGAGTTGTTGCGTAAGCAAGGAGCCAACCACCCGTAACAAACCAAATGATATCCAAAAAAATCTTCTGGGTATGAACTAAAATTACGATCGGGTTAGCCATGACCATTTTCGACCCATTTCTCTAACCACCCCCGTAAGTTTGATGTGATGATCAATTTTATCTCCTTGGCATTCGGCATTCGCCTGTCACTAACTAACTTGATGAGATTGATTATGTCAATAAAAAAACTAGCAGATTTTAGTAAGCATCATTCTGAAATGAAAACGCACAATACAGCTTCATTCATTTCATTTCAATTATTAAAATGTAAATGTATGGTTAATGTACCCATTGACTCATAAATAGTGATCAATGCATACACATTACACATTTTTTTTTTTTTGAAAAGCAAGTAAAATTGTATTAATATAAAGGAGTCAATTACAAATCCCTATAAGACTATACATCGTATCAAATGATGGAAATTTACATTAAGGAGCTATAATATTTTGGAACGAGGTCCCGCAACGCACCGCGATACTTAAAAATATAAGCTGGGAGGGAGCAAACCAACAGTATCGCAGTTGCGATGACAAAGTTGATCACAACCACCCAATTAGTCAAGTGCGAAACGACGACCACAGCCCAAAATATAATAGCGAATTATCACGTGTGGTTTTCGGAGGGTATCATAGACTCGATTTTAGCCTATACCCATTCTTTGCGTGTTCGAGGAAATGTAGAAAGATGGATTGATGAACCACTGATGCCAATCAATTAATGTCTTTTTTGTCCTTTTTGAGATCCATGCAAAGGTTTGGGATTGAATTTCGGTGAGGATGATTGCGACATTCCATTCCTTTTTACTGAAGACTTTAGCGTTGCGGAATTTCCAAATTATATATAATGAGGCCCATTTGGTGGCTTGCCAAATTGAAATACCGGTATGTGTAGAAGCGAAGTTTTGATCGTTTGAGGTGATGTCATGGATGTTGGTTAAAGAATTATTAGGGAGGTTCCACCATTGAAGAATAGCATTCCAGATCGATGTTGTTTTTGGACAATGGAAAAGGACATGTTCTATAGTCTCGACCTGTGAATTACAAAGTGGGCAAAGTAATGTGTCGAGGTCGATGCTACGTTTGTCAAGTTCGACTCTTGTTGGGATTCTTCCATTTATTATACGCCAAATGAGAATGTTGACTTTAAGTGGTATGAGTTTATTATTTGGTGTTGTAATTGATGTGTGAGAATTAGCCAGTTTTAGGTTGTCGAGGGTGTGGGCTAGTGATTTTGTTGTGAAGGTGCTGGATGGGTCGAGATTCCATTTCCAGGTGTCGGGTTTATCGGTGAGGCAAATGGAGGTTAAAAGGGAATTTAGCTCAGATAATTCAGTGAGAACACGACCCGAGGGTGTTCTTGACCAGCTCCACAAGCCGGTGGTAGAAGAGTTGTGTGTTGCGAGCCTTTCTGAGACCAATGCGTGCTTGTTTGTTTCAAGCATAAACAGTCTTCGGAATGTATTACAAAATTTGTCAGTTCCGCACCAGTTGTCTATCCAGAATTTGGTGTTAATCCCGTTTCCGATGCTAATAACGAAAGAGGTGGAGAAGTTGGTTCCGATGCTGTCCGCTGTCTTTCCTGCTTTAATAATTCCATTCCAAATCGTGCTACCTGAAATATTTCTAGAAAAAACGTTAGCGCAAACCCCGCCCCCCGCCCCATAGATGCTCGATATGATTTTAACCCATAGTGCGTTTTTTTCGTTGTGAAATCTCCACCACCATTTACATAGCAGTGATATGTTTTTACAGCGTAAGGATCCGATGTTTAACCCGCCTTTATCATAAGGTGACAAAATTTGTTCCCATTTTATCCAATTAATTTTGTTTTCATTTTCCAATCCCCCCCAAAAAAATTTCCTTCTTTTAGTTTCAAGTGCATTAATAATTTTAGTCGGTGCGTGGAAAAGGGAGAAGTAGTAGAGTGGGAGGCTGGATAACACAGATTTGATTAGGGTGAGTCTTCCGCCATATGATATGGTTTTAGCTTTCCAGTCAGAGAGACGTTTATCGAATTTATCGAGGATGGGTTGCCAAGAGGATGCTTTTGTGGTGGGGACGCCAATAGGGAGTCCGAGGTATGTGAACGGGGTGGAGCCTGCCGAACACCCAATGAAATTGGCCATTACTTCGACCTCATTCTTTGGCACCCCAATTCCGTATAGATTGCTTTTTTTAATATTGACTTTTAGCCCAGAAATGTTTTCGAAACACTTTAACAATTTAGAGACGCTTTTAGTGTTGCGTTTGCTCCATTCACCGAAGAAGATTGTGTCGTCCGCATATTGAAGATGGGATACCACAATCTTATCGTGACCAACGCATACACCGCGGAATTGATCGTTTGCAATGGCACGCTTGGTGAGAATGTTAAGACCTTCGGCAGCGATGATGAAAAGGAAGGGGGAGATTGGATCACCCTGATGAATGCCCCTACCAGGAGTGAACTCCGACGTAGGGGAACCGTTGATAAGGATAGAGATGGTGGACGATGAGAGACATGCATTGATAAACTTAATCCATTTATTTCCGAATCCCATACATCTCATAGTATCGAAAAGGAAATCCCATTCGATGCAATCAAATGCCTTTTCGAAATCTACTTTGAAGATGAGACCCTTTTGTTTTTTTCTTTTTAATTCATCAATTATTTCGTTGGCTATTAGAACGCTATCTAGGATGTTACGACCTTTTAGGAAAGCTGTTTGTTCGATGCCTATTAATTTATGTATTATTTTTGCAAGACGATTGGAGAGTATTTTAGTGAGAATTTTGTAATAGCTTCCAATTAAACAGATCGGCCGATATTCATGGAATCCGATAGGGTTGGATTTTTTAGGAATTAATGTGAAGAAAGAGGCGTTACAGCCCTTGGAGATTTCAGCATTCAGCCAAAACCAATCAAGGGCGTTAATGAGATCCTCTTTTATCAGCCACCAATACTCTTTGAAAAATTTCATATTGAATCCGTCAGGACCGGGAGCTTTTGAGCTTTCGCAGTCATGAAGGGCATTCCACACTTCTTTTTCAGTAAAACGGGCTTCAAGAAAGTGGTTGTCCTCCTGGGTGATATAGGAACGGTGAGGTTCATTTTCGAATGGACAATTTCCTTTACGTTTTTTAGAGTTAAATAGTGATTCAAAATATTTAAGCGCTTCATTTTTTATGATGTTGGGGTCTTCAGACCATGTACCATTAAGTGAAATACCACGGATGTTATTTTTATTTAATCGTCTTTTAATATAATTATGGAAGTATTTGGAGTTTTCGTCGCCTTCAAGATTCCATTTAATACGAGCTTTTTGTTTTAGCATGTTTGTTTTCTGTTTTTCTTTTTCAATTTGTTGCATTTTGTTGTTAATCCAGTTTTCTTTTTCTGATTCGGTTAGTGGTCTAGATTCCGCGATTTTCTCCCATTCATTAGATGTGTTAAGATGATCGTTAATTTCGTTATCGAGGTTATTTAATTGTAGACTGCATTTTTTTAGTTCAAGTTTTACGTTTTTTAATTTATTTCGAAGAATACAATCCGGACGGTTACCATTAACAGGGAGTAGCCATGTGTTTTTTATTATTTCATCAGCATTTTTAAGTTTAAGCCAAGTATTGAAAACACGCGTGGGTTTTGGACCAAAATTAACGAAGGAATTCTTTAGAATGATTGGGCAGTGATCAGACAGGTCACGATCTAATGTTTTTGAGGAGATGTCGGGCCATAGTTGAAGCATACTTTCAGAGATAAGGAATCGATCAAGTTTACTGAATTTTAATTTGCTTAGGCACATACGTGTGTATTTTTTACCCCCTAGGGGGAGATCTATAAGATTAGCGTTTAGGATGAATTTGTTAAAATTATCAGCCCATGTTTGTTTAAAGTTGCAGTTAAGACGTTCGGAATTAGATCTGACTTCGTTAAAGTCGCCAAAGATAATATGAGGAACATCGATGGATTCAATTAGTTTATTAAGTTCAGACCAAAATCTAAGTTTTTTCTGGTGTGAATGCGGACCGTAAACATTAATGAAGAAAATATCTGAGTCGTAACCCACCCATTTGCCCTTGATGGCAAGAAAGAATTCACCCTCAACAGCAAGGTCAAATAGGAAACTGGATGGGTCCCAGATAAGTACTAGTCCGCCCGAGGCTCCGATTGCGTCTTTTTGTACAAATTTAAGGTTGGAGTTGTACCAAAAAGATTCAATTAGAGAATCAGGAGAATTACTACATTTTGTTTCTTGGAGTCCAAGGATAACCGGATTTTCATTGTTACAGATTTTTTTGAGCCAAGTGATTTTACCCGATTGACCCAAACCTCGAATATTAAGTGAGATGCAAGACATTAAAAAAAACTTACAAAACGAGAAGGAGAGTAGGGGCTCAGACTTCGGCGTCCCATCGAATGCCAATTCCTTGACCGAACTCTTGTGTGTCAATAGAACCACATGAACCTTTAGGAAGATTGTTCCCATTCGAACTTTTGCTTTTTGATGATGTCTTCAATGTAGTACCAACAATTTTGGGTGTGGAGGTCGCATTACGGTTTAAATTCGAATATTTCAGTTTTTGTCCGCTTCTTGCACAATGTTTGACAAATAGGAATTTGGATCTTGTGTTTTTTTTGCTAGTATCGGTAGGCGGTAAAGTGCTGATGTCGGACTTCGATGTAGTTTTAGGACCCAGTTTTTTGATGCTTTTTTTGTTGCGCATTATTTCAGGGTTCCCATTATTCAAATCAGACGTGGTAGTCTGTTTAGGAGCATCAGACATGGTATTCTGTTTTTGGTTCAGGGGTGAAGACACTTTGGACTGTGAACCGAATACATGAGTTTGTGCAGGGACAGTTTCAGCAGCAGAGGGTCGATTTGGTTCAGCTGGAGCCTTATCAGGTGAGTAGACCGAATTGTTTTGAGAAGGGGAGTTGGGCTTATTAGGCCCAGGTGTGTTTTCATAGGCCGTGAGGTTTTGTTCATTATGGGAGGGAAAGAAATCAGTGGGTTTGGTTTGATTATTTAGAAGGGAATTAATTAGGTCGTTTGGGCTACGGGGTAGTATTGGTTCCGAAGAGGGGTGGTTGTTACTCGGTGTTGAGATGCTAGATTGTGAGGAGATTTGGTGAATCGGATGTGGAGAAGAATACGAATCATTGGACATTTGTGTATCCGAGATGTGAGTGTCACCACTAGTGTTCACGTTGGGGGAATGAGGGTAGGGATCATTGTTTTTGTCACAGGAAGTCGAGGGGCTAGTGTGGGTATTTGGGAAGGCGGTGGTTTCAATGCGTTTTGAAGATGGTGGAGAGTGTTGATTGTTAGTTTTTTCATGTGGAGAGTTATGAGTAGAATTTTCATCGGGTGCATTGTTTCTATGGCTTTCGGGTTTTTGAGAAAAGTTGTCATCAAAGGGTTGATCTTCACCCATATAAGAGTCATTATCGGATAAGTAATCATCGGATTGTGCCTCTTCGTCATCCCATTCCGATGATTCATTATCAATAGAGTTAAAATCAACCGGTTGTTCGGGGCATTCAACAACAAAAGTCGAAAAGATACTGGAATCATAGTGGATGTGAACGTGCCCGCTTATGAATGAGTATGAGTGGGTTAAAATGAGAACTTTACCCGATGAAAGATCTTGGGAGCCCTTTTCATCCATACAACAATTTTCCATATCAATAACTTCACCCCAACAATTAGCAATTTTTCGGAATGTTGATTCAGTCCAACAAGTTATGGGAACACCTTTAATATTAATCCAAACGAGACGTCCCGGGGAAGAAAACTCTTCCGGGTCCCAAGGACGAATATTATCAAGCCAATTCCACAAAGGGTGTTTCAAACCAAAGCCTTGGGGATTAAGTACGTCAAAAGCAAGTCGTTTATCTTCGAAGATTAACAATATATCCTTTCCCCCGAGGTATTTAGTTTCAAAACCAATGAGGTTTTCCGACATACATATTTCACTAAAGTAATCAAGGTGGTCAATATTCTTTATGGTACCAATCAATGAGTGACCAAGGATATCAATTACTTTGTCATCTTTAGGAACACGAATGGAAAATTCTTTTTGATAATCGAAAGGCACTTCAACATTATGATAAGGTGTTGTATTGTTTAGTACCTCATTATATTTGCGGTCATCTTTAGCATTGTCATGGCAGGAAGATGAAAAGGTGGGATTCGGTTTTGGATTTGCAGGTTGATCAACCTGAGGTTGCTGCCCAACTGGAGTATCTTTGCCAAATTTGTTACGATCATGTGCCTTATAAACAACAAGGAGCTTGCCATCTATTGCAATCATGTTAAGTTTTCTAACAAATATGTCAACATAATGGTCAGGAATATTTTTAAAGCGAGCAAAACCGTATTTCTTACCATTCTTTAGTGTTTTCTTCGGAATGTAAATCTCTGAGAGTTCGCCATGTTTCTTGAATAAACCCCATAAATTTGCAGCCGTCCAGGATTCGGGAAAGTTGAAGAAAAGAAACGACGATATAGATTTGCTATTAGGTTTCGAGAAAACGGGTGTGTTAGGGTTACCATATTTCTTTATTAGGTTTAGGGCATGCTCGCGGATCTTGAATCTTTGATAGATCTGATGATTAGCTTCATTCGAGTTATTGTATGATGTCGATTTAGTGTTCGATGAAGGTTGAGAGATGGGAGGGAAATCAGCATCGTTGTGAAATACCCAATTAGGGTTAGAAGATGAACCGTTCCTCACAGTAGGTTTATGCAACAGATCTGTTCCCAGGTTCGATTTAAGTGGAGAATCATTGGGGTATCTCTTTCTGTTTCGATCTACATTTATCCATACCCCAACGTTTTCCGGTTGATATTTGATATTGTTGATGATATGAGAATTTTTCAATCGATGTTTAGATCTGGAGTCTGTATTGGATTTGGGTGTAAAGGGAGATGTGTGAAGAGAAAACATTATTGAAGAACAAAATACCTATTGAAAAACAGTTGTACGATTGCCGGAATTAGAGAATAAAGCCGTTATCAGTGGTAAGCAAGGGAGAAGAGAACGAGAGCATCTTGATTGGTTTATAACTTTTGTGTGTGCATTAAAAATGTACGGAGTGCAAACGATAAATTCACACACATTACACATTGCTCTACAACCGATTTCTTCATCTCGGTCTTGACAAATTTTCCTCAACTAGTTACATGATTTCATCCACGAAGTTAAGTAAATCCTTCGAGGAGGTAAATCGAAAACAAAATCAAATAGTACAAAACCAATTTATAATTAAGACTCTGTATACATATATCTGTCTATAAATAATATATTAATATATATTATGATTATGATTATGATTATGATTATGAAGATTTCATAAGGGTGGTAAGCTTGACAAATTCATCTTCTTTGCAGGAAATGGTTAGGCCTCCCATGGGGTGGTTAAACCCAAACTCTTCCTCAGATTGACGTAGCAAAACTTGGAACCACGGTTGGTCTAAGTAAGCTATTGGGACAACAAATCGTGTCTTCTGAGTTTCACCAACGTACACTACAAAGTGACCTTTAGGCACACCCCTTTGATAATTTGTGTCATGAATAGAGTCCGATCTGCGAAAGCATTTGATCGTAGAACCTAAGGAAGGCAATCGAGTAAGACCCATTTGCGCCAGATGAGTTAATTAGGTACCAAAAAATGTGTTTTAAAGTTTGGGAAAAAAGTAGACTGAAATTTGAATATATGGAGGAGTTTGAGGCATGTATTTATTTATAGCTTTGCTCATCAACTTCTTTTCCAAGAATGTACCATACTGGCCTATTGTACGATAATGATTTGTGACTAATAAATAAATACTAGTATATTATAGTACGGAATCAATTATTGATTTTAGAAGTTTATTCTTACAGCTGCACATCAAATTGACATAACAAATAAATGATTGGTTGCAAGTACTTCCTCATTTAGCAGAAAAAACTATACTTAATATCATAGAGAATATTATATTGATTTTTATGACTTATATTTAAAGGCTGGTTGATATACCTAAATCTATATCTATATTATACTCGTACATTGTAACACACATGAAAATCAATATGGAGTAATGACACCTAATTAGTTAATGGGTAGATGAATATCATTCAAAATGAGCTTTCCCAAAAATAAAAATTAAAAATGTGTATTGCATAAAGTAGGCTTAAAACCTACCTGGTTAACCGGATAAAGTTTTTTTGTTTGTTTTTTTTTTTTTTTTTTTTCAGGCTATTCGCCATGTAAACCCTCTTTGTAAGTAATGAAGAAGAAATATATAATATATAATTATAATTATTAGTGATAAATAAAAGTATATGGAGATCAAATAATTGCAGTTGGTGATGAAATGCATCATGTCAGAGAGCATTCAGAGGTCACATGCCAGGAGTACAAAGAAGCAGCGTAAAAATTTGATTTTGATGATAAATTAAATACCTGTCACTTAATATATATTGGAGGTGCTATTAATGATTAAGCGGGTATATATTCTAGTTCTAGCTATAAACCAATTTCAATTCACACAGTGTTTTTTATTCTTTTCCCATTTATGATCATGACCACGGACAGCAGTGTAAGGTATTAATGAAAGTTGAACAAGCCAATTCTTCTACTCGTTTTTAGATCGAGATTGGCGGTTTGATGTTCGGTGAGTAATCATGTATTAGAGATGCAAGTTTGCAGAATTTTATTTGAGCAATTCAAGGTATTCATTTTTACGGCAATCAGATTATATAACAACAATAACAAAAGGGCTAGAAATATTTTAAAGTACATTTTTAAACGGCAGTATATATGGTAGATTAAATTGTCTTTAAGTGTTTAAGACCATCTTTAACAATGGCGAATGTCTTTGCGTGTTGATGGATAAGAGTGAGGTGTTTAGCGGACGTGTTATTAAATTGATAAGTAGTGAGTGGCGTGTTGAGTGATCTGTTATAATATGATTGAGAGTTAAGTAAAAAAAGATATAAAAATAAAAAAAGATCAATCAGAATTAAGCACGTCTGGTTTTCTTCCTGTGCCACTAGCTAGCACGCCTAAGTCGAGTACCACTAGCACACCTTGCTAGGAGCGTGTTGGGCTCAAAATAAGTGAGCACACCACCATTAGAGGTGGTCTAATACTCCGTATATATTAAACAATCTTGAACAAAGTCAATTATATTAAACACTCTTGAATAAGGATGACAATGATCATCCCATCTGATCCGCTTAAAGCGGATATGGATGATCTTAAATGGATATGGATACGGATATGGATGAACTTAAATAGATATGGATATGGATATGGATGAAAAATTTCATCCATGGATATATTCATTTACACCCGAAATGCGTATACAAATACAAAAATATAGATATATGCATATATATGCAGTTACTATTACAAATGTATTTACGATTACACATACATTTTGTTTCTTGTCATATAATGAATTTACTATGAGTAATCACAATAAAACGTATAAACTTAATAAGAGATATATTTATTTGTATCCTTAATTTTGCTTGAAAACTAATGGACAAATCTCAGCCCTTTAAATCACATGTGACTTGACTAAAACAAAAAAAATAAGGAAGGGTAATCTGGTAATCACATGTGATTGTGTAAGCCTATCACATGTGATCGTATAATCTTGACCGTTAATCACATGTGATTTAAGGGCTGAGATTTATCCTTTGGTTTTCACGCAAATTTAAGGATGGAAATGAATATTCCTCAACTTAATAAACATAAATATTACACATATAATTTGTCATAATCCATATTTAAAAAATGTGCTCAATCTTCGACATAAATTACACATTCTAGTGGAAGGATTTTAATTTATGTTATGTTATATTTTTTTTTTCTTTGTTATATTACGTTTTTGTTTTCATTACATATTAAAAAATACTATAATATTTTTTTAATTATCCAATGAATATCCATATGGATAGATGAACTAGATCTAAATGGATGCGAATATGAATATGGATGAGCACACGATAAATGAATATGAATATATGAATATGGCGTCATTCGATCCATATCCGATCCATTGTCATGACTACTCTTGAACAAAGACAATTTAATCTACAATCCGATACAATAATATTCATTCTAATACTAATTGTTGCTCAAATTGTTTTAGTTTACCATATTGTCGTTTGTGTGTAGCGTTCACACGACATGATTTTTTTTTTTTTTTTAAATAGGCGTAGATTTTTTAACTTTTTTTTTTTTTAATTTTCCTTTGTAAACGGATCTTTTTTTTCTGATCTTATTGTTACTTTTTTCTTTTATTAAATTATTACATTTTTTTGTGTGTTAACTCTTATCAATTCAATGCACTATTTATTTAGAGTATTTAGAGTATGCAAATGCAAATATATATTATTTCAAGTGTGTATTGTTGTTCATACGTTCCATTAATGTCGTTTGTTTTTTTTTTTTTTTTTTTTTTGAAAGGCATTAATGTCGTTTGTTTTGAGCTTTATTAAATCTTTTTAAGCATTATTGTTACGTTATCTACGTGTAAAACTTTGACGTAAATACATCTACAGATATATTCATTGTTCTTATAAAGTTTTGAATTTCGTATGTAACAACTCACCCACAAGAACGCACGACTTATTTTCTTTTCTCGTTTTTTCTTTCAGAAATTTGTTTGAACATTTTTATAACCTCTAGTAGAGTATATGTATGTATATTGTTCTTTTACTTTTCATTTAGTAAAAGCTTTGTACCAATTATCGATTTGCAAATTGTAATTATGAAGGTATGGAAAGAAACTATTTTCAGCATCAACACACATGTTATCTCTCCGCTCGTTACGGTAGATTTTTAAGGAGTGTTTGGGATTGCAAATCTAATATACCTAACTAATTAGACATATTAGTCATGAGCAAGGAAAATCTAACCCGATCGAACATCTGACGAAATTGTTTGTCTTTCCTAGGTAATCTGAACAGATGTGCACATGTAAACTTGAAATTATATAATTAGTCATATAGCTTAATTATAGATTATTTCGAACTATTTTTGGTTGAATCTTACTTTCAATCAGCATTCATACATGTATCAATTATTTTTGCGGTTATGTATTTTTTATTAGTTCTCGTTTGAACTTTTAAATATATATATAGTCAAAAGTTGACATATCATTACTGGAATTCGGCGTCTTTCTTCACGAGGTATTAGGTTTAAACCTCACTAAATGTATACCTTAGGATGGTCAAAACTACAACTCGACGCGACCTTTTTGAGGTCTTTAAAGTCACATATCTCCCGATATAAGCAACAAAAAGCAAAAACTGGTTTTCAAAAAATTGATCTTGATCGAAAATTACAGATATGAGATGAAGAGGTGGACTTTTGGAGATATAATCACAAAGGTTTAATTTTATATTTTGTAGCTTATCTTTTATCCTAAAAATTTTGGAGGGGTCAATTTAAATCCCTGTAATATAAATACTACGAGTACTGTATATTATTATCACAACATATAGGGAAGTCAAAACCCATCCATTATTTTATTTTTTTTTTAAAAGCAAGAAAAAATTTTATATATCACAGAAAGAATACAATGTACAAGCCACGAATACAAGAGAAGAAAAATACATGAACCCGAAATTGAGGTTGCAAAGCGAGCAACCAAAAAACAAAAACTAACTAACACGAGAGGTAAGTATGCGGGTTACTCAACCAAGTAAGCTAATCGAATTTCTTCCCCTTAGCTCTAAGCGAAATCCATTCAAAAGATTTAACTTGAATTTTGTTAAGAGTAACCGGAGCACACCACGATGTTCCACGAAAAGTTTTATTGTTCCAATTTTTCCATAGGTAGTACACACTTATCCATTCTATGACTTGCCAAATTTTCCTTCCAAAAGACGACATTGGGACCCCGTAGTTGCCTATAAGAATTTCGGAGAAGTTTAGGTTTGAAAATGAGCCTAAACCCTACCATAGGAAAACCCGTGACCAAATATCGTTTGCATAGGGGCAAAGAAGTGTGATCCGTTGTCTTATCTAACACTATGTAAATCGATACCTCTCTTATCTAATTCAATCCTAACCGGGAGCCTTTTCTTCATTAGTCTCCACACGAAAATCTCAATCTTTTTTGGCACAAGATTGTTCCGTAAGGTACTTGTTGGATTACTTTCCGGAGCAAGAATATAATCATCGCATTTATCCAATAAACTCTTAACCGTGAATGTTTTTTCGCCATCTAAATTCCACCCCCATATGTCTTCATCCGCCCCGAAGTGAATCTCAGCGAGTAATTGTTGAAGTGAATGAAGCTCGCCAAGCCCACAGCCCAATGGATCCCGAGCCCAGGCCCAGCTAAACTGCCCATCACCTTGCACTCGAGCACCCACAACAGCATCCTTATCTAACTCCAGCCAATACAAACGTGGAAATGCCTCCTTGAGCTTGATGTTGCCAATCCAAGGATCATTCCAAAATAATGTTTGCAACCCATTACCAATATTTCTGATGAAAGCATTCTTGAACTCAATACCCATTTTGTCAATATAATTGCCTGCATCAATAATGTTAGACCACGTACCCGAGGTTGGTTGGTAACCAAGGTCACCTCCCCGACCCCAAGCCGCCATTAGAACCGTAAATGCTTCGAATGACTTTAACCCAAAGCGAGTTGGTTTCGGTCTTAAACCTCCACCACCACTTTGCGAGTAAAGCCAAGTTTTTACCCTTAAGAGACCCAATGTTTAAGCCTCCCACCCCATATGGTTTTAAAACAATATCCCATTTAACCCATGAAATTTTTGAGCCAGAATCAACCCCGCCCCAAAAAAAAAAACGCCTCTCATTTTCAAGTAATTTTAACACACAATTCGGGGCACGAAAGAGCGAGAAAAATTACAACGGGAAACTCGAGAGGACCGATTTAGTAAGAACTAATCTTCCACCATAAGACATCGTTCGCATTTTCCAACCCGATAGACGCTTTTTGATCTTTTCAATAACCGGATCCCAATCTTTTAATTTTTTCATCTTGCTACCAATTGGAAGGCCGGGATAAGTGAAAGGTAAAGTACCCACTTGACACCCGAAAACATTTGCGATATCTTGTAATTCATCATTTTTTACTCCAACACCATATAAGCAACTTTTATGAAAATTGACTTTTAGCCCGGAAGCAAGTTCAAAACAACTAAGAAGATTATGTAGATTTCTCGCATTAGATACACTACATTCCCCCAAAAAAATGGTATTATCCGCATATTGTAGGTGAGAAACGTTAACTTTGTCGGTACCAATTTCTATACCCTTGAAGAGGCCTTTTTCAATAGCATTTTTGGTGAGAATATTTAGACCCTCCGCCGCTAGGATAAAAAGGAACGGTGACAACGGATCCCCTTGTCTAACCCCCCTCTCAACATTGAAAATTCCTATGTCGGTGAGCCGTTGACAAGAATAGAGATGGAGGCCGTTGAAGCACAAGTGTGAATCCAATTACACCATTTTGACCCGAATCCCATACAACCCATAACTTCCAATAAAAAGTCCCAATCGATACAATCGAATGCCTTCTCAAAATCTATCTTAAAAAAGAGACCTTTTTTCTTACACGATTTCCACTTTCAGCTACTGACTTTTCATTAAGGAATCCAAGCCCTTAAAAAAGACATAATATATAAAGATAAGAAAGGTTTATATCTGTAACTGAAAGAAAAACCAAGTCAATAGAATTATATTTGTATATTTATTTATATTTAGAAAGACTTATATTTCTAGTCAACAAAAAGGTGGGCTTGTACTATCGGCATTTGTATCGGCAAAGTGCCTACATTGGTGGTTCAGTAGTAAGAGCACTGGGTGTGGTGACGCGTCAGTTCAGTGTTAGTTCAGTATCTTGCTGATGACTGGACGCTGACTGGACTGACATTGCAAACTGACATTGCTGAAAAAACAGGGGAATTGGGAAGATGGTCAGTTCAGTGTCTTGAAAAGAGAAAATATTTTATGTTTTTATTATTTAATTTAATTATATATTGTTAAATAAATATAATTATCTCTTATAAATAATATTACTGTAAAAATTTGATTTGTAAAATCTTTATCCAATAAATATTTTATGTTTGTATTTATCTACAAGTTTGATTGAGGAGTTGATACAATATTATTTATGAAGGGTTACAACAGAATATAAACATAAGTTGAGGGTCTTAAACAAAAAGTTAAAAAAGTATTTTCTTCTTCCCCAATTTAAACCTAAAACTCACTGCAAGTGCAGGCCAACGATTTCTATACTGAACTCAAAATTCATTCATGAAAACACAAATACTCGTATATATTAATATTAATTAAAAGTAAAAAAGGCTGAAATTGTATTACAACGGATCTATTTTCAAATTTTGGGACCCACAAACGGTGCTAGAAGCAGCGTTGCTTCCTCGACGCTAGCCCTCAAAACGTTGAAGCGACACCGGTGCAGTATGGGGCGACGGTCGGTGGTGTCGATGACTGGATCCGACGCTGGGAATTTCGGTTCCACACCGCATGCTCTAAGGGTACATCTTAATTCTCAAGCCCCTAAGAGACAATTTAATTGAAAACGTATTCAATTAAGTAACGAGATACTATATATTAATGGGCAAATTGCCCAGAAAGGTGATATAAGAGTCACTTTTTTCCAATAAAGTGTTTATCAGTTTTTTTCTTGCCCATAAAGGAGGCTGATTTCAATTTAATGCGTAAAAAGGTATCATGATTTAAAAACGGTTTCAATTGAGGTATAAATCGACATGTGGCATTTTTATTTAGTTTTTTGGTGACTTGTAAATTCCATGTCATTTTATTAATTGCAAACTGAAAAGAAAAATTACATGTATAGTCCTTGTGATAATGCACCTTTCACGAAAAGTCCAATCGTTATGTCTCTGTTAATATTTCCATTAAAAAGTCTTTAATCTTCATCTTCTTCCCAAATTTCTTACCACATTATTTCCAGATTTCATTATTCCTAAATTCATCATTTCATCACACCAAATCACTCACCAACAAAACCAAAAGCCAACAATAATTTGAAGTTAAAAAAAGTAAATAAAAGAAAATGAGTATATGAATCAGAACCCAACGAATGAGTATATCAACCAGAAGCCAACAAACAATTCTATGTTCTTGACTTTTGACTGTTGGTTAAGATTCAAAGCATAATACTCAAAAGATAATCACTTTGTTTTGATGATGACACACAAGAACTGAGAAGTTAAATCATATGTAGGACGACATGAGTTCATGAGCCTAAACTATCTCTAGCAAAAGACCAATAACTAAGAAATCATCTTGGCAAAATTTCTACACGGCTGCACCACGATCGACCGTAACATCAACCGTGTGTGTCCTGCACCAACGAGTTTAAGCTGTTCTAAAACTGCAAACCCACGGCTGAACTCACGGACGACCGCAGCCCGACCGCAGTTCTTTGTGTTACCAATCTTGACCAAATAAAGTTTGACTAGTTCCCGGCATCTATAATTTACAAAACTTTTTTAAACATGCTTATAATAGTTGCCCTCTTTGATCTTAAAAGAGTTTTGAACCAAAAGATGCTAATTTTCATTAATCACACTCAATGACATCTTAATGACACTTTAAGCTTGATTTAGGCTAAAACACTCAAGTGTCATATCCCTTTACCCCAATTCATAATATCATTTAAACATACTAATAATGGTCATTAAAGTCCCAATTAAAGAGTTGCTCCCCCATTAGTTCTATGTATCATTATTTGTGCAAGTATGTAATTAGTTCAAGTCTAGTCAAGTTGTAACAAGAATCATCATGTTCAAACTAGATTCAAACTAGTTTAATTAAGTTGTAACAATGTTCTAAAGGGCATGAAACTCCCATAAGCTAAATGACAAGTGATTAAGAAGGTTGATGAAGATTTTTGAAAGTTAATGGTTTATCAAGAGACAAAAATCTGCAATTACCTCTTTTGGTAATCAATGACAATTGGTCAAGGATTAAAGACTTTCTTCTTTAAAGGACATGTCAACTTCCAAGCTTATGTCCAAAACATAAAGGGTAATGAGGATAATTTCAAAAGTAAATGGCCACTAGTTGCAGCTACTCAACAAGGAAAAATGACAAATTTCAAAGGACAAAAACGGCCATAAAAATCAGATGTCAGAAGTACACGGTCGAACTACGGTCGACCGTGCAGTGAGCCGTATGACTTCCAGGCAGATTTCTCTTTCCTATAAAAGCCAAGCCTTGAAGCATTTGAAGACTCACCTCTTGCACTCATATTTTCTCATACTTACTGATATCATTCTTATACTCAATTTGTAATCTTTTAGAGTGATTCTAGCAAGAGTACTTGTAAGCTTAAAGTTGTAAGTTTACTTGTAAACTATCTTCTTAAAGGGATCTAGAGTATAGTTGTGTTTTCACTTGGATAAGTTCATTAGGATCTTGTGGTAAGAGCTATAGGTGTTTGTGAAGTCTTTAAAGGGACGTAAGAGTTCACAAGGAGCGGCTTATCGAAGTACTAGTGTTGTATCCGGACACTCCACCAAGTTTGGAGTATCATAGTCAAGAAAAATCTCAATTCGTAGAATTGAGGAGTGGATTAAGGAAGATTAGTTAACATCTTCCCGAACCACTATAAATCGTTGTGTTTGTTCTCTCTTCCCTTATCTTTTATTTACAATTTAACTTATATTTGTATTGTTAGCATTATTAGAGAACAAACATTTCAAATCACACTATATCAAGTTCAAGTTCAACAAAACGCTAAAGAAAATTTTTAAAAAATCAACTAAGTAACTATTCACCCCCCTCTAGTTACTTACATTTGGTATCAGAGCGGTTGCTCTAAACGTTTTGTCAAAAATTACTAATTCGAAATAAAAACTAATTTTTGCAAATCTTAGAGTTTAAGATCATGGAACAAAAATTTGAGAACTTGAACTATAGTGAAGGATGTTCCTTGCAAAGACCTCCACTTCTTGAAAGTGAGGGATTTTGCTATTGGAAGCATCGATTTGAAACGTATGTCCGTTCCAAAGATATAGACTATTGGAACAATATTACTAAAGGTGATCATGCTCCATTTAAGCTTAGTGATGATAAGAAAACTAAAATATATATACCCGAAGAGGAATGGACCAAGGAACATAAAATAGAAGTAGGAAAAAACCATGAGGCTAAAATGACCATTTTTAATGCATTGCCTAGGAAAGAATATGAGAGGATGTTTATGATGGGTAGTGCTAAGGAGATTTGGGATAGTATCATGGTTACTCATCTCGGAAACCTACAAGTCATAGAAAATAAAGTAGAATTGCTTATAACCAAATATGAACAATTTGCTATTGAAGATTATGAAAAAATAGATAGTGCATACACTAGATTTAACAATATTTGTTCAAGTTTGAAAGCTCTAGGTACAACTTACACGGATAAGCAATATGTTCGTAAGTTCTTAAGGGCTCTACCATCAAGATGGTAACCAAAGGTGACGACAATTTACGAATCAAAGAATACGAAAAAATTAACTCTAGATGAACTCATTGGAAATCTCAAAGTACATGAGGTCATCCTAGATAAAGATGATGAGTTAGAGAAAGCCAAGAGAGAAAAGAACAAGTCAATCGCTCTAAAGGCTAAGATTCATGATGAATATGATATTGATGATGATGATGATGATATTCTCAATGATGATGAGCAACTCGCATTTATTGTTCGCTCATTCAAGAAATTCTATCGAAGACCGGGAAACTTTTTTCTCCCTTCCGATGGAACAAATAAAGACGCCATTCGATCCCAAGAAAAAGTTTGTACGAAAATGTTTTGGGTGTGGTGATCCAAATCACTTGATAAGTGAATGTCCTAAAAGAAAGAATGAAAAGGCTTTCCTTGGAGGCTCGTGGGATGAAGAAGAAAACGACACTCAAGAAGAAGGAAAGGAAACACGTCTCATGGCCATTGACACACCAAGTGATGACGACAAAGGATCACAAGTCGGACAAACCGACAATGAGGTACTTCGAAATTCCTTTGAATTTAGTATTGACAACTTTGCTAAATTGTGTACCTTGGGTAGTAAAGTAAGTGACAAAAACACAAGTCTAAAGGAAGAAAATAACTTGCTTAGGTTAGAAATCTTACAACTCAAAGAAAGAATATCTAACTCACAAGAATGTCTTACATGTGATGACTTAAAACATGAAAACTATTCCTTGAACAAAACTAACAAACTACTTGAAAATAAAATTAAGTTTTCAAAATATGACGGAAGTAGTAAAATGTTAGAAAACATTGTAAGTGTTCAAAAATCAACAAATGACAAATAAGGGCTAGGATACAAGGAAAATACTCTTGAAACAAAATCATCCAAACATAAGCCAATAGTGTTTGTTAGACCTCAAGTAGTAGAAACACCAAAATCAAAGGCCTTCACAACCAATCAAGTTAAGACAAGAGGTAGAGAAATTAAGTCATTTGCAAAAAGTTCTTCAAGAAAAATGATTAATCAAAACTCTAAAAATAGAGTCAAAACTAAAAGGAAACAACAAAATTAAAATTGTTAAGAAATGGGTTAGAGTAGGAATCTTTGATGCTAATTGATGTTAAAGCGAAGGGGTACTAAATACTATTAATTTTAATATGAAATACGGCGTAATATGATACAAGTTTTATTTATTTATATAGATGGGATATACCTAAACCTTGCTACAACACTTATAGGCAGTGTACCTAATCGTAGAGTAGCTTAGTTTTTAGTAAGTCCGGTTCGTTCCACAGGGAGCTAGCTGAGTCTAACGCTATATTTTTAACAACTATATTTGTATAAATATATATATAGCTATATTTTTAACAACTATATTTGTATAAATAAATAAATAAATAAATAAATATATATATATATATATATATATATATATATATATATATATATATATATATATATATATATATTATATATATATATATATATATATATATAAGTAGTAATATTATAAAAGGGGGTTTACCGTTTAATGACCGGTTTGTCGATTTTATATAAAGCGTAAAGATAAATGATGATAATTAAAGTGCGATATATAAAATTGCGATAAATTAAATGACAGTAAATAAAAGTACGATGAAATATGAAATAAAAGTATTATGCTTATTTAAACTTTCGTAATCATGATGTTTGACGTTTTAGTTTTAATTAATTGTTACCCGGGTTAATTGTCTTTTGTCCTGGTTTATTTGATACCTATCTGGTTTTTGTCCATAATAGTCCATCGGTCATAATTATAAAATGCTCGTCAAATTAACCTTATTCTCGAAGTCAAATATTCCAACTAATTAGGGATTCAAACTGTAACAAGGTTTTAATACTTTGTTAATAATTACACCAGGTTATCGAATGCGTGTAATCCAAGGTTTTAATACTTTGTTAATAATTACACCAATTATCCTTGTATGTAATCCACCCCTGTTTTAATGAAATATGAGTATTAATTTACCCACTTGATCAGAATGAATAATCAATTACCCAACCCGAATAATTAATTAAATGATCGTAAAAGATGTCGTATAAATGTCACTAAATAGGACATACATAATCATTTTAATAATTATTAGATTAACTAATTTGAAGATAGGTTCGACAGGTTCCAATGAGTTGTCATTCAATTAGACAATACCCCCTACCTATTAATAGTCAATAGTCCAATGTTCACAAGTGTCGGTCTTTTGTCCAAACCTTAATTATGGTACAAAATCCAATAATCCTGTCTTAATATTTAGCCCAACATCACGATTACTTCGACTCAAATAAGCATATAAATAATTTAGTTACGAGACATTAATTTAAAAAGGAAGAACATAGCTTACAGTGGTGATTAATCGCGTAGCGTTACACAGACAGAGTTTCAACTTTAAAACCCGTAAAACATTTCTTACAATAACCCAATTATTATTAATCTTAAATTAAACTTAATATTATAAATATAAATATAAATATAAATATAAATTGCAGAGAAAGAAAGAAAGAGTGTGAAGAGGTGTACATAATTCGTCTGAAAATTGCTGAATTTATAGACTTGGCCAGGAATCTGAAGCCATGCGATCGCATGGAATTTGTTCTTCCAGGCCATACGATCGCATGGCCAGCTGGGTGCAGATATTTTTGATTCAAAACGTGGGCTGCTGATTAATTTATTATATATAATATAATATATATAATTTTATATAATTATATATATATTATATTATATTCTTGTGCATAGTTGACTTGTAATTTTAGCTCCCTTGACTCGCGCGTTGATGCTCGGTTCATGTCTCGGTTCCGAATTTTCGAACGTCCTTTCGTACGCGGAGATATCTTGTACTTTGTGTTTCGCAGCTTGCACTCTTGTAATTTTTAGACGTTTCTCATCATTAAATTGAACCACTTGAATTATATCTTGTACATTTGAGCTTTTTGGTCATTTACGTCTTCAAATCGTCGTTTTCTTCTTTTGTCTTCGCACTTATTTATTTAAACGAATATTACATAAAAATAGAACAATTACAACTAAAAGCTTTACATATCGGAAGGATATTGATACTAAGTATATGTTCATTTAGAGCACTATCAAATATCCCCACACTTGAATGTTGCTTGTCCTCAAGCAATACAGAACTTGAAATAAAATCACACTTCACTCGAATCACTTTTTTTATTCTTACACTTTATGTATCAGTGATTTTGATACGGCGGTATAAACAATGATAGTAACGATGTGGTTTACAGTCCCACATGACTATTAAAAATTTAGATCCTTTAAGGAAATTGGATTTTTATGAAAACATTTGATCTTTTGAAAATTCATTCTAGCTTTTACCCTAGATAAGTTTTCCGGAATAACCCTTCACCGGTGTTTGCAAAATATTTTTGTGGGTTTTGTGGGTTTCAGATTTTAAAATTTTAGCTCAAAACTTGTGGTTTTGTGTCACCCACTTGCTAACCTTGTATTAGGAAAGCAACACGTCCAGTTTATTTGTCCCGTATATTACCTTTCAGTAAACTACCGTTCGGTTGTAAAGGAAAGCGATGAACAAGCAACTGTTAAGGCATTGTCTAATGACATGCATTTGTTCATGTTCTAAAACGTGTCGGATGCAATTGCTATCCTTTGTAGGAGCAATAGTAAAGATCACCGTATAATTTTTCAGTCTGGCACAAGGTCCTGTCTTCGACCATGCTATGCAACCACCGTTCTTACGGTTGACACCCGAATTGGTTCAGGTGACCTAAGGAATTCCAGGTGAATTCCTAGGATTTTACGTTCAATGGTAACGAACGCGTTGAAAATAGGTTTTCAGAAAACAAATCGACTTTAATTTGATCAAAATATTTTCTCATTCAAGCTCGAGTTTAGATATCATCGAATTCCATGAGTTTGTAATTCTCAATCTTTAAGGTCAATCTCAAGGATTGAGTAATATCAGGCTTAAATGCTGATTTATAATCTTTAAGGAGATTATCCTTTCTGGGGGTCTGATTTATTAGTCTTATCATGCTAATTTGCACGGTGCCCTCCCCATTTTACGAGACAGATCCTCTCATGGTTAGGATATGTCTGACCACATGGCGACCCTGTTTGATGCTGAGGTCCGTGGATTTCCTGCTGATTTTAGAGATGACTTTTCTAGATTTTTCGTCAACCTACAGCTGGTCTGGACGACAACTTCCTGACCTAAATCAAGAAGCGTGTGTCTTTTTCGGAAGACATTACTTCCTTTTAATGATGGAATTGATTCATCGTGTAGATCCATCTATTCTTTCAAAGGTATTACAATAAATCGGGTAAAACTGATTAGTTTAGTCCAAAGCAAAAGTACCTGCAATAATCTGTACCAAATATGTGATATGTGTTTTAAAGAACTTGGTAAATTCTTCCCACACTTAGCTTTTATTTATTCTTTTCTTTGCCTTTTTATTCTCTTCTATTCCATTTTAAATGAATTCAAGCGTTTTGGGCTATTTCTCCATTTATGTTCTCTCCGAGGTAACAATAATTTCGGTATTAACACCTAATTTTATTGTTCATAAATATGTATAAACATGATTTTGAATTCATTTAGTTGAAAATTTTTCAAATTTTCACAAAATTTGGCGAATAAACTAAGTGTAAACCCGAGAGAATTTATAACCCTTCCCTACACTTGAGATCATGCAATGCCCTCATTTGCATGAAATCAGACTATAATTATAAATTCATGAGGGTGATTAGTGTAGAAAAGTGATTAAAAATACCCAGTTGGTAATTACTAAGCTAGACGAATGATAGATGGCGCGCCTCATCGTTCATTCCTTTTGTTGTAATTTCACATATGTTTTGCGTCTTATCGTCAAAATTAGTAGCTTTTGCTGAACTTAATGCCATTTTTTGAAAGTGCGCTGTTTTACCCTGTTTTGTACATAACATAAAATACAAATATATATATACAAAATTTTGAAGTTTGGTATATAACCCCACGTTCATATAATATTTTTGGCATACTTTAGATCAATAATATTAAAATAATGGTAACAAAATTTTTCGCCCCGCCCTCGGGTAAAGCAATTTCGGTTCCATGACCTAGTCTTCAACTTACGATGAATTTTAGAAATCATTTTTTAAACTTAATGAAATAAAGTAAATTTTGTCTTTAAATTCACAATAAAACTTAAATTTAAAAAGCGTATTAATTTCATACAAAACCTACAAAAAAAAATTCAGAATGGGGGGAGAAAACTAGTTCTTTAGTGTCTGCTAGTGGAAAAGACCAATCGGATTCCATTCTCGGAACTACACGAGATCAGAACAACTAACTCTAGACAACATTTTCTTTTTAGAACATTTGAATCTCTCCACACTTAGGTAGCTGTGGTGTCGAAATTGTGATTAACTTCATCGTCAATTTCTTTTGGACCATAATCAACTTGCATATATGTGACTTTTGCTTTAAGCCATTGGTCGAATTCCTGTGTAATATCCACAAATTCAACTAGTTTCACCTTTTCTTTAGGTGATAGATTGGATACTAACCGGTTACATAACTTAAAGTTCCCCTTGGTTCTAGCATTGCGAATCCGTTTAATAAGTTTCTTCATTGAACTATTAGTAATGGGGTCATTTAATTTCATATCAACAACGGGGTTCTTTGTTATCAAGTTATCATTAGGTGTTACTTCATCTTCCCCACACTTAGGCGTTTTATTATTGTTAAGCACTACCGTTGGAGTTGGTAAAACAATATGATTCTTACCAATCATTTTTGTTGGTTCAACGGTTTTGGTTGGTGGAGATTTAGACTTTCGACTCACAAAGTTGATTGATTTTTCATCATTACTAAGTGTCATTCTACCTTTTCTTACATCAAATAACGCCCCGGTGGACGCTAAGAATGGTCGACCTAAAATTAGAGGAATGTTTGGGTCCTCTTCTATGTCAATGACAATAAATTCGACTAGAAAGGTTAAATTACCTACTTGAACGGGTAGGTTGTCAGCAATTCCAACTGGGTGCCTAATGGTTTGATCAAAGAGTCGAACACTCATCTCTGTTGGACTTAACTCACCTACTCCTAATCTCTTATATAATGAAAGAGGCATAACGCTCACACTCGCACCTAAATCTGCTAGTGCATCATACATGACACAATCACTAAGTAGACAAGGAACAATAAATTCACCCGGATCACCCAACCTGGGTGGAGGTTTTGGTGGAACTGTCTTCACCGAGTTTATCTTTACAGTTTTTATTTCTTGTACTTTCTTATTCTTCTTCTTCTTTCCAGAGGTATCACAAACTTTATTACCTATTACTTTCTCATACTCAACTCCTTTTCTTGGAAACGGGATGGGTAGTTTGTATGGTGCCACCACTGGCTTTACATACTCGGGTGGTGGTGGTATTGTAACTTCTTCATTGTTACTCACATCGAAAACCTTCCCATCTTCTGATGTTGGTTTTTCACAATTCGTTGATTCCATATTAACATTCTCATTCCGAGGATTTACTTCAGTATTACTCGGTAGCTTTCCTTGTTCCCTCTCACTCATCATGCTAGCAAGAGTACCTACGTGTTTTTCTAGATTTAAAATGGAAGCTTGTTGAGTTCTTAATGACTGATCAAACCTCTCATTTGTTTGGGTTTGAGATGTAATAAATTGTGTTTGAGATTCCATTAGCTTTGCCATCATTTCTTCCAGATTTGGATTTTTCTCTTCGGTTTGTTATGATGGTTTATACAAGCTAGGACTTTGTTGATTGAAAGTGTTGTTTTGAGTTGGTTGGTTATTCGGACCTTGTTGATTGTACGAGTTATTGTTTAGCCCATTTGGATTGTAAAGAATGTTTTGATTTCGATTGAAGTTTGGCCTTGGCGGTTGATAATTATTTTGATAATTATTTTCCGGCCTTTGGTTCATGTAGGAAACATTCTCACGTTGTTCCATGGTTTGTTCAATGTGACAATCTTTCGTTAAGTGTGGTCCACTGCATTGCTCACAACTGATTCGTATTGCGTGAATATCTTTATTCATCTTTTCCATTCGTCTTTCGAAAGCATCTATTTTTGCGGAAACGGAATCAAAGTCATGGCTAGAATCGACTCTAGCCACTTTAGGTGAACGAAAAATATCTTTTTCCTGGTGCCACTCATGTGAGTGGGATGCTGTGTTATCAATAATTTTGTGAGCTTCGGTAGCAGTTTTCTTCATAATGGAACCATCAGCTGCTGTGTCGATGTCTTTTCGTGTAGCAACGTCGACACCTTGGTAGAATATTTGTACTATTTGATAAGTGTCTAAACCGTGTTGAGGACATCCTCTTAACAACTTTCCAAATCTTGTTCACGCCTCATATAGAGTTTCATTTGGCTTCTGTGTGAATGTAAGAATTTCTCCTTGAAGTCTCACGGCTTTAGATGCCGGAAAGAATTGTTTAAGAAATTTTTCAACTAAAACATCCCATGTATCAATCGCCCCTTCAGGTAACGATTCTAACCAATCTTTGACTTCTCCCTTTAAAGTCCAGGGAAACAACATGAGATAGATTTGTTCATCCTCAACTTCTCTGATTTTGAATAGAGTACAGATCCTATTAAAGGTTCGAAGATGTTCGTTTGGATCTTCTTTTGGCGTACCACTATATTGGCATTGATTAGTTACCATGTGTGAGAATTGTCCTTTGATTTCATAATCTGGCACATTAATGTCTGGCTTAATAATGGCGTGTCCTTGGCCAGTGCGTTTAGCCCTCATTCGGTCTTCCATACTTAGAGGTTCTGTTACTTCCATAATTGAATTTGTTGAATCTGAATCACTAGAGGATTCTGATTTAATGGTTTCTTCCTCGAAAATCTATGGATGTGTAATTTGTGGTTCCGGAGGAATGATTAGTGGTTCAGGATCTCTGAATTGTCCTTGAATATCCTCCGGTTTCTCAATTGTGAAATCGGGTTCAAAAAATGGATTATCGGAAATTTGAATTGGAGTACTTGTTCGACTAGATGATGATTCTAAAGAAAAATCAACGGCGATTATATTAGCTAGATGTCTTGATCGAGTTACAGTTGGTGAACGTATGAAAGGTGGTGAACGTTTTGCTCGGTGCATTCACTGAATATCCTATTAGTTATAAAGATAAAAATTATATAAGTTATCAAATTAATAGACTTTTCTGATTTTACCCACGTTTCGAATAGCCAATAGATGCAGCAGGTAGCCAGGACCTGTAACATCCCAACCCGTTAACCAACCAAAAACGCGGAATAAAAAAAAAATTTAAAACTGACTGGGCTGACCAGATGGGGTGCGCGGCGCGCACTGGGCCTGGCAGCCCGCTGTCCGGATTTTCCAACTCACACGAAAAGATCTTCGACTTCCCGACACATTTAGACCAAATGCTTTTCACAACATAATACAATAGTTAAAATTAACACGTTCCATTAATAAAAGGGTTTTACGACACCGGGCCCACATATGCCCAAATTACCCTTTAAGTACATAATACTAGTTTCGACCACACGATACAAAATAAAGCTGAGCATGGCGATTGGGGATACGCTATCCAATCCTAAACAATCCAAAAGCAAGCCTTCTAAAGCAACTACGCGAGTCCACTAGTCTCACTCTTACCCGAGCCACCACGTCCATGCAATCTATAAAAATGTAAACAACGAGAGGGTAAGCTAACGCTTAGGTGGTGTTTGTTTTTTCAATTGAAGACCTTATTATATCTTATGTCTGCGGGCGGGCAGACATTTTCATTGAAGACCGTTTGTTTTTTCGCAGACATAAGACAAAAAAAGATCTTTAAATGTCTTCAATTCTACAGCTATAATATACAGCTTCCAAACGTTGAAGACATTTTGGTACTGTATAATTATTTTTGACATTATCCCATTACTTTCATTGTTTCACCACAACCTACTCACCCCTGACCCCCACCTCTAGTAGCGGCACCTCTCTGGCCACACCTCTTCCGGCGCCGGTAGCACCACCTCCTCCAGCCCTCTACCTCCAACCCTCTAAATCGGTTGATAATTCTTTCTTACATTTTCTTTTGATCTATTTTAAAGTTGTTTTCTTGGGATAGCATCTCTATATATGGGTATAGTTGTTGTAACTATCACTTTTCAGATCTGAATAAAGTATATATGGTTTGAGATTGATATCAATTTGACTAATTGATCAAAAAGATGATGATGTTTGAGTTTAAGTTTGAGATTTTGGTGACTAAGGACTTTTTTTCTCAGCCATCATTTGTTCTTGCTCCTCTTTTTTAAACTATTCAATTTTATGTCTTTTCTTCTTTGAACCTGCTGTTACTCGAAAGAAACATTAAAATGGTTTAGAATGGAAACGGGCAGAAGAGATCTGAATATCTATCTTTTGTATAATAGTTTTAACAATTTTTTTTTTTTTTTTTTTGGAAAAGAAAAGTTGTTTCTTGATATTACGGTTTTTAAATGTATATAATTATATTACATAGTTTTTTTTTTCCTTTCTTTGTATAATGTGATGCGATTCTTGTTAAAACTTTTCTTATTATTTTTTAATTCAACAAATTACATTTTTTTAAATAAAATCTAAAAAATATAATTATAAGTATTTTAAAGTGTATTTAGCAGACATAAAAACAAACAATCTTCAATACTGAGTCTACAGACCTTTAAGCCACATCTTCTCTACAGACGTGGTTCGCAGATCTTAAGTCAAAAACATCTTAAAAAACAAACAGCACCTTAGTGAGTGAAAATATACTACATACATATATATGCATAAAATGGACACGCCACAAAATATCAAATACCGCATACCGGAGCATCCAAGCATAAAGGCAAGCTAATCTAAGCATACCGTACGATCACTAAGCAACAAGCTAAATATGCATCAACAAACATAAGTTCACCAACGACGATGCGAACAACGCCAAGAAGCTACACCCGGAGGGTTAGCTACATCACGACAATACAACAATATATATATAACAATATATAAACGAATAAGGTTAACCCCTTAACCCATTACCGAATACCAAACACCACAATGAAGATTGGCCGAACTACACGAGCCTTAGTAATTCGAAACCACACGAGATTACTATCTTTAACAAGACAACATCGAGGTTGGCCGAGCTACACGAGCCTTAGTAATCCGAACTACACGAGATCACTACCTCAATAAGATGACCGAACTACACATGTCATCGTGAACCCGAAACCACACGCGATTCACTTTCAACATCAAAACCCTTCGCCATTGGGGTTATATCATCCACATCACAACCACGTGTGATAGTGTACACACAAAACGTGTACCTCGCCAAAGGTGGTCAACCAAAACGCACAACCGTGCCAATTGGATCTAAACGCAAGTCCATCAAATCCACCTATATGTGAAGTGAGCTCTATAACCGAGAACCACTTCACCCGACCCGCACCCATCCTACACATACATATGCACATAGGATATTAACACTCACCTTGTCGCCTTGATGAATGCAACCGAGTAATTCCGTAACACGTCAATGGAAAGTACCTAATCCATTATCACAAATACAATAACACACTTAGAGTAGATTTACAAACCAACTCAATTCGACACTTAGTGCAAATTCGACCAATTGCACTTACAAACACCAAACGCGTCCAAACTAACCACTAATCACTAATCACAAGTGAAAATGGTCCTAATAAGCCAAATGAACCCAAACTTAAGTGTTTAACACTTATCAATCTCAAAATCACCCAAAAACCCTAATTTTGACTCAAATCCAAAATTAGTCTTTCAAACACACCAAAAAGGGTTCCAATACTTCCATAATCACTAAACCTAGTGATTAAACCCAATTACAAGTCATAAACAAGACCAATTTGTTCATCAACCCAAAATCCACCAACAATAACAATAAACCCGATTACTAGCATCAACAAACTCACTTCAAGAGTTTTAAATGGGTTTCTTAACAATTTAAGTTCAAACCCTAACTTTGAATATCAAATCAAACAATGAAATTCGGAGTTAGAACTTACCACAACAACCAAAATGTAGCTAGGAACGAGGTGAACAACTTTAACACTTGAGCTTTTGATCAAACCAAGCTTCTTCTTCACCAAAACCCCAATTCCCTCTCTAGAACTCTCTCTCTCTAGATATTTGAGAGTGTTTGTGGATGTGAAATATGATCCAAAAGTGAATCCAAACCAGCTGATATGGCCTGAGATCCGGCCTCATGTGAAAAGACCAAAATGCCCTTCATTAAACTCAAAATAGAAAAAGACAGGATTCTGTCGCTGGGCTAGTGCGCGGCGCGCTCACCCAAGGGTGCGCGGCGCGCACACTGGTCTGGGCAGAATCTGAGCCTTTTGATTTATACCACGCTTCACCCATTATGCGCACATCATTTATACTCTAAGTATACTAAATATTAGGGTCTTACAACTCTCCCCCACTTAGAATCGATCACGTCCTCGTGATCCTTGTCACTTAACCAAACGGACCACACTCCACGGTCCTCAGGCATAAGTCCCAATCCGACTTTCCTAAGCAATTCTTCTTAATGAATCGCCTTTAACAACTACATCGTCACCCGTGATTTATCAAATCCACAATCCGAGCACTAAAACCATGCTCATTCCCTAACATCGGGAAAACTCAACCAATCTCGTACCGAGATATCAATCCCTTAGCGTACCCTTACCGAGTACAATGCTAAAAGCAACCAAGTCTCAATCTATGGTCAACAACCCGAAGCGATGAAGACTGATCCAAACGAATCCTTACGGATAACACCAATCACTAATCATCCCTTGTAGTGCGCAATACGACCAATACGCAACCACCGTAACATCATAAACAAACGGCTAAAACCGATAGCGCCCAAAACGACTATGGCAACGCTAACCCAAAGGTGTACAAAATCGACTATCGTCACACCCGTAACAACATGTGAGCGAAACACGGCTATCACATCACTAATCCCACAACATGGTCCTCACGACCCCACCATCGGTGTATAAAACAACCGATAGATCAAACAACACGGTCCGTATGACCCCACCATTGGTGTATAAACAACCAATAGATCAAACATCATGAAGGCTGGCCGAAAACACACGCGCCTTAGTGAATCCGAACTACACGCGACTCACTACCTTCACCACAACAACAATTGGGATTGGCCGAACTACACGCGCCTTAGTGAATCCGAACTACACGAGAGTCACTATCCCAAAGGAATGACCGAACTACACGAGTCATTTGTGAATCCGAACTACACCAGACTCACTCCTCAATACAATGACCGAAACCACACGAGTCATTTGTGAATCCGAACTACACTCGACTCACTTACACAATAAGATGACCGAACTACACGCGTCATCGTGAATCCGAACTACACGTGATCCACCTCCAAAACTCAACACAGGAATGGTACTCGCATTTCCCACCGGTACTCGCATTTCCCGATAATGTTATACCATGCCGATATAACACTACTCCCATCACACACGCTCTTTGGCCTCCATCACGACGAGTAGTGTAACATCGCGCACTGCTACACCATAGTGCATCCTAACGGAATACACTAACCATCAACACATGCTCTTTTGGCCTCGATCAACGAGTAGTGCAACATCGCGCACTGCTACACTATAGTGAATCCTAACGGATACCACTAACCATCACCATACGTACGCGTACACAACGCCAACACAAACGAGCAAGAACCGCCCATATCACACATAGGCACAAAACAACAATTCCCCAAGAGAGAACCCGATACGCACATCTCTTAACCGAGGGATTTCACCTTGCTCGTCAAACACGTCTATCATCCCTCAACGAGATTTACCACATTACCACCTCGGTGATATTTCAAATCCAAAATCATAAGTACAACTTAACCGAAATTGTACTCTGCCACAAGTCGACCAAAACTAGGTCCCGACACAAATTCCGGACCTACTAAAAGTTTCATCCGAAATCTCACACTAAAACCTCCTCGTGCGGGAGTGTAACTCCCCCACTTGGAACTACGTTCCATAACCGCATCCTGTACAACCGTACCATGCTACCAAAGGTAGACTTTACCAATAATTGGGTTCACACAACCCATCACCAAATCTTGCTCCAACCTTGAGCACACGAAGAATTTCAACCAATCCTTCAACACTTCGAACGAAAAGTGTACCCCAATTACACGAGCTCTACTCTCGCAATCATCCCATTGCTATGGCTTGTCAAATTTCACCTGGTCACTCATGTACCTAAGGGTTTCACTTCGGTACCCTAAGTACCAAGTACCCGCAACACAATCGGAGTCGAACACCACGCTAGTAGGTATAAAAATAAATAAAAAAGGCACCTAATGTCGCGTCACGTAGACTCCATTACCAACATACATCGAGATCCAAAACACTCGATCTCAAGGGTTTCAATCCACCCGATGAACCTCATGGTTCATCAACTTCAACACGAGAGCGAACATGCTCTAACATCTGAACACCAAAGCCCATTTTCATGGTTTGGTAGAAACATTTCCCAAATACTAAGGAATGCTTGGTTGCACCAAGTCTTACACCCTTCGCCCGACAATCAAATGTCACCATAGGGTACTTCCATTAGGAACGTCACCCATAACAACAATATGCACAACACAAGTCATTTAACAACTCAAACTCATCGGCACAAAATAAACAATCAAAGGACGTATCTATTAAAACAAAACGTACCTTAACGTCTCCTTGTCGCACCCGTCTCCGCCAACTTGGGACATTCCGACTTACGATGTCCTTCTTCTTGGCAATTGAAGCACACCATGCCATCACCCTTTGGTACCGAACATTCCCAAGACTTGTGACCCCTCACGCCACAATTGTAACACCTAGACGCACTAGCATCTGATATACCCGTCCGTGCACCACCCGTGTTCACGCTCGAACCCTTAGTCCTCTTACTCGGAGCAACATACGAAACAACCCTTCTTTCACTTGAAGGTTCACTCTTCTTGGATCGTGAATACGACTCGAAACGTCTAGCCAAGGCGAATAATTCCGCAGACGATTTCGCTTGACCCCGGCTAATTTTACTCTTCAAGCCATCATTCAAGGTCCGATAGAAATCTTGCATCAACAAATGATCATTCCCCAAATACTCCGGGCAAAAACGAGCCTTCGCCATAAAGGTCGTCTTGAGAGTATTCAAATCCATAGAACCCTGATGCAAATTTCGCAACTCATTACGCATTTCTGACAAATCGGCTGAAGTTCGGAACTCCTCGAAGAATTCCTTCTTAAACTTGTCCCATGATAACGCCATAAACGGTTCACCACCGACAAGATCAATCTTACCATTTAACCAATCCTTTGCCCTACCCCGCAACAAACTCGTAGCGAGTCTCGTCTTTTTCTCGGGAGGGCAATCAATAGTACGAAAACACCCTTCGACGTTCGAGATCCAAGTTGTGCTTATCAAAGGATCCGGTTCCCCGTCATACATTGGGGGTTTAGTCCTCATGAAGCTCTTAAGACAACGCTCCATTTCACTACTACCCCGAAATTCGGAATACTTTCTATCCATTTCTTCTCGAAACGCACTCATTTGCTCCGCAACGGCGGCCGCAACTCTAGCGTTAAACTCCACGTCATTCGTCTCGATCCCGTTTCCCGTCGCCATTCTAAGGAATGCAAAAGCGATTAGATCACGAACGTATAAAGTTATACACACAACACCGCCCCATCTTGCTAAACACTCGTCGTACATCGCTTGTTAGATACGATTTGCACCCGTAATAAGGTTTGCAAGTCCTTATTACGCACACACGCCGCATCAAGTCGTTAGTACAACGACCGCCTCGCTCGATGATAGAAACAACACAAACAAAATTCTACGCGATATAAACACACGCGAGAATTACACCATAATACAAATAATATATTAATAATATCCGCATTACTAATATAAACGTTAGTCCACCTACAAGCAAGGCACTAACCATAATCCATTCCGACCCGTAATCCTACAAGTCCCGCAACAAATTAAGCACACACAAAAGTCTAAGTCTAGGCACCTATCTCAAGTCACCTAAATCCCTAAGACCATGCTCTGATACCACTTGTAACATCCCATTTAACAACCCGTCCTTATTCACCTGGATGAAGTCATCAACAATTGGTCCCATTGCGATGATAGACTCCAAGTAATGTCCTTAAAATGAGCAAAATGCACAGCAGAAGACTTAATTCATACCTGAGAATAAACATGCTTAAAAGTATCAACCAAAAGGTTGGTGAGTTCATTGGTTTATTGTAACAATCATTTTAATATATTAATAGACCACAAGATTTCATAATCATAAACATAATACACTCGCAAGTGTATGTAAAGCATTCTAAGTGGTTGAGCACTTGGTAACCATACTTAACATTTAATCAACGTCGCATATTCCCTTTATTATGAAATCTACACCGTACCAAGTATAGTCACCAAAACAAAGTACTGTGCAACCGTTGAATACTGGTCGTCTAGTCCGGTTGGGGTTGTCAGGCCCGATAGATCTATCAACAGGATTCGCGTTTACAATACCCATGTAAATAGTAGTTACCAAGCTACAGGGAAATATGCCAGTGGTACAACTCAACGTAGAATATATTTTTAAGTACTTGTGTCTATTTTGTAAACATTTATAAAAGCAGCGCATGTATTCTCAGCCCAAAAATATATATTGCAAAAGCAATTAAAAAGGGAGCAAATGAAACTCACCTATTGTATTTTGTAGTAAAAATACATATGACGACATTGAACAAATATAGGGTTGGCCTCGGATTCACGAACCTATATTATTTGTGTATTTATTAATATATATAATCGTAATTGAATAAATATATATATTATTATTAGTGATATAATTTTTATACTAATAACTTATATGTATTTCATCATTTAATTAAATGTATTCATTTTGTATATAAAAAAATATTAATATAGTCAAGTTATGTATATTGAATATACTTTATGTAATTTCTCTTTTGTTTACAAAATATTAGTTATAATAACACTAGAATAATTATACTAACAATAATAATAATAATTTTCATAGTACTAATCATATTAATGATAGTATTAATAATAGTTTTTATAAAATATAAATTTAAAGTAATGATACTTTTAGTAATAATTATATTAATTCTCAATAATAATAATAGTGCTTGTTAATGATATTCATATTAACGAAAATGCTAATATTAATAAAAATACTTACATCAGTATTGATAATACTAATAATTTTAAAATGAAACTAATACTAATTGTAACAAATTGTATTATTTTAATAATAATAATAATAATAATAATCATAATCATAATAATAATAATAATAATAATAATAATAATAATAATAATAATCATAATAATAATAATAATGATAATAGGAATGAAATTACGAGTGTATACCCCTCTTGAAGCCTTTTCTAAAAAAAATGCTCCATACAAGACTCGAACCCATGACCTCTCGCTCACACATCAAAACCCCTAACCATTGAACCACTTTGTTATAACTTGTACTAATCCGCAATTTTAAATAATTAAACCGAACTATTACAGCCCAACAAAGAACCTGAGTTGGGTCACGGCCCAAGCACAATTACGGCCCAACAAATATTATTGTATCTCGGCCCAATTATCAAACAAAGGCCCAACATCAATTAATGGCCCAAGAACAAATTAATAAACATAACCCCTTAAGTACCAAACCCGTATACTAGTGTATATACTTGGTCTTCTTTTTAACGAAAAAAAATTTGTAACTTGCGGACAACTATCAAATCCACTCACGCTTCCTTTTCCTAAATGATCCCACATATTCTTCCACTAACCCACTTGCTAAATAATATTGTGTTTCGGTTGGTGATAACAGGCAACAAAAAAATATATATATAAGAACAATGGTGATTTGTATTGTTCGATCCAAAACAGAAGTAATGATTGAGCCAGGAACGAAAATGAGAAGAAAAGAAAGAAAAAAAATAATTAAGGTGATGAAGAAGGTGGTGATTGTTTATGGTGGCAACGATGGTGGTTTTTGGTGGCGGTGCTTCGCTGGTGAGAGGTGGCGGTTTGTAGGTGTGGCTGGTGTCTTTAAAGGTGGTGGTTGTCGATTTGTTGCAGTAAAAATCGAGGGATGTTCGGGTTGGGTTGGTGATCGAACTCGATATCGAATAGTAGAAGAGTGTAATTGATAATTGTAAGGGTGATAATCTTGGTGATTGATTAAGTGGTTTTTCAAAGGAGAAGGAGGTTGATGGTCACAATATAGTAAGCAGCAACAATAGTTTTCAAAAGGTAAAACAACCACATAGTTGGTGTTACATGGCGGCTATTTTTGGTTGTTACGTAGAAGAAGGAAAGAAACAGAAAAACAAGGAGTAGCAGGAGGTGATTAGAGGTTCGATGGTGGAAGAAGATTGCAGTGGTGGTGATCTAAAATGGGTGTCGATCATAAGGTAACAACCGAACGTACTTGATGTTTTTGCGTGGGTTTGTTGATGGTGATCGACAAGAATGATGAAGGTGTCGGAGTGAGTTACATGAAGAAGGTGGTTCAAAAGTTTTAAGTGTTCAAGTGGGTTTCACTTGTCCTTGCTTGAATAAAACCCAGAAATAAATCCATAGTATCAAGAAGATGATCGAAGGTGGGTTTTTGGTTGATAATGGTGATAGAGAGTGGATGTTGGTGGTTTAGATGATCATTTAAGACAGGGATTCGTTTATGGCTTTAATTGAACAAGAGAGAGAAAAAAAAAATATAAAGATGTAAAAGGTGACATGGTTGTGAGTTTGGTGGTTATACGAAAAAAAAATATGATAGTTTTTGATCAAAGAAATGAAGTAGGATTACGGTATTAACATTGGTGTTTTAAGATGAGTTGTAGTGTGAGTCCTCTAAGATACAGAAGTGGTTGTATATATATATATATATATATATATATATATATATATATATATATATATATATATATATATATATATATATATATATATATATATATATATATAAGAAATTGCTTTAGTAGGAAGAAGAAAAGGTCCAAAAGCAAATAGTCACAGTGTTTTTATTTAATTCTCGTGAAATTAATTAGGGTGTATGCTACCGACATTTGTTTCCTGATAATATATCGTGTCCATTGCTAAACAGTTACAGAATAAAAAGTGTTCATAAAAATCCCAAATTTTTAGATTAAATATATTTAATTATTTCACTCATTACCTGTTTAAAACCCGATCAAAAAGGGTTTAATAATTATTTATTTTCTGTTCCAAATGCTATGTACGGAGTACTAAAATCTAAACTAAAAGGATAAAAATATTTTTAACAAATCTAGAATCTTCGTAATCAATTTACACTCCAATTTTTATTTTAATATTTCATAAACATGTATTATATTTATATTAAAACTAACGAAACGTCAACCGAGTGTCACTGACGATTACTAATTAGGCTCGAGATCAATTACTTTTAATATATTCTCTTTCTATATGCAAACAGTTTTGACTAGTAAGTTTTAACTACTAAAATATATTATATATTTTTTAAACAATTAGATTTAACATAATTTGATATATTTACAAGAAACATTTAGATATACATATACATATCTATATATTTATAATAGTAGTTTTCATTACATTGCATATTATTTTACATATTTATTTCCTAAAATTAAATCATATATTATATCAAATATTATTTCAAATTATTATTATTATATATATATATATATATATATATATATATATATATATATATATATATATATATATATATATATATATATATATATATATATATATATATACATTTAAATATATCTGTATCTATTTACAAATAGTTGTTCGTGAATCGTCGAGAACAGTCGAAAGTCAATTGAATATATGAAATAGTTCACAAATTTTTGAGACTCAACCTAACAGACTTTTCTTATCGTGTTAAAGATATTAAATCGTATCGAGAGTTTGGTTCAAAATTAGTCAAAACTTTCCGGGTCGTGACAGTACCTACCCGTTAAAGAAATTTCGTCCCGAAATTTGATCGAGGTCGTCATGGCTAACAATAAAAATGTTTTCATGACGAATATGAGTTGATAAATAGAGTTTTATCATTATTGATTAATATAGATAAAACAATTCGATCATGTGAAGCGTACGAGTGAAGCTATCACAAAAGAGTGAAAAGTTTTGTCTTGACTTTTGACGTAGTCACTATTGAATTCCGAAATTCAAGGAATTTAAGAAAAACTTCTAATCAGAAAGAAAATGTAATAGCACGATTTATTAGCAAACTGTTGGAATTACGGAAGAACAGAAATATCAAGGAAATATTTTTGTGATATGCTTAGAGATTAAGTAGAATGAAAGAGTCGTGTAACATGGCACATGATGAGGGTATGATATGTGAACCATCATCACGTTCCATTAGAAATTAAGCATGACTTACTATAATATAATTACGTTGGCCAAGTGCATTATATTATACTAACTCATCTTTCAATTTCCAACACTTCCCCAGAAATCATTCATAATTTAAAATTTGAATTTTTACAGAAGGATAGAAACTAAAACCGTTTCTTTTATGATGTACCATGGATAGTACAAAGAGATAACTAATTTTGGACAAGAAAAGTTATGAAAATATCCTTAGAAATATCGAAGATATTTATGATGATATTTTGGAATTTCTAAGTTCGGAAGTTGATAAGGAAAAATTTTCCGCAAGATTTTAACGTGACTTCGGAGCATGATATTCTCTAACGATTTCATCGGATCAAGAATTACCTAGATTCTTTGAATATAGGGTTTGGTCCTTGTATTTGTTCTTTGTTTCCTTCATGGTGTGCTCAATCCGATTTTCAGTATCAAATTTTCTATCGAGCGTTCCTAACACTTCCTTCTTTATCATCAACTATTGGCCATTAAGACCATCTACAACATGCTACTTCGTCAGCATTTTCAAAGTTAGCGGATTTGGGTCATTGATTTTCAAACCGAGGTGGTTTCAGGAGAATTGTGTTTTTAGATGATTAAACGCTGATGGTAATATGGTGGTATAGGAAAGGTTCTCTGGTAACAATAAATGAGCACGCATATATATCAAGGTTATAATAAGGCAAACCCGAATGAAAGTTGAAGTTGACTTGCTGGAGCTGTGACAAAATTTGCTACTTTGAAAGGGATTACCAAAATATTTTGGGTAATAATAACACTAAAGGAATTAGCACAGCTACGTGTTAAACGTTTACTCAGTTTTCGAGGGTTTTTCAGGTGCATAACTATATGCATCAATCTTTTGTTTCGTAGATGAAGTGCGGCTGGTTCATCCTCTCAATCGAGGTGTTTTCAAGAATCGTGAAAGGTTTGAACGCAGATTGTAATCGTCAAGATACGAATGAGGTTTAAGATGAAATCAAGTGGCAAACTTGAAGAATTATTTAGTTTCATATGTTATAATCAGTATTTTAATTCATTTTAATTGTCCAATATTACTCGTCCACCGTCGATAGTCCACATTTAACAGTCCAATAGTTCATATATAGTTTAATATATAACATTCGAATTAATTAATACGTATCGTGACCCGTGTACCGGTCTCAGTATTGATCACAACTTAAACTATATATATATTTTGGAATCAACCTCAACCCTGTATAGCTAACTCTGTCATTTGTATATAGAGTGTCTATGGTTGTTCCAAGATAAATATATGGATGGGTCAATATGATATGTCGAAACCTTGTATACATGTCCCGTTATTTAAAGTGCGTAAAATAAATACAGAAATTAAATGACGATAAATAAAATTGCGAGAATGTAAATTGCGATAATTAAATTGTGATAAATAAAATGTAACCAGTTAGCTAGGAACAGTTAGCTAGGAACAGTTAGCGTGGATTCTTAACAATATTTCAATTAGTTAGTTCATTTGTTTCTAACAAATTTTACTTTATCCGATGTTTTCTTCATTATGCCACTTGTTGGATTTTGATAGGTCAAAATCCATATATGAAATTGAATTTGAATGAAAATGGTGGTTCTTTGGTGAACGGATACGTACATCTGTGGAGGTAAACATAATAGTAAATAATCGTTGAATCAGATTCGAAGGATGTACAGTGTAACTTATTAATGTGAAATCTAAATATTCCTCGGGTATTACCTACCCGTTAAAATATTTTCACCATTAACAGTTTGTACGAAAGAATTTTTAATCACAATCTTTATGAAAATATACTTACATATATATTTTCTTCAGATGTAATATAGATTTAATGAGTTGATATGATATTAATCTCATTTAATTTACCTTTAGAACGAGAATATATAATCTCTAAAACATTAAAGATTACATAATCGTCATGTCGAACGAAGGTAATTGATGTAGAACGATTCGTAGAACGATGATTATACTCGAGGTACAGAATGAGATGGTGAGGCATGGATTGTTGAAACTTGGGTTATTTGTGGTACTGGTACCGTTGGTGCTGAAGCTGGTGATATTACTGGTGTTGGTGATACTGCTGGTGCTTGCAAATTGTGTACCGTGCTCTCTAAAGTTAATACTCGAGCTCGGAGTTCTCTAACTTCTTCTCTAACCCTGGTTGGTTATCAGTGTGAGGTAAAGGTCGGATATCTTCTCTAGTTCCGTTAATGGTAGTCTCAAGACGAAAAATTCTTGCAAAAAGTGTATAAACGGTGTTGCGAACGGGTTCGCCGGTTAGCGGGTCAAGTACTCCAAGGTTAGGTGGTAGACGGTTCATGATATGGAGTACCTTGTTCCCTTCTCCATAGGGTGAGTATGTCGCGAACCCACCCCCATTTTCACCAGTAATCACGGTAGTTGATTGGTTGGTGTGCTCCTGTCACGCTGTCTTCGGAGTCAGAGGAACTTGGTCGATTCGTAGAGGCCATCTTACGCGATCTCAGAAAAGATTTTTGGTATGAAGAGTTTAGTGACAGCAATTGATAGTTGAATGGTATTCTCAATGCATCATATGTATAGATATATATAGTACCAGATTCCCCTAAGTTACGGAGAAATTTACGGAAGGTATCAGACAAAGTCTATCGTAATAGATACGCTAAGATATGATTTAGCATACGCTAAGATATGAGTTTTGTCTATACACTAATCATGCAGTCAATGCAGTAAGATGTGTCTAGACTAATAATGATAAGCAGGCAATTTCCGACAAAAATGATAAGCAAAACCTTTGACATGCAGACACGGTCGAAGTCCAGGCTCACTAATGCATCTAAACGACTATCAGTTAGACACATTAATGCAAGACCTGTTTCGCTAAGACCACCGCTCTGATACCAACTTTAACAACCCGTCCTTATTCACCTGGACGAAGTCATCAACAATTGGTCCCATTGCAATGATAGACTCCAAGTAATGTCCTTAAAATGAGCAAAATGCACAGCGAAAGACTTAATTCGTACCTGAGAATAAACATGTTTAAAAGTGTCAACCAAAAGGTTGGTGAGTTCATTGGTTTATTGTAACAATCATTACAATATATTAATAGACCACAAGATTTCATAATCATAAACATAATACACTCGCAAGTGTATGTAAAGCATTCTAAGTGGTTGAGCACTTGGTAACCATACTTAACATTTAATCAACGTCGCATATTCCCTTTATTATGAAATCTCACTACACCGTACCAAGTGTAGTCACCAAAATGAAGTACTGTGCAACCGTTGAATACTGGTCGTCCAGTCCGGTTGGGGTTGTCAAGCCCGATAGATCTATCAACAGGATTCGCGTTTACAATACCCATGTAAATAGTAGTTACCAAGCTACAGGGAAATATGCCAGTGGTACAACTCAACGTAGAATATATTTTTAAGTACTTGTGTCTATTTTGTAAACATTTATAAAAGCAGCGCATGTATTCTCAGCCCAAAAATATATATTGCAAAAGCAATTAAAAAGGGAGCAAATGAAACTCACCTATTGTATTTTGTAGTAAAAATACATATGACGACATTGAACAAATATAGGGTTGGCCTCGGATTCACGAACCTATATTATTTGTGTATTCATTAATATATATAATCGTAATTGAATAAATATATATATTATTATTAGTGATATAATTTTTATATTAATAACTTATATGTATTTCATCATTTAATTAAATGTATTCATTTTGTATATAAAAAAAATATTAATATAGTCAAGTTATGTATATTGAATATACTTTATGTAATTTCTCTTTTATTTACAAAATATTAGTTATAATAACACTAGAATAATTATACTCACAATAATAATAATAATTTTTGTAGTACTAATCATATTAATGATAGTATTAATAATAGTTTTTATAAAATATAAATTTAAAGTAATGATACTTTTAGTAATAATTATATTAATTCTCAATAATAATAATAGTGCTTGTTAATGATATTCATATTAACGAAAATGCTAATATTAATAAAAATACTTACATCAGTATTGATAATACTAATAATTTTAAAATGATACTAATACTAATTGTAACAAATTGTATTATTTTAATAATAATAATAATAATAATAATCATCATAATCATAATCATAATCATAATCATAATAATAATAATAATAATAATAATAATAATAATATTAATAATAATAATAATAATAATAATAATAATAATAATAATAATAATAATAATAATAATAATAATAATAATAATAATAATAATAATAATAATCATCATCATCATAATAATAATGATAATAGCAATGAAATTAAGAGTGTATACCCCTCTTGAAGCCTTTTCTAAAAAAAATGCTCCATACAAGACTCGAACCCATGACCTCTCGCTCACACATCAAAACCCCTAACCATTGAACCACTTTGTTATAACTTGTACTAATCCGCAATTTTAAATAATTAAATCGAACTATTACAGCCCAACAAAGAACCTGAGTTGGGTCACGGCCCAAGCACAATTACGGCCCAACAAATATTATTGTATCTCGGCCCAATTATCAAACAAAGGCCCAACATCAATTAATGGCCCAAGAACAAATTAATAAACATAACCCCTTAAGTACCAAACCCATATACTAGTGTATATACTTGGTCTTCTTTTTAACGAAAAAAAATTTGTAACTTGCGGACAGCTATCAAATCCACTCACGCTTCCTTTTCCTAAATGATCCCACATATTCTTCCACTAACCCACTTGCTATATAATATTGTGTTTCGGTTGGTGATAACAGGCAACAAAAAAATATATATATAAGAACAATGGTGATTTGTATTGTTCGATCCAAAACAGAAGTAATGATTGAGCCAGGAACGAAAACGAGAAGAAAAGAAAGAAAAAAAAAATAATTAAGGTGATGAAGAAGGTGGTGATTGTTTATGGTGGCAACGATGGTGGTTTTTGGTGGCGGTGCTTCGCTGGTGAGAGGTGGCGGTTTGTAGGTGTGGCCGGTGTCTTTAAAGGTGGTGGTTGTCGATTTGTTGCAGTAAAAATCGAGGGATGTTCGGGTTGGGTTGGTGATCGAACTCGATATCGAATAGTAGAAGTGTGTAATTGATAATTGTAAGGGTGATAATCTTGGTGATTGATTAAGTGGTTTTTCAAAGGAGAAGGAGGTTGATGGTCACAATATAGTAAGCAGCAACAATAGTTTTCAAAAGGTAAAACAACCACATAGTTGGTGTTACATGGCGGCTATTTTTGGTTGTTACGTAGAAGAAGGAAAGAAACAGAAAAACAAGGAGTAGCAGGAGGTGATTAGAGGTTCGATGGTGGAAGAAGATTGCAGTGGTAGTGATATAAAATGGGTGTCGATCATAAGGTAACAACCGAACGTACTTGATGTTTTTGCGTGGGTTTGTTGATGGTGATCGACAAGAATGATGAAGGTGTCGGAGTGAGTTACACAAAGAAGGTGGTTCAAAAGTTTTAAGTGTTCAAGTGGGTTTCACTTGTCCTTGCTTGAATAAAACCCAGAAATAAATCCATAGTAGCAAGAAGATGATCGAAGGTGGGTTTTTGGTTGATAATGGTGATAGAGAGTGGATGTTGGTGGTTTAGATGATCATTTAAGACAGGGATCGGTTTATGGGTTTAATTGAACAAGAGAGAAAAAAAATATAGAGATGTAAAAGGTGACATGGTTGTGAGTTTGGTGGTTATACGAAAAAAAAAATATGATAGTTTTTTATCAAAGAAATGAAGTAGGATTACGGTATTAACATTGGTGTTTTAAGATGAGTTGTAGTGTGAGTCCTCTAGGATACAGAAGTGGTTGTATATATATATATATATATATATATATATATATATATATATATATATATATATATATAAGAAATTGCTTTAGTAGGAAGAAGAAAAGGTCCAAAAGTAAATAGTCACAGTGTTTTTATTTAATTCTCGTGAAATTAATTTGGGTGTATGCTACCGACATTTTTTTCCTGATAATATATCGTGTCCATTGCTAAACAGTTACGGAATAAAAAGTGTTCATAAAAATCCCAAATTTTTAGATTAAATATATTTAATTATTTCACTCATTACCTGTTTAAAACTCGATCAAAAAGGGTTTAATAATTATTTATTTTCTGTTCCAAATGCTATGTACGGAGTACTAAAATGTAAACTAAAAGGATAAAAATATTTTTAACAAATCTAGAATCTTCGTAATCAATTTACACTCCAATTTTTATTTTAATATTTCATAAACATGTATTATATTTATATTAAAACTAACGAAACGTCAACCGAGTGTCACTGACGATTACTAATTAGGCTCGAGATCAATTACTTTTAATATATTCTCTTTCTATATGCAAACAGTTTTGACTAGTAAGTTTTAACTACTAAAATATATTATATATTTTTTAAACAATTAGATTTAATATAATTTGATATATTTACAAGAAACATTTAGATATACATATACATATCTATATATTTATAATAGTAGTTTTCATTACATCGCATATTATTTTACATATTTATTTCCTAAAATTAAATCATATATTATATCAAATATTATTTCAAATTATTATATATATATATATATATATATATATATATAATATATATATATATATATATATATATATATATACAAATAGTTGTTCGTGAATCGTCGAGCACAGTCGAAAGTCAATTGAATATATGAAATAGTTCACAAATTTTTGAGACTCAACCTAACAGACTTTGCTTATCGTGTTAAAGATATTAAATCGTATCGAGAGTTTGGTTCAAAATTAGTCGAAAATTTCCGGGTCGTGACATCCCAACCCGTTAACCAACCAAAAACGCGGAATAAAAAAAATTTAAAACTGACTGGGCTGACAAGATGGGGTGCGCGGCGCGCACACACACCTGTGCGCGGCGCGCACAGGGCCTGGCAGCCCGCTGTCCAGATTTTCCAACTCACGCGAAAAGATCTTCTACTTCCCGACACATTTAGACCAAATGCTTTTCACAACATAATACAATAGTTAAAATTAACACGTTCCATTAATAAAAGGGTTTTACGACACCGGGCCCACATATGCCCGAATTACCCTTTAAGTACATAATACTAGTTTCGACCACACGACTTTTAATACAAAATAAAGCTGAGCATGGCGATTGGGGATACGCTACCCAATCCTAAACAATCCAAAAGCAAGCCTTCTAAAGCAACTACGCGAGTCCACTAGTCTCACGCTTACCCGAGCCACCACGTCCATGCAATCTATAAAAATATAAACAACGAGAGGGTAAGCTAACGCTTAGTGAGTGAAAATATACTACATACATATATATGCATAAAATGGACACGCCACAAAATATCAAATACCGCATACCGGAGCATCCAAGCATAAAGGCAAACTAATCTAAGCATACCGTACGATCACTAAGCAACAAGCTAAATATGCATCAACAAACATAAGTTCACCAACGACGATGCGAACAACGCCAAGAAGCTACACCCGGAGGGTTAGCTACATCACGACAATACAACAATATGTATATAACAATATATAAACGAATAAGGTTAACCCCTTAACCCATTACCGAATACCTAACACCGCAATGAAGATTGGCCGAACTACACGAGCCTTAGTAATCCGAAACCACACGAGATTACTATCTTTAACAAGACAACATCGAGGTTGGCCGAACTACACTAGCCTTAGTATTCCGAACTACACGAGATCACTACCTCAATAAGATGACCGAACTACACATGTCATCGTGAACCCGAAACCACACGCGATTCACTTTCAACATCAAAACCCTTCGCCATTGGGGTTATATCATCCACATCACAACCACGTGTGATAGTGTACACACAAAACGTGTACCTCGCTAAAGGTGGTCAACCAAAACGCACAACCGTGCCAATTGGATCTAAACGCAAGTCCATCAAATCCACCTATATGTGAAGTGAGCTCTATAACCGAGAACCACTTCACCCGACCCACACCCATCCTATACATACATATGCACATAGGATATTAACACTCACCTTGTCGCCTTGATGAATGCAACCGAGTAATTCCGCAACACGTCAATGGAAAGTACCTAATCCATTATCACAAATACAATAACACACTTAGAGTAGATTTACAAACCAACTCAATTCGACACTTAGTGAAAATTCGACCAATTGCACTTACAAACACCAAACGCGTCCAAACTAACCACTAATCACTAATCACAAGTGAAAATGGTCCTAATAAGCCAAATGAACCCAAACTTAAGTGTTTAACACTTATCAATCTCAAAATCACCCAAAAACCCTAATTTTGACTCAATTCCAAAATTAGTCTTTCAAACACACCAAAAAGGGTTCCAATACTTCCATAATCACTAAACCTAGTGATTAAACCCAATTACAAGTCATAAACAAGACCAATTTGTTCACCAACCCAAAATCCACCAACAATAACAATAAACCCGATTACTAGCATCAACAAACTCACTTCAAGAGTTTTAAATGGGTTTCTTAACAATTTAAGTTCAAACCCTAACTTTGAATATCAAATCAAACAATGAAATTCGGAGTTAGAACTTACCACAACAACCAAAATGTAGCTAGGAACGAGGTGAACAACTTTAACACTTGAGCTTTTGATCAAACCAAGCTTCTTCTTCACCAAAACCCCAATTCCCTCTCTAGAACTCTCTCTCTCTAGATATTTGAGAGTGTTTGTGGATGTGAAATATGATCCAAAAGTGAATCCAAACCAGCTGATATGGCCTAAGATCCGGCCTCATGTGAAAAGACCAAAATGCCCTTCATTAAACTCAAAATAGAAAAAGACAGGATTCTGTCGCTGGGCTAGTGCGCGGCGCGCACACTGGTCTGGGCAGAATCTGAGCCTTTTGATTTATACCACGCTTCACCCATTATACGCACATCATTTATACTCTAAGTATACTAAATATTAGGGTCTTACAGGACCCTTTAAATCGGAAGCCCACAACTCGCCACTAACAAATCCAACTATTACTACGAACCAGAAAATTTTGGATGTCTATCAATTTAACCGCTTAAAATAATTTTTCGTCAAAATTTTGAAATAAAAATCTATGTCCTAAAAACTAGAGCGTAGAAATGAGAAAGAAAAAGAGTGCGTCGAAAAACGTCGAAAAATAATAATCGAAAAATAAGAAAGAAAAACGTCGAAACTTAAAAGTCTAAAACTAAATCTAAAAAGTTGCGCCTAAAGGTATTAAAGCTTAAAAGGAAATCTATATCCAAAACGGCAATAACTTAAAAGGCACTAAAATATATAAATGGCGTCGCAAAATTCTAAAGCGCCTAAATCTTAATTTAAAGAAAAAGCACTTAAGGGATTTTATGGCAAAGTCTAAAAACTAGAAATAAAAAAATAACTATGCAAAATACTAAACTTAAAACTATATAGAGAACGATAAATATTACAAAATAAACGATAAAAATATAAATTATAACTAAAATGATAAAAATACAAATTTTATAAAGATATTATTTTTATATTATTATTTTATAAAAGTATTAATTTTATATAATTAAAAATAATATATAAACTTAATATTACAATTTAAATATAAAAACTAGAATTAAAAACTAATTTAATAAACTTAAACCCTAAATAATAATAATAATAAATTAAAAACCCTACCTACAATAAATGAGTCCGAGGTATTGTGCCTGTCAGACCATCTCATGCGACCGCATGAGGTTTGGTCGTCCGGGTAATGCGATCGCATGGCCCAACAAATCCTAAATTCATTCGGGCTTTTAACAGGCTCGGCCCAATTTATATTTTTATTTGATTTTTGATTTTAATAAAGAAAATATTTATAGAATATTTATATAAAATATAATTAGCTTATATTTTAAAATCTTAAAAATAAAAGTACTTTTTAATTTTATAAATAAAGTCTTAAAAATATATATAATTTTTTTTCTTTTTATTATTTTTAACACTTATTATAAATACAAAATATTTTTATGAAATAAGAAATAATATATTTTTACCAAAATATAGTTTTACTAAAATATAGCGTTTCGCCGAGTCCCCGGCAGCAGCGCCAAAAACTTGATGTTAAAGCGAAGGGGTACTAAATACTATTAATTTTAATATGAAATACGGTGTAATATGATACAAGTTTTATTTATTTATATAGATGGGATATACCTAAACCTTGCTACAACACTTATAGGCAGTGTACCTAATCGTAGAGTAGCTTAGTTTTTAGTAAGTCCGGTTCGTTCCACAGGGAGCTAGCTGAGTCTAAGGCTATATTTTTAACAACTATATTTGTATAAATATGAAATGACCCGTCCTAATCCCTCTGGACGAATACATTACATTTGGTTACATCGCGAGGTACTTGACCTCTATATGATACATTTTACAAACATTGCATTCGTTTTTAAAAGACAAACTTTCTTCACATCGAAAGTTGACGGCATGCATACCATTTCATAATATATCCAACTATAATTGACTTATAATAATAATCTTGATGAACTCAACAACTCGAATGCAACGTCTTTTGAAATATGTCATGAATGACTCCAAGTAATGTCTCTAAAATGAGCAAATGCACAGCGGAAGATTTCTTTCATACCTGAGAATAAACATGCTTTAAAGTGTCAACCAAAAGGTTGGTGAGTTCATTAGTTTATCGTAATCAATCATTTCCATTATTTTAATAGACAACAAGATTTCATTTTCCATAAATAAACATCTCATATCAGGCATTTTGCAAACTGCATAGAGATAAAAATCATTCATATGGTGAACACCTGGTAACAGACCTTAACAAGATGCATATAGAATATCCCCATCATTCCGGGACACCCATCGAACATGATAAACTCGAAGTACTAAAGCATTTCAAATTCCAGAATTCTTAGATCTATCTTTAGGATTCGCGTCAATTAGGGGTGCACTAATTCTCTAAATTAGTGATGTTCCCTAATTCTTAGGCTACCAAGCTAAAAGGGGCATATTCGGTTTAATAATCCAGCCATAGAATGTAGTTTTAAGTACTTGTGTCTATTTCGTCAAACATTTATAAAGCAGCTCATGTATTCTCAGTCCCAAAAATATATATTGCAAAAGCATTTAAAAAGGGAGCAAATGAAACTCACAATACTGTATTTTGTAGTAAAAATACATATGACGACATTGAACAACTGAACAATGCAAGGTTGACCTCGGATTCACGAACCTATATCATTTGTACATCTATTAATACATATAGTGTAAATCACAAAATTTCATTTATTATTATGTATTATTTATATATTTATAGCCATATAGAATTTATGCTAAATTTCATTTTGAAACGTATACTTATATTATATTTTATATTAAATTGTATATATATATATATATATATATATATATATATATATATATATATATATATATATATATATATATATATATATATATATATATATATATTGATTTTGTGTATATATAATTATAATGGTTAATATTTATACATTTAGTTATATTAATATACCTATATATCTATATGTGTGATTAATATTGTATTCATGAAATATCATTAGTTTGTTATATGAAAAATTAATATAACCCTAGTATATGTAATAAGTATATATATAATATACAAAAGATTTATTTGTTAAAAATGATAGTTTCACTAGTGAAGTAAAAATGATAGTTTTAGTAAAAAATAACATTAGTAGTAGTTTGATAAAAATTATGGTCTTATTAGATATTTTAAATGATCATACGTATAATAATACAAACAGTGTGATATTAGTAATAATAGTGATAGTAATAATATTACTAAAAATTATAAATTGATACTAATAATACTTCTTATGATACTTAATAATGACAATAATATTAACAGTATCTATCATACTAGTGATAATAATAGTCATATAATTAATATTAGTAATGATAATATTAATAATAATAATCATGATTGTAATTTTAATTATGATAATAACAATAGATAATATTTAATTCTTTTACTAATAATAATAGTAATAATCATAACTACAATACTAGTAATAATAACAACAACTAATAATAATAATAATAATAATAATAATAATAATAATAATAATAATAATAATAATAATAATAATAATGATAATAATAATAAGAATAATAGTAATAAAAATGCAAATAATAATAATAAAATATAAGAGTGTATACCCTTGGAGAGTTTTCTAAAAAAAATTGTCCCATTGGAGACTCGAACCCGTGACCTCTCGAACACCCGGCAACACCCACGACCACCCATCTGTCTTCCTTTTTCTGTTTTAATCCCATAACAAATGTATATAACCATATTAACTCAGTTCCATCATCCTCTTCATAACTTGATTCGACCAGAGAGTTTCAAGACCCAAAATAATGAATTTGATAATTAGTTTTAGGATTTAAATTTATACAGAAAAATTTAGAAGCGTTTGACTGATTAAAAAAAACAACAGAATAATGATACCGCAACCCTCATGCGCACCCCATATGTATGCGGGCGCTCACTAGTGTGCGTATGCATGTGCTTGTGTGCGTTATGCGGTATGCGGATTCGTATCTGATGCCTTTGTTCTCGGTACAGCGATTACTTGGCTAACAAGTAAATATCTTTTCCATAATTACATCCGTGATTCGGGGGAGTTTGTTATGGAAAGGATTGCCAATATCTTGGATGGTTCTAGAATTAGAGTTTGCCTATATATACAAACCCTAACTATCATTCTAAGGATCATCACATTACGTAACTACCATCTGCTACACGCCTTACGTAATCAAGCATCATTCTTCGTCTTTTCAAGGTTAACAGGTTAGTTCTTCATTAAACTAGCACCTACAACCTTATTTGGGTCCTTCTGATCAGCGATCGCTATCGAGGGTGGACTTAATCACTTGGCCACCCCGCCGACATCATCATGCCGGCCAGGGTTATTCATGGTAGCCGGACCGGAGAGCCTTGTTCTAAGATCCTTAAACCCCATTAATGCATTGAGCAGGAATGTTAAGCCCTATGGCAAAAATATGCATGATCACAGAATATTAATTAAATTAAAACTGGGACAGCAAAATAAGAACATGTATTGACTTTAAATCGAATTCAACATTTAAGGCTGTTTTAGATCATGGTTACTAAATGAAAAAGGTTTTAAATCATACTTATAAACTTTTTGGATCATCAATTGCACCAGAATCAATCTCTAAAATAGCAATTTGATTGAAGAACACCCGCCAAGGGCAAACTCGCCAGTTACCACCACGCGGTTGGATTTTTCCGCAGTGGATCCAAGGGTCATCTTGGTAGGCACTAGCGGTGAAACAGTAGGCCCACACGTAGTATGATGCGGCCAGGTACCTATTTATAGTACCACAGTTTCAATCCCTCTGCAGACACAGAGTGTTCAGCAGAATTCATCATTTACACCGTTGCAACCTTGGCAACCACCGCGTCCAATTTCGCAGTTTTTAACTCATACGGATGCGCAGGCATTACTTAATAGTTGGGGGTTCGGTGTCATTCCGGATGCCAATTCTCATTGGACGCCGGTAACCGCAGAACATCAAAGCACTGCGCATACGGTTGGGCTTATAGCGGCATATCCTCAGGTCTCGCAGGCATCTGCGCCACAGGTTTTGACACCTTTTCAGATACCCGTATACTCTGCGCCTGCAAGCATGCCTTCTTTTCCAAATCAGCCTTGGCTGTATCCGCAGACGCCAGGGCAGCCATGTCAAAATATTCAGGGGCAGGCGAATCTCGCAAGCCAATTTATGCAGGCGCCACCTCCTGACATGGTCCACCTATTTTCACAACCTGATTTTGTTCAGGATATGATGAGGCGTTTCTTCGCAGGGCTCAAAGGTGACCCTGTTAAACCACCTTTTGAGCTGCCAACTACTTTTGATAAATTTCCTCCGCATATAACTACATATCCGTTTCCATCTGTGCCAAAGATACCTCATACGTTGGGTACTTACAATGGCTTAACTGATCCGGATGACTTCTTACAGCATTTTGAAGGCGCAATGCGCACTCAAGGTTGGGTGGATCCGGTTGCGTGTCAGATATTTCCAATGACACTGCAGGGTATTGCTCGTGAATGGTTTAATAAACTGTCGGCGGGTAGTATAGCCAGGTTTATGGATCTGCGGATGAAATTCTTGCTGCAATATCAGAATCAGAGGCCATGCAAGTGCACTCATATCGAATGTCATGATATTGCGCAGAAATGCAAGGAATCTTTGGGTGAATTTCTCACAAGATATACTAATGAGTGTTTGCGCATACCAGATCTCAAGCCAGAGCAACAGATTTCCGGACTCATACATGGTATAAACTCAGAACGTCATCCAACGCTGGTAAGGCATCTGCGCCATACGGTCCCAACAACTTATGCTGAAGCGCTTAATGAATGCCATGACTATATGCGGAGTGGCGAAGATAATGATATTCCAACAGCTAGTTCACGCAACGAGAGAAAAGACGATGATGATCGTTCGCGTGATCAAAGTCGTGGCAATAACTCTCGCGAAAGGTATCCTAGCGGTGGTCCTATCAGGAATGATAAAGGGAAATCAAGTGGTAATTATCGAAACAATAATCAGCGCGGCATCAACAATCAGAACTATGCGCTGCTTAAAAGTTTGTCCAAAATGCCAAAAGAAATTTTGGCAACCGAACCAGTGTGCGCGACCTTTGCAGTCCCAACTCCGCTTACAGAATTTGGTAAGCGGGATAAAACAAAGTATTGTGAATTCCATGACGGCTACGGTCATGACACTAATCGGTGTAAAAACTTAATGGAACGAGTGCTCGAAGCACTGCGTGCAGGCAAGTTGGATCACCTGAAACCACCTAAGAAGGATAAGGGAAAAACTGCGGAGGAAGGTTCAAAGGCTAAAACTTTTGCATGGCAAAAAGTTGATAAAATAAAAAGCGCTGACTTAACCATCAATATGGTCGACGTAGAGAAAGTTAACCAGCGAAGAAAGTACAATGATCAGCAGGATTGGGAACTTCTTCCAATTACTTTCCCTCCTGTCATGTCAGTCGACACAATTAATGAGCCGATTATTATCAAGTGTCGCATCCCTATTTGCGGAGTACAAATTAAACGCATGCATGTTGACACCGGGAGTGGCGTTGACATTATGTACGAGCACTGCTATCGTTTCCTTCCTGCAGAAGTTAGGACGCAGCTACGCCAGTCTGATATTACGTTATCTGGGTTCTTCGGAGAAAGCTCATGGTCGATAGGGCGGATAGAGCTGATGGTAGAGCTTGCGGATGACAGGAGTCCACAGATGGTCAGACATGAGTTGGTTGATTTTTATGTGGTTCGATCAACTTTGCGTTATAACGCGCTGCTAGGAAGAAACTTCATACAGCATTTCAACATTATACCATCAGTGGTGCATGGCTTGATTAAGATTCCTACAGTGGGAGGCGTTGCCACGATTGCGTCACATCAAACAACCGAGTTGTGTGGCTCAGTTGTGCCTATAAGCACTCCCAGTGTGGGGGAACAACTCGCAAACTGTGCGGTCATAGCAAATCGTTTACATCCGGATAAGCGAAATAAAATCAGCGCAGGTTTGTCAGCTGAAACCAAGGCTAAGTTACATGGAATATTATCCGCAAACGCAGATGTTTTCGCGTTGCGTGAATCAGACATGACGGGTGTACCGCGAGACATTGCGGAGCATAAATTGAATGTTAATCCATCACTCACGCCCGTTAGACAAAAAAAGCGGCATATGGCTCTTGAGCGCAGTGATTGGTTGTGCGCAGAAGTAGATAATCTTGTCAAAGCAAACATCCTGCGGGAGGTGCGGTATCAGACATGGGTTGCTAATCCCGTGTTAGTCAAAAAGGCTGATGGTAACTGGCGGATGTGCATTGATTTTAAAGACATTAATAAAGCATGTCCTAAGGAAAACTACCCTCTCCCAGAGATAGATTGGAAGGTGGAATCATTGTCAGGTTTCTGGTACAAGTGTTTCCTGGACGCATACAAGGGTTGTCACCAAATCTTAATGGCTGCGGAAGATGAGGACAAGACTACTTTCCATACGCCGCAAGGTATTTACTGTTATACGAAGATGCCCTTCGGATTAAAAAACGCAGGCGCAACCTATCAACGGGTAATTAATGCGGCATTCAAACACCAAATTGGTAGGAATCTTGAAGCGTACGTCGATGACTTGGTAATTAAGAGCAACACTGAGGAAGAAATGCTCGCGGACATCTTAGAAACGTTTGCGTCTCTACGCAGGATAAACATGAAGCTTAACCCCCTCAAATGTAGTTTTGGGGAAGAGGAAGGCAAGTTTCTAGGTCATGTGGTGACAGCGAGGGGAATCAAGGCGAATCCCAAAAAGATTGAAGCCATTGATAGTTTTCCATCTCCGAAGATAAAGAAAGACGTGCAGAGTCTAACCGGGAAGCTTGCGGCGATCACGCGATTTTTGTCGAAGGCCGCAGAGCGACAATTGCCATTCTTCAATACTTTGAAGAATTGTTTAAAGAAAAAAGACTTTGTATGGACTCAGGAGGCAGAATCAGCCTTCCAGGAGATGAAAAAGGTGCTCGCTGAATTACCAACACTCACCGCGCCAGTAACAGGAGAAACGCTTACGCTGTACCTTGCGGCATCGAAAGAGGCAATCAGCTCAGTCCTTATCGCAGATCACGGAAAGGTAACCTACTTTTATTTACATTATTTATTTCGCAGAAATTTAACACTGAGGTTTTCTCAGACGCAAATGCCGGTCTACTTCGTGAGCAAGACGCTGACATCAAGCGAAGTAAACTATTCACCAATAGAAAAGCTAGTATATGCGCTGGTCCATACGGCACGACGTTTGCGCCGATATTTTCAAGCACATCCAATTGTGGTTCTAACTGATCAACCAATCAAACAGGTTGGTACATGCCTAATTTGCGGCAATGTCCGGGGTTACCGCATTGATTAACGCAATCATTTTTCTTTCAGGTGTTGTACAAGCCTGAGATTTCTGATCGAATGGCTAAATGAGCAGTTGAGTTGGGAGACCATGAAATAAATTTTTCTTCGCGAAGCGCGGTTAAGGGTCAAATACGTGTGGATTACCTTGCAGAGTTACCTGCGGATGTCGAGGCATCAGCAGAACATCAAGATAAGCCTGCACCAACTTTGTCACCATGGGAGTTATATACCGATGGTGCCTGCAGCGCAGCTGGCGCGGGTGCGGGTGTAATTTTAACTGGTCTAGATGGTGAAGAGCATACATATGCGCTACGGTTTAATTTTGCTGTTACGAACAACGAAGCAGAATATGAGGCTCTATTAGCAGGTATGCGCATTGTGCATAAATTGAATGTTAAAATTCTGCACGCTTATTTGGATTCAAAGCTGGTGTGTAGTCAAGTCAGCGGGGACTTTGAAGCGCATGACATTGCCATGCAGCAATATTTATCGCTTGTTCATAACCTTGCTGACCAGTTTGAAGCTTTTCAAGTCTCCCACGTAATGCGGGGGCAAAATAAGAAAGCGGATGCGCTTAGCAAATTGGCTGCTTTGGCTTTTGATCATCTGGGGAAGAAAGTTCTTATAGAAGAACTGCATGCGAAATCCATTGTTATGATGCCTTTGGTAGCACCTTTTGAGGAATCCAGCTCAACATGGATGACACCTATTATTGCTTTCCCGCGGGACGGCACATCACCTGCGGATTCCGTTGATGCGAAGAAGGTCCGCACCAAGGCACCACTGTATGCCCTTGAGGGTGACGTCCTATATCGAAAAAATTATTTAGGTCCGCACTTAAGATGTATTGGTCCGAAAGAGGCAGAGGAGGTTATACGCGAGGTGCATGAAGGTGCATGTGCTCTTCATTCGGGGCACAGGTCTATTGTGTCAAAAATTATGCGGCTAGGTTATTATTGGCCCACTATGTACGCAGATACTGCGCGAATAGTTAAGCAATGCGAATCGTGCCAAATACATGCACCTATTAGCAGGGCACCTGCGCATCCAATGATACCAGTCTCCTCACCATGGCCATTCTGCAAATGGGCAATTGACATAGTCGGACCATTTCCAAAAGGCCGAGGTAATATTATCATTTATTTTATACTATATGCTATTTACGTCAGTACCTTACGCATACTCTGCACACGCAGGAAACATCAAATTCTTGATTGTTGCAATCGACTATTTCACCAAGTGGGTTGAAGCGCGGCCGCTGGCAGCAATTTCAGGAAAAAGGGTACGAAATTTTGTATGGGAAGACATTGTTTGTCAATTCGGCATACCAAACGAAATCGTTAGTGATAACGGTACGCAGTTTGCGGGGGATCCTTTTCGTAGTTGCTGCGCGGAGCTTAATATTAAGCAAACTTTTACTTCCGTTACGCATCCGCAAGCAAATGGCCAGTCCGAAGTCACCAATCGGGATATAGTGGCCGGAATCAAAGCTAGATTGGGCCATTGCAGAGTTGGTTGGGTGGACGAACTACCAAAAGTTTTGTGGGCGCATAGAACAACACCAAAAGCAAGCACTGGCGAAACTCCGTTTAGTTTGGTTTACGGGTCAGAAGCTATTGTGCCTGCAGAGATTGGGGTACTAACGTTCCGCATACAGAATTTTGACGAACAAAATAACTCAGAAGCTTTGCGGGAAAATCTTAATCTGCTTGAAGAACGCAGACTCTCTGCGGCGGTAAACGAAGCAAATAACAAGCAGAGAATTGCAAAGTACTACAATCAGCGTGTGCGTTCTCGCTCTTATAAGTGCGAGGACTTAGTTTGGCGTCAGAATGACGCAAGTCATGCGGAGGATACTGGGAAATTGGGCCCTCGCTGGGAAGGTCCGTATAGGGTAGCAAAAGCAAGCAACACCGGGGCATACCATCTCGAGACGTTAGATGGAAAACCGGTGAAAAGCACTTGGCACGCGACATTGTTGAAAAAATGTTATATGTTGCTGGATGGACCTGATCACTCCAATTTATTTTAGCACATTATTTTTCTATGTATTTTCCGTCCGTTTGGATGTGTCGCGGTTGTAATCATGATTAATGCCAATTAAATATTTACTCGCGCATACTTGTTTCTCTTTCTTTTTGTATACTGTTCCTGCCTACTTAAGGGGTGTCCTCTAGCCCCCGTGCGGCAGAAGCCTGTTTGGTTACAAGGCTAGACATTAACGGCAGGTGAAGGGAATTGGTTTTCTCCTAGCCAAGCGCCACGCAGACTAGATGGCTGCCAAGTCGACTTAAAAATACAAGCATTGGTTTGCTTGTGCGTAGTTACTCTCGCATTGGTTTGCGTGAGGAACTCTTAAGCATAAAAGCATTGGTTTGTTTTTAGTTGCGTTGCTTACCATACAACTAAAGTGCACCCCTAGTACATGACAAAGCAATAACGCAGTAGCTTTTGAGTCTAAGTTGTTCAGGGTAAATTTCTAAAGTATTGGTTTATTTTAAGCAGTACCTGCGTATACGCATAAGTTTTGGTTAACTATGCTCATGGGCATGCGGTTAATTCTTTGTTTTGATTCGAGATATATAAACAAATTAATACACTACGCATGGATAACACGATAATATATACATGAAGTTATTACAAATGGTAATTGTTTTAAACGCCTGCCCATCACGGGACTTATGGCTCAAAAATTGTATTTACAATTGCCTGCCTAAGCATAGGACTTACGGCGCAAACTATTACAACAAACTAAAACTCCTCCTTGAGGAACCCATCAATCGACATATTAGGGTCCGCGGAAAACGCATTAATTAGGGGGATCGGGATGGCAGTGATGGCTTCTTCCGCTTCCATGAGCACCGCAGCCGTACCCTCCTTCAATTTTTTCTGCACGACGTCGGGGTACGGCGGTGTGAGCCCGCAGGCTTGGATCACCTCTAGCACTGCCTGTTGATTTCGTGGTCTTTAACTGCATCAACATAGGCGTTGAACTTGTTGGACACAGGCCAGGAATCTATTACCTTCTGCGCAATGGTAGGAAGAGCGGTGCGGAGTTTTGTCAAGTCCGCCTCCGCTAGCTCGCGAACTGTAACCGCGTCGTCCTTTTCCCTCGTCACCCTTTCCAGCTCCATCCGCAGGCGCTCTGCCTCCCCCTTGGACTGGTCAACCGCCCCAACCAGCTCGCGGTTTTTATTTCTCTCTTCAATCAGTGCAGTTTTGGTTTCCGCCGCAGTTAACTCTACCGCCTTGCGCGCTTCTTCCGCGGCGTCCCTGTCTTTCTTCACCTGATCAACCCCCGCTTGCAGCAGCCCTAGTTATGTTTCTTTCCGCACGGCCACTTGATACAAGTTAGTGGAACGGCGGGCTTGATCCGCAACCATGCCAAAAAAGACGAAGCCGTTTTGGACGAAGGCGTTGGGCGCCTGATTAAAAGGCAGTGCGGCTAGTTGGTTGCGGAACTCAGCCGGGAAGATTTGTTGGAGGAAGGCGGATTACTCTGCGGCGTTTTCCGCCGATGACTGGGTGAGATGCGCCAGGTGTAGTGACCCGAACTTTTCCATGTTTATATATATTAATTGAGATTGATATTTACATGATTAAATGTTTCCAACATGTTAAGCAATCAAACTTGTTAAGACTTGATTAATTGAAATATGTTTCATATAGACAATTGACCACCCAAGTTGACCGGTGATTCACGAACGTTAAAACTTGTAAAAACTATATGATGACATATATATGGATATATATATAGTTAACATGATACTATGATAAGTAAACATATCATTAAGTATATTAACAATGAACTACATATGTAAAAACAAGACTACTAACTTAATGATTTTTAAACGAGACATATATGTAACGATTATCGTTGTAAAGACATTTAATGTATATATATCATATTAAGAGATATTCATACATGATAATATCATGATAATATAATAATTTAAAATCTCATTTGATATTATAAACATTGGGTTAACAACATTTAACAAGATCGTTAACCTAAAGGTTTCAAAACAACACTTACATGTAACGACTAACGATGACTTAACGACTCAGTTAAAATGTATATACATGTAGTGTTTTAATATGTATTTATACACTTTTGAAAGACTTCAATACACTTATCAAAATACTTCTACTTAACAAAAATGCTTACAATTACATCCTCGTTCAGTTTCATCAACAATTCTACTCGTATGCACCCGTATTCGTACTCGTACAATACACAGCTTTTAGATGTATGTACTATTGGTATATACACTCCAATGATCAGCTCTTAGCAGCCCATGTGAGTCACCTAACACATGTGGGAACCATCATTTGGCAACTAGCATGAAATATCTCATAAAATTACAAAAATATGAGTAATCATTCATGACTTATTTACATGAAAACAAAATTACATATCCTTTATATCTAATCCATACACCAACGACCAAAAACACCTAAAAACACTTTCATTCTTCAATTTTCTTCATCTAATTAATCTCTCTCAAGTTCTATCTTCAAGTTCTAAGTGTTCTTCATAAATTCCAAAAGTTCTAGTTTCATAAAATCAAGAATACTTTCAAGTTTGCTAGCTCACTTCCAATCTTGTAAGGTGATCATCCAACCTCAAGAAATCTTTGTTTCTTACAGTAGGTTATCATTCTAATACAAGGTAATAATCATATTCAAACTTTGGTTCAATTTCTATAACTATAACAATCTTATTTCAAGTGATGATCTTACTTGAACTTGTTTTCGTGTCATGATTCTGCTTCAAGAACTTCGAGCCATCCAAGGATCCATTGAAGCTAGATCCATTTTTCTCTTTTCCAGTAGGTTTATCCAAGGAACTTAAGGTAGTAATGATGTTCATAACATCATTCGATTCATACATATAAAGCTATCTTATTCGAAGGTTTAAACTTGTTATCACTAGAACATAGTTTAGTTAATTCTAAACTTGTTCGCAAACAAAAGTTAATCCTTCTAACTTGACTTTTAAAATCAACTAAAAACATGTTCTATATCTATATGATATGCTAACTTAATGATTTAAAACCTGGAAACACGAAAAACACCGTAAAACCGGATTTACGCCGTCGTAGTAACACCGCGGGCTGTTTTGGGTTAGTTAATTAAAAACTATGATAAACTTTGATTTAAAAGTTGTTATTCAGAGAAAATGATTTTTATTATGAACATGAAACTATATCCAAAAATTATGGTTAAACTCAAAGTGGAAGTATGTTTTCTAAAATGGTCATCTAGACGTCGTTCTTTCGACTGAAATGACTACCTTTACAAAAACGACTTGTAACTTATTTTTCCGACTATAAACCTATACTTTTTATGTTTAGATTCATAAAATATAGTTCAATATGAAACCATAGCAATTTGATTCACTCAAAACGGATTTAAAATGAAGAAGTTATGGGTAAAACAAGATTGGATAATTTTTCTCATTTTAGCTACGTGAAAATTGGTAACAAATCTATTCCAACCATAACTTAATCAACTTGTATTGTATATTATGTAATCTTGAGATACCATAGACACGTATACAATGTTTCAACCTATCATGTCGACACATCTATATATATTTCGGAACAACCATAGACACTCTATATGTGAATGTTGGAGTTAGCTATACAGGGTTGAGGTTGATTCCAAAATATATATAGTTTGAGTTGTGATCAATACTGAGATACGTATACACTGAGTCGTGGATTGATTCAAGATAATATTTATCGATTTATTTCTGTACATCTAACTGTGGACAACTAGTTGTAGGTTACTAACGAGGACAGCTGACTTAATAAACTTAAAACATCAAAATATATTAAAAGTGTTGTAAATATATTTTGAACATACTTTGATATATATGTATATATTGTTATAGGTTCGTGAATCAACCAGTGGCCAAGTCTTACTTCCCGACGAAGTAAAAATCTGTGAAAGTGAGTTATAGTCCCACTTTTAAAATCTAATATTTTTGGGATGAGAATACATGCAGGTTTTATAAATGATTTACAAAATAGACACAAGTACGTGAAACTACATTCTATGGTTGAATTATCGAAATCGAATATGCCCCTTTTTATTAAGTCTGGTAATCTAAGAATTAGGGAACAGACACCCTAATTGACGCGAATCGTAAAGATAGATCTATCGGGCCCAACAAGCCCCATCCAAAGTACCGGATGCTTTAGTACTTCGAAATTTATATCATATCCGAAGGGTGTCCCGGAATGATGGGGATATTCTTATATATGCATCTTGTTAATGTCGGTTACCAGGTGTTCACCATATGAATGATTTTTATCTCTATGTATGGGATGTGTATTGAAATATGAAATCTTGTGGTCTATTATTATGATTTGATATATATAGGTTAAACCTATAACTCACCAACATTTTTGTTGACGTTTTAAGCATGTTTATTCTCAGGTGATTATTAAGAGCTTCCGCTGTTGCATACTTAAATAAGGACAAGCTTTGGAGTCCATGCTTGTATGATATTGTGTAAAAACTGCATTCAAGAAACTTATTTTGTTGTAACATATTTGTATTGTAAACCATTATGTAATGGTCGTGTGTAAACAGGATATTTTAGATTATCATTATTTGATAATCTACGTAAAGCTTTTTAAACCTTTATTGATGAAATAAAGGTTATGGTTTGTTTTAAAATGAATGCAGTCTTTGAAAAACGTCTCATATAGAGGTCAAAACCTCGCAACGAAATCAATTAATATGGAACGTTTTTAATCAATAAGAACGGGACATTTCAGTTGGTATCCGAGCGTTGGTCTTAGAGAACTAGAATTTTGCATTAGTGTGTCTTATCGAGTTTGTTAGGATGCATTAGTGAGTCTGGACTTCGACCGAGTTTACTTGAAAAATGATTGCTTAACAAATTTTGTTGGAAACTATATATTTTTAACATGTGAATATTATGTGATATATTAATCTCTTAACGTGTTTGATATTATGTGATAGATGTCTACCTCTAGAACAAGTCCCATTGACTCACCTAATAATAATGAAGAGTCAAATGTAAATTGGAATGATTCGTGGACTGATTCACAAGTTCCCGAAGAGGAACCGGAAGAAGAGTCGGAACCGGAAGAAGAATCGGAACCGGAAGAAGAATCGGAACCGGATGAAGAAATAGAACCGGTGGGGGAAATAATAAAACGGTTAAGTAAAAGAAAATCCTCAACTAACCGACCAAGGTTAATTATGGTCAATGGTGTTTCCGCCAAGGAAGCAAAATATTGGGAGGATTACCAATTCTCTAATGAATCGGATTCCGACGAGAATTCCGATGATGTTATAGAAATTACCCCAACTGAATTTAAAAAGGCAAAAGAAAATAATAAGGGAAAGGGCACAAAAATAGAGAAATCTAATTCCAACCCCGATGAACTTTATATGTATCGTCAACCCCCGAAGTCCTTAAGTTGTAACAATGACCCGGGAACCTCTAAACCACCAGGTTTTTCTAAACCAATGTGGATAACGACGGCTCGTATTAGGGGAACATCATATATCCCTAGAAACTTGGCAAAACGAACCAAAACCGAAGAAGAAGAAACAAGCGAGTCGGAATAAGATAGTTGTATTCGTGTGGTGTAATATATGTAATATAGTGTGCTTATGCTTTATGATATATGTAAAAATTGCTTGTATTAATAAGTATTTTTTTTTATGAATCTAACTCTTGTCTATTTTACAGTATAAAAACACAAAATGGATAGACAACCCAATATTTTAAGAGACCTACCCGGAGACATGATTGATGAAATCTTGTCTAGAGTCGGTCAGAATTCTTCGGCACAACTATTTAAGGCGAGATCAGTTTGTAAGACATTCGAAGAACGTTCCAAGAATGCCTTGGTTTATAAAAGGCTTTCGTTCGAAAGATGGGGGATATCACATTGGGAAATCCATAAGTTACGATGTGTTTACTTTGACGCATATATTGCGGGGAACCCAAATGCTATTTTACGCAATGGGTTAAGAAATTATTTTGACTCAATATATCCGAATATTGGACTTCGTGATTTAGAAAAAGCGGCTAACATGCAACATAAAGAAGCATGTTATGCTTACGGATTAGTAATGTTCGCTTCTCACCAAAGTGAGAACAAGAACATCGGGCTACAACTATTAAACAAAACGTTTCCACAAGTGACGGAGTCGGTAATTGGGGTAAGAAATGAGGTTTTTAGATTGTTACGGGACTGTTGGACATTACGTAACCCTCGTCCCTTTGACGACGTTACAACACGCTGTCTTATCAACGGCCATAACGGTTATGTTCCACAAGACCAAGGATGAGAAGTAATCCTAGTAAAACCAGAATGCATGACTTGTTTCTGGACGTATGAATTACGTGTCTTTATTGCCTTTGCTGAACGACTTGTGTACTAGCTAGAATTATCTTTACAACCATCTTGTATCAAATTTATTGTGTGCTATATTTCATGCTATATGTAAAATAAGCGGTATTGTAAGTTTGTAAAATATTGTGTAAAAGTTTGAACGCGAAATATTATTATAATCAGTTTTTCATATAGAATTGTAGTAGTTGAATTGTATATTAGCTACTAAGTATGAACTTAACGGGTAGGTACTTCCCGAATTTAAACTTATAAAATGCTAATATGAAGAAAAAGCTTTTATAAATGAGTTCATATTATGCTACGAAATACTATTAACTACTCTTAATATTCTGTATGATTAACTTGTTCCATTTGACTATTTTGAAGGAAATGGCACCGACTACTCGACACACCGTGAATATGAATGAAGAGGAATTCCGTACTTTTCTAGCTTCAAACATAGCCGCAGTACAGGCTGCGCTACATACCAACAATAACCTTGGATCTAGCAGTACAGGAAATCGTGTAGGATGCACCTACAAAGAATTCACTGCCTGCAAACCTTTGGAATTTGATGGAACCGAAGGACCGATCGGATTGAAACGGTGGACTGAGAAGGTCGAATCGGTGTTTGCCATAAGTAAGTGTACTAAAGAGGACAAAGTAAAGTACGCTACGCATACCTTCACAGGTTCTGCGTTAACATGGTGGAATACCTATCTAGAGCAAGTGGGACAAGACGATGCGTACGAACTACCGTGGTCAGCATTCAAGCACTTGATGAACGAGAAGTACCGTCCCAGAACCGAGGTCAATAAGCTCAAGACAGAACTTAGAGGGTTACGAACCCAAGGATTTGATATTACCACGTACGAAAGACGATTCACAGAATTGTGCCTATTGTGTCCGGGAGCATTCGAAGATGAGGAAGAGAAGATCGACGCGTTTGTGAAAGGATTACCGGAAAGAATCCAAGAAGATATAAGTTCACACGAGCCCGCCTCCATACAACAAGCATGTAGAATGGCTCACAAACTCGTGAACCAGATTGAAAAAAGAATTAAAGAACAGACTGCTGAAGAGGCCAATGTGAAGCAAGTCAAAAGAAAGTGGGAGGAAAACGGTGATAAGAATCACCAATACAACAACAACAGCAATTACAACAATAATCGCAACAATTATCCCAACAATCGCAACATCAATCGCAACTACAACAAACGGCCCAACAACAACAACAACAACAACAGCAACTACAACAATCATCCCAACAACAAAAATAACCGCAACAACAACAACAATCAGAAGCAGCTATGCCAAAGGTGTGAAAAGAATCACTCGGGGTTCTGCACCAAATTTTGTAACAAGTGTAAAAGAAATGGTCATAGCGCGGCCAAGTGTGAGGTCTACGGACCAGGGGTTAATAGAACGAAAGGAACAAATGGTGTCGGAATGAGTAATGGCGGAGCAAGTAGTGTCGGAGCAAGTTATGCCAATGTAGTTTGTTATAAATGTGGAAAACCGGGCCACATTATTAGAAATTGCCCGAACCAGGAGAACACGAATGGACAAGGCCGTGGAAGAGTTTTCAATATTAATGCGGCAGAGGGACAGGAAGACCCGGAGCTTGTTACGGGTACGTTTCTTATTGACAATAAATCTGCTTACGTTTTATTTGATTCGGGTGCGGATAGAAGCTATATGAGTAGAGATTTTTGTGCTAAATTAAGTTGTCCATTGACGCCTTTGGATAGTAAATTTTTACTCGAATTAGCAAATGGTAAATTAATTTCAGCAGATAATATATGTCGGAATCGAGAAATTAAACTGGTTAGCGAAACATTTAAGATTGATTTGATACCAGTAGAGTTAGGGAGTTTTGATGTGATAATCGGTATGGACTGGTTGAAAGAAGTGAAAGCGGAGATCGTTTGTTACAAAAATGCAATTCGCATTATACGAGAAAAAGGAAAACCCTTAATGGTGTACGGAGAAAAGGGCAACACGAAGCTACATCTTATTAGTAATTTGAAGGCACAAAAACTAATAAGAAAAGGTTGCTATGCTGTTCTAGCACACGTCGAGAAAGTACAAACTGAAGAAAAGAGCATCAATGATGTTCCCGTCGCAAAAGAATTTCCTGATGTATTTCCGAAAGAATTACCGGGATTACCCCCACATCGATCCGTTGAATTTCAAATAGATCTTGTACCAGGAGCTGCACCAATAGCTCGTCCTCCTTACAGACTCGCACCCAGCGAGATGAAAGAACTACAAAGCCAATTACAAGAACTTTTAGAGCGTGGTTTCATTCGACCAAGCACATCACCGTGGGGAGCTCCTGTTTTGTTTGTCAAGAAGAAAGATGGTACATTCAGGTTGTGTATCGACTACCGAGAGTTGAACAAACTTACCATCAAGAACCGCTACCCACTACCGAGAATCGATGACTTATTTGATCAACTACAAGGCTCGTCTGTTTATTCAAAGATTGACTTACGTTCCGGGTATCATCAAATGCGGGTGAAAGAAGATGATATTCCAAAGACTGCTTTCAGAACACGTTACGGTCATTACGAGTTTATGGTCATGCCGTTTGGTTTAACTAATGCACCAGCTGTGTTCATGGACCTTATGAACCGAGTGTGTGGACCATACCTTGACAAGTTTGTCATTGTTTTCATTGATGACATACTTATTTACTCAAAGAATGACACAGAACACGGTGAACATTTGAGAAAGCTGTTAGAAGTATTGAGGAAGGAAGAATTGTACGCTAAGTTTTCAAAGTGTGCATTTTGGTTGGAAGAAGTTCAATTCCTCGGTCACATAGTGAACAAAGAAGGTATTAAGGTGGATCCGGCAAAGATAGAAACTGTTGAAAAGTGGGAAACCCCGAAAACTCCGAAACACATACGCCAGTTTTTAGGACTAGCTGGTTACTACAGAAGGTTCATCCAAGACTTTTCCAGAATAGCAAAACCCTTGACTGCATTAACGCATAAAGGGAAGAAATTTGAATGGAATGATGAACAAGAGAAAGCGTTTCAGTTATTGAAGAAAAAGCTAACTACGGCACCTATATTGTCATTGCCTGAAGGGAATGATGATTTTGTGATTTATTGTGATGCATCAAAGCAAGGTCTCGGTTGTGTATTAATGCAACGAACGAAGTAGATTGCTTATGCGTCTAGACAATTGAAGATTCACGAACAAAATTATACGACGCATGATTTGGAATTAGGCGCGGTTGTTTTTGCATTAAAGACTTGGAGGCACTACTTATATGGGGTCAAAAGTATTATATATACCGACCACAAAAGTCTTCAACACATATTTAACCAGAAACAACTGAATATGAGGCAGCGTAGGTGGATTGAATTATTGAATGATTACGACTTTGAGATTCGTTACCACCCGGGGAAGGCAAATGTGGTAGCCGATGCCTTGAGCAGGAAGGACAGAGAACCCATTCGAGTAAAATCTATGAATATAATGATTCATAATAACCTTACTACTCAAATAAAGGAGGCACAACAAGGAGTTTTAAAAGAGGTAAATTTAAAGGATGAAATACCCAAAGGATCGGAGAAGCATCTTAATATTCGGGAAGACGGAACCCGGTATAGGGCTGAAAGGATTTGGGTACCAAAATTTGGAGATATGAGAGAAATGGTACTTAGAGAAGCTCATAAAACCAGATACTCAATACATCCTGGAACGGGGAAGATGTACAAGGATCTCAAGAAACATTTTTGGTGGCCGGGTATGAAAGCCGATGTTGCTAAATACGTAGGAGAATGTTTGACGTGTTCTAAGGTCAAAGCTGAGCATCAGAAACCATCAGGTCTACTTCAACAACCCGAAATCCCGGAATGGAAATGGAAAAACATTACCATAGATTTCATCACTAAATTGCCAAGGACTGCAAGTGGTTTTGATACTATTTGGGTAATAGTTGATCGTCTCACCAAATCAGCACACTTCCTGCCAATAAGAGAAGATGACAAGATGGAGAAGTTAGCACGACTGTATTTGAAGGAAGTCGTCTCCAGACATGGAATACCAATCTCTATTATCTCTGATAGGGATGGCAGATTTATTTCCAGATTCTGGCAGACATTACAGCAAGCATTAGGAACTCGTCTAGACATGAGTACTGCCTATCATCCACAAACTGATGGGCAGAGCGAAAGGACGATACAAACGCTTGAAGACATGCTACGAGCATGTGTTATTGATTTCGGAAACAGTTGGGATCGACATCTACCGTTAGCAGAATTTTCCTACAACAACAGCTACCATTCAAGCATTGAGATGGCGCCGTTTGAAGCACTTTATGGTAGAAAGTGCAGGTCTCCGATTTGTTGGAGTGAAGTGGGGGATAGAAAGATTACGGGTCCGGAGATTATACAAGAAACTACCGAGAAGATCATCCAAATTCAACAACGGTTGAAAACCGCCCAAAGTCGACAAAAGAGCTACGCTGACATTAAAAGAAAAGATATAGAATTTGAAATTGGAGAGATGGTCATGCTTAAAGTTGCACCATGGAAAGGCGTTGTTCGATTTGGTAAACGAGGGAAATTAAATCCAAGGTATATTGGACCATTCAAGATTATTGATCGTGTCGGACCAGTAGCTTACCGACTAGAGTTACCTCAACAACTCGCGGCTGTACATAACACTTTCCACGTCTCGAATTTGAAGAAATGTTTTGCTAAAGAAGATCTCACTATTCCGTTAGATGAAATCCAAATCAACGAAAAACTTCAATTCATCGAAGAACCCGTCGAAATAATGGATCGTGAGGTTAAAAGACTTAAGCAAAACAAGATACCAATTGTTAAGGTTCGATGGAATGCTCGTAGAGGACCCGAGTTCACCTGGGAGCGTGAAGATCAGATGAAGAAGAAATACCCGCATCTATTTCCAGAAGATTCGTCAACACCTTCAACAGCTTAAAATTTCGGGACGAAATTTATTTAACGGGTAGGTACTGTAGTGACCCGAACTTTTCCATGTTTATATATATTAATTGAGATTGATATTTACATGATTAAATGTTTCCAACATGTTAAGCAATCAAACTTGTTAAGACTTGATTAATTGAAATATGTTTCATATAGACAATTGACCACCCAAGTTGACCGGTGATTCACGAACGTTAAAACTTGTAAAAACTATATGATGACATATATATGGATATATATAGTTAACATGATACTATGATAAGTAAACATATCATTAAGTATATTAACAATGAACTACATATGTAAAAACAAGACTACTAACTTAATGATTTTTAAACGAGACATATATGTAACGATTATCGTTGTAAAGACATTTAATGTATATATATCATATTAAGAGATATTCATACATGATAATATCATGATAATATAATAATTTAAAATCTCATTTGATATTATAAACATTGGGTTAACAACATTTAACAAGATCGTTAACCTAAAGGTTTCAAAACAACACTTACATGTAACGACTAACGATGACTTAACGACTCAGTTAAAATGTATATACATGTAGTGTTTTAATATGTATTTATACACTTTTGAAAGACTTAAATACACTTATCAAAATACTTCTACTTAACAAAAATGCTTACAATTACATCCTCGTTCAGTTTCATCAACAATTCTACTCGTATGCACCCGTATTCGTACTCGTACAATACACAGCTTTTAGATGTATGTACTATTAGTATATACACTCCAATGATCAGCTCTTAGCAGCCCATGTGAGTCACCTAACATATGTGGGAACCATCATTTGGCAACTAGCATGAAATATCTCATAAAATTACAAAAATATGAGTAATCATTCATGACTTATTTACATGAAAACAAAATTACATATCCTTTATATCTAATCCATACACCAACGACCAAAAACACCTACAAACACTTTCATTCTTCAATTTTCTTCATCTAATTAATCTCTCTCAAGTTCTATCTTCAAGTTCTAAGTGTTCTTCATAAATTCCAAAAGTTCTAGTTTCATAAAATCAAGAATACTTTCAAGTTTGCTAGCTCACTTCCAATCTTGTAAGGTGATCATCCAATCTCAAGAAATCTTTGTTTCTTACAGTAGGTTATCATTCTAATACAAGGTAATAATCATATTCAAACTTTGGTTCAATTTCTATAACTATAACAATCTTATTTCAAGTGATGATCTTACTTGAACTTGTTTTCGTGTCATGATTCTGCTTCAAGAACTTCGAGCCATCCAAGGATCCATTGAAGCTAGATCCATTTTTCTCTTTTCCAGTAGGTTTATCCAAGGAACTTAAGGTAGTAATGATGTTCATAACATCATTCGATTCATACATATAAAGCTATCTTATTCGAAGGTTTAAACTTGTAATCACTAAAACATAGTTTAGTTAATTCTAAACTTGTTCGCAAACAAAAGTTAATCCTTCTAACTTGACTTTTAAAATCAACTAAACACATGTTCTATATCTATATGATATGCTAACTTAATGATTTAAAACCTGGAAACACGAAAAACACCGTAAAACCGGATTTACGCCGTCGTAGTAACACCGCGGGCTGTTTTGGGTTAGTTAATTAAAAACTATGATAAACTTTGATTTAAAAGTTGTTATTCAGAGAAAATGATTTTTATTATGAACATGAAACTATATCCAAAAATTATGGTTAAACTCAAAGTGGAAGTATGTTTTCTAAAATGGTCATCTAGACGTCGTTCTTTCGACTGAAATGACTACCTTTACAAAAACGACTTGTAACTTATTTTTCCGACTATAAACCTATACTTTTTATGTTTAGATTCATAAAATATAGTTCAATATGAAACCATAGCAATTTGATTCACTCAAAACGGATTTAAAATGAAGAAGTTATGGGTAAAACAAGATTGGATAATTTTTCTCATTTTAGCTACGTGAAAATTGGTAACAAATCTATTCCAACCATAACTTAATCAACTTGTATTGTATATTATGTAATCTTGAGATACCATAGACACGTATACAATGTTTCGACCTATCATGTCGACACATCTATATATATTTCGGAACAACCATAGACACTCTATATGTGAATGTTGGAGTTAGCTATACAGGGTTGAGGTTGATTCCAAAATATATATAGTTTGAGTTGTGATCAATACTGAGATACGTGGATTGATTCAAGATAATATTTATCGATTTATTTCTGTACATCTAACTGTGGACAACTAGTTGTAGGTTACTAACGAGGACAGCTGACTTAATAAACTTAAAACATCAAAATATATTAAAAGTGTTGTAAATATATTTTGAACATACTTTGATATATATGTATATATTGTTATAGGTTCGTGAATCAACCAGTGGCCAAGTCTTACTTCCCGACGAAGTAAAAATCTGTGAAAGTGAGTTATAGTCCCACTTTTAAAATCTAATATTTTTGGGATGAGAATACATGCAGGTTTTATAAATGATTTACAAAATAGACACAAGTACGTGAAACTACATTCTATGGTTGAATTATCGAAATCGAATATGCCCCTTTTTATTAAGTCTGGTAATCTAAGAATTAGGGAACAGACACCCTAATTGACGCGAATCCTAAAGATAGATCTATCGGGCCCAACAAGCCCCATCCAAAGTACCGGATGCTTTAGTACTTCGAAATTTATATCATATCCGAAGGGTGTCCCGGAATGATGGGGATATTCTTATATATGCATCTTGTTAATGTCGGTTACCAGGTGTTCACCATATGAATGATTTTTATCTCTATGTATGGGATGTGTATTGAAATATGAAATCTTGTGGTCTATTATTATGATTTGATATATATAGGTTAAACCTATAACTCACCAACATTTTTGTTGACGTTTTAAGCATGTTTATTCTCAGGTGATTATTAAGAGCTTCCGCTGTCGCATACTTAAATAAGGACAAGCTTTGGAGTCCATGCTTGTATGATATTGTGTAAAAACTGCATTCAAGAAACTTATTTTGTTGTAACATATTTGTATTGTAAACCATTATGTAATGGTCGTGTGTAAACAGGATATTTTAGATTATCATTATTTGATAATCTACGTAAAGCTTTTTAAACATTTATTGATGAAATAAAGGTTATGGTTTGTTTTAAAATGAATGCAGTCTTTGAAAAACGTCTCATATAGAGGTCAAAACCTCGCAACGAAATCAATTAATATGGAACGTTTTTAATCAATAAGAACGGGACATTTCACCAGGTTCGCCAATCGGAAGCTACCGTGTGGCGGGGTTGGTGTAGACTCGGAGTCCAGGTGTATCATCTTGTCCTTTGACTCGACGGTAGTTTCGAGGTCCGGATTGACCTGCGGTGGGATGTGATGAGTCTCTTCAGCATGCCCTGCGTATTAACAAATGGTTAAATAAATGCAAACTTAAATGTGCGGTATGCGCGAAAGCAGAACTCTTACCAGAAGATGGGGGAGGTAGATCCGCTGAACGGGGTTCGATGGGAACGAAGTTGTCGTTCCGCTTTCCCTATGTTTGGGAGTGAGTTTCTTCTTCTTTTGTTGGGATTGGGAGGCTTCGGCTGCCTTGCGCTTATTGCCGGAGGTGGAAGGAGCATTCTCGCCAGTCTTCTCCTGCTCTAACTGCTGGTTCACATTCTGCTTGCGGAAGGCGATGCCCGCAATCTCCTCCGCATTCTGTACTTTCTTCATCTTCATCTCTGCAAACATGCACACATGGGTTAGAACACATAAATAGCACTGTTGTTAGTACGTGATTATACTATTCCTACCCTTTCCATCCGGTCCGACTATGGCTGGACGCACATCCTCCCATGGCCAGTGTGCGGATATCTTCCCTAACCGCAACATCACGTTCTTGTATGACCGGTACACCAGCTGTGCGTTAGCGGACTCCGCTAACAGCTTTGTTTCCTCGTCATCAAGGACCGGGGTTTTGTTCACATCCTTTTCCACCTTCTCGCACCATATAAGCGTTTGCGGAAAATTGGTACCAACTACAGTTTGGTCAATGAAAAAGAAAGTTTCTTTCCAGTTACCCGCATTCGACTTTGGGGTTTTGGTGAAATTTTGTCAGGCAAAGAAGGTGAACCAGGATTTTTGGTGATTGGCTAAGCGATATAGATGACAGAAAACTTTAACCAACGGTACCCTGTCGAGTGCGGCGCACCACATTTCAAACAGAACTATTTTGCCTATGGCATAAGGGTGTAGTTGCCCTAATCCCACTCTGAAGTGATCTAATACGCCTAGGAAGAAGTCGGATGGGGGAACCCTAAAGATACCATGCTTGAACGCATGTTCGTAGATAGCCACCTTCTTCTCCGGTGGCTCGTGAGCATGCTGATTGGGCAGGGGTGGCACCGGATTGTACTTTGCTAACGGCGGGTATTGTTTAACTAAGTGATCAATGTGTTTCTGCTCTATAATAGATCTGACACTATCTACATAGGTTTCGTTAGCCTTAGTCATTTTCTATAGAGTGGTTGGAGAATTACTAACCTTTAGACGGTGGCCGGAGTATTTAGGATTTGATCGGAATTGAATGTAGCAGCGTATTGGGGAAGCTTGGAGCAGAAAAATGGAAATGTGTGTGAATTGGGGCTATTTATAGTGACGATTTGGAGCCATGGGTTGGAATGGGTTTATCGTGGCCGTACACGTGTTCAGCGATCAATGGGTAGCATTTTGAGTGGCTGACACGCGCCTGCCAACTGCCACTTTACGTCTTGTCAGCCGAATGGTCTTCTGCGACAGTGACAGGCATTAAATGACCTCGAAACGCACGCGGAACATTGAATGCTAGCCGTTTTCTTGTTTTTCTGCTTAATAGTTTGATGTCATATGTCTTGCACCATATAACATCAAACTGGGGGGACATAATGATACCGCAACCCGCATGCGCACCCCATATGTATGCGGGCGCTCACTAGTGTGCGTATGCGTGTGCTTGTGTGCGTTATGCGGTATGCGGATTCGTATTTGATGCCTTTGTTCTCGGTACAGCGATTACTTGGCTAACAAGTAAATATCTTTTCCATAATTACATCCGTGATTCGAGGGAGTTTGTTATGGAAAGGATTGCCAATATCTTGGATGGTTCTAGAATTAGGGTTTGCCTATATATACAAACCCTAACTATCATTCTAAGGATCATCACATTACGTAACTACCATCTGCTACACGCCTTACGTAATCAAGCATCATTCTTCGTCTTTTCAAGGTTAACAGGTTAGTTCTTCATTAAACTAGCACCTACAACCTTATTTGGGGCCTTCTGATCAGCGATCGCTATCGAGGGTGGACTTAATCACTTGGCCACCCCGCCAACATCATCATGTCGGCCAGGGTTATTCACGGTAGCCGGACCGGAGAGCCTTTTTCTAAGATCCTTAAACCCCACTAACGCATTGAGAAGGAATGTTAAGCCCTATGGCAAAAATATGCATGATCACAGAATATTAATTAAATTAAAACTGAAACAGCAAAATAAGAACATGTATTGACTTTAAATCGAATTCAACATTTAAGGCTATTTTAGATCATGGATACTAAATGAAAAAGGTTTTAAATCATACTTATAAACTTTTTGGATCATCAATTGCACCAGAATCAATCTCTAAAACAGCAATTTGATTGAAGAACACCCGTTTGACTTTTTCATCTCGAAACTTTGACTTGAAAATTAGAGCTCGATATTACGAATTGAAATTTGAGACTTTGCAGGAAGATTTAGTAAAAGAATACTAACACTTCTTCATTAAAGGATTTTTAAATTTAGTACGAAATCAAATAAATGCAGATTATATTCAAGAACAGAAGACGTGCTTCATAAATGATAAAAATTAAATAAAATAAATTGTCTTAACAATAATTTGGTTGTTGTAGTTGATAATGAGGAATAAAGAACTGAATAAATTTCCCATTGTTACTGAATGACTCGTTTGTTTAATAGTCAAAGTGATCAACGTAATATATCTCTTCAGGAAAGAATAAAACAAAAATAAAAAAAATAAAAAGTGACCTTCAACTGATTTTGGATGTAATTGATAAAGTAATTCGTGATATGAGCTGGATTTAGAGACAAGAATCAATTTGATTACAGCATGATAGCTACCAGAAATCAATTCGTACGATTCTTGCTTTTAATTTAAAGTTTATAAAACAAATTCTAATAATTATTAAATGTATTATTTATTAAATGTATTATTAATATTAATACTAATAATTACATTAATAATAAAAATAAATAATAATGATATGAAACAGAAATTTACGCATGATAAATATGTATATGTATCTTGTTATTATCATTTATTAATAAATACAAAACCTATTAATAATAATATTGTTATTAATAATTATAATAATAATAACTATTAAGAATGGTATTAATGATAATGATACTAATAACAATAATATTAATATTAATACTAATATTAATATCAATTTATAAATAATAATAATAATTATTTTAATAACAATAATGATATTATTTATCATGGTTATTTTGTTAATAATAAATATAATGATAAAATAATAAAAATAATATTAGTAAAATCTTAAAATAATAAATAATAACTATTAATAATATTATTTGATAACAATACTAATATCAACAATTTATATGTTTCAATTTCTATATATGACATATAATATTAATAATACAATTATTAATACTAATATTACTCTTTGATAATAATAATAATTGTAATAATAATAATATAGTTAAATCATTATATGAATTTGTGATTTTATATAGTTTATTGGTATTACATATGCCATTTAATAATTATACATTTTATTACAATATACATAAAATCTTAATTTTTGTATAGAATCATATATATATATATATATATATATATATATATATATATATATATATATATATATATATATATATATATATATATATATATATATATATATTCATTTACAAACGATAGTTCGTGAATCGTTGGGAATAGTCAATGTTAACTGACTTCATGTAAACAGTTCAAATATTTTAAGATTCAACATTACAGACTTTGCTTATTGTGTCAGAATCATATATAAAGATTAAGTTTAAATTTGGTCGGAAATTTCCGGGTCATCACAAAATATATATATATATATATATATATATATATATATATATATATATATATATATATATATATATATATATATATATATATATATATATATATATATATATATATATATATAAAAGTAGTAATATTATAAAAGGGGGGTTTACCGTTTAATGACTGGTTTGTCGAATTTATATAAAGCGTAAAGATAAATGATGATAATTAAAGTGCGATATATAAAATTGCGATAAATTAAATGATAGTAAATAAAAGTACGATGAAATATGAAATAAAAGTATTATGCTTATTTAAACTTCCGTAATCATGATGTTTGACGTTTTAGTTTTAATTAATTGTTACCCGGGTTAATTGTCTTTTGTCCTGGTTTATTTGATACCTATCTGGTTTTTGTCCATAATAGTCCATCGGTCATAATTATAAAATGCTCGTCAAATTAACCTTATTCCCGAAGTCAAATATTCCAACTAATTAGGGATTCAAACTGTAACAAGGTTTTAATACTTTGTTAATAATTACACCAGGTTATCGACTGCGTGTAATCCAAAGTTTTAATACTTTGTTAACAATTACACCAATTATCCTTGTATGTAATCCACCCCTGTTTTAATGAGATATGAATATTAATTTACCCACTTGATCAGAATGAATAATTAATTACCCAACCCGAATAATTAATTTAATGATCGTAAAAGATGTCGTATAAATGTCACTAAATAGGACATACATAATCATTATAATAATTATTAGATTAACTAATTTGAAGATAGGTTCGACAGGTTCCAATGAGTTGTCATTCAATTAGACAATACCCCCTACATATTAATAGTCAATAGTCCAATGTTCACAAGTGTCGGTCTTTTGTCCAAACCTTAATTATGGTACAAAATCCAATAATCATGTCTTAATATTTAGCCCAACATCACGATTACTTCGGCTCAAATAAGCATATAAATAACTTAGTTACAAGACATTAATTTAAAAAGGAAGAACATAGCTTACAGTGGTGATTAATCGTGTAGCGTTACATGGACAGAACTTTAAAACCCGTAAAACATTTCTTACAATAACCCAATTATTATTAATCTTAAATTAAACTTAATATTATAAATATAAATTACAGAGAAAGAAAGAAAGAGTGTGAAGAGGTGTACATAATTCGTCCGAAAATTGCTGAATTTATAGACTTGGCCAGGAATCTGAAGCCATGCGATCGCATGGAATTTGTTCTTCCAGGCCATGCGATCGCATGGCCAGCTGGGTGCAGATATTTTTGATTAAAAACGTGGGCTGCTGATTAATTTATTATATATAATATAATATATATATAATTTTATATAATTATATATATTATATTATATTCTTGTGCATAGTTGACTTGTAATTTTAGCTCCGTTGACTCGCGCGTTGATGCTCGGTTCATGTCTCGGTTCTGAATTTTCGAACGTCCTTTCGTACGTGGAGATATCTTGTACCTTGCATTTCGCGGCTTGCACTCTTGTAATTTTTAGACGTTTCTCATCATTAAATTGAACCACTTGAATTATATCTTGTACATTTGAGCTTTTTGGTCATTTGCGTCTTCAAATCGTCATTTTCTTCTTTTGTCTTCGCACTTATTTATTTAAACGAATATTACATAAAAATAGAACAATTACAACTAAAAGCTTTACATATTGGAAGGATATTGATACTAAATATATGTTCATTTAGAGCACTATCACTAATCATCCCGGACCCAACAAACATTGGGTACCAAAGTTATTGATTAATCAAATATAGGTTTATCTCAATGGTGTTGTACAAAATGAGGAATGGATAATTGATAGCGGATGTACAACACACATGACGGGTAATAAAGAATTCTTCACAAAGTATTCGGAGCATAATGGACGCGATGTAATCTTTGGTGGCGATGTGAAAGGAAAAATCGTCGGTAAAGGTAACATTACTAATCAAAAGATTACACTTGATAATGTGTTGCACATTAAAAACTTAAGTTTTAACTTGCTAAGTGTAGGAAGAATATGTGACAAAGGATATAACATGACATTTACCAAAAATTCATCACACATAATAAAATATGGTAAAAGTGTCATAAATGGAATTAGGAAGAAAGGTCTTTATACATGTAAATTGGATGACTTTAAGCATGTAGATTGTGGCATAGGAGATTAGGGCATGCTAACATGAAACTAATTCATAACATATCCTCAAAGGACATAGTTAGAGACTTTCCTAAATTAAAATACGAAAACCATTTTTGTGATGCATGTAAAGTAGGAAAACAAGTTCATACAAGTCATAAACCTAAGAATTTCATTTCTACTAAAAGGAGTTTAGAACTTTTGCACATGGACTTATTTGGGCCATCGGCCGTTCAAAGTTATGGAGGAAATTTTTATACTTTAGTAATAGTAGATGATTTTTCAAGATATACATGGACACTATTTCTAAAACATAAAAATGAAGCATGTGAAAGATTTATAATTTTTGCTACTAAGATACAAAATTTGCTTGGTTGTACTATAGTAACAATAAGAACGGATCATGGTAGAGAATTTGATAATGATGCTCAATTTGGAGTCTTTTGTGATTTAAATGGCATTACCCGTAACTTCTCGGTTCCTCGCACACCTCAATCGAATGGGGTTGTTGAAAGGAAAAACCGAACTCTTCAAGAAATGAGTCGAACTATGTTAAATGAACAATCAATACCTCAAAAGTTTTGGAGTGAAGTCGTTGCCACCTCCACCTACATTCAAAATAGAGTCTTAATTAGGCCATCAATGGATAAAACACCTTATGAAATTTTAAATGGTAGAAAAACAACCGTAAGTCATCTTAGAGTAGTCGGGTGCAAATGTTTTATCCTAAACAAAAAGGAATATCTTATAAAGTTTGAGCCTAAAGCTTACGAAGGAGTATTTTTAGGATATTCATTAGAAAGTAAGGCATATAGGGTTCTAAATAAATATACAAATGTCATAGAAGAATCCCTAGATGTCACATTTGATGAAACTCCTCCACCACCTAAGACTAAACCTTTAGAGGATGATGATGTGATCGAACAAGATGCTATAGAAATAATGCCAACTCAAGTTGAGTTCAATGACACAAATGAGGACGGATCTCATTTGAAACTAAGTAAGGATAACTTAGCGTCCTCAATAGATATTAAACATATAAAAGATCATCCCATAGACCAAGTCATAGGAGACATCAACACTAGAACCACTAGGTCACAAGTATTTAACCTAATTGCCAACTATGCTTTTATCTCACAAATAGAACCCAAGAATATTAAGGAAGCTCTATTAGATGAAAGTTGGATAGAAGCTATGCAAGAGGAATTAATTCAATTCCATAGAAGTGATGTATGGGATTTGGTTCCTTTACCGAGTGAAAGCAACATCATAGGTACAAAATAGGTCTATAGAAATAAACTAGATGAGGATGGCAAAGTAGTTAGAAACAAAGCTAGACTAGTTGCACAAGGATATAGCCAACAAGAGGGAATTGATTACGATGAAACATTTGCTCCCGACGCTAGGCTAGAGTCAATAAGAATACTTCTTGCTTATGCATGCGCTCATAATTTCAAACTCTATCAAATGGATGTCAAAAGTGCCTTTTTAAATGGTGTAATAAGTGAAGAAGTTTATGTATCACAACCTCCGGGGTTTGAGGATTTTGAAAAACCTTATCATGTTTATAAACTTAAAAAGGCTCTCTATGGACTTAAACAAGCCCCTAGAGCATGGTATGAAAGACTTAGAACATTCTTAATAAATAACGGATTTGAAATGGGAAAAATTGATAATACACTCTTTATCAAAAGACATGAAAAGGATTTAGTCATAATTCAAATATATGTTGATGATATTGTATTTGGATCTACTAATGAATCTCTTAGCAATGAGTTTTCTAAGTTAATGCATGATGAGTTTGAAATGAGCATGATGGGTGAACTCAAGTTCTTTCTCGGACTACAAATCAAGCAACTAGAAGATGGAACATTCATCAATCAACAAAAATACATTCATGAAATGCTCAAGAAATTTGGAATGGAGAACTCAAAACCAATGGCGACTCCAATGGCAACAAATGTGAAACTTACTTTAGAAGGGGAAGGAGAACCATTTGATAGTACTATATATAGGGGAATGATTGGATCCCTTCTATATTTAATGGCAAGTAGGCCCGACATCATGTTTAGCTTGTGCTTATGTGCAAGATTTCAAGAAAATCCATAGACATCACACGTAGAGGCCGTTAAAAGAATCTTTAGATACTTAAAGGGAACAATGCATCTTGGGTTATGGTATCCAAAGTTTACCGGGATTGATATTATGTGCTTTGCGGATTCCGATCATGGTGGATCAATGATTGATAGAAAAAGCACAAGTGGGGTATGCGCATTCGTGGGGCTTTGCTTAACGTCATGGTTCTCAAAGAAGCAAACATCCGTCGTATTGTCTACCACCGAAGCCGAATATGCAGCAATGGGAAGAGCGTGCGCACAAGTGCTATGGATGAAGCAAACCTTCCTCAACTACGGTATCATCTCATCTGAAATACCCATATGTTGTGATAATAAAATTGCTATAGACCTATCGAAAAATCAAATATTACACTCTAGGACTAAACACATAGACATTAGGCACCATTTCCTTCGTGACCACGTCCAAAACGGTAATATTGTGATAGATAATGTAGAATCTGCTGAAAACATAGCTGACATATTCACTAAGCCCCTTAAAAAGGAAACATTTAACTTACTTAGGAATGGGTTGGGAATGATGGAACATATTCCGTAAAATTTAATCCTGATCACACACGGTCGCACCACGGTCGACCGTGATGAGAGCCGCCTGATGTCGGACGAATTTCTTTGTCCTTTTTGCAAATCATTTAATACCCAAACAACTTTTCCACCAACCACATCTCTTCCTTAACCCCTAACCACTGAATTTCTGGTTTTACTTTTGTCCTACCTTCAAAAAGTGGTCCATACTCTTTCAAATCTATTCAAGGTAATCACCATACTTTTAATTATATTCTTTCCAAAATCATAGGAACACTTATTTCTTGCATGAATTACTTAAATATATGAGTAAAATTATTGTAAAAAGCTTTTTCTTTTCATAATAGTGATTTCTTGCATAAAAACTCATATATGCTTCAAATTTTTAAGCTCACTCATGCACACACACATATGTTTGAACAATTCAGTATGATACTTATCAATCTCATGACTAGTATCTACTTTTGACAAACATAGAGCAAAATGATGAAACTTATCTAAATTTTAAAAAGAAAAATATTACAATTTAATTTCAAATTCATAGTTTTCAAAATAAGTCTAGACAAGGACTCATCTACACATGTTTAGCATATAGATTTTCAAACTTAACAACTTAATTAGTTTGCTAAATTTGTGATTTTTCTAGGAAATGACCAACATGAAAAATCAACGTATCACGAACAATAGGCAACACATGGAGACTAGAACACTTCATGAGGAGCGTGTTGTTCATCATACCGAGTTTCCCGAGTTAACTCAACTTTTTACCCATAACAATTGTTTCTCATTTCTTGAGCTTGATGAAACCATTTATCCAACTCTCATTAGGGAATTCTATGATAATCTTGATGTTTCCAACCCCGATCAAGTGGCATTTCGACTTTTCGATACACCTTACACTTGGTCCCTTGAACAATTCGGAACCGTTATGGCAATTCCTTCGAATGGGTGATCCTTCTATACTCCTTCGACCGATCTAAGATCACTTAATCCTACGTTTCCATTGCAACCCATCTTAGATCTCATCACAACTCTGGGAGTACAACGAAACCTCAACCAACGGCTTCGCATTCAAGATGACGACATTCGCCACGATCTTCAACTTATTCTTAATGTCATTCGGAACAATGTCTATTGTCGGGAACCTACCGCTACTCACATCTCCGGAACCGAAGTCGTTGTCATGTGGTCACTTCTCACTCATGAACCCATAAATCTTGCCTATCTCACTACTCAAAGAATGGGTTACCTTAGAGAACTAGGAACTCGTCCACTCCCATATTCAAATCATCTTAATCGGCTTTTCTGATTTATTAACGCCATCAACGCTTCTCATATCCCTCAACCCGTGTCTACAATTCCTATTACTTATTGGGAGGCTCATCAAGTGATCATTCTCTCGTCCGATAATGAAAGCTCGACAATCTCGAATGCATTTAGCACCAATGGAATTTATCCTTAAAAATACTTAATGTTGGTTCAAAACAAATATAAGGGCGGGTAGACACAACACTTGTCCTAGGATTGACGCTTGTTATGAATTTATTATTGTAATGCACTTGCTATGCTTATCATGATTGTTACTCTTTATGCTTACTATTGGTTCGAGGGGGAGCCATTTTATTTGTTTACAGGAACATTTGATAAGTGTGCACAATTTAAGGGGAGCATTACTCTAGGGCGCGCTTAGTTCCATGTGGGACTAACCTTTTTGCTTCGACAAAAGGGGGAAAAAGTATATGGTAAGTGATGTTAACACTTATGTCGACCTACATAGTTAACACTTACTCATATGTTTGTCATCATCAAAAAGGGGGAGAATGTTGGTTAAGATTCAAAGCATAATACTCAAAAGATAATCACTTTGTTTTGATGATGACACACAAGAACTGAGAAGTTAAATCATATGTAGGACGACATGAGTTCATGAGCCTAAACTATCTCTAGCAAAAGACCAATAACTAAGAAATCATCTTGGGAAAATTGCTACACGGCTGCACCACGGTCGACCGTGACATCAACCGTGTGTGTCCTGCACCAACGAGTTCAAGCTGTTCTAAAACTGCAAACCCACGGCTGAACTCACGGACGACCGCAGCCCGACCGCAGTTCTTTGTGTTACCAATCTTGACCAAATAAAGTTTGACTAGTTCCCGACATCTATAATTTACAAAACCTTTTTAAACATGCTTATAATAGTTGCCCTCTTTGATCTTAAAAGAGTTTTGAACCAAAAGATGCTAATTTTCATTAATCACACCTAATGACATCTTAATGACACTTTAAGCTTGATTTAGGCTAAAACACTCAAGTGTCATATCCCTTTACCCCAATTCATAATATCATTTAAACATACTAATAATGGTCATTAAAGTCCCAATTAAAGAGTTGCTCTCCCATTAGTTCTATGTATCATTATTTGTGCAAGTATGTAATTAGTTCAAGTCTAGTCAAGTTGTAACAAGAATCATCATGTTCAAACTAGATTCAAACTAGTTCAATTAAGTTGTAACAATGTTCTAAAGGGCAAGACACTCCCATAAGCTAAATGACAAGTGACTAAGAAGGTTGATGAAGATTTTTGAAAGTTAATGGTTTGTCAAGAGACAAAAATCTGCAATTACCTCTTTTGGTAATCAATGACAATTGGTCAAGGATTAAAGACATTCTTCTTTAAAGGACATGTCAACTTCTAAGCTTATGTCCAAAACATAAAGGGTAATGAGGATAATTTAAGAAGTAATTGGCCACTAGTTGCAGCTACTCAACAAGGCAAAATGACAAATTTCAAAGGACAAAAACGGCCACAAAAATTCAGATGTCAGAAGTACACGGTCGAACTACGGTCGACCGTGCAGTGAGCCGTATGACTTCCAGGCAGATTTCTCTTTCCTATAAAAGCCAAGCCTTGAAGCATTTGAAGACTCACCTCTTGCACTCATATTTTCTCATACTTAGTGATATCATTCTTATACTCAATTTGTAATCTTTTAGAGTGATTCTAGCAAGAGTACTTGTAAGCTTAAAGTTGTAAATTTACTTGTAAACTATCTTCTTAAAGGGATCTAGAGGATAGTTGTGTTTTCACTAGGATAAGTTCATTAGGATCTTGTGGTAATAGTTATAGGTGTTTGTGAAGTCTTCAAAGGGACGTAAGAGTTCACAAGGGGCGACTTATCGAAGTACTAGTGTTGTATCCGGACACTCCACCAAGTTTGGAGTATCATAGTCAAGAAAAATCTCAATTCGTAGAATTGAGGATTGGATTAAGGAAGATTAGTTAACATCTTTCCGAACCACTATAAATCGCTGTGTTTGTTCTCTCTTCCCTTATCTTTTATTTACAATTTAACTTATATTTGTATTGTTAGCATTATTAGAGAACAAACATTTCAAATCACACTATATCAAGTTCAAGTTCAAGTTCAACAAAACGCTAAAGAAAATTTTTAAAAAATCGACTAAGTAACTATTCACCCCCCTCTAGTTACTTACATTGACATCAAATGAGTATATCAATCAAACCCCCAAACTAACAATAATCTTACGTTCCTAATTTTTAACATCAAGTGGTACATCTAGAACTACACAAAAAAAGTAAATAAATAAATACGGATAAAATGGATATGGGTTTCAAAAAAATGGATCTGCATATTCACCCAGACTGGCGGTGGCGATTTATGGTGGTAGTGATGGTGGCGGCAATCGGTAGTTGAAATTGACGGCAGCGATGATAGCATATCTCAAATTACAAATTCTTCATTACAAACCTTCAAATCTCGAATTACAAGCCTTCAAATCTCGAATTACAAGCCTTCAAATCTCAAATTACAAACCTTCAAATCTATGGTAGTTACAGCGGCGGCGAGGATGATGAATGGTGGTGGTGCTGGCGGAGGATAGGCGGTGGTGGTGCTTGCGGGACGACAGTCAGTTGTGGTGAAGAGGGAGTGAGAACAAGAGCAAGTGATTGGTTTGTGGATGATGGAACAATTGTTTATATAATAAGACAGCTTCAATTGATTTATAGGATAATTCTGCTGTTATGGACATGATAATGATGCTTATTATTTTTGTTGAAGATGAAGATTAAATGAAAGAATTTTAGTCCCTAAATTGTAGGGAGTAAAAAAAAAATTGTTAAAATCCTAGTCGCTAAATGAAATATGACATGTAAATACACATTATCAATAAAAATTCTTAAAAAAATCCATGGTGTCAGATGTTACCCCAATTCTCATTATTTTTCAATCAAACATCCTTTTACGCACTAAATTGAAAGCAGACTCCTTTGTTGGCATGAAAAAAACGAATATACCCTTTATTGGGAAAAAGTGTATCTTATGTTATCTTTTTGGGCAATTTGCCCTATATTAATTGGTCCACACGAAAAAATAGCTACTACTATATTGATCATTTATCAGAAAATTTTGGAATTCCCCTTCATATATATATATATATATATATATATATATATATATATATATATATATATATATATATATATATATATATATATATATATATATATATATATATATATAGTGGTAGGATCAAGAGGGAAGTAACCAATCGGGGAGAAGCGGGGGAAAGTAAAAAACTTTTTTTTTTCGTTTTTTTAAAAAACTTTGTTAACGAACATTATAGATGAGATGAAAATATGAACATTTAGTAGAGACACTTTGTGATAAATGTTTTTATTTTGGCGCAGAAACGCTCGAAGAAGTAATATATAACAATTATCGTGTTTTTCGAGCGTATGTTGAGGTTTTAGCTATTGGGGTTTAGATATTAGGGTTTAGAAATTTAGGGTTTAGGGTTTAGATTTTGGGTTTAGATTTAGTTTTTAACACGAACGGTTTAGAGTTTAGGGTTTGGTGTTTTGGGTTTATTCCATAAACCCAAAACACCAAACCCTAAACCGTAAACCCTAAACCCTAAACTCTAAATCGGGCTAAATTTTACTTCACAAAACATGAAGAAAAAAAACGTTCATATTCTTCACGAACAATATTATATTGAATGTTATTTTTGTCAATCGTTTTCCCGCCTAAATAATAACATTCATCACGAAGTGTCTCTTCTAAATGTTCATATTTTCGTGTGATCTTGATGCCGGAAAAAAAAATTCCAAAAAAACGAAAAAAAAAAAATTTGTTTCCCCCCGCTTCCCCCCGATTGGTTACTTCCCCATTGATCATGCCCATATATATTGGTTACTTCCCCATTATATATATATATATATATATATATATATATATATATATATATATATATATATATATATATATATATATATATATATATATATACACTACACACATTTTTGTCCTAATTAAGCTCTATATATCATATATAGATAGATAGATAGAAATAGAATAGAAGATAGAAGATAGATGTGAAGAAACTGAAATGACCACCTAGTATATATATATACATTACATGTTCAACAATATAATACATCGATTATGAAAAATACAAGACCGATATAAGCTCGAAAAATTTATCTTCTTGGCAAGAAACCGTTAGACCTCCCATCGGATGATCGAATCCATATTCTTCTTCTGATTGACGCAACAAGTCTTGGAACAACGGTTGTTCCAAAAACGATAATGGAACAACAAATCGCCTCTTCTCGTTTTCACCAACATACACCGCTAGATGACCTTTTGGCACATCCATTTGATTATTTCTCTTGCCATACACATTCAATTTACTAAAACTTTTTACGTTACAAAGTAACGAAGAAGAAAATAGCATAATACCCATTTCCAATTCCGAGAGAGCCAAGTAAGATAAAATATGTATAAGCACTTGAAGTTTCAAAGTTGATTATATATGTAGATATGAGATTGGATGCTGGAATTGTATATTTGAAGTTGGAGGCGCAAGTATTTATAGGTAGCTTGATAACTTGAAGACTTGTATAAGAACGGAACCTCACATGACTTTTCTTATCTACATCTTTCCAAGAATGTACTTAATTATATTACAGTTGATATATAATTAATGAATTTAATTGATTTATTATTATAATTATAATTATAATTTGAATTTCGTATTACTAAAAATAGATATAAATTCCGAGGAGACGCGTTTGACTCGGACGTTATATCAATTATTTGAGCATTTAAAAGCTAAGGTATCTGTATAGTTACACCTCAAACTGACTAATTATATTGGTATGGGTTCACATGTACTTCCTCCGTCACAATAAAAAGTTTCGTACGAAAATTCTTAGTATATTACTCCGTAATATTTTTATATGAAACTAATTTAGATGCCATTCAGAAGCTCACATGCTGGTATTGACATTTTTCTTTCTAGTGTATTTACATACTAACTACTAGACAAAAGTTATGAATAGTACCAGGCAAGGTTGTAAAAGTCGCGAGTCAGGAACGCATCGGTCGAGATCTAAAAAGGATGCGTCGGCCGAGTCGGGGACGCATCGGTCGTTGACTAACGTTGACTTTATTAATAATTTCTTAAATATATATTTATATATGTATAAAATAGTTAATTATGTACCATAAATTTCTTAAATAAGAACTTGGATTTAAATACAATCAAACTTCAAACTCAATTAATGTTACCCAATACATAATCGGTAAGGGCACAGAGAAAAGAGCGGCCCCAAAAATGAAAACAAACCCCAATTTTAAAACATATCACATCTTGACGAAAATTTGACTGATTTTGACCGTTTTTGACCAACTTTGACCGTCTTTGACAGAATTTGACCGAACTTTTAGCTTTAACCGTCTTTCGAGTCGTTTTCAGAAAAAACGGGACGGAAAACTCAAAAAAATGACGCATCGGCCGACGCGTCGGCCGACTTTTACAACACTGGTACCAGGGGCATTTTTGACTTTTCACTTTTTTTTTTTTTTTAATTTTAACTAAATTTCATTCCCCACATTTTTTTGAAAAATTCAAATCGACCCCCCAAACAGGGGGTAAAGTGTCAAATAACCATTTTCATAAAAAATCTTAAATAAACTTCACTCAAATATTCAACGTGTCATATCTTCTCGCTCGCAACGAGTTAAATTTTTCCTACACCATCGTTAAACTCGAAATAATTTTAGAAACACAATGTCACTAGCTATACGCAAAACGGACGCTTTTTAAAAAACGCTAAATATTTGGGGTACGTTTCATACACGTTGATTTTGCGTTAAATTTTTAAAAGTCGACAATTCCATAGCGAAACGCGGAGATGCACATATATTGTTAATTTAAAATGACATCTAAATCTCTCACGGGTTATACCTTTTTGTTCGACTCGAGTTGCGCTTCAACGACATCATCGTTAGCTACAAAATAATTTTACTAAACGCAATAAAATACATTAAACATCGAACCCCGGCGCGAAGCGAGGGTTCAATAACTAGTTGGTATATATTACTCCGTATATCATCCATTATGGAGTATCTATTATCTACAAGGCACAAACTTTTGAGGCTCATTAATTTTTGTCATAGATCGACAATTTAAGTTGGTTATATATCAGGGCATTAGACCAGGAATAACGCGGCATTGATTGGCCACCGTCACTGTCACAAACACCGGCTAACAACGCGTGACATTATCGGTGGCGAAATTACGATGTCAATTAAGTGAGCAACAGTCGAAATATTGGCGTTAGGATCACAGGGCACGTTTTGATTGGTTTATTTGTTTGACCATTTGAATTTAAACGGTATAATACCATTGCCATTTTTTTTTTAATTCCGACATTAATTATGTAATTTCCTATATTTACACACAGCCAAAAGTTCAAACGAGAACCATAAAAAAGGCGAGAACTGCGAGAACTTTTGATTTATAAAGATTTTCACATGTAATTAGATTGAATCACACATAAATCTTGATGAAAAGTATGAATGAACATAAAATAGTTAAAAAAACACTTATATTTTACCTATATAATTAAATATATAGTTTCTCATTCACATGTGCATATTTGTTTCCGAACATGTGAACAGTTTCATATAATTAACAATTTAACATGTAATTTGAGCTAATGAACATATGATTGTTAATGATATGTGCATTAATTAACATTTGCATGTAATTTGTTGCATTTAAATGCATAAACACTATTAAATTAAATAGTTCTCGCAGTTCTCACCTTTTTAGTGGTTCTCGTTTGAACCTGCCCCTATACACACAACTTAAAATTTACATATTCAATAAAACACAACTAATCAATCTTTATCATCTTCAACTCATTTCAAAGTAAACAAATTGTCATACCCAAATCGCCCCAACAATTACTCACTAAGAGACGAGAAGACGATGGTTTAAATAATTATGGTATGTATTACGGTGAAAGTTCGGCACAACCAAACAATCTTCAACAAATCCCGATTGTTCAACGTCAATACCGACAACTAACATCCGAACAGCAAAACCAATTGTTTTTGGATCAACAAGCACGATTTCAATTTTTTAATCAAGGAGGTTATGGCGGCTATCAAATTCCTCACGGCGGTTTTCAACACATGTTGCAAGGCGGGTATCAAAATTCTCAAGAAGATCTTCGTCCACCTAGTCACCCGAGCACGCCTCTAGAAATGGTTACCATACATGTTTATTTATAGTATAAAATATTACTATGCAAGAAATATAATAATAATAAAATTAACATCCAATCTAGATATTTTATAACACAATCTAGATATTTTATAACACTCCCCCTTGGATGACAATTTTATTAGAGAATAACTAGTACTGCCTCGTTAAAAACCTTGCTAAAGAAAACTCATTGGGATAAAACTTTAGCTAAGGGAAAAAGAGTGCAGCATAAAGTTGACTCCCCCTCAAGTAGGCAACGCCTGAGTTGTTACATCTTCTGAACATGCCTCATGCCAATATTATGAACGTGTGTTCTGAAAATAGCAGTTAGCAGTGCTTTGGTATAAAGATCAGCAGAGTTGTTGATTGAACGTATCTCATTTTAATCTGGTTGTCTTTTACGATATCTTGAGTATATGAGAAAAATCTGAGGTTTTCATCTGAAACTGTATCATCTAAATCTTTTATGTACAAGTTTGGCCCTCGTGATTTGTCTACAGTCTCCTTCATGGTTTGTTCAAACCGTTGTTTCAGTTCCTATTCCCTTTCAGTCTTTTTCTGAGCCTTACCAATATACCATTCTTTTCCATCAAACTTATGACCGTTAAGACCGTTTATAGCTTTAGCGCCTCGTCAGCATTTATGTTTTGTTCTGTCATTTTTGATACTCTTCTTTCATTTGTATTATGTAAGCTGTATTATCTTCATAGATAGTTGTTACGCTTTTATAGCGTTCTAGTCCACAAGAATCAATAATGATTTGTATCATTGATCTTAACTAAAATCATTCCCGAGTAGCTTCATGTAATGCAATCACTTCGGCATGATTTGATGATGTTGCAACAAGTGTTTGTTTTGAGAACGTCATGATATTGCGGTGCCTCCATTTAGGAATACATATCCAGTTTGAGATTTAGCTTTATGTAGATCGGATAAATAATCTGCATCTGTATAACCAAACAAATCTTGTTTCGAGTTGTTAGAATAAAATAATTATAAATCAGTAGTTCCCCGAAGGTATCAAACTATTTGTTTGATCCCATTCCAATGTCTTTTGGTAGGGGCTGAGCTGAACCTTGTCAACAAATTAACTGCAAAAGAAATGTCAGATCTTGTATAATCTATAAGATACATAAGAACCTCAATTGCACTAAAATATAGAACTTCCGTTCTGTTAAAATTTTCATGATCTTCGCAGGGATGAAATAGATCAGTGTCAATATTGAGTGATCTAACAACAATGAGTTTGTCTTTAAAAAAAAATGTTTTAAAATCTTTTCGGTATAAGTTGTTTGATGTACAAGTAAACCATTAGGCATATGCTCAATTTGCAATCCAAGGTAATACTTGGTTTTTTCAAGATCTTTCATTTCAAAATAATTCTTTAGAAGTTGAATGATTTCATAGATCTCTTTATTTGTTCATATGATGTTAAGAACATTGACATAAACAACTACGATCTCATATCCGAACATTGTTTTTATAAAACATACGTGCAAAATAAGTTTATATTTATACCCTTTTTTTTATCAAGTAGTCATTTAATCGGTTATACCACATACGTCCCGTTTGTATAAACCCACTTAGAAATCTATGTGATTTAATGGAATATATTCCCTTGAGTTTTACATTAGATGCTTATGATACCTTAACCCTTTAGGTATATTCATATATATCACTATTAAGTGATCCATACAGATAAGTAGTAACAACATTCATGAGATGCATTTAAATAACTACCAGGTTGATTAAGTATCTAATAAGTAATTGTATCCATTACAGGAGGATAATTTTTCCTCCTAATTCATTTCTGGTCTTTATGGGAAATATTGAGTTACAAGTCTAGTTTTGCCTTGTAACTTCATTTGCACATTTCTTTTCGGATAAAAATTCATTTGTATCCCATACGTTTCACATCTTTAAAAGTGATAACGATTGATCCGAAAACTTTTTTTTTATCGAGCGATTCTAATTCAGCTCTTATTGCTCCTTTCCATTGAGCTCAATCATGTCCATTTTGTATATTCAATGACAGATTTTAGTTCCAGATCATCATCTTTATTCATGATGTCATTGTAACATTATATGAAAATATCTCATAGAGATTTTAGTTTCATTTCGGTTCCATAATATTGCATAATTTATCGCAATTTTAGTATTTACATTTATCAATATCCTCTGCAGAAGGAATATTGATTTGTGGTTCTTCTTGAACACTTTCTCTTACCTCATTATCAGCTGATTTTCTTTTTCGAGGATTTTTATCTTCGGAACCAATTGATCTTCCACGTTTGATGCGTGGCAAAGACTCAACAGTGACATTATTGCCAGCTTTTGGAATTTCAGTTCGAGCTGGAGCATTTATCGCTGGTATATATGATTTAGTCACTTTTTTATATCTGTAAATGCATAAAGTAATTAATTTGCAAGTTCTTGCATATGCATTATTTTTGAACTTTCGTTTCACATTCTTTTGTGCGAGTTCAATATACCTTAATTGATGTTCACATCATGAAGCATCATTTTATTTTTATTTTTATTTCTCCCCCTAATCTAGGGAACAATGTTTTATTAAAATGACAATCAGCAAAACGTGCTGTAAAAACATCACCCATCATGGGTTCAATATATCTTATGATTGAAGATGTTTTATATCCAAAATATATTATCATCTTTCTTTGAAGAACCATTTTATTGTGTTGTGGTGATACAATTGGAACATACACTGCACAACCAATGTTTTAAGGTAGAAAATATTTGGCTCTTGGCCAAAATCAAGTATTAAGTGAAAATATTTACGACTTCCACATGGTATAATGCGAATTAATGTCGCAGCATGTAAATTTACATGTCCACGTATAAATATTGAGAGATTTGTACTCATTATCAATTGTCTAGTTATTAGCTGTAAGCGTTTATCTATTGATTCAGCTAAACCAATTTTGTGTATGCACATGAGCAGCTGGATGTTCAACAACAATCCCTATAGATATATAATGATCATTAAATGCTTGAGATGTTAACTCACCAGCATTATCAAGTCTCATCCTTTTAATGGTGTAATCAGAATAATGTGTTCTCAATTTAATAATTTGTGCAAGAAACTTTGCAAATGCCATATTACGGCTTGATAACATACAAATATGAGACCATCCGCTAGATGCGTCTATTAGAACCATGAAATATCAAAATGGTTCACATGATTGATGAATTGGTTCATATATCTTACCTTGAATTCTTTCAAGAAACATTTGTGATTCTTTTTCACAATATACTTTTCATTAATCACCATATGTGTTTTCCATTAATCACCATATGTGTTTTTTTTTTTTTTTTTTTTTTTTATAAATCACCATATGTGTTTTTTTATTTATCATATATCCTTTTCACCATATACGCTTTTAATCATATGCGCTGTGTTTTTCACCATATGCGCTTTTAATCATATGCGATTTTCATCATATGCGTTGTGCTTTTCATCATATTCGCTTTTTATCATATGCGCTTATCATATGCGATGCGCTTTTTATCATATGCGCTTTTTTATGTGAATAGTAAATTAATTAATTTCGTTTTACTATTCATATGAATTAATTTAGATTTACTATTTTGTTAATTGAGTAATATATATATATACATCATATACTTGTGACTCCGAAGGCTCAAATGAATTTGACCATATAGTTATACGTTGTACCTTGCACATTAATTTTCAGTAGAAGCTTTAGATGCATATTATTTTCAGTAGAAGCTTTAGATGCACTTTTTTTTTAATCACCAAATACCACAAACACTTTGTTTGCGTTTGTTCATAGTCATCAATGAAAACCATTTTCTTTAATTTTATTTTATACAATAAAATTAACGCATCATTATTCTTTTCAAAAACAATAATCTATTGTTATTGTTCACTTGTGCCATGTTTAACAACAAAAGTCAACAACCTCTGTCTTGTTTGTTGTGGCAACCAAAAACAACCTTTGCTTTTGTTACAGAGAATCCAAGACCAAAAAACAATTAATTTTTAATTAATCTTTTATCAAAACCATAAATGATTTTATTGATCTACGTTGATATGGCCATAAAGAATTGACGGCTGACCTACTTTTGTAAGTGTATTTCGGCTATCATCCTGAAAACGCACAACGACCTTTTTTTTTTTATGAACTATTTGTTTCATATCAAGCTTAGGCAATTATTGTGAACATTTGGTCCCTATAAGAGCATTTATTTTTTAGACTTTTAGTTGATTTGTACTTTTCACAATTAGGGATAGCACCCGCGGGTCGTGGATGCGGATCCATTGGATCCATCACCCGTACCCGCGGATTTTTTTTAAGAGACATCCAATTGAACCCTTGTTCGTTGAAACAATTTGACTATATTTTTACTCCCCATTATTAAACGGGCCATTTTGATGCACACTCTTAAAAAAATAATTTGTTTTTTAAGTTTTATTATTCAACCTCCTTTTTTCAACGGTCACGTTTTTAACAAAATATTTGACAAGTTTGGAAAAAAGTTTTTTATTGATTATCATCAAAAGTTTTCTATTGTCACTCTACTGGATGGAATTATGGCATACAACCAAAATTGCAACCCAACACTACATAAGAACAAAAAGGTTGTTTTTAATTAACATATGTATATGTGTTAAACTCGGAATAATAATAACTTATTTTAGAAAATTAACATAAGACATGTTGAAACATTTTTGTCACATTTAGCTCATCAAGTCTAATACTTATCATTGATAGATTTTATCACGTCTAGGAGATGTTTACTTTTTTCTTGTATTAAGTCCTACTTTCATTTACCTTTGTTTGGAAAAAAGTTTTTTTTTACTTTGCTTTCTCCCTTTCTGTAAAACTCATTTAAACACTTTCTTTGTTTTTTTTTTAAAAAAAAAACTTCCTTTTTTTTACGTTACCCGTAAATTATAAATATATAAAAAAAACTTTTTGTTTAATTTTTTTTCTAGTTTTTAAAAGGCCACTTGACCAATTTTTTAATTCTTTCACAACACCTGATATCGTGATCGTGACCTTTCACCAAAGCAAGAGATATTCTTGATAAACTAAACACGGACTCGTGTTTGAAATTGTCGGCCACAAAAAAATTCATTTGATAAAAGTATATATTTTTTTTTAGTTATAGAAGGAGACCACTTCATTTTCAATACTTCATTTTTGACAAAAAACTATTCCATTTTACCATCCTTTTTTTTTTTCTTACTTTAACTTTTAAGATATACTTTTAATAAAAATACAAAATACTTTTTCTTATTTTAACTTTTAAGATTTACTTTTAATAAAAATACAAACTACTTTTTGTATTTTAACTTTTAAGATTTACTTTTAATAAAAGTACAAACTACTTTTTCTTATTTTAACTTTTAAGATTTACTTTTAATAAAAATACAAACTATTTTTTTATTTTAACTTTTAAAATTATAAATTTAAGAATAAACATTAGTATGCATGAAATAAATAATGATTAATTGCATAAGTAATCATAAATGTTAGATAACATATAAAGACCCCGTCGTATTCGTATTGATCGAAATTAATCTCGACCCATGGTACCGTGTTGTCAAATGACGTGTTGCGTACATAAAGTACCGTGTTGTCAAATGACGTGTTGCGTACAATCATGAGGTCTTATTAACATAAATATAAATGTTAGTGAAGTTAATAAGAGTTAGATTACAGAAAATATAATTCAGGTGGTATAACAGACCATATATAACTTAAATAACATAAATATAAATGTTAGTGAAGTTAGTAAAAGTTAGATTACAGAAATATAATTCAGGTGGTATAACCGACCATATATAACTTAAATAACATAAATATAAATGTTAGTGAAGTTAGTAAAAGTTAGATTACAGAAATATAATTCAGGTGGTATAACCGACCATATATAACTTAAATAACATAAATATAAATGTTAGTAGTCCAAAATTTGATATATTCGAGTCTGAAAATTATTAATAATTTCATACCTTGATTAGTGATTCGTGATCGTTTGAGATATCTTTTAATTACACTAAGCTTTTCGTGCTGATAACGTGTTATAATTCAGTAGGCTTATAACTACCTTTAATGGTTATAAGAACAAAGAGAGAAAAAGAGAGAAGAAGGAGAGAAGAAATATTGATATTGATATTTCAAGAGAAATGGTGCACCTTAAATGGTTACCATACATGTCTATTTATAGTATAAAATATTACTATGCAAGAAATATAATAATAATAAAATTAACATCCAATCTAGATATTTTATAACACAATCTAGATATTTTATAACAGTGCACTAATAAACACACTCAATTATGAATAAACTATTATGGAACTCGAACTCACAATCTACAGATTGATGAGTTATCTAGATATTACTAGAGTATTTGATGATTTATATATATATATATATATATATATATATATATATATATATATATATATATATATATATATATATATATATAAAGGAAACAAGATATGTCATGTATTAAAGAATATAATGGACTAACAAGAAGTTGGTATATATATATTACCACAAATTTAAGTTTAAATCACGACATTCACTAAACGATCCTAAAAAAAAACGATACACACAATATATCGGTCTCAAAGATTACTACCAAAAAGAATTTCATTACAACCTCAAAAAATATCACAAAAAGCCAACTCAAAACCAAAAGAGCACAAGAATAAGGATCGAAACCTCTACTTAAACCTCCGAACAGTTAGTTACCATCCCATCCAAACCGTCAACTCAAAAATCAATATTGTAATAAGAGTACGTATTCTGACAATCAAATAATAATCTTAGTTAAACTTAGAAGTTCTTAATGTCAGTTGTGTCTAGAAGCTCACATGCTAGGATTTTGAAACGTACATTTTCTCAAAATTTTAACGTACAACTGCAGTTCAGAAACATGTCTCATATACATGCCCGAATTTCATACGGAGTGTTAACGGATTGTATAAATAGCTCATGTCCCATTACTATTACATATGGCTTGGTCCGTTTAGTGAGTAGGGTTAGTCTAGCTTATATGTTGACTTGATTATAATGTTGATTGATATGAAAAATATACCCTCTTTCATGGTGTCAGAGCCCGGTCTAACATTAGCGACCAAGCATATTGAGATTGACATCCACTTCGTTCGTGATCTTGTGGCTCAACATCAAGTTCGTGTTCTTCATGTGCCTTCTAGTTATCAGTATGCGAACATCTTTACCAAAGGACTCCCTACTGTCTTATTCGACGAGTTTCACTCCAGTTTGAGTGTCCGTCCTACTCCCTCTCCAACTATGTGGGTATGTTAGTAGATTCTATTGATAGCTCATGTTCCATTACTATTACGTAGGGCTTGGCCCGTTTAGTGAATAAGGTTAGTATAGCTTATATATTGATTTGATTGCAATGCTGATTGATGTGCAAAATATACCCTCTTTCACGGGGAAGTAGTAGAGTTTTTCTCAAACTTTCATTTTTTACAATACCCCACTTTTACTTTTCATAGAAGCTATACTGTTTGTGGATATTCAGAAGAAAAAATTACGCCGGTGGTACCTGTGATTTGTACACTTTTGCACCGTTACACCTAAACTTTTATTTTTGCGTGGTTGGTACCTGAGTTTAGGTTAACTATCACCATTGGCACCCAATGCTAACCTGACAGCAAAAATTACCAATTCACACACCTCTTTCCTTCTTTCTTTCCTCCGTAAAAAATATATATATTTATATTTATAATATATAGTTCAAGTTAAGATTAATAATAATTGGTTTATTGTAATGAATGCTTTATGGGTTTTAAAGTCGAAACTCTGTCCGTGTAATACTACGTGATAAATAATCATTGTAAGTTATGTTCAACCTTTTTAAATTAATGTCTCGTAACTAAGTTATTATTATGCTTATTTGAGCCGAAGTAATCGTGATGTGAGAATAAATATTAAAGACGGGGTTATTGGATTTTGTACCATAATTAGGGTTTGACAAAAGACCGACACTTGTGAAAATTAGACTATGGACTATTAATGGACCTTATATTTGTTTAACTGAATGACAGTTCGTTAATTTAATATAGAGATTTACAATTTGACGTATCTATAAATAACCACATACGCTCGATCGGACACGATAGGCGGGATATTTATAAATACTAATAATTGTTCATTTGACCGGACACGGGGATGAATTATTAGTCAATGGACTCATTAAAACATGGGTGGATTGCATACAATGATAATTGGTGTAATTGTTAATAAAGTATTAAGACCTTGGATTACATACAGTCGATAACCTGGTGGAATTATTAACAAAGTATTAAAACCTTGTTACAGTTTAAATCCCTAATTAGTTGGAATATTTGACTTCGGGTATAAGGGTAATTTGACGAGAATACTCGCACTTTATAATTATGACCGATGGACTATTATGGACAAAACCCAGATGGACATATCAAATAATCCAGGACAAATGACAATTAACCCAGGGTAATAAATTGAAATCAAAACGTCAAACATCATGATTACGGAAGTTTAAATAAGCATAATTATTTTATTTCATATCTCATCATACTTTTATTTATTTTCATTTAATTATCGCAATTTAATTATCGCAATTTAAATACTCGCAATTTTATTTATCGCAATTTTATTTATCGTCATTTAAATACAGTCATTTATTTTACGCACTTTAAATATCGTCATTTAATTTGACGCTTTACTTTATTTGTATTTATTTATATTTTGCATTAAGTTTTAATTGTGACTTAAGTTAAAAAAAACTGACAAATCGGTCATAAAACGGTAAAACCCCCTTTTTATAATAATAATAATAATACTACATCAAGTTTAGGTATATCCCATCTATATAAATAATAAAAACTTGTGTAATTTATACCGTATTCGTAATAAAAATAATAGTATTTCATATACCAAACATCAAGTTTTTGGCGCCGCTGCCGGGGAACTAATTTAGATTTTTTTATTAGTTTTAGGTAAATTAGTATTTTAGATTTTTATTTTTATTAAAACTTTGTAAATAATTAGAACACAAGCACTCCATCATTCAGTTTAACAGATAATTAAATTGGGTGTGTCAAAATTATATATGAATTAAGTAATTAAAAGTAAGAAACCAAACTTTTATTTGTTGTTTCTTATCCCTTTGATTGTCGACTACAACAACCCAAGGTAGGGTCCACCTAAAATGGTGATTATTATAATACGAGTACTAATCGTCGACTGTTAAAAACAAATAATATAAATTAATTATTGAAGTACTATTAAAATTAGATTTTTAATTTTTAAGTTTTTGTCGTAATTTTCTCTTAAGATATTTTCCTTAGAATTAGATTTTAGAAGCTTTAGAATTTTGCGACGCCGCTTTCCGCTCTAGATTTTAATAAATTTAAGTACCTTATAAGTAATTGCCGATTTCTTTTTAGAATTGCATTTTTAGTACCTTTATAATTTTTAGACTTTAGTCGCAACTTTTAGTTGTAAGTTTTTAGACGATAAGCTTCAAACATAGAACTTTTGTTTTAGATTGTTTTTCGACGTTTATTTTTTGACTTTTTGTTTTTTGACGTTCTGTTTCTTTTTCATTTCTACGCGCTAGTTTTTAGGACATAGATTTTTTTTAGTTATTTCTAGAAATTTTGACGAAAAATTATTGTAAGCGATTAAAATTTCGAGACACCAATTTTCTGGTTCGTAGTAATAGTTGGATTTGTTAGTGGCGAGTTGTGGATTTTCCGATTTAAAGAATCCTGGCTACCTGCTGCATCTTTTGACTATTCGAAACGTGGGCAAAATCAGAAAAGTCTATTAATTTGATAACTTATATAATTTTTATCTTTATAACTAATAGGTTACTTAGTGAATGCACCGAGCGAAACGTTCACTACCTTTCATACTTTCATCACCTGTAACCCGATCAAGACATCTAGCGAATATTGTCACCATTGATTTTTCTTTATAATCATCATCAAGTCGAACAAGTACTCCAATTCAAATTTTCGATAATCAATTTTTTGAACCTGACTTCACAATTGAGGACCCGGAGGATATTCAAGAACAATTCCAAGATCCTGAACCACTAATCATTCCTCCTGAACCACAAATCATTCATCCAGAACTATATAGTGATTCGGACTCAACTATTCATGATATGGCAGAAACGGAACCTCAAAGTATGGAAGAGCGAATGAAAGCCACACGCACAGGCCAATGTCACGCCATTAATCAGACAGATGTTAATGCGCTAGATTTTGAAATCAAAGGACAAATCCTACACATGATCACTAATCAGTGCCAATTTAGTGGTAAAGCAAAAGATGACCCAAACGAACATCTTCGAACCTTTAATAGGATTTGTACTCTATTTAAAATTCGAGAAATTGAGGATGAAACTATCTATCTTATGTTGTTCCCCTGGACTTTAAAGGGGGAAGCCAAAGATTGGTTAGAATCGTTACCCGGAGGAGCAATTGATACATGTGATGTTTTAGTTGAAAAATTTCTTCAAAGATTCTTTTCGGCATTTAAAGCCGTGAGACTTCAAGGAGAAATTGCCACGTTCATGCAAAAGCCAGATGAAACGTTATTTGAGGCGTGCTCAAGATTTGAAAAAATGTTAAGAGGATGTCCTCAACACGGTTTAGATACTTTTCAAATAGTGCAAATCTTTTACAAAGGCGTCGACATCGCTACACAAAAAGACATCGACACAGTAGCTGGTGGTTCCATTATGAAGAAAACCGCAACCGAAGCTCACAAGATTATTGATAACACAGCCTCCCACTCACATGAGTGGCACCAGGAAAAAGATATTTTTCATTCATCTAAAGCGGCTAGAGCCGATTCTAGCCATGATTTTGATTCCATTTCTGCAAAGCTAGATTCTTTCGAGAGACGAATGGAAAAGATGACTAAAGATATTCATGCAATACAAAAGATTGTCTCAGTGTTGAACAAACAATGGAACAACGAGAGAATGTTTCATACATAAACCAAAGGCCGAGAAATAATTATCAAAATAATTATCAACCGCCAAGGCCAAACTACAATCAAAATCAAAATATTCCGTACAATCCAAATGCTCAGCATAACAACCAACAAGGTCCTAGCAATCAACACGTATCTAATAATACATGCAATCAGCAAAGACCTGGTTATTTTAATAAGCCACCACAAACCGATGAGAAAAAGACAAATTTGGAAGAAATGGTATTAAAGCTAGTTGTGAAATGTCCCGTTCTTATTGATTAAAAACGTTCCATATTAATTGATTTCTTTGCGAGGTTTTGACCTCTATATGAGACGTTTTTCAAAGACTGCATTCATTTTAAAACAAACCAATATATATATATATATATATATATATATATATATATATATATATATATATATATATATATATATATATATATATATACATATATATATAACCTTTATTTCATCAATAAAGGTTTAAAAAGCTTTACATAGATTATCAAATAATGATAATCTAAAATATCCTGTTTACACACGACAATTACATAATGGTTTACAATACAAATATGTTACAACAAAATAAGTTTCTTGAATGCAGATTTTACACAATATCATACAAGCATGGACTCCAAATCTCGTCCTTATTTAAGTATGCGACAGCGGAAGCTCTTAATAATCACCTGAGAATAAACAAGCTTAAAACGTCAACAAAAATGTTGGTGAGTTATAGGTTTAACATATATATATCAAATCATAATAATAGACCACAAGATTTCATATTTCAATACACATCCCATACATAGAGATAAAAATCATTCATATGGTGAACACCTGGTAACCGACATTAACAAGATGCATATATAAGAATATCCCCATCATTCCGGGACACCCTTCGGATATGATATAAATTTCGAAGTACTAAAGCATCCGGTACTTTGGATGGGGTTTGTTAGGCCCAATAGATCTATCTTTAGGATTCGCGTCAATTAGGGTGTCTGTTCCCTAATTCTTAGATTATCAGACTTAATAAAAAGGGGCATATTCGATTTCGATAATTCAACCATAGAATGTAGTTTCACGTACATGTGTCTATTTTGTAAATCATTTATAAAACCTGCATGTATTCTCATCCCAAAAATATTAGATTTTAAAAGTGGGACTATAACTCACTTTCATAGATTTTTACTTCGTCGGGAAGTAAGACTTGGCCACTGGTTGATTCACAAACCTATAACAATATATACATATATATCAAAGTATGTTCAAAATATATTTACAACACTTTTAATATATTTTGATGTTTTAAGTTTATTAAGTCAGCTGTCCTCGTTAGTAACCTACAACTAGTTGTCCGCAGTTAGATGTACAGAAATAAATCGATAAATATTATCTTGAATCAATCCACGACCCAGTGTATACGTATCTCAGTATTGATCACAACTCAAACTATATATATTTTGGAATCAACCTCAACCCTGTATAGCTAACTCCAACATTCACATATAGAGTGTCTATGGTTGTTCCGAAATATATATAGATGTGTCGAAATGATAGGTTGAAACATTGTATACGTGTCTATGGTATCTCAAGATTACATAATATACAATACAAGTTGATTAAGTTATGGTTGGAATAGATTTGTTACCAATTTTCACGTAGCTAAAATGAGAAAAATTATCCAATCTTGTTTTACCCATAACTTCTTCATTTTAAATCCGTTTTGAGTGAATCAAATTGCTATGGTTTCATATTGAACTCTATTTTATGAATCTAAACAGAAAAAGTATAGGTTTATAGTCGGAAAAATAAGTTACAAGTCGTTTTTGTAAAGGTAGTCATTTCAGTCGAAAGAACGACGTCTAGATGACCATTTTAGAAAACATACTTCCACTTTGAGTTTAACCATAATTTTTGGATACAGTTTCATGTTCATAATAAAAATCATTTTCTTAGAATAACAACTTTTAAATCAAAGTTTATCATAGTTTTCAATTAAATAACCCAAAACAGCCCTCGGTGTTACTACGACGGCGTAAATCAGGTTTTACGATGTTTTTCGTGTTTTCAGGTTTTAAATCATTAAGTTAGCATATCATATAGATATAGAACATGTGTTTAGTTGATTTTAAAAGTCAAGTTAGAAGGATTAACTTTTGTTTGCGAACAAGTTTAGAATTAACTAAACTATGTTCTAGTGATTACAAGTTTAAACCTTCGAATAAGATAGCTTTATATGTATGAATCGAATGATGTTATGAACATCATTACAACCTTAAGTTCCTTGGATAAACCTACTAGAAAAGAGAAAAATGGATCTAGCTTCAACGGATCCTTGGATGGCTCGAAGTTCTTGAAGCAGAATCATGACACGAAAACAAGTTCAAGTAAGATCATCACTTGAAATAAGATTGTTATAGTTATAGAAATTGAACCAAAGTTTGAATATGATTATTACCTTGTATTAGAATGATAACCTACTGTAAGAAACAAAGATTTCTTGAGGTTGGATGATCACCTTACAGGATTGGAAGTGAGCTAGCAAACTTGAAAGTATTCTTGATTTTATGTAACTAGAACTTGTAGAATTTATGAAGAACACTTAGAACTTGAAGATAGAACTTGAAAGAGATCAATTAGATAAATAAAATTGAAGAATGAAAGTGTTTGTAGGTGTTTTTGGTCGTTGGTGTATGGATTAGATATAAAGGATATGTAATTTTATTTTCATGTAAATAAGTCATGAATGATTACTCATATTTTTGTAATTTTATGAGATATTTCATGCTAGTTGCCAAATGATGGTTCCCACATGTGTTAGGCGACTCACATGGGCTGCTAAGAGCTGATCATTGGAGTGTATATACCAATAGTACATACATCTAAAAGCTGTGTATTGTACGAGTACGAATACGGGTGCATACGAGTAGAATTGTTGATGAAACTGAACGAGGATGTAATTGTAAGCATTTTTGTTAAGTAGAAGTATTTTGATAAGTGTATTGAAATCTTTCAAAAGTGTATAAATACATATTAAAACACTACATGTATATACATTTTAACTGAGTCGTTAAGTCATCGTTAGTCGTTACAAGTAAGTGTTGTTTTGAAACCTTTATTTTAACGATCTTGTTAAATGTTGTTAACCCAATGTTTATAATATCAAATGAGATTTTAAATTATTATATTATCATGATATTATCATGTATGAATATCTCTTAATATGATATATATACATTAAATGTCTTTACAACGATAATCGTTACATATATGTCTCGTTTAAAAATCATTAAGTTAGTAGTCTTGTTTTTACATATGTAGTTCATTGTTAATATACTTAATGATATGTTTACTTATCATAGTATCATATTAACTATATATATCCATATACATGTCATCATATAGTTTTTACAAGTTTTAACGTTCGTGAATCACCGGTCAACTTGGGTGGTCAATTGTCTATATGAAACATATTTCAATTAATCAAGTCTTAACAAGTTTGATTGCTTAACATGTTGGAAACATTTAATCATGTAAATATCAATCTCAATTAATATATATAAACATGGAAAAGTTCGGGTCACTACAAGTTGAATCTCAAACGCAGTTTGTTACATCTCAGAAACAAACTAATGAACAAAATGCTAAGCATTTAGAAATCAACAAGCTTCAATCCAAAATCTAGAACAAGAAGTGAGTAACCTAGCAAGGTTAATTGGTGAAAGAAAACTGGGGAGTCTACCGAGCGATACAAATGCTAACCCCCGAAATAAAACAGCTAAAGCCATTACCACAAGAAGTGGTATGACACTTAAACCACCTGAAATGCCTGTTATTTCCGATTACTCTATTCCTACCACACAGGCACCACAACCTGTGCAAGAGAAGAAAAAAGAACCGGTAGTTGAAAAGGTTAATGAAGATAACACAGTTAAGATAAAGCCTTATGTTAAATCATACCAACCACCACTTCCATACCCGAGTAAAATGAGAAAAGATAGACTTGAAGCTGAGTAATCTAAATTCTTGGATATGTTCAAACAAATAAATGTAAATCTTCCTTTCATTGATGTAATTTCAGGAATGCCAAGATATGCTAAATTCTTGAAAGATCTAATCACAAATAGAAGAAAAATGGAAGAACTCTCGGCTGTCACAATGAATGCTACATGTTCTGCAGTGTTGTTGAATACGATACCTGAAAAATTATCAGATCCAGGAAGTTTCACAATTCCATGTTTTCTAGGTAGTCTTAGTTCAATAGAAGCATTGACAGATTTATGTGCTAGTATAAATTTAATGTCATATTCATTATACACTAAACTAGACCTTGAAGAATTGAAACCAACACGAATAAGCATACAACTAGCCGATCGATCAATAAAATATCCTAGAGGGATAATGGAGAACATGCTAGTTAAAGTTGGTACTTTAGTATTTCCAGTAGACTTCGTTATTCTGGACATGGAAAAAGATTCTCGAGTTCCTCTGACCATTCTTAAACACGGCTAAAGCAATAATAGACGTGTTTGGTAAGAAACTGACCCTAAGTATAGAGGATGAGAGTGTTACCTTTTTTGTTGATAAAGCAATGCAACAACCATAATCTGCAGATGATACATGTTATTATGTTCGAACTATAGATTCACATGCAGAATTGTTACAAGAATTTCCAGAATTACAAGGAACAAGAGAATGTTCTATAGAAGAAGGAGATGAACCAATTGATGAAGCTGAAATTTTAGCTACACTTATAGCTAATGAATACGAACCAACAATAGAAGAACTTCAAGTACTGAAAGAGGAAGACATATATCGATACAAATCATCGATAGAAGAACCACCGATATTAGAGTTAAAACCACTTCCAAACCATTTGGAATACGCTTATTTATATGGTGAATCTGAATTACCTGTAATAATCTCGCCTTCTCTTACGAAAAATGAAAAATCTCAACTCATTTCTGTGCAAAAAGCTCATAAACCAGCAATTGCATGGAAGATTCATGACATTAAAGGTATAAGTCCTTCGTATTACACACATAAAATCCTTATGGAAGAAACTCATAAAACATATGTGCAACGCCAACGAAGATTAAATCCAAATATGAAAGATGTTGTTAAGAAAGAAATTATTAAACTGCTCGATGCAGGTTTAATTTATCCAATCTCTGATAGTCCATGGGTAAGCTCAGTTCAATACGTACCTAAGAAGGGTGGCATCACTATCATCACGAATGATAATGATGAGCTTATTCCTACTAGGACTGTAACCGGATGGCGTGTTTGTATTGATTATAGAAAATTAAATGACACCACCGGAAAAGATCACTTTCACTTACCTTTCATTGATCAAATGTTAGAAAGGTTAGCTGGAAACAGTTACTATTGTTTTCTTGAAGGTTTCTCCGGATACTTTCAAATTCCAATCGCATCAGAGGACCAAAAGAAAACCACCTTCACGTGCCCTTATGGTACTTTTGCTTATAAACGCATGCCATTTGGACTTTGCAACGCCCCTGCAACCTTTCAAAGGTGCATGAAGGCAATTTTTCACGACATGATAGAAGAATGCATGGAAGTATTTATGGATGACTTTTCAGTCTTCGGTGATACTTTTGAAACATGTCTAGTTAATCTTGAACGAATGCTTATTAGATGCGAGCAATCAAATCTAGTACTTAATTGGGAGAAATGTCATTTCATGGTTAAAGAAGGCATCGTTCTTGGTCATAAAATTTCAAGTAAAGGAATTGAAGTGGATAAAGTTAAAGTAGATGTAATCGCTAAACTTTCACATCCCACCAATGTTAGAGGAGTTAGGAGTTTTCTAGGGCATGCCGGTTTTTACTGACGTTTCATAAAAGATTTTTCTAAAATTGCCACTCCAATGAACAAACTCCTTGAAAAAGATGCTCCATTCATCTTTTCGGATGAATGCATCAAATCTTTTAATATTCTTAAAGAAAAACTCACTAATGAGCCAATCATGAAAACTCCAAATTGGAAGCTATCATTTGAACTCATGTGCGATGCAAGTGATTTTGCAATGTGAGCCGTTTTAGGTCAAAGAATTGACAAACGATTCAAACCTATTTATTACGCTAGTAAGACATTACAAGGAGCACAAACGAATTACACAACTACTGAAAAAGAACTCCTTGCTATTGTCTTTGCTTTTGACAAATTTTGTTCATATCTCGTTCTAGCAAAAACGGTGGTCTATACTGACCATTCTGCTCTTAAATATCTGTTTCAAAATAAGATGCTAAACCACGATTAATTCGTTGGATCTTACTGTTACAAGAATTCGATATTGAAATCCGAGACAAAAAGGGAGCAGAAAATCTCGCCGCTGACCATCTTTCTCGTCTTGAAAATTCTGAATTAGAAGTTCTAAATGAATCGATCATACAAGATAACTTTCCTGATGAATATCTCTTGAAAATTGATAATAATGAAATTCCATGGTTTGCAGACTTTGAGAACTACTTAGTATGTAGATTCCTTGAAAAAGGGTTGTCGTACCAAAAACGAAAGAAATTTTTTAGTGATATAAAACACTATTTTTGGGAAGATCTACATTTATTTAAAAGTTATCCCGATGGAATAATACGCCGATGTGTATTCGGGGATGAAGCTAGTCAAATCTTAAACCATTGTCACACGGGACCAACAAGAGGGCATTATGGGCCTCAACTCACGGCAAAAAAGGTCTACGACGCTGGATTCTATTGGCCTTCAATTTTCAAGGACGCACACCTTCTTTGTAAATCCTGTGATGCATGTCAAAGGGCCAAAAAAATAAGTCAACGTGATAAAATGCCACAAAATGTCATTCAAGTATCTGAAGTTTTCGACATTTGGGGTATTGAATTTATGGGTCCGTTTCCAAAATCTTATAATAATCTCTACATTCTCGTTGCCATTGATTATGTATCTAAATGGGCGGAAGCGCAAACTCTCCCAACTAACGATGCACGAGTTGTAGTCAACTTCTTAAAACGTCTTTTTGCAAGGTTCGAAACACCGAAAGCTTTAATAAGTGATCGGGGTACTCAGTTTTGTAATAATCAACTTGAGAAAGTTCTCAAAAGATATGGAGTAACTCATAAACTCTCAACCGCTTATCATCCACAAACAATTGGACAAGTTGAAAATACCAACCGCGCATTAAAACATATTCTAGAGAAAATTGTAGGAGCAAATCCGAAGGAATGGTCCATGAAATTAGATGATGCACTTTGGGCTTTTCGAACAGCCTACAAAACTCCAATTGGCACCACACCTTTTAGACTCGTTTACAGAAAAGCATGTCACCTTCCAGTAGAAATTGAGCACAAAATATTTTGGGCTTTAAAGACATGTAAACTTGATTTGCATGAAGCTGGTCGTCTACGGTTAAGTCAACTAAACGAATTAGAAGAATTAAGACATGATGCATATAAAAATTCGTTAATCTATAAGGAAAGAACGAAGAAATGGCATGATAAAAGAATCAGAAGTTCAAAAGAATTTAAGGAAGGAGACCGGGTCCTTCTTTTCAATTCAAGATTCAAGCTATTTCCTGGAAAATTGAAATCAAAATGGTCTGGACCATTCATAGTCAAAAGAGTTTTCCCGTACGGAACAATAGAGTTGATAAATTCAAACGGGATTGAATTTATAGTTAATGGTCACAGAGTTAAACAGTATATTGATGGTTCGATAGAAGTTGACGATGAAGTTAATCACAATTTTGACACCACAGCTAACTAAGTGTGGGGAGATTCAAATGTTTTAAGGATAATATAATGATGTCTAGAGTTAGATGTTCTGTTTTCGTGTAGTTCTCGAGAATAGAATCCGATTGGTCTTTCCCTAGCAGACCCTAAAGAACTAGTCTTCTCCCCTCATTCTGAATTTTTTTTTTTTTAGGTTTTACAAGATGAAGAATTCCTTTGATTTGAACCATGGTCTATTACTACATGCTATGATTACTAAACGCAATAATAACAACCTCCCGAGTGAACTGGTGTCAGAGATAAGAGGCAAATGTGACCAAGTGAGAAAAGAACTCCGGAAAGATCATAACAAGATACATTTCGGTAAAGGAAAATCATTATCCGTAGTAAAAAGAAGAGCACGACACCTTGAAAGATGTCATAAATGCGGAAAATGGTCACACGAAGGAAAGTGTTCGAACAATCAGACATACTCCAATTCTGAGTTTGTTACTCTATGCAGAGAAGGACCGTTCACGTGCTTAGATGAAAAGTTATTGAATAATCGAGGTTACGCTTATGTAGCAATGGAAAACCAAATCGAACGACTCTCCTATGAGTCAACCAAAGCAGGTCTCTGAGAATTCCATCTAATAGGTAAGTTTGTATAGTTTTTATTTTTTTATTGCTTTTAACCTTTTGTTTTTAAACGCCGAATCTTTGGCTGTAAAGTATTAAATTGATATTCGGTAAAATTAGGTATAATAAACCGAAATTATTGATATCAGACAAAAATTTAATTCATCAACGCGAAATTCACCATTTACTCATAAGGTATAAATTATCTTTAATCAATCAATGTAAATTTTTCAAAAATTCGTCATGAGTAAAACTAGGTAATATAACCAAAATTATTTTACCCATAAGAGGGACGTATATTTTTGCTAATATTTGATTGATTAAAGTGGGAAAAAAGACCAAAAAGATTTTGATTTCTTTTACTTGTTTTTAAAATTAATATATAATTATATTATTTTAAATATAAGTTAATATAAATTTATAAAACTAATGTATATAAATATTAATATTTATATGAAATTAATATGCATTTTAAATTTAAGTTTTGTATGATTTTAAAAACAAAATTTACTTTATTTCATTAAGTTTAAAAAATGATTTCTAAAATTCGTCGTGAGTTAAAAACTAGGTCATGGAACTGAAATTGCTTTACCGGAGGGCGGGACGAAAAATTTTGTTATCATTATTTTAATATTATTGATCTAAAGTATACAAAAAAAATAAATAAATAAAACTTTTTTGATGTGGGGGTGGTATACCAACTTCAAAAATATGTATATATGTTTGTAGTTTATCTCATGTACAAAACAAGGTAAAACAGTGCACTTTCAAAGACTGACATTAAGTTCAGCAAAAAGGTACTAATTTTGACAACAAGACAAACATCATATGTGATATAACAAATGACGGAATGAACAAATGATGTGCACCAATTATCATTCGAACAAACAACACGTTTAACAAACTTGGTATTTTAATCATCTTTCTACGCTAATCACCCTCATAAATTTAAATTTTTACTGATTTCTTGCAAATGAGGGCATTGCAAGATCTTAAGTGTGGGAAGGGATTAAAATTCTTTCGGTTTAAACATTTGATTTATACACTTGGTTTAATTGCCAAATTTTTACAAAATTTGGAAAATTTTCAACTAAATGAATCCAAAATCATGTTTATACATATTTATGAACAATAAAACTCGGTATTAATACCGAAATTATTGTTACCTCGGAAACGACATAAATTGAGAAACAACCTAAAACGCTTGAGTTCATTTAAAATGGAATAAAAGATAATAAAAAGACAAAGAAATAAATAAATAAAAGCTAAGTGTGGGAAGAATTTGCCAAGTTATTTAAAATATATATCACATATTTTTGTACAGATTATTGCAGGTACTTTTGCTTTGAACGAAACTAATCAGTTTTACCCGGTATACTGTAATACATTTGAATGAAAAGATGGATCTACACGATGAATCAATTATATCATTAAAATGAAGCAAAGTCTTCATAAAAAGAAATGTGTTTCTTGATTTAGGTCAAGAAGTTGTCATCCAGACCAGTTGTAGAGTCAACAAAAAACCATGAAAAGTTTTCTAGAAAATCAGCTGGAAATCCACGGACCTCAACATTAAACAGGGTCGCCATGTGGTTAGACTTATCCTATCCATAAGAGAATCTGTCTCGTTAAATGGGGAGGGCGCCGTGTAAATTAGATTGATAATACTAATGAATCAGATCCCCAGAAAGGATAATCTCCTAAAAGATTAAAAATCAGCTTTTAAGCCTGATACTACTCAATCCTTGAGATTGACCTTAAAGATTGAGAATTACAAGCTCATGGAATTTGTTGATATCTAAACTCGAGCTTGAACGAGAAAATATTTTGATCAAAATTAAAACTGAATTGTTTTCTGAAAACCTATTTTCAATGCATTCATTACCATTGAACGTAAAATCCTGAGAATTCATCAGAATTCATTAGGTCGCCTGAACTAAATCGGGTGTCAACCATAAGAACGGTGGTTGAATAGCATGGTCGAAGACAGGACCTTGTGCCAGATCGAAAAATTATAGGGTGATCTTTACTATTGCTCCTACAAAGGATAGTAATTGCATCCGACACGTTTTTGAACCACGATCATCTCCATGTCATTAGACATTGCCTTAACAGTTGCTTGTTCATCACTTCCCTTTACAACCGGACGGTAGTTTACCAAAAGGTAATATACGCGACAAGTAAACTGGACGTGTTGCTTTCCTAATACAAGGTTAGCAAGTGGGTGACACAAAACCACAAGTTTTGAGCTAAAATATTAAAATATGAAACTCACAAAACCCACAAAAATATTTTGCAAACACCGGTGAAGGATTATTCCAGAAAACTTGTCTAGGGTAAAAGTTAGCATGAATTTTCAAAAGATCAAATGTTTTCATAAAGATCCAATTTCCTAAAGGATTTAAATTTTCATAGTCATGTGGGACTGTAAACTACAACATTACTATCATTGTTCATACCGCTGTATCAAAATCACTGATGTATAAAGTGTGAAGAATAAAGAAGTGATTCGAGTAATGTTATATTTCAAGTTCTATATAGCTTGAGGACAAGCAATGCTCAAGTGTGAGAATATTTATGATAATGCTAAAAACGAACACATATTTCATAGCATTATCATTCCAAAAAGACAAGCTGTTAGTTGCAATTGTTCTATTTCCAAGTAATAATCGTTTAAATAATAAAATGTGAAGACGGAAGACAGAAACAACGATTTGCAGACGCAAATGACCAGAATGCTCAAACGTACAAGTTACACTCCAAGTGATTCTATCTATTGATGAATAACGTCTAAAGATTGACAAGAGTACAAGCCGCGAAACGCAAAGTACTAGATATCAAAGCATACGAAAGGACGTTCGAAAATCAGGAACTGAGACATAAACCGAGCATCAACGTGCAAGTCAATGGAGCTAAAATTACAAGTCAAGTATGCACAAGAATATAATATAATATATAAATAATTCATAATAAGTATTATAATAAATAATAAAAAGTTGATAATTGAGCATAGTTAAAGGATCATAAGTGAAAATATTTCAATCAATAATTCAATTCAGTGAATTGAATTATCGTTAGCTACCTTTCTAGCTAACTTTCCACCTTGCTACAGTAATTCACTTTGCCTATAAAATGGAATTCACAGAGACAGCAAAAATCACCAATTCACACACCTCTTTCCTTTCTTTCTTTCCTCTGTAAAAAATATATATATTTATATATATAATATTAAGTTTAAGTTAAGATTAATAATAATTGGGTTATTGTAACGAATATTTTACGGGTTTTAAAGTCGAAACTCTGTCCGTGTAATACTACGCGATAAATAATCATTGTAAGTTATGTTCAACCTTTTTAAACTAATATCTCGTAACTAATTTATTATTATGCTTATTTGAGCCGAAGTAATCGTGATGTTAGACTAAATATTAAAGACGGGGTTATTGGATTTTGTACCATAATTAGGGTTTGGACAAAAGACCGACACTTATGGAAATTAGACTATGGACTATTAATGGACCTTATATTTATTTAACTGAATGACAGTTCGTTTATTTAATATAAAGATTTACAATTTAACGTATCTATAAATAACCACATACGCTCGATCGGACACGATGGGCGGGATATTTATAAATACTAATAATTTTTCATATGACCGGACACGGAGATGGATTATTAGTCAATGGACTCATTAAAACAGGGGTGGATTACATACAATGATAATTGGTGTAATTGTTAATAAAGTATTAAGACCTTGGATTACATACAGTCGATAACCTGGTGGAATTATTAACAAAGTATTAAAACATTGTTTCAGATTAAATCCCTAATTAGTTGGAATATTTGACTTCGGGTATAAGGGTTATTTGACGAGGACACTCGCACTTTATAATTATGACTGATGGATTATTATGGACAAAAACTAGATGGACATATCAAATAATCCAGGACAAAGGACAATTAACCCAGGGTAATAAATTGAAATCAAAACATCAAACATCATGATTACGGAAGTTTAAATAAGCATAATTATTTTATTTCATATCTCATCATACTTTTATTTATTGTCATTTAATTATCGCAATTTAATTATCGCAATTTAAATACTCGCAATTTTATTTATCGCAATTTTATTTATCATCATTTAAATACTATCATTTATTCTACGCACTTTAAATATCGTCATTTATTTTTAAGCTTTACTTTATTTGTATTTATTTATATTTTGCATTAAGTTTTACTTGTGACTTAAGTTAAAAAAAAAAAAACCGACAAACCGTTCATTAAACGGTAAACCCCCCCTTTTTATAATAATAATAATAATAATACTACATTGTATTATAGGCAATGTGGGACAAAAAGTGGGTAAAAATAATGCAATTCCCGTATTTGATTTTCAACAGCCATTTATCGCATTCTAGCTTTCGAACCTGGCCGAATTAGACAAAATTTATAAAACGGAAGTTCTAGAGCTATGTCATACGGATGTCTGGACACCTGGAATGCCTTAATCGGAGATGATATGAGTATGGTATGGCCAATAAACCGAATATGCAGCTTTTTCCAAGTTACTTGGTCGCCAAGTTGGTTCCATAAACGGCTCTGTAGCCGGCGGCTTTGGATGGGAAGCCGGCGGCTTAAGTTGATCTGGCCGGTGGCTTTATTTCTTAAGCCGACGGCTTCTGATGCTTTTCCAAGTTCTTCGATTTTTGGCTCTTTTCTAAAATATTCTCGAATTTCTTCACTTTAAAACTAAGCCGGCGGCTTCCATTGTTTCATGCCGGCAGCTTCATAGCCTTTTCTGCAACTTTTATCTGTTTTTATCTTGTTTTAACACATTTCTCAAACAAAACATTAAAAATACTTTTTTCCCGTTTTTACCCATTTTTGTGTGTTAAAATATTCAATTTGTCTTTAAAATACCAAGATAACTTCCTAAAATGTGTCTTAAAATATGTATAATTTTGGAGTTATCAAATCCCCACACTTAAGCTTTGCTTGTCCTCAAGCAAATAAAGATTTAAACATTTAAAAGTATACTCCCTTAGGCATTTTTATCAAACATAGTATTTCATTAGATGTTTTGACAATACTTTGGTTAATCTTGTGTTTTCAATCGAAAATTATCTTTAAAAATCTTTTGAAAGATTAACACTTATTTATGAATTTTACCTAGGTAATGTATCAAAAGAAATATTTAATGGGTAGTTTATATCGGAATTTAGTTTATCAAGGTGGTCATGACACGAGATATAAAATGGGTGTAAAAGCGGAAGCAAAATGCAAAGTTAAAAAGATGTTCTAATCATTAAAGTTTAGTTATTATTATAAGAACTAGTCTGAACCAGACCAAAGAGTACAAGTGGTCCTAATGTTCATTAATTCAGATTTATACAACAGTTGGTCATCATTGGACTCTTTTATTTTCTAACTAGACCTTTTATAAGTGTGTGGTTCTCATTTAAACTCTTTTCTCTCGCTCTCATCACTCCTTTTGGCATTCATTGGGCTCTTTTATTTTTCAATATTTTTTTTGCTTTTATGCTTAGCATTAGCTTCACATTTGACAATTATTTCTAAGTTGGCCCTTATTGGAACTCTTTTGCTACCTCAGTGGTCCATGCTTATTATGCCATATGGTAGTGACTATAAGTTTGTAATCATTTCACAATGTTTTGCGTTTACTTCCTATCTTAAACAAGTAGTCCGATCTCGAAGTTGAGAGTAGTTCTATTAGCTTTAAGATTAGATTGATGAAAAGACATAAGTTTGACTAAAAATTTATACTTCTAAAAATAGGGCTAGGAATGGGAATTTGGCTTAAATTGGTTATTCCTAAAAAGGTTAAGGTTTTTACGGTAACTATTTGTTTCTAGCATGCATACTGGGTGCTAACAACCTGGGTACCGGCTTAAATTGGTTTTAAAATAAAAGGCTAACAAATAAATAAAATTCTAGATATTTCTTTATCATTTACATTACCTTGATTTTAGGTATTTTATATTTATTTACAATTTATTCTATCTCAAAAAATTTCCATATAGAGAGTCAAAAACTAGTTACTTTTAAGGGTATGAATTATTAATAAAAAAAGCAATAATTATTTATAATGTAGGACAAACAAAAAATCAAGTGTGATTTTTAAACCATAAAAACCTCATTGTATTAGTATTTCCTTAACATCTTTCAAAAAAATATCTTAGGTTTTTAATTAAGTGAAGAATTCACCCCTCCCCCACACTTATTTCATGCTCTGTCCTCAATAGCATAAAATCAGACTTACAAAAATGTAGGAAAGATAAATAATAGTAAATAGGGAGAAGAATGATGTTACTCAGAAGTAAATTGTAGTTACAGGATAGTTGCAGCAGTTGAATTTGAAGAACACGCGCCCAATCACTCCATTTATTCAAATAATCAATAATAAATACGTTCTTCTTTATTAACGATTCATAAGCTTGAGTCCCCATTTAAATTTTTCCTTAGTGGAGTTTAACTTCCCCCACACTTATCGAGCGACATATAAAATCGGTGGAAAACGTTCCACGAATTAGTAACGTTAACCAGTCATTAACACCTCGGGTTGTAAAGATATATTTAATTTGCTGTTTGTTCAAAATTTTGAAATTAACCCGAGTGTCAATAAATATTTTTCCATTGTGTAAGTCTTGCAGCAATAGGTTTGTTTTTGTAGCGGGTTCTTGCCAAAACGAGTCTTTAAAATCTATCGGATTTATACATATTTAAAGTGGTGTATCTGGTATAAGTTCTTTTTTAGTAAATATTTCAAACAATTCATCATCGGATTCATCATTGATGTTGACCTTCATAAACTTGTCAAACTCGGCATCTAGATCTTCATCCATAATACGTATAGGTGTGAAATCCCCCGTGTCTACATTCATTAATTCCCGAAAGTCTTCCTCAAGAGAAGAATTAATGTCATATAACCTTAAAATTGGAGCAGTTTCCACTAACCTAGTGTTTTCTAGCAACTTTTCCACCTCGACTTTGAAATACAAATCCTCATCTTCATCATCCGAAGAATCCCATTTTATTGGATGAAACTCATCATCGTCCTCTGTATCTGAAATGTCCCAATCTATACATGTTGGTTCCTCATCTAAAATCTCATCCTTAAATGGTGAGGCTACTAGCATAGGTGGTGGAGTGGTAGGTGGTGGACTTATGGGTTGTGGAATTGGTATAGACTCTGTCACACTTAATTATTCTAGGTATGAATCGGTATGTAGTTTTGTAGTAGGTGGGGTACTTAAATGGTTTACGTCAGGATTTTTGCAACATTGTAAAGATCCATAAAAACACGGGCAAAATTCCTCGGCTAACATCCTCTCTTCTATCGACATGTTTCTAATACTTACCCCAAAACCCTCTACTTCTTCTTTGACTGGTTCGAATTCCTCATTAACCAACTCTTCCTGATCATTAGTCCAATAATACGCATTGGAACGATATGGTGTGACAGTTATCGTATGTTGAGTTTGAACATTTTCTTCCTTTTTCTTTACTTGTCTCATGCATTCATTCCATTCTAATATCGATTGTATTTATTTTTGTGAAAACGGAGCAGCCTTATATTCAGCTTTATTTTCGTTAATAAAGTCTCTAGCCATTTCCATAAAAGTTCAATCTTCTTTTCTCTTTATTGGCTGTTTCATATTTTTAAATAAGATTTTAGATTTTAGAAAGGAGATTTTAATTATAGGAGGAAATAAGATTTGAATGATAAAATAATTTAACTAAATAGATTAAATTTTAAGTAATAAAATATAAATAACTTATAAATAAATTAAATAACAACTTTTATCGCATAACGACGAATAATCAAACGTAAATCAGCCTATTGAATCTTTCAATACTTAAGTGACCATCAGCGTCTAGGTTCTAGTAGGAGTTTTTAAATCGGAACCCCAGCAACCCTCCCCTTAAGGAAGACCGTCATCACTTGTTTTCAAGAAATATCAATAACCAAAATATATTTAATTTCCGTATTTACCGCGCTCCCTGGCAGCGGCACCAAAAAGTTGATGCGTCAAAAGTGTGTGCAGTAGTGTTTAATTTTCTTTTCAACTTTTAAATTTATAAAACCTTTTTTTTACTTTTAACACCCTAACGAGAAACAAGACCCGGTCAGATGTAGTATTTTAGGTTATCATCCCAAGAGAGCGTGAAAGCAGATAAGAGTTGTTTTATTATATAGCTTAGCTCTTATTGAAGAACTAAAGATAGATTTTTATGTGTTTTAGGGTTATAGATTCTTATCTCTTAGGAAAGAGACGATTGAAGATAAGTTTTCAAGGAATTAAATAACTAAATATAAAGCAAGAATTTAAAGACTAAAAATAAACAATTATAAATATAAGCAGTTACATGAACGAATAACTCATACGAGAATCATATTAGGCAAGTTTCATGACTTATATTAACACAAGACAAAATAATAATCATAGACCAATCATTATGTGATGCCCCGTACAAAATCAATATGTACGGATCATCAACAACAGGTTCTTTACACGGTACAATACTACATGCTGTTTTAAAACAAGTTTTGCATTCATGAAAAGGTAACGTCTTTACCAACGTCAAATGTTTTACAAAGATAACGTGCTTCTATGAATAGAAAGCATTAACATAAGTACGTGACACAAAGGTCATTAAAAAGCCATTGTTCAAATGTAACATAAGTTGTGAATGCAAGTAAAAGTTCCATGATTGAGACATCTCTAAGTAATGCAGCGGAAGTCTAACACAACGAGTCTGTAACAGTAAGTCTATAACACCAAGACTGTAATAGCAAGTCTAACAGCAGAAGCAACAACGTCTAAGCAACTGAGAAATACATGCTTAAAAAGTCAACACGAATGTTGGTGAGCTATAGTTTGTTTGTAATCAGTAATGTAATGTAGACCACTAGATTTCAGTGCTTCAACCAGCATTTCAAAATAGTATAATAAAGTAATAGCTTATCCGTGGGCACCCGGTAACTAACTTAACGTAAAATAAATATCACCCCCTAAAAGTACACTTGGCGAGTGCGTATGTCCTCGAAGTATTAAACACCCGTTAATGCTAGTGCGACTAGCCCGAGTGGAGATGTCAAACCTTATGGATCCATATCTAATATTTTCATTCACCGGTTCAAAAACCAATGATTAAACGTTACCATGCTAAGGGGAATCTTTGTGCCATTATATCACTGATGTACGTAGAGGTGTATACGAAATAGTTATATTTTTATTACGAAATACTACAAAATATGACACAAGTTTTATATATTTATTTACAGATGGGATATACCTAAACCTTGCTATAACACTATAGGCAGTGTACCTAATCGTAGAGTAGTATAGTTTTTAGTAAGTCCGGTTCGTTTCACAGGGAGACGGTTACACTATATTTTTATATAACTATATTTGTACAAAATATATATAAATAATATATAATAATATATAAAAGGGGGTTTACCGTTTAATGACCGGTTTGTCGATTTTAAAACTTAAGCGTAAATATAAATTACGATAATTAAAGTGCGTAAAATAAATGAAAATAAATAAAAGGACAGTAAATAAAAGTACGAGGAAATATAAAATAAAATAATTATGCTTATTTAAACTTCCGTAACCATGATGTTTGACGTTTTAATTTTAATTAATTATCCTGGGTAATTGTCCTTTGTCCTGGATGTATTTGAAACCTATCTAGTTTTTATCTATAATAGTTCATCGGTCATAATTATAAACTGCTCGGCAAATTTAACCTTATACCCGAAGTCAAATATTCCAATTAATTGGGGATTCGAACTGTAACAAGCTCTTAATACTTTGTTTAATGAATACACCAGGTTATCGACTGTGTGTAATCCAAGGTTTTAATACTTTGTTAACAATTACACCAATTACCCTTGAATGTAATTCACCCCTATTTTAATGAGTCCATTGACTATTAATTCATCCCCGTGTCCGGTCAAATGAACAATAATTTGTATTTATAAATATCCTGCCCATCGTGTCCGATTAAGCGTATGTGGTTATATATAGATACGTCAAATCATAACCTTTATATTAAATTAACGAGGTATCGTTAATTTAATATAAAGCCCATTAATAGCCCATAGTCTAATTTCCACAAGTGTCGTTCTTTTGTCCAAACCCCAATTATGGTCCAAAGCCCAATTACCCCATCTTAATATTTAGCCCAACATCACGATTACTTTAGCTCAAATAAGCATAATAATAACTTAAGTACGAGACATTAATTTAAAAAGGAGAACATAGCTTACATTGATTATTTATCGTGTAGTGTTACACGGACAGAACTTCGACTTCAAAACCCGTAAAATAACATTTACATTACCCAAACTAACTAATATAAAACTATCCTATACTATATATATATATATATATATATATATATATATATATATATATATATATATATATATATATATATATATATTATATATATTTATTATATATTACAGAGGAGAGATTGAAAATGGTGTGTAGAACTCGTCCCACAAACTGCCTTTATATAGCAATGTGGCCAGCTACAGGCTTCCATGCGATCGCATGGATTTTGGTCATGCTGGCCATGCGATCGCATGGCCCAGTTTTCCAGCTCAGGATCCTTTGTCTCATAGCTTGTCCACATGATATAATATATATTTATAATATATAAATAATTTATATAATTATTTATATATTATATTTTATTCTTGTGCATAGTTGACTTGTAATTTTTGGTCTGTTGCGTCGCGCATTGATACTCGGTTCATGTCTCGGTTCCGGATTTTCGAACGCCTTTTCGTACGATTTAATATCTTGTACTTTGCGTCTTGCAATTTGTAATTTGCACAAAAAAATATTTTCCTTAACTCCCAAAATCCGTGCAAGTCTTTTAACTCAATTTGTGGGTTGTGTGGGTTTCAGATTTGAAAATTTTAGCTCAACACTTACGGTTTTGTGTTACCCACTTGCTAACCTTGTATTTGGAAAGCAACACGTCCAGTTTTCTTGCCCCGTATATTACCTTTCGGCAAACTACCGTCCGATTGTAAAGGAAAGCGATGAGCAAGCAACTGTTAAGGCGATGTCTAATGACATGCAGATGTTCATGGTCTACAACGTGTCGGATGCAATTACTATCCTTTGTAGGAGCAATAGTAAATATCACCCTATATTTTTTTTTTATTTTTTTTTTGGTCTGGCACAAGGTCCTGTCTTCGACCATGCTATGCAACCACCGTTCTTACAGTTGACACTCGATTTAGTTCAGGTGACCTAATGAATTCCAGGTGAATTCCTGGGATTTTACGTTCAATGGTAATGAACGCATTGAAAATAGGTTTTCAGAAAACAAATCGGTTTTAATTTGATCATAATATTTTCTCGTTCAAGCTCGAGTTTAGATTTCATCGAATTCCATGAGTTTGTAATTCTCAATCTTTATGGTCAATCTCAAGGATTGAGTAATATCAGGCTTAAAAGCTGATTTTTAATCTTTTAGGAGATTATCCTTTCTGGAGGTCTGATTCATTAGTCTTATCAAGCTAATTTGCACGGCGCCCTCCCCATTTTACGAGACAGATCCTCTCATGGTTAGGATAAGTCTGACTACTTGGTGACCCTGTTTGATGCTGAGGTCCGTGGATTTCCTGCTGATTTTAGAGATGATTTTTCTAGATTTTTCGTCAACCTACAGCTGGTCTGGACGACAACTTCTTGACCTAAATCAAGAAGCGCATGTCATTTTCGGAAGACTTTACTTCCTTTTAATGATGGAATTGATTCATCGTGTAGATCCATCTTTTCTTTCAAATAAACTGGGTAAAGCGGTTAATTTAGTCCAAAAAGTACCTGCAATAACTTTACAGAAACATGTGATAGATAGTTTTTAATTGAATAACTTGGTACATTCTCCCCACACTTGGCTTTTTTCATGCGTCTTTTTATATCTTAATAAATAAATTCAAGCGTTTTAGTTGTTTCTCAATTTATGTCCTTTTCGAGGTAACAATAACTTCGGTATTAACACCTAGTTTTATCGTTCATAAATATATATAAACATGATTTTGAATTCGTTTAGTTGAAATTTTTTCAAATTTTCACAAAATTTGGCAAATAAACCAAGTGCAAACCCGAGAGAATTTATAACCCTTCCCCACACTTGAGATCATGCAATGCCCTCATTTGCATGAAATCAGACTATAATTATAAATTCATGAGGGTGATTAGTGTAGAAAAGTGATTAAAAATACCCAGTTTGTAATTACAAAGCTCGTCGAATGATAGATGGTGCACCTCATCGTTCATCCCTTCTTGTTTTATCACACATGTTTTTTTTCTTCAAAAACGACTGCTTTTCTGAGCTGTTTGTTAATATTTGAAAATGCGTCTTTTACCCTTACTTATTATGCATGTTTATTAACGAGTTATGCACTAACCCGAACCCCTAATTTAACATTAAGTGAGGTTAGACTTCCCCACACTTAGCTGATGATATGTGAAGTCGGTAGAATAAGTTCCACAAATTAGAATAGTGAGCCAGTTATTTATATCTCGGGTGGTGTATGATATATCAATGGGTTTAAAGTTTAGACTCACCCGATTGTCACTACTTAATTCTTTTTTAAGTATAGCGTTTAGTAAATGGATATGTCTCTTTTCTGGTTCTTGGTCAAATGGATAGATATACAACGACATACATATTATAGGGTGGACAATTCCTAACATTTCCTTTCTTTTATTCTCGGGATCAAAGTTTTCACCTCTATTACCCAATTGGGTAAAATTCGAGGTGTCATTATCTATTACAGCTCGTAGTTCATCTTCGGTAGATGACTCGTCTATTGAGAATATTGGGTTGGAAGGTTGTGGCTGGATTGTGAAAGGACCCGTTCATGTACATTATAAAGGATTCACAATAGTTGATTACATTGCGAGGTATTTGATCTCTATATGATACATTTTACAAACATTGCATTCGTTTTTAAAAGACAAACTTTCTTTACATCGAAAATTGACAGGCATGCATACCATTTCATAATATCCACTATCCAACTATAAATTGATTTAATAATAATCTTTGATGAACTCAATGACTCGAATGTAACGTTCTTCGAAATATGCTATGAAAGACTCCAAGTAATATCTTTAAAATGAGCAAATGCACAGCGGAAGATTTCTTTAACACCTGAGAATAAACATGCTTTAAAGTGTCAACCAAAAGGTTGGTGAGTTCATTAGTTTATCATAATCATTTATTTCCATCATTTTAATAGACCACAAGAATTTCATTTCCAGTTCTCATAAATATACGTCCCATGCATAGAGACAAAAATAATCATTCATATGGTGAACACCTGGTAACCGACATTAACTAGATACATATAAGAATATCCCCTATCATTCTGGGATCCTCCTTCGGACATTATATAAATTTCGAAGTACTAAAGTATCCGGTACTTTGGATGAGGTTTGTTAGGCCCAATAGATCTATCTTTAGGATTCGCGTCAATTAGGGTGTCTGTTCCCTAATTCTTAGATTACCAGACTTTAATAAAAAGGGGCATATTCGATTTCGATAATTCAACCATAGAATGTAGTTTCAATTACTTGTGTCTATTTCGTCAAGCATTTATAAAAGCGCATGTATTCTCAGTCCCAAAAATATAAAGGGTAAAAAGGCAAATGAAACTCACCATATGGTATTTCGTAGAAAAAATACATATAACGTCATTGAACAAGTGCAAGGTTGGCCTCGGATTCACGAACCTAAATTAATTATATATATTTATGTGTTGGTCAATATTTGTCTAACAAATTAGGTCAAGTCATAGTGTACCACAATTCTAATGCTCGAGACTAATATGCAAAAGTCAACAAAAGTAAATTTGACTCAAAATAATTTCCAAAAATCTATACATGATTAATATATAGTTTAAATATCGTCGTTTTATATTTTTAAATATTTTTAAAAGATTTATTAGAGTAAATAATATAATTTATTTATTAATAAATAAAATTTTATATTAAATTTATATAATAAAATATACTTTTATATATATTAAGTAATAAAATTTATAGGGTTCATTTAATATCATAAAAATAATATGATAAGTATTATTAAAGTAAGTTATTACACGTAGTAAAATATGTTTGTAATCGCATATTTATTTGATAAAATAATATCTATAATGATAGTAAGTAAAAGTTGTATTATTTTGTAATAATAATTATTATTATAAAAATATCAATATTTATAATTAATAAGATGACATTATGATAAAACGATAATTCTAATTATGATAACTTTAATATTTACGATAATTTTTAATATTATCTTTAAAATAATAATTCTATTTAAAATAATAATAATAATGATATTTTATAGTAACAATGACATTTCTATTAAAATGATAATTTTTGTTAAAATGATAGTTTTAATACTAATGACACTTTTAATAAAAATAGTAATGATAAAAATAATAAGAACGATAATTTTATCTAAATCAATATCTTATAATATTTTAATTTCATCATGATACTCTTACTCATTATTTCCTAATCGTTTCGTTTAATAGCTTTTAATCTTCTTTTATTATCGTGTTCATAATAATGATAATAATAGTAATCAAAATAATTAGGTGTTACAAATATTTTTTATTTACACTAATATTAATAATAATAGTCACTATAACATTATTAACGATAATACTAATAATTATCTTAATGATAATATAGTAATAATAATAATAACAATAACAATAACCATTTTTAAATAATGATATATATATTAATAATGATAATAATAATAATACTAATAATAATAATAATAATAATAATTGGATAACAATAATAATAATAATACTAATTATAACTTTAACGATAATAACGATAGTAATAATAAAAAAATAACAATTTTTAATGATAAATCCCTTTTATTGATAAAGATAATAATAATGATAATAATAAGATAAAACTAGAACGACGATAAAAACGACGATAATAATAATCATTTTTAATAAAAATATCGAAAATTCAATTGATTATAACTTCTAATCCGTTCATCGAAACCATTCGATATCTAAAGGAAAAGTTCTTAATTTTTCGCTAGCTTTTCAAGGACATGCATATCTTATACCTTATCTCAACCGCAAGTGTAACTAATTCAAGATTCAACCTAACTTGTCTAAGGGCAATATCAAAAGTACAAGCATGCATAATCCTAAATACTGGAGCACTAGTCAGGGATACACTATTAGTATGTAAAAGTTAAATTATGAGTACTCACGTATCAATATTGAGATTCAATATTGCAGGAAAGGTACGTAGACGCAACGGAAATGATAAACACTATATTGACCTCACGAGCATACCCATGAACCATAATCAATCACCTCCATAGCTATAACTCATAATTTCCTTAATCCTATCCTACTCGAAAAAAAATTCGAAATCACTCGAACAGCACTCCGTCGTAATATTTTATGTATACTAATAATATCTTGAAATAATACAGAGTACATATATATATGTAAATCGATTGAGAGAGTTTAGAGAAAAATATTTTCAAGTTTCTATGAAATAATGAAACCTATTGAATTCTATTTATAATAGATTTTTGAATTATTAAAGTGAATTATTAAAGTGTGAATTATTAAAGTGAATTATTAAAGTATGAATTATTAAAGTGAATTATTAAAGTATGAATTATTAAAGTGAATTATTAAAGTATGAATTATTAAAGTGAATTATTAAAGTTAAAGTAAAGTAAAAATAAAGTAAAGGTAAAGTTTAAGTATAGTAAAAGTATAAAACTATGTACGTATAATACGCGTATAAATATATATACTATTAATTTAAATCGTTATATATATATTTAATAAAATAAAATAAAAATATCGTTATCTTTATCATACTAGTTAAGTAATGAGTTGTCAAAAGTGGTTCTAGATATTTATAAAAGTTATATACGTTTTAATAATAAAGTTCTTTTTAAACTGAAAACATTTTTGTACGTTTGAAACTAAATAGATCAATCGAGTCTTTATGAGATTCAATCTTCCACTATCCTTTGTCTAGTTCTCAATGATTGATAATTTGTTCTTATTTATAAATCACTTTACCATTTTCCGAATATTGTTAAAATGGAAAGATTTCTCAAATCAATTTGGGCCTTTCAACAGAGACTTGTAATCATAATTCAATATATCTGATAATTCAATCATTTGATCTTATCTTCTAATTCCATTGATAAACATTTTGAAACCGATACAATCATATAAAGTATTTAAACTAATATTTTGTTTACGTTTCAAGTTATAATATATATACACATATACATATATAATCATATTCGTTTAATGGTTCGTGAATCGTTGGAACTTGGTCGAGGTTGAATGAATGTATGAACATAGTTTAAAATTCTTGAAATTTAACTTAACAAATATTGCTTATCGTGTCAGAAACATATAAAGATTAAAGTTTAAATTTGGTTGGAAATTTCCGGTGTCGGAAACATATAAAGATTAAAGTTTAAATTTGGTTGGAAATTTCCGGGTTGTCACAGATTGAAGCAAATTCTTCTCCATTAACGGTCCTTATCGGTTCCTCCACTTTGGTCTCGGGGGTAAAATTTTCAACGTTATCGTTTTCCCAAGAGTAGCAATTTGTCACCCTTACTTCTTCTTCATCCATTGATGGATCGATGATTTCGTCGGTAGAGGCTAATGTGTCGATATGTTGTGAAATTGGTAAGACTGAATAAAAATTATCATCGGGATAGTTGGTGATTTCGGAGCTCTCGAATTCATCAAAATTCGATGATATGAGATTTTATTGAACACGACTCCTCAGATCAACAGGTGTGTAATCTGATAGAGTTTCAGCTTGCCGATTTACAAACTCTCTCATTTGTTCATTTTGAGCATCAAGTTCTTCGAGTTTGATTTTCATATAATCTAAAGAATTTTCAGGCACATAATTTTCCTCGTCTTCTGGTTGTTGAGTTTGGATATATTCTTGGGAATAGTCCCAATTAGAATTGTATTCTTCATAATCCTTCCATTCAGGTTCTATGGGTGCATAATTTTCCATAGGAATGTAATAGTAACATTCCCATGTTGAGTGATAATCTTCACAGATTTCACAACCAGTTATTGTTTCGTCATTCGTGATCCAAGATTGACCGAACAAATTTTCATCAACACTCGTTTGAGAGTATTGATTTAATTGATTTCGGATGTCATAAAGAGTTTCCAAAATATTCTCGAGATTTTCCATAATGCGCTTATTACCAAATTTTAGCTACAATGTGGTGCATTTACTTAATTATCCTATTAGTTATAAAAATAAAAATTATATAAGTTATCAAATTAATAGACTTTTCTGCTTTTGCCCACGTTTCGAATAGCCAATAGATGCAGCAGGGAGCCAGAACCCTTTAAATCGGAAGCTCACAACTCAGCCACTAACAAATCCAACTATTACTACGAAGCAGAAAATTTGGATGTCTATCAATTTAACCGCTTAAAATAATTTTTCGTTTGGAAAGTAAAAATCTATGTCCTAAAAACTAGCGTGTCCAGAAATAAGAAAGAAAAAGATTACGCGTCGAAAAACGTAAAAAAATAAAAATAAAAAAGAAAAACCTCGAAACTTAAAAGTCTAAAAACTAAATCTAAAAAGTTGCGCCTAAAGGTCTAAAGGTAAATGCAATTTTATTCGGAAAACGGCAATTACTTATAAGGCACTAAAAAAATTAAAGCGAAAAACGGCGTCGCAAAATTCTAAAGCGCCTAAATCTTAATTCTAAAGAAAAAGCACTTAAAGAATTTTACGGCAAAGCCTAAAAATCTAGAAATATATAATAACTACGGCAAAAAATAAGTTTAAAACTAATTACGAACGATAAATATACAAATATTTAAAAAAATACAATTTATAAAAAGCGACAAAATATGATAAAATTACTTATTTTTATAAAAATATTATTTTTATATTATTATTTATTAATACAAATTTAATTGAAACTTAAAAACTAATTAAAATAACTAAATTAATTAAACTAATTAATAATAATAATAATTAAATCTAACCCTAAATGATTTTTAAATTATAAAAATTAAACCCTAATTCAGCATTAAATACTTACCAGGTTCAGCTGTCAGATTTCCGTTTTTTTAAATACGATCGCATGGGCCTGGTTTCCATTTTTTTTTTAATTTATATTGTTTTTCTAAAAATATATATAAATATATTTATACAAAAATGGATTAAAAATATAGCGTTTCGCCGATTCCCCGGCAGCGGTACTAAAAACTTGATGTGCGTAGAGTAGTATAGTTTTTAGTAAGTCCGGTTCGTTCCACAGGGAGACGGTTACACTATATTTTTATATAACTATATTTGTACAAAATATATATAAATAATATATAATAATATATAAAAGGGGGTTTACCGTTTAATGACCGGTTTGTCGATTTTAAAACTTAAGCGTAAATATAAATGACGATAATTAAAGTGCGCAAAATAAATGACAATAAATAAAAGGAAAGTAAATAAAAGTACGAGGAAATATAAAATAAAATAATTATGCTTATTTAAACTTCCGTAACCATGATGTTTGACGTTTTAATTTTAATTAATTATCCTGGGTAATTGTCCTTTGTCCTGGATGTATTTGAAACCTATCTGGTTTTTGTCCATAATAGTTCATCGGTCATAATTATAAACTGCTCGGCAAATTTAACCTTATACCCGAAGTCAAATATTCCAATTAATTGGGGATTCGAACTGTAACAAGGTCTTAATACTTTGTTTAATGAATACACCAGGTTATCGACTGTGTGTAATCCAAGGTTTTAATACTTTGTTAACAATTACACCAATTACCCTTGAATGTAATCCACCCCTGTTTTAATGAGTCCATTGACTATTAATTCATCCTCGTGTCCGGTCAAATGAACAATAATTTGTATTTATAAATATCCTGCCCATCGTGTCCGATTAAGCGTATGTGGTTATATATAGATACGTCAAATCATAACCTTTATATTAAATTAACGAGGTATCGTTAATTTAATATAAAGCCCATTAATAGCCCATAGTCTAATTTTCACAAGTGTCGTTCTTTTGTCCAAACCCCAGTTATGGTCCAAAGCCCAATTACCCCATCTTAATATTTAGCCCAATATCACGATTACTTCGGCTCAAATAAGCATAATAATAACTTAAGTACGAGACATTAATTTAAAAAGGAGAACATAGCTTACATTGATTATTTATCGCGTAGTGTTACACGGACAGAACTTCGACTTCAAAACCTGTAAAATAACATTTACATTACCCAAACTAACTAATATAAAACTATCCTATAATATATATATATATATATATATATATATATATATATATATATATATATATATATATATATATATATATATATATATATATATATATATATATTATTATATATTACAGAGGAGAGATTGAAAATGGTGTGTAGAACTCGTCCCACAAACTGCCTTTATATAGCAATGTAGCCAGCTACAGGCTTCCATGCGATCGCATGGATTTTGGTCATGCTAGCCATGCGATCGCATGGCCCAGTTTTCCAGCTCAGGATCCTTTGTCTCATAGCTTGTCGACATGATATAATATATATTTATAATATATAAATAATTTATATAATTATTTATATATTATATTTTATTCTTGTGCATAGTTAACTTTTAATTTTTGGTCCGTTGCGTCGCGCATTGATACTCGGTTCATGTCTCGGTTCCGGATTTTCGAACGCCTTTTTGTACGATTTAATATCTTGTACTTTGCGTTTTGCAATTTGTAATTTGCACAAAAAATTATTTTCCTTAACTCCCAAAATCCGCGCAAGTCTTTTAACTCAATTTTTGGGACGCTTTTGAGTGCACTATGGCTTTAAGGACCCTTTTTTAGTTTTATGACGCTTTTTCTTCAATTCTTTAATCTTCGTGCTTTTCGTTTCGTAACTTGTACTCTTGTCAATTTTAGACGTTTCTCATCATTAATTTGAACCACTTGAATTGTATCTTGTACATTTGAGCTTTTTGGACATTTGCGTTTTCAAATCGTCGTTTTCGCCTTTTGTCTTCGCACTTATTTAATATAAACGATTACAACTTAAAATAGGACAATTACAACTAAATAATTTACATATTGGGAGGATATTGCTACTAAATATATGTTCATTTGGAGCACTATCAAATATCCCCATACTTGAACGTTGCTTGTCCTCAAGCAATACAGAACTTGAAATTAAATTACACGAATCACTTCTTTATTCTTCACACTTTATACATCAGTGATTTTGATACGGTGGTATAAACAATGATAGTAACATTTGTGGTTTACAGTCCCACATGACTATAAAAATTTAGATCCTTTAGAAAATTGGATCTTTATGAAAACTTTTGATCTTTTGAAAAATTAAGCTAGATTTTACCCTAGACAAGTTTTCCGGAATAACCCTTCACCGGTGTTTGCAAAATGATTTTGTGGGTTGTGTGGGTTTCAGATTTGAAAATTTTAGCTCAACACTTGCGATTTTGTGTTTCCCACTTGCTAACCTTGTATTTGGAAAGCAACACGTCCAGTTTACTTGTCCCGTATATTACCTTTCGGCAAACTACCGTCCGATTGTAAAGGAAAGCAATGAACAAACAACTGTTAAGGCGATGTCTAATGACATGCAGATGTTCATGGTCTACAACGTGTCGGATGCAATTACTATCCTTTGTAGGAGCAATAGTAAAGATCACCCTATAATTTATTTTTTTATTTTTTTTTGGTCTGGCACAAGGTCCTGTCTTCGACCATGCTATGCAACCACCGTTCTTACAGTTGACACCCGATTTGGTTCAGGTGACCTAATGAATTCCAGGTGAATTCCTAGGATTTTACATTCAATTGTAATGAACGCATTGAAAATAGGTTTTCAGAAAACAAATCGGTTTTAATTTGTTCAAAATATTTTCTCTTTCAAGCTCGAGTTTAGATTTCATCGAATTCCATGAGTTTGTAATTCTCAATCTTTAAGGTCAATCTCAAGGATTGAGTAATATCAGGCTTAAAAGCTAATTTTTAATCTTTTAGGAGATTATCCATTCTGGGGGTCTGATTTATTAGTCTTATCAAGCTAATTTGCACGGCGCCCTCTCCATTTTGGGTGTATAAAAGTAAGAATAGGTATTATGCTATTAATTAAGTCTCTTGTCCTAAGAGATCAATAAATTGATTTCGTTACTTGCTAACATGAATATGTCATCCGAATATATACCCACAAAAGGAAAGATGATGTTTTTAGCCTTACAGGCATCTTCAGTAATCTGGATGCATGAAATACATCATGAATGTTACTAAACCCATCTAAAACATTGAGCGCTTATGTCGCAATACAAAGCTGACAGATAGAATGGAAAACATGGTGATCACAACATATTGCGTGTGTACTTATCCTTGGATGGAATGAAAGCACAGTTCCATAATGTAACTATATCCTTTCAGTTACATGTTGAAGTTAGGAATAACATCGACTAGAACAACATATAGTTGCAACCAACGAAAGAAGAAATATATAGAGTAACCACATTAGCGTTATAGACGTTTTAAGCAGTCCCTTCCAGGAGGATAACAAGATTCATGGATTCTTAAGGTATTTTATATTACATTTTCGAAAGAAAATCGCACGAAAGGTGTGATCTTGGAACGAGAGTGGACTCTTCGAGCGGGTTGTTCTGAATTTATCCTTATACTTAAGGGGGATGCACGGATGAGAAGCTATGTGAACCCTAGGTCATAAAGAATGGTTACTCCCAAAAGAATCTCACTTCAAAAGTGATTTCTTGTACCTCAATATACTGATTCATAGAGATGATGTTGACGAGGGTATCGCAATTAGCCGTGAAATATTGAGAGTAGAAACCTACCTAGTGCCTTTCCTACAATGAGGTGACCACTGAGTGTACCCCAGAAAACTAATATATCGGCCCGCGTTTTTGTCATGTCTAACCTTAAAAGGAACATTTTATGAGCGCAAAGACTTCCTAACAAATTTTATAAAACTGCCATCCAAAGTGGCTCAAAAGTTTTTAACAAAGATCTTAATGGTAAGTTTCATCCCTAACGGAGGGCGAGAAGGAGTGTGGTCCATACATGGTGTAGTCTAATACGAAAACCTTTAATAAATTCAACCAAGAAAGTTTTGAAAAACCTTTAAACGTTTGATGTGACAACGTAAACAAAACGAAACTCTTAGTAAATTTTGAAGTATGTACACGTGTACCATTTTGCACAAAACTATTTGTCTTAAGTTAAACAACTCAATAAAGGAGCAATTTTTAAATAATTTGAAGGTATAACTTAGTACGTACTAACCAAAATAAGTAAAGGTAAATTTATTAGCTTAACTATATACATACATATATGATTTTATAAATCGCATAAGTCTTGTGAGGACCGCACAAATAAACAACGTGTAAAAATTTTGATAAACATAGTTTTTCGTATTTCAGAGGTTACGAGTTGAAAAAGATCGAGTGAAAAATCTTTGAATCATCGGGTGACATGTTACTAGGTAATGAAAACTAATAAATTAAATGTAGTTTTGATAACATAAGTCTTTGGGCCAAAAATGTTCACGTGCGAAGCCGTTGCTAAAAAGTGAGATATGAACGATAGAGCATGAGAATGAGAAGTTAATCGTTTCTTGACTTTGCAAAAAGCCACACAGGTTATGACTAATATTAAAGTCGAAATACCGATGGTATTAATATCACTAAATGAGAATCCCCTGGAATAAGTCAGGGCTTAGAGTTATGTAAGAAAAAGCATCGTTCCAACAGGTGTGGAAAATAAGATCCTTGGGGTAACGCAATAATTTTGAATGGTTTAAGTGTTAGTGGATGCCCGAAGGCTCTGCATAACGTGGTAGTGAGTGCCTTTATCACACACACACACACACACACACACACATAAATCTCTCGATTTCGACGGTCGTAATGAGACGACCCGTCCTAATCCATCAGGACGAATACATTACATTTGGTTACATCGCGAGGTACTTGACCTCTATATGATACATTTTACAAACATTGCATTCATTTTTAAAAGACAAACTTTCATTACATCGAAAGTTGACGGCATGCATACCATTTCATAATATATCCAACTATAATTGAGTTAATAATAATCTTGATGAACTCAACGACTCGAATGCAACGTCTTTTGAAATATGTCATGAATGACTCCAAGTAATATCTCTAAAATGAGCAAATGCACATCGGAAGATTTCTTTCGTACCTGAGAATAAAAATGCTTTCAAGTGTCTACCAAAAGGTTGGTGAGTTCATTAGTTTATCATAAATAATCATTTCATAATTTTAATAGACCACAAGATTTGATATTTCCATTTCTCATAAACATACGTCCCATGCATAGAGACAAAAATCATTCATATGGATTGAACACCTGGTAACCGACATTAACAAGATGCATATAAGAATATCCCCTATCATTCCGGGACATCCATCGGACATGATAAAATAACATCGAAGTACTAAAGCATCCGCTACAATGGATAGGGTTTGTTAGGCCCAATAGATCTATCTTTAGGATTCGCGTCAATTAGTAGACTGGTTTACTAATTCTTAGGCTACCAAGCAAAAGGGGCATATTCGGCTTCGATTATTCAACCATATAATGTAGTTTCAATTACTTGTGTCTATTTCGTAAAACATTTATAAAAGCGCATGTATTCTCAGTCCCAAAAATATATATATTGCAAAAGCATTTAAAAGGGGAGTAATGAAACTCACAATACGATATTTTGTAGTAAAAATATGCATACGACGATACTGAACAATGCAGGGTTGGCCTCGGATTCACGAACCTATATCATTTATATATATTAAAACATATACTTGTAATCGAATAAATTTAGATATTATTATTAGTGATATAATTGTTATAGTTAATAATTTATAGGTTTCCTTAATAATTTAATTAAATATATCTACTTTATATACTTTAGATAAATAATTAGTAAAAATATTAATATGGTTATGTTACATGTATTAAATGTAGTTATTTATATTTATAAAAATATTTGTTTGTTATTATAATGATAATATAGTAATGATAGTAATAATAATATTAATAACTTTATTTAATTTGTAACTTAATAATTTCTATAATAATATTGGTATCTATAATCATAATAATAATAATAATGATAAAAATTAATAATAATAATGTTAATAATAATTTTTACTAATAAAGTTAATTTTGAACTATCATGATAGTAATAATATTTATATTCCTAGTAAAACTTAAAATTAATAATAATAATAATAATAATAATAATAATAATAATAATAATAATAATAATAATAATAATAATAATAATAATAATAATAATAATAATAATAATAATAATAATAATAATAATAATACTTAATAATAATAATAATAATATAATCATAATTAGAAAACTACCCTATAAGCCCTCTTTAAAAAAAATTGCCCAAAGCCGGGCTCGAACCCGAGACCTCTCGGTTAACTAATAACACCATTAACCACTCCGCTGTCACTTGCTTTTCTGAATTAGATCACAAGTTATTTCTATTTATTCTTATTTCTATTTTCCTTCTTCTTTTAAAACTCATTGCATCATCGTGATTCATTCACAATCCTAACAATCTGTATCCTCATCATTCATAAGTTGATAACATCATTTTCCATCTCCATTATCATAATCATAAAATTGTATTATTATTATCTTAATCTTGTATCATTATCATATTCCCCATTAACCTTAATACCCCAACATCATACAATTGTTATCATCATTCTTATCCACATCAATCTTTTTTTTTATAGCGTATAACTTAGGATGCTATATAGAAACAGAATCGTGAGGCTGCAGCAACAGCTACAGCGAAGATTGCAGTTTCACACAATAAAACACTCGACTACCAGTTCATGTTCGGTTATGATAGAAACTGAATCACTATTGTTCACAGCCCAACTAATGAATTCTCGGCCCAATCTCATTAGTCAAGTTAACGGCCCAATCTCATTATACATACATGACCCGGTGAAATAAATTAATAGTTTTGCTTTCTACTTTAATTGGTTAATGTCGAGCAACCATAGGATCCCCTTGCTTTATTACTTTCCATTATTGAATCAATCATCATCATTATTATTAAATCACCATTACTAAAATAACATTATTATCATTTTTCATGTCACTGTAATAGAAAGTAGCAAAGAAAAGAGGCCGGCAACAGTAATCTAGATGTTTTGTTTGGTTTTGTGAGTTCATTTAAAACGGAAAGAGGAATCAGAAACAAAAGAAAGAAGAAGGAAAAAAATATATCGATAATGATGGTGGCGGATTTTTGTTTGGTTTCGATCGAGTGATGAAAGTAGTTGTCGATGGTGGTGCAAAGGTGGTGAGGGCAATGATTTGATCGAAACTATAACAGAAAATTAACATGAGTATTGTGGTTTTTGAAATGATAACCAAACACAAGAGTAGTGATTAAAGTGGTTGCTTACTTTCTTTAGAGTTGATGATGGAATTCAGTTATGGTAAGGGTATTCACGGCAGCAACAATTCAAGTGATTTTGGCTGGAATATCGAACAAAAACAGTACTCCTTTGGTTTGGTTTTTTTTTATTCGAGTAGAACAACAAGGTAGCAGTAAGTCGATGGTTATGGTTTGTAGGTGAGCTTGTTATATGGGACAAGCAGTAGCATGATCGGGTAAGTGCAGCAGTTCATAATAGTTTGTTGGTGATTGATTGATGGTTGTTCATAGTGGTGTATGGTCATGTTTGAAGAAGAGAGGGAGGTAGATGATTGATACATTCAAGGTATATATCCAATATATGTGTGTATATATAGTATGAGATAAAGAGATTAAAGATGGTGGTTGTTTGGTCATCACCGTGAACCTTATGGTAGTGAAGGGAGGTGATAGTAGCTGGTAGTTGAAGGTGGCTCGAGCATGGTGGCAATTTAGTAGGTGGAGTAGGCAAGTGTTAATGGTGCAGTGGGTTTGATCAAAGAAGGAAGAAGTAAGAATGTAATGGTGATTGTTTTATAGTGCTCAATTTAGTAGACAAGGATATCAATCAAGAATAGAAAAGAGAATAAAATAATAAAAGTTGGAATTGATTTCTAACTGAATTTGGGATGGATCGATTGTCTTATAGCAGTGAGATATTCGATTCCATTGCTTTTAACAGACAGAAAAATATAATTTGATAAGGATGTACAACAGATTCTTGTACTCATATGATTTTTATATATTAATTTAAATTTAATAAATAAATAGAAATATACTAATACTAATAATAATAAATAATAAATATGATAATAATAATTATTAATAATAATGTTTAATAATGATATTAATACAATAATAATATTAATATTAACAATCACAATAATTATAAATTTTTTAATATTTTTAGTAATAATAATATTAATATTAATAATAGTAATAATGATAATAATAACATAACAACTATATTGTAACTTGTAATTAATTTAATATACAAATATCACACATTAATATTTTTGTAATATTTAATAACTATATATTATATATAATAATATATTTTGAACATTTATTATTTATTACAATATACATATAATAATAATTATATATATATATATATATATATATATATATATATATATATATATATATATATATATATATATATATATATATATATGGACAACAAGATTATTATCTTATATACTATTTTACATTTATAATTCAAATAGTAAATTTGTATCTTATCATTTCAAATTATTATACATACCTTTATTTATTATTTTATATATATATATATATATATATATATATACTACAATTGTTCGTGAATAGTCGGAGATAGTCGAAAGGTCAAATGATTTCATTAAAATAGATCACAAATTTTGAGATTCAATCAAATAGACTTTGCTTATCGTGTTGAAATCATATAAAGATTATGTTTAAATTTGATCGGAAATTTTCGGGTCGTCACAGTACCTACCCGTTAAAGAAATTTCGTCCCGAAATTTGAATGTGGTCGTCATGGCTAACAATAAAAGTGTTTTCATGACGAATATGAGTTGATAACTAGCGTTTTATCATTATTGAATAATATAGATAAAACGATTCGATTTTGCGAAGAGTACGGATGAAGCTATCACAAAAGAGTGAAATGAAGTAAATAGATATTCGTCTTATCTTTTGATGTAGTCACTGTTGAATTCTGGAATTCAAGGAATTTTAGAGGAAATCTTTGTAATAAGATTTGGTTCTTCGGTAATCAAAGAAATTAGGATCCTCTTTGGTTAAATAAGATAATCGGATTTGATTTCTCTGTCGGATATTTTATTATAAATCCACCCTCTTCATTTCCTTTATATTTTGGAGTTCCAACCTTTTGTTCTCTCTTTCCGACTTTAAGTCAAGCGAATAATGGTCCAGAATTCGTAGGTATGAAGTTTCAAATGAACATGACTAACGTTCTAAGAGATAGATTGTAATAGCACGACTTTGATTGGTTAAATTACCAAAAGTCCAGAGAAAAGATAGAACTATCAAGAAAGATGTTCTTGATATGTTTAGAGATTAGGTATAATGTAAGAGTCATGTAACATAGCACATGATGACGTTATAATCTGTGAATCATCATATTTCATTAGAAACTCAGCATGACTTACTGTAATATAATCACGTTGATCAAGTGTCATTATATTATACTAACTCATGCATCAGTTTCCAACACTACTTCAAAACATATATTTTTTAAACTCGAAAGTTTACAGAATATAGAAACTAAACAGTTTCCTTTCTGATGTAACACTGATATTGCGAAGAGATAAATGATTTCAGATAAGAATAGTTATGAAAATATCTTCAGAAATATCGAGGATATTTATAATAAAAGATACAATGATATCTTAGAATTTTAGAATCAAATTGTGATGAAGAAATTCATTCCCGATGATTTAGAGCGATTAAGGAGCAAGATATTCGCTAAAGATTTCATCAGAAACAGAATCATCAGGATTCTTTATGTACAAGTTTAGTCCTTGTGATTTGTCCACAGCCTCCTTCATAATTTCGCATAATCCGCTTTTTGGTACTAAATTTCTATTGAGCGTTTCCAACACTCCATTCTTTATCATTATACTTTCGACGGTTAAGGTCGTTTATGGTTGTCTACCATTTTTTTTTTTGCGGCTTCATTCCGCTTTTTCAAACTTTGGAGTATTGATTCGTAGAATGGGTGCTTTTCAGAATTTCAGAATGAAAGATCATGATTCTACAAGATAATCAATTATTATATGTATACATATAACTGTTGATGTAGACGTGTTGCGAGATTTCAAAATACTGATTGCTAATTCCCGGTAATTGATGTGGTAATTCTCGTTATAAGATGTGGATGAGTATATTAATAGGTTTTAACGAACAATTATAGTGGTTCTTCGGAGAGACTTAAGCCAATGAGTAATGAAGTTACTGGTAAGTTTACTGCTGATGTGATGGAATATAAAGGGTTCTCCGGTAACGATGATGAAAGGTAAACTTATATATGAAAGTTATAATAAGGTGTATTCGAATGAAAGATTGAAGTTGATTTGCTGGAGCTGTGACAAAATTGACTAATTTGAAAAAGAATTGCAACGTTATTTTTGGTAATAACACTGCCAAAGGAGCTAGCACAGATACGTGTTAAACATTTACTCAGGTTCCGAGTGTTTTCAGGTGCATAACTATATACATAAATCTTTCTTCTCGTAGATGAAGTGCGGTTGGTTCATCCTCTCGATTGAGGTGTTTTCAAGAATCATGAAAGGTTTGAACGCAGATTGTAATCGTCAAGATACAAATGAGGTTTAAGATGAAATTAAGTGGCAAACTTGAAGAATTGTTTAGTTTCATATGTTATAATCAATATTTTAATTCATTTTAATTATCCAATGTTATTAGTCCACAGTCGATAGTCCACAGTTAACAGTCCAATAATTCATATATAGTTTAATATATAATATTCGAATTAATTAATACGTATCGTGACCCGTGTACATGTCTCAGACTCTATCACAACTCAAAGTATATATATTATTGTAGAATCAACCTCAATCCTGTATAGCTAACTCGATTATTACTGCATATAGAGTGTCTATGGTTATGTCAAAACCTTGTATACGTGTCCCGATATTTAAAGTGCGTAAAATAAATAACATAAATTAAATGACGATAAATAAAATTGCGAGAATATAAATTGCGAGAATATAAATTGCGATAATTAAATTGCGATAAATAAAATGTAATCAGTTAGCTAGGAACAGTTAGCGTGGATTCTTAACAAAATTTTTCATAGTTAATTTGTTTGTTTCTAACAAATTTTATTTTGTCCAATGTTTTCTTCATTATGCCACTTGTTGGATTCTGATAGGTCAAAATCCAAATATAAAATTGAATGAAAATGGTTATTCTGTGGTGAACGGATTCGTATCTTTGTAGATGTAAGTAGGATAGTAAATGAATGTTGAATCAGATTTGAAGAATGTACAGTGTAACTTATTAATGTGAAATCTAAATATTCCTTGGGTATTACCTACCCGTTAAAATATTTTCACCATTAACAGTTTGTACAAAAGAATTTTTAATTACAATCTTTATGAAAATATACTTTCATATATATTTTTTCTTCAGATGTAATATAGATTTAATGAGTTAATATAATATTAACCTCATTTGATTTACCGTTAGAACTAGAATACATAATCTCTAAAACATTAGAGATTACATAATCGCCATGAAGAACGAAGATAATTGATGTAGAACGATACGTAGAACGATGATTATACTCGAGGTACAGAATGAGATGTTGAGGCATGGATTATTGATGGTACTGGTGCTGTTACTGATGGTACTGTTGGTGCTGATGATGTTGCTGAAGCTGGTAAATTTTGCACCATATTCTCCAAAAATCATTACTCATGTGCGAAGATCATTGACTTCTTCAATTACTCCGGGATAATTGTCGGTAAGAACGAGCGAATGACTAAGGTTTAGAATCTGAGATATTATGTAATCATGATGAGATATTCGGGAAATGAGGGTGAAAATGATATTTCGGACTGGTTCACCGATAAATGCTTCGGGTTCTTCGCCAAGAGGTGAATTTGGTTGATGGAAAGGATCACCTTCTTTTTGTCTCCAATATTTAAGTAGACTACGAACCCATCAAATGAATTGGGGATGGCTGATTGGTTGATTCATTCTGGTGACCCTGCTTCCGGAGCTTAGGTGAACATCCATGTCGGAATTCGAGGAATTCGAACTGGTTGGGGGATTCATCTCGTACGATCAGATGAAGGATTTTCGATAAGAAATAGATTATAGGATGTAGATTAGTACCATGTAATACATAATTTACATATGCATATATAATACTAAAATCCCATAAGTTACGGTGGAATCTACGAAAGTTGTCAGGCAAAGTCTACAGTAGCAGATACGCTAAGATATGAATTATCAGATACTCTAAGATATGAATTAGCAGATACGCTAAGATATGAATTTTGTCTATACGCTATTCATGCAATCAATCCAATAAGATGTGTCTAGAATAAGAATGATAAGCAGGTAATTTTTTGACGAAAATGATAAGCAAAACTTTTGACATGCAGACATGGTCGAAGTCCAGACTCACTAATGCATTTAAACAACTATCAGTTAGACATACTAATGCAAGACCTGGTTCGCTAAGACCACTGCTCTGATACCAACTGAGACGACCCGTCCTAATCCATCAGGACGAATACATTACATTTGGTTACATCCCGAGGTACTTGACCTCTATATGATACATTTTACAAACATTGCATTCGTTTTTAAAAGACAAATTTTCATTACATCGAAAGTTGACGGCATGCATACCATTTTATAATATATCCAACTATAATTGACTTAATAATAATCTTGATGAACTCAACGACTCGAATGCAACGTCTTTTGAAATATGTCATGAATGACTCCAAGTAATATCTCTAAAATGAGCAAATGCACAGCGAAAGATTTCTTTCGTACCTGAGAATAAACATGCTTTCAAGTGTCAACCAAACAGTTGGTGAGTTCATTAGTTTATCATAAATAATCATTTCATAATTTTAATAGACCACAAGATTTCATATTTCCATTTCTCATAAACATACGTCCCATGCATAGAGACAAAAATCATTCATATAAATTGAACACCTGGTAACCGACATTAACAAGATGCATATAAGAATATCCCCTATCATTCCGGGACATCCATCGAACATGATAAAACAACATCGAAGTACTAAAGCATCCGCTACAAGGGATGGGGTTTGTTAGGCCCAATAGATCTATCTTTAGGATTCGCGTCAATTAGTAGACTGGTTTACTAATTCTTAGGCTACCAAGCAAAAGGGGTATATTCGGCTTCGATCATTCAACCATATAATGTAGTTTCGATTACTTGTGTCTATTTCGTAAAACATTTATAAAAGCGCATGTATTCTCAGTCCCAAAAATATATATTGCAAAAGCATTTAAAAAGGGAGTAATGAAACTCACAATACGATATTTTGTAGTAATAATATGCATACGACGATACTGAACAATGCAGGGTTGGCCTCGGATTCACGAACCTATATCATTTATATATATTAAAATATATACTTGTAATCGAATAAATTTAGATATTATTATTAGTGATATAATTGTTATAGTTAATAATTTTTAGGTTTCCTTAATAATTTAATTAAATATATCTACTTTATATACTTTAGATAAATAATTAGTAAAAATATTAATATGGTTATGTTATATGTATTAAATGTAGTTATTTATATTTATAAAAATATTAGTTTGTTATTATAATGATAATATAGTAATGATAGTAATAATAATATTAATAACTTTATTTAATTTGTAACTTAATCGTTTCTATAATAATATTGGTATCTATAATCATAATAATAATAATAATGATAAAAATTAATAATAATAATGTTAATAATAATTTTTACTAATAATGTTAATTTTGAACTATCATGATAGTAATAATATTTATATTCCTAGTAAAACTTAAAATTAATAATAATAATAATAATAATAATAATAATAATAATAATAATAATAATAATAATAATAATAATAATAATAATAATAATAATAATAATACTTATTAATAATAATAATGAAAATAATAATAATATAATAATAATTAGAAAACTACCTTATAAGCCCTCTTTAAAAAAAATGCCCAAAGCCGGGCTCGAACCCGAGACCTCTCGGTTAACCAATAACACCTTTAACCACTCCGCTGTCACTTGATTTTCTGAATTAGATCACAAGTTATTTCTATTTATTCTTATTTCTATTTTCCTTCTTCTTCTAAAACTCATTGCATCATCGTGATTCATTCACAATCCTAACAATCTGTATCCTCATCATTCATAAGTTGATAACATCATTTTCCATCTCCATTATCATACTCATAAAATTGTATTATTATTATCTTAATCTTGTATCATTATCATATTCCCCATTAACCTTAATACCCCAACATCATACAATTGTTATCATCATTCTTATCCACATCAATCTTTTTTTTATAGCGTATTACTTAGGATGCTATATAGAAACAGAATCGTGAGGCTGCAGCAACAGCTACAGCGAAGATTGCAGTTTCACATAATAAAACACTCGACTACCAGTTCATGTTCGGTTATGATAGAAACTGAATCACTATTGTTCACAGCCCAACTAATGAATTCTCGGCCCAATCTCATTAGTCAAGTTAACGGGCCAATCTCATTAGACATACATGACCCGGTGAAATAAATTAATAGTTTTGCTTTCTGGTTTAATTAGTTAATGTCGAGCAACCATAGGATCCCCTTGCTTTATTACTTTCCATTATTGAATCAATCATCATCATTATTATAAAATCACCATTACTAAAATAACATTATTATCATCTTTCATGTCACTGTAAGAGAAAGTACAAAGAAAAGAGGCCGGCAACAGTAATCTAGATGTTTTGTTTGGTTTTGTGAGTTCGTTTAAAACGGAAAGAGGAATCAGAAACAAAAGAAAGAAGAAGGAAAAAAATATATCGATAATGATGGTGGTGGATTTTTGTTTGGTTTCGATGGAGTGATGAAAGTGGTTGTCGATGGTGGTGCAAAGGTGGTGAGGGCAATGATTTGATCGGAACTATAACAGAAAATTAACATGAGTATTGTGGTTTTTGAAATGATAACCAAACCCACGATTAGTGATTGAAGTGGTTGCTTACTTGCTTTAGAGTTGATGATGGAATCAGTTATGGAAAGGGTGTTCACGGCAGCAACAATTCAAGTGATTTTGGCTGGAATATCGAGCAAAGACGGTACTCCTTTGGTTTGGTTTTTTTATTATTCGAGTAGAACAACAAGGTAGCAGTAAGTCGTTGGTTATGGTTTGTAGGTGAGCTTGTTGTAAGGGACAAGCAGTAGCATGATCGGGTATGTGCAGCAGTTCATAATAGTTTGTTGGTGATTGATTGATGGTTGTTCATAGTGGTGTATGGTCATGTTTGAAGAAGAGAGGGAGGTAGATGATTGATACATTCAAGGTATATATCCAATATATGTGTGTATATATAGTATGAGATAAAGAGATTAAAGATGGTGGTTGTTTGGTCATCACCGTGAACCTTATGGTGGTGAAGGGAGGTGATAGTAGCCGATGGTTGAAGGTGGCTCGAGCATGGTGGCAATTTAGTAGGTGGAGTAGGAGAGTGTTAATGGTGCAGTGGGTTTGATCAAAGAAGGAAGAAGTAAGAATGTAATGGTGATTGTTTTGTAGTGCTCAATTTAGTTGACAAGGATATCAATCAAGAATAGAAAAGAGAATAAAATGATAAAAGTTGGAATTGATTTCTAACTGAATTTGGGATGGATCGATTGTCTTATAGCAGTGAGATATTCGATTCCATTGCTTTTAACAGACAGAAAAATATAATTTGATAAGGATGTACAACAGATTCTTGTACTCATATGATTTTTATATATTAATTTAAATTTAATAAATAAATAGAAATATATCAATACTAATAATAATAAATAATAAATATGATAATAATAATGTTTAATAATAATGTTTAATAATGATATTAATACAATAATAATAATAATATTAACAATCACAATAATTATAAATTTTTTAATATTTTTAGTAATAATAATATTAATATTAATAATAGTAATAATGATAATAATAACATAACAACTATATTGTAACTTGTAATTAATTTAATATACAAATATCACACATTAATATTTTTGTAATATTTAATAACTATATATTATATATAATAATATATTTTGAACATTTATTATTTATTACAATATACATATAATAATAATTATGTATATAAATCATATATATATATATATATATATATATATATATATATATATATATATATATATATATATATATATATATATATATATATATATGGATAACAACATTATTATCTTATATACTATTTTACATTTCTAATTCAAATAGTAAATTTGTATCTTATCATTTCAAATTATTATACATAGCTTTATTTATTATTTTATATATATATATATATATATATATACACACTACAATTGTTCGTAAATCGTCAGAGATAGTCAAAAGGTCAAATGATTTCATTAAAATAGTTCAAAAATTTTGAGATTCAATCAAATAGACTTTACTTATCGTGTTGAAATCATATAAAGATTATGTTTAAATTTGATCGGAAATTTCCGGGTCGTCACATGTAAAGTCTTCATGATGACTTGGATACGAATAATCAACGAAAAAATTTTATATAATAAGCAACGAAAATTTTATAGAAATCGTTTTAGGTGACAATGTAAGAAAAGAAACGAAGTTCTTAGTAAATTAGAGTTATGTTCAACATGTACTATTCTAAGTAAAATATCTTTTGAATAAAAGAATTGATTTGTAAAAGTGAAAGTAAAATTTCATATGTACTAGTCAAAAATAAGTAATTATTTACTTTATTATATATAACATATACGGTTTCAAAATTTTTACGAATGGCAAAAAAATAAATTCATCTTTATAAATCTTTGAGATGATCGCACAGTAAAACAGTGTGAGTAAAATTTTGGCAAACAAAATTTTCATATTTCGGAGGTTACAAGTTGGAAAAAGATTTATGAGGATTGAGTAAAAGATTTTGAAAATTTCGGGTGATATTTGAGGTAATAAAAACTATTGAATTTAAATGTGGTTGATGACTATTAGTAGGGCATAAGTCCTTCGACCAAAAATGCTTAAGTGTGAAGTTGTTGCTTATAAGTGAGATACGAATGGGAGAGTAGGAGGATGAGAATTAACCACCCATTGATTTTGGAAAATTTCGAACTGGTATTACCAGTATCGAAGTAAGAAGGATGATGGTGTGATTATCATCAAGTAAGAAATCTCTCAGAATATGTTAGGATTTAGAGTCGCGTAAGAATGAGCATCAAATAAGATTCTTGGGTAATCTTTAATATAGAATTTGAATCGTTGAAGTGATGGGATATAATTTCCTTTATGTATCGTTGTGCAAGTTTGTCCATTGTTTCGGTTTCCTTCAAGGCTAGAAAGTGAGCAGATTTGGTGAGACGGTTAACAATAAACCAGATAGTGTCATAACCGCCTACCGTTTTTGGTAGCTTCGTGATGAAATCCATTGTTATTACTTCCCATTTCCATTGTGGGATTTCGGGTTGTTGAAGTAACCCATATAGCTTTTGGTGTTCGGCTTTGACCTTGAAACAACTCAGACACTTTCCAACATAAGTAGCAATGTCCTTCTCTCATGACCTCTTGTGCCTTCATGCAGCTAATAAGGTTCAGCTTCGGGCTATTCCTCTCCCCGTAAACTATTAATGGCTCACCATTCTTGCGAGGTATACGAATAATCTTCTCATTATAAATAACTTTCGCTTTCATCTTGAAAGCTAGTCTGTTCCAACTATTTCATCAAAGCTTCCTAACTTGATGAGTATTAGGTTAATCCTAAAGTGCATTCTAACTATTGCATCAAGCTTCCCAAATTGATGGGTGTTAGGTTAGTCTTAAGGTTCATTCTAACCAAATCTTATTATACTACCGTGAAAAAAAATTCTATAAACTTCTCAAATAACATCTGCTTATGCGTAGGTAACTAATCCTTTCCAACTACTACTTTAAAACTTCCAAGTTTTGTTGGCATGAGGTCATCTCCAAATGACACACCTGTTAATTTTAAGGTACTACCTTAAATTATTCCTCTATTTCTGCCAGCTTACCATTAGCCTGTCCTATAGAATACTTAACTCTCATGGTTGTTAATGGCTTATTAGTCATAACACTAAGGTTCTTAGATATAAGGTTTCTATCGCTCTAGTATTAAACAATTTCAAGACAATAAAACGTTGTGGCGATATGTACCCTAACTAAAATCAGGATCCTTGCGAGCCTCCATAGCTGAGATAACGATTCCTCTACCGCAAGTAAGTCCAAAGTTTTTCCTATTGAGAACTTTTTCCTTAAGTGTTCAGGGTGTCTATATCTATAACAAATTTTTAGGTTATCAATTCTGCAATCAAGGCCCTTCTTGTACAGTATCTGGGCGAAGTGGTTATTCTTTCCCTACCTCTAATAGACCATAATGCGTATACTCAAGTGGTTCCTACCAAAATTTTCTTTGAATCACTTCATATTCCTTATATAGTAACATTGGGACTTCTGCATGATTTACTTCAATATAATCACGCTGGCCTGGCGTCATTATATTGTACTAAATTTGCGTTTACTCCAATATCACTCCATATGGTCAATGTAACGTGATCACTTAAAGTTCTACTCAATTTCATCTAACAGTGCCTTATCTATGCTATCTCAAAACAAAATCAACATAATTAATCTCACGGCGTCTCGGTGTGGGTTCGTAGGTTCCGTAGGTCATGCATCAATGCCTAAATGTCCCGAAATTTCTTCTAAATGTTTGGGTTCAGGTAACGTCGTTAAGTTCCTTTCTAGAAATTCAATATGGGTCTCGCGTCGAGTTGTACGTGTAGCAAGTAGTAATACGATATGTTTTGAGGCGACTCCCAAGTCTTTGGGTATGGCTGATGTGATGACCCGGGAATTTCCGACCAAATTTAAACTTAATCTTTATATATTTCCAACACGATAAGCAAAGTCTGTTAAACTGAATATCAAAAACTTTGAACTGTGCTCATGTATACATTTGACCTTTGACTAATCCCGACGATTCACGAACAATTGTTGTTAATAAATATATATATATAAATGTAAATTTATGTGTATGAATAATAATGTGAAATAATAAAATATGTAATACAACTTAATGATATAGTTATTATTATTATACTAATAATATTATGACTAGTTTCATTAATATTAAAATATGTATTAGTAATTAATATTTCTCAATATATAATATATAGATATGAAGTGTGTTAATTATAAATTGTTATAATATTATTATTACTAATATTAGTATTACCATTAATAAAATTAGTATTATTATTATAGTTATTATACTTATTATTATTATTATTATAATAATTCTTATAGATATTATTATTATAAAAAAATATTATTATAAATATTATTTATTATTGACAATATTAAGAGTAGTAGTATTATTATAATTATATTTATTAATTATTAAGATTAATTATATCATATAGACTTATACGTATTATATACACAGAATATTATATACAGGTATATATATACAAACAGATAAATATTAGTACGCAGATTTATATATTAAGAATCAGTTTGGGTTCATATATACAGATTCATATGTATTATAAACAGATAATTATATAAACATTGTTAAATACAAAATACATACAATTATGACTGTATTCTGTTTTCCATTGTTGTCAATCTGTAGGTAATTTGTTCTTTTCTCATAAATCGTACCAATTACGAATTTCATCAACAAGAACCAAACAAAATCTGTTAACATCAAGTATTCTTTTCTTTATTTTATGTCTGACAGAATAAATGTTGTCGAGTAAATCAAACAATAAGACAAGGGGTCAATTTAGTTGAAATTACATCTGTTAAACTTTATTAATACACTAACAATGTAAATCGATTGATTACAGTAGAAATCAAACTCAACAACTCCACTTCTCCTTCTCCCACATTTTCTTACTATATTAAACACTTATTTTTTTCCGGCCAAATGTTGTCTACCAATCCATTCGACCTCCTTCTCGTTTTCTGGTTCGAACCCACCCATCAACCATCTAACAAAGTTACAACGGACACTCTTGTAATCACCTCAAAACAACCAAATCATTCAGTTGTTATTGTTGCACGATTAAACTATGAACACTCGTTACCACCATTCTTCATCCATCAAACCAACACCCTTGTATACTTCAAACCATCCCCACCATCGATCCATAAACATCTAAGATTTGCTTTTGTGCTACTGTATTGCCATTAGGAAACCTCCATAAACTGAACCAAACCAAGTTGCCACGTCTTGTGTTGCTGCTATTACTAGCTATAAACACCACCTCAATACACCTCAAATCGTCACCCAAACTCAAGTTAAACTATTGTAACTTTGATTTTGTTTTTTTTATTCCAGCTAGTAACCGACACCACAACATACTTCTCATTTTGATAATTGCAGCTATTTTTTATATATATTCATTAAACCCCTACATGATATAAGAGATATATATAAAGTATTGATTAAAGGTGGACACAAGTGGAATAGGTTATGAACGTACCTAATTATTTAATTACTTTACAACTCATCTCAAAGGTGCAAGTGGGACAACAGAACTAGTGGTCGACATCTTTTGGGTTCGAGGTAATAACGTGCAGCATTTTTTTTTTAACTAAGAAAAGCATTGGGGTTGGAGTGAATGAATGATGAATCGATGGTGATGTGTAAAGATGATGAACTTCTAGTATTGGGCTGTAACCCTTGAAATCCATTTTATTTTCCTGTTGAAAACCGCCAAGAACAAATGTTGCAACTACAGCTTCACGTCCTTGTTTCTATATCTTATTCTTAGTATTAAACTCAATAAAGAGGGTGATAGTTGATAAGGATTGGATTATCTTAATTCTGTGTCGATGCCAAGTGGTACGCTTTTATTTTCTTTTTCTCTTTTTGACCAACAAATCCCTAAACAAAGATACCCATTTGCAAACCAATATTTCCTATTCGTTTACATTCATTCATTGAAGACACCACTCATTATTATTCCCATCGAGCTACTTATTTTACAAGTTTGGACATATGTTAATGACGTATGATAATAATTATGATGATAAGACTTTAGTTATGGTGATGTCGAGACTGATGAAAGTATAATTATGAGGTCACGATGAGATATCGATGATGGAGTAATGGAACTAGGAGGAGATGACTTTGAACTATGAGGTTAAAAATATTGATGGCTGCTGCGATATTTTTTTTTTATTCATAATCATCCACCGAAGCTTTAAATTTTTTGTTGTTGTTTAAACTCAATCTGTTAAACCCTTGGGCTGGTATCGGACTGCTTCAATTGGGTTTATCTGGCTATCGGGCTTCATTAAGATTTAGGAATTTGATGTTGGGCCGTATGTGAGTTAGCCATTGGGCCGAATGTGATTTGCGGTTGGCTACGGATTAATACGGGATGTATACATATACTATCTATTTTAAATTAGAAAAATATGATACAGCAGAATGGTTGAGTGTGTTGAGGAGTAAGCTAGAGGTCGTGGGTTCAATTCCGGGCAGTGACAGTTTTGTTTATTTTTGAAGCTTATTAACTCTTTTAAGGTAGTGTTATTGTTATTGTTATTGTTATTGTTATTGTTATTGTTATTGTTATTGTTATTGTTATTGTTATTATTATTATTATTATAATTTTTCTAACATTATTATAATTTTAACAAACAAATAATATTTATATAAAAAATATATTTCTACATGTATCATAATTATATTAGTATTACATATTGTTTTAAATCATAAAATATTAATTAAATTACATATGATGGATAAACATATTTTAATATAATCAAATATATAAATATTAATTATTTATCTAAAATATATAAAATAGTTATAACTAAATTATTTATTAATATCACAAACAAATTATTAAGTATATTAATAATAATATATATATACTTACCTAATTGTTATTATAGGTTTTAATATATATACAAATGATATAGGTTCGTGTATCCGAGACCAACCCTATACTTGTTCAATGTCGTCATATGTATTTTTACTACAAAATACAGTATGGTGAGTTCATTTGCTCCCTTTTACTCTTTATATTTTTGGGACTGAGAATACATGCGCTGTTTTTACAACTGCTTTATTAAATGTTGTTGAAATATATTTTGAACTGCGAATACATGAAATGCTTTTATAAATGTTTGACGAGGTAGACACAAGCAAAACATTCCTCGAATGAATTATTATGCAGATAGAAGTTATGCGGATTATTATTGAATTATGTGGACATGATAATTGCCACCATTGAATTATGTGGACATGATAATTGCCACTATTGAATTATGTGGATATGATGATTACCACCAGTTGATGTGAATGTTATATATCGAGAGAATGATTTTATACACAGGTTATGTGTATGTTATTTTGTGCACAAGATATGTGTACGGTTACTATGATTTATGAAAAAGGATTGCGTACACGAGAAATGTGTACTGTATTTAAAAGATATCGCATGTACATTACAGGTGGGTATAGGATTCAGGCCCATTTGTACCATGCAGCATTTAAATCTTGTGTTCTATCAAAATGATGAATTTTATTGTTTTATGATAAACCTATGAACTCACCAACCTTTTGGTTGACACTTTAAAGCATGTTTATTCTCAGGTATGAAAGAAATCTTCCGCTGTGCATTTGCTCATGTTATATGGAGTCGTTCATGACATATAGAGGTCAGAACCTCGCAATGGGACCAACTGTTGAAGACTTCGTCCAGATAGATTAGGTCGGGTCCTTTCAGCTGAGCATCAGTGGAAAACACTATGACCTTGTGAAAGGAGATGCCTTCCCGACTTCTCCAATGCCTAAGAGTATTAGGGACCTAAGTCCTGAATTGTCATTAGATCGTCAAGCAGTGGTGAAGGATGAAAGAGATAAGTGACTGTCATGAAAGCGTACGGGATACGAGTTAGCTTACGGAAACTGAACAACCTTCTAATGTTCATACGTTGTACATGGCTAACTAGGGTGAGCTCGGGGGTGGGGCGAGGTGCGGTTACTCCGACAAGTCTTCACATATCTCCTCCTCCGAGGATCAACTTTAGTGGGTGTGTAGTCCGAGGGGTACTCTTCCTGGATTGCGTGAAGTAATGTTTCGATCTCTGGAACGTTGGAACGGTAGTAACAGGTGGATTACAATAATGGTCCTCAGGGTTAGACGAGTGGGGAAAGGGTTCAGAAAAACATCTGAATGAGGAAAGATAAATTTTCCAAGTCGGTATAGCGAATAGCAGACATGTAGCAAGAACATAATCAGCCATAATAACTACAGCACCCAAGATCATCTACAGCAGTACATATCATGGCAATAATAATAGTATTAAGCAGAAGTAACATACAATCAAAAGCAGATAGTAGCATGCAGTAGCGAGAATAAGCAGTAGTATACAGCAAGATCATATAGCAGTAAAAGTAAGTAGTAGCATGCAGCAGGTTCATATGGCAGTAAAAGTAAGCAGTAGCATGCAGCAATTTCGCAGAAATAAGTAAACGGGTAAGTTGTAGATTAGTCCTATTAGTGAATCCTACTCGACTCGGTCAAGACGCACTAATGCAACCTAATTCCCTACAACCAATGCTCTGATACCAAAGGTGACGCCCCGTACAAAATCAACGTGTACGAATCATCAACAACAGGTCCTTTACACGGTACAATACTACATGTTGTTTTAAAACAAGTTTTGCATTCATGAAAAGGTGACGTCTTTACCAACATCAAATTTTTTACAAAGATAACGTGCTTCT